>NC_044322.1:316102950-316708158 GCF_007399415.2 Gopherus evgoodei | reverse complement strand
AAGAAGGCTAAGTGACCTAAAGATCAACCTTTAAGAAGATATTAGAGAAATAGTGAAATAATAAACAGGGCCATTTCTTGTAGACAGTTATGAGAGCCATATAAATAGCCTAAATCCTTTGAAATGTAAACCTATATTGTCAGAGAATTAGAAGTAAATACTAATTGTATTTCTCTGGGTTTACCTATATCTGTTAGGCGTTTAACCCTGTGATCTAATAGCGTGTATATGCTAAACTTCGGTTCCTGTTTGTAATATTTCATTACAGTGTTCTATTGATTCAGAGATCAAAAGGGAATGTTAGCAATTAGATTAAATGTGTGGTGTAATGATATCATTGTCTTTATTTCTCATTGAAGTTTGTAGTAAACTACCTGTGAATCGTGGAATGGTTAATTGCTTTTCTGCTAGTCAGTGTAACTAATTACCTGTGTATACATTAGGAAATGCCTGCTATGTTATCTGCTGTTAAGAGGCTATCATAGCCTGCCAGAAATCTATAAAAGAACTCTAGGGCCTGACTCTGTCATCTCAGATCGGCTTAAATTTTGTTAGGAGAAGTTCAAGTCACAAGATTGAGGTCTCCAGTTGTGTCCTGGATTACCTGCTATTTCTCATGGAAGAACTGAACAAACTCTGCACATGAATTGACTATTGGACTATATAACCTATGGAATTGATTCTAGAACCTTTTTAAAAAATCAGCTGCTCACCATCTCTGCTATTAAACTGACCTAAGGACTTTATTCATATCTGTATGTATAATGACATTTTAACCATAATAACTTTCTTTTCTTTTTTAAATAAATCTTAGATTAGTTAGTAAGAATTGGCTGTAAGCGTGTATTTGAGTAAATCTGAAACATTCATTGACTTGGTGGGTGATGTGTCCGATATCTTGGAATTGGGAAAACTTTATATATGGTAGATAAGATTTTAAGTAATCCTCACCATATTTGACTTGGCTGCTTGAGTGAGAGCCAAAGGCTGGATTGCTTAAGGGGAACTGTATTTTTTGCTTCTGATTAACCAGTAAGGTATTGTAGAAGCTGTTTTGTTGCTGACTTGGTGAATCTAATTATTAGAACAAACTACCAGTTTTGGTGATTGTCTGCCCCGTTCTTTGCAGTTTGCCCTGATTGAGGAATCTCAGTATGGCCCTTCTAGTAACCAGGGTCACAACCTAAATTCAGTAATAAATTGATAGAGGTAGCACAGAAAAGATAAATGTGTCTTAAATGAGTTTTGTCAGCCGATCACAGAGTTAAAAAGCATTAATTCATTCATTGCTTGTCTCACCATGAGGCCAACTGTTAATAAAGGCTAAGTAATGTATCTTTGTGTAGCTTTAAGAGCTCCAGTGAAATGTAATTGCTAGGTCTCATCATCTTGGAAATGTCAGTTGTAGGAACTGATCCAGAGATGCATATATGTATTATTCAAGTTTTCAGCATTATCCTGACCTTAAAGCAGATAGTTTTTAAAAGGTAAGAAAGAAGAGAAATAAGTACACTTCCAGGAATAAGTGATCATCCAAGAACTAAGGGAGGGGGAGGAAGAGACTTAGTGCAGAGTTTTTTCAGATGAACACATCCATTTATCAGAGGGGTAGCCGTGTTAGTCTGGATCTGTGAATATCCACTTCGTCAGATGCCCACATGCATCTGACGCAGTGGGTGTTCTCCCACAAAAGCTCATGCTCCAAAACGTCAGTTAGTCTATAAGGTGCCACAGGATTCTTTGCTGCTTTTACACAGCCATTTATTCATCACATCAGGTCCTCTGTTCAGTAATGCTAGCAGGTCATACATCTTTCTGTACCTTACAGTAACTTGAAAGAGTTATCATTTGCCTTTCATGTGGATGGTAAAAACACAGCAATTATGATACCATTTGAGACTTCATGAATATAACTAAATGCTACAGGTGTTACTAAACAGGCATGCTAGCTACCTTTCCCTCCTGAGCACTGTTCACATACCAAAATTCACAAAGTATTTTGCTATCAAAATGACTTAAGATTTTTAGTGCAGTCATAGAAGGAAAAAGGAACTTGCATGAACTGAGAGCCTATAATTTGAAGAACATTTTAAATAAAAGTTTCTGATATTTTCAAAATACAGAAGTTAGATTTTAATAAATGCAGTCCTCACAATGACTCGGGGATTGCTAATGAGCTATGCAGCTTCTCACTTCTAGGCTTGCTTGTTCAAATCTAGGCAATTCAGTAGTCATGGAAAGTTGTTATCCTAATTCAAGCTATTTGATGGTCTATGTAAATAAGTTTAAGTGGTCTCCATCCAGGGTTTACATCACAAAACACACCAGAAAAATTCATCCTCCGCTCCCTTTTTCCACTGCTTTTGACAATACCAATCTAATTGTCATTTGTTACTCCGTCCTTTGCTTCCCCCTAAACATGCTGTTACCACTAAATCTTGTCACTTCTTTCTCACTAACATCTCAAAAATCCAACCTTTCCTCTCCATCCTGACTGTAAAATGTTAGTCCATGCTCCGGTCACTTCCTGCTTTAGCTTCTGTAGCCTCCTCCTCCCTGGACTCCTTGATACCCATACCACTCTTCTCCATTCAATCCAAAATGCTAAAGAAGCAGAGGGGCAGTGATAGGAAGTCAATTCATAAGGCAAGCAATGTCTAAAACGATCTGTGCAGGGTTGCTGTGTTCCAATTAGACACCTTGGTGTAGAAATACGCTTTCTAATTGCCTGCAATTTTGGATAAATATGAGACTACAGTATATAGGTTCCCGCTGGTAATGAGAAAGTCTGACTTATTATCTCTATTTATACTGCAAGTCATAAAAGAGCCAGAATAAATTCTGAATCTCTCAATGCTTCTAGAAGACATCAGATACAGGCACAAGGAGCCTCTAGCTACTATGAATACAAGTAATTAGCACCATTTATTAGATCCTCCCAAGCCAAAGTTATACAGTACAATTTATACTGGGTATAAACAGACATGTTTGCAATTTTAGTGTCAAAAGCATTAGAGCATACAGGCTCAAATGATGTCATTACAAACTTGGTAAGCTACTGCCAGCTCCATAACTTCCCCCATCTAAAGAAATTTGACCCTTCTACATCCTCATAAATATTCTATATTAACACAGGTTTTTAAATGGACTTCAATTTAGCCAAATTTAGTGGCTGATTCACGCTCAGTCAAAGTCAGTGAGCAGTGGGATCCAAACACTTCAGAGTGAAAATGAGTAAAATGAAGACGTCCACCTAGCTGATTTGTGAAAGCATGTTTTAAAAAAAAAAAAAGAGAGAGAGAGGTGCTTTTATGTGGACACGTATGCACATGTAATTCCACACTTCTGATTCAACGTAGATCTATATAGTATGCATTCACCTTACTGCAATTGAATTAACAAAGTCAGGTGTCTAAGGACCTATACTCATGCTTTTGCAGTAATTGCATGAACAATCACAACAGTTTCGTAGGCAAATATAGGCATGTAATTTCACACACAATTTATCAACATGAAAATGGACTTATACCCAGTGAATATCTAGCCTTAACACTTAGGAGATTCTCATCAAAAGGTGGAAGTTTCAGCAACATAGTACACACTAACTGGGATATCCCCCAACACGCTATGCTGGGATATTCACTCAGGACCCACTCTTACAAGGCACTGGCCCTGACCCATAAAGTACTGAAGTGGCTAACTTCAAGCACGTGAGTCATCTCATTGGCTTCAGTAACACTATGTACATGCTTGAAAGGAAGCACAGCTTCACTGAATGAGGGTCAGGCTGCTCTGCACCTTGATCAAGCCCTCAGTGCAGATTCCCATGGAAGAATATTTGTAGGAGAGCACCCACTTCTAGCGCACCCACTTGTGCCTGGGCATGGCAGGATCTGCCCCTCTGGTGACCCCTGTTGACAGTCACTCCAGCCCTGCAATGTTCTGCTACTTCCTGAGACCCTCTCCTCTGACCAGGTCACATATAGTCCCCCGCTTCCAGAGTAACAGAAAGCTGAACAAATAGAAGTCCCACTAGTCATCAATATGGCAACTTCCACCCCTCCTGGGCTCCCTTTCAATTCCAGTCTTCTTTCCAAGTAGTATATTCCTAGGTTTCTCCCCAGTATCCCCCAACAGAACTCAAAACCCCATACAAAACCAAACACCACTTAATACATAACTGCCTACTTCTGGCTTAAGCATTTGGTCCAGTGGTTCTCAACTTATTTACCATTGTGGCCGCATATGCAGCTCTTTATCTGTTATGTAGGCCATATCCACATAACATATATACTACCTGTGTGGCCCTGAGGATGTCACATGGGCCACAGGATCAGCTCAAGGATAACTGCCATATCACAGACAAAGCTGAGCCTAACTCCCCTTAAAGGGCCAGCCAGCCTGAGACAGTACTACATATTGCAACATTAATTTTTGCAGCATCTTGGGCTTTTCTTGGAGGTATTTTATCCAAGTACTGACCAAACTTGACCCAGGCATGACTTCTGAAAACTGAGGAGATCAGTGCCTGAGATTATATGATCAGAGGCCATACTTATGGACACTTTTGAAGAGAAATAAAACATTTTAGTATATGAAACATATAGTTTTTCTCACTTCATCTTTGTGGAAAAGACTTATTCTCAAGGGTCACCACATGACAGTCATCAAATAACCATCTAAATTCAGCAGCCATTCTCCTTTTTGTGTTCTAACATCTGCAAAGTAAAATAAGTCAAGAATTTGCCACTGAACTTTAATAATAATTCTAGCAACATATATCCCTGATGTGGATATCTGTTGTTCTCATAACTGTCATCTTGATGCCACAATTGGAACATGCGGACAGACAATGCTAGATTTATAATTACAGCATACATCTTCTAAAGAGTACTGTTGATGTGTGGCCTTGCAGGAAATTTGGTATGTCTCTGTGTGTTTGCCTCAAGAAAGACAGTGAGATTTCACAAAAGAGCTGAACATTTTGTTTAACTCTGTTTCCATTTAAATCAATGGGCATTACCACTGTGGGCTTTTGAAAATCCCACTCAGAATGTTGATTGTCAAATCTAAGATTGACATACCATAATTTCCTTTTGAACACAGACACAGATCTACATTTAATTACTTGGGCCTACTTGCCTGTGGCATCCATCATGTTGAAAAACAGAATAATTTATTATAAGAAAACTATGTATACAAGTTTTCTTAGAGATAATTTATAATAAGTTTGAGGAGTAGCATGTTCCAGGGATAGGAATGAGAAGATAAGGGTTCTCTTTGTGATTTTGCCACTGACCTGTAGGGATGCCAATTTTGAATGGATGTATTCCTGAAGGTTACATCACATAACATAAATTAAAGAGTAATCTTTAATTCCTGGAGGGTTGGCAACCCTACTGACCTGCTCTGTGACTTTGATCAAGTTATGCACCATTCTGTGCCTCAGTTTCACCATTTGTAAAATGGAGATAATACAAATAAATAATATACATGAAAAGGTAGAGGAGAATCTCTGCCAAGCTGAAGAGAAGGAACAACTGTGGGGAGAGCTGAGCTAGTTGGTCCCTTTATTTCTATTTCTGTGTGAAGGGTAGCACATACCTATGCCAACCACTGGAAATGCCCAAGGAAGGAATTTTGCCTTAAAAAGTAAGCAAAATGCCTTCTCTGGTTTCCTTCCTTGCTTTCAAGAACTGATAAACTCCTATTGGACATATTCAGTATGAGATTGGTGTTGATGGCAAAACAAGGGCAGAGGTTGACCTCACAATAAGATAATGAGACAGACAGGGAGTACCAAAATTGACCATGGAGTATTCTTAAAATCACAGTGTGGCCATTTAGTAAATCAAGGCTGCAGCAAGAGGCTAAACAGAGTGGGAACAGGAAACACATCCTTTTCTCAGATCAATGTTAATGGAGCCATAATAGTATGAAAGAATTCCTTATAGGAAAAAACAAAACAAAACAAAATAAGCACCCTGATCCATTTGTACCAGCATCAATCTTATTTAAAGGAACGGTGCTCAACGCCAGTCTGCCATTCTCATTCAGTCAAGACTTTGATTTCCAATGGCAATTTTGCCTGAGTAAAATTTAAGTTTTAGCCCAAAGTATATCAAAAACACAGGCACTAAAGGTCTTTCTGAGCCCATATCATGCTACCATGATGTACCTCCATTAACTACAGTGGAGTTACCCCTGATTTAGGGCCTGATCCAAACCCTGTTGAAGTCAGTGGAAAAATTCTCATTGTGACTTTATTGCGGGGTAGGCCTAGGGCAGCGTTGCATAATGACCGAAGTCAGTCTAGCAGCCCTTTGGTGTCAGACAATGTGGCCTGACAGCTCAAGTCAATAGGACTACACCTTGTGGCAGGATCATGTAGCCCACTGGCCAGTGTCAATAGGATTGCCTTTTGTGGCAGGGCAGTGTGGCCTATTGGATGGAGGGGAATGGGTCACCACGCAAGGGTGGGCGGCAGCTGATGTGGGGGGACCCAGGCCCTTCCTACTCCACCAGGTCTAAGCCCAGGATATGCCTGAAGCAGGGGTAGCCGTCACCAGGTCAGCCGGGATCCTTCTGAAACACATTAAGTCAAACCCCAGTTTCACACCCAGATCAATGTGTAGTTCCCTCCTGCTGCTTCCTACCTGTTCTTCCACAGCTGGTTGTCTTGGGGGTTCTGCAGTCTCTCCTCTGTCTGTGGTATCAGTTGGCACCACAGCTCAACTGGTCTCTGGGTCCTGCAACACCAGTAGTCTCTTCGCAGAAGCCTGCCACACACCTCTGTTCCCTTCAATGGTCTGAGCTGTTTCCTTATATATCCTGGCTCCACCTGGAGCATGCCCAGCATGGACAAGGAAGCATGGCCTCTTCAGCTCATAGAATGTGCTTAACCCTGGTAAACCAGTGTGAGGAACTGTGCTCCCTATTCCACTGGTGTCATCTAAACAACAGTCCCTCCAGAGAACATGGACCCTCTAACTCCAGTTCCACTGATCATGATACATCTTCACTGTCTTACAAACATTTTAATATAAAACATTAAAAATTAAAAATTAACGCCCAGACCACCACCCCGTGTCCCTTCAGCCAGAGGTTACTAGCACATAGCCAAGTTAAGTCCTATTTTACCACAGACTTAGCCAGTTACATAGACTTTGAGATAGGTAGGGCTTCTCAACAAGCAGCCACATTAGGAGTGACCTATCTCTATCTCCCTGTCACCTGTCATAGTCCACTCTCTCTGTGGAGAAGCCTTCCTCCATGGGGGGTAGGCCTTTGGTCTCTGGATGGTTCTCTGACTCTCCATTTGGTGATGATCTCTGTAGAGTCTCTCTGGGAGTTGTTGTGTCTTCTGGTTTGTGTCTCCTGTACCTTTGGATCACTTGTTCCTCTTGCATAGTCACCTTGTATGACCTGGATGCCACTCCACCCCTCACGGCTCCTTTAGTCCATTCCTGGTGTCTATCTAATGGCTGGATCCTCAAGGGAGAGCCTGTCTCCAGGGCCAGCAAGTCCTTGACTGATCTGTCATACTCTAGGGCCTGCTTTCTCTGATTGTTGGCCATCTCCTTTCAGTAATCTCCATCCTTTTGACTGCAACAGAAATCCCCTCACTGGTAACAGGGTTTTGGCCCTTTCTCCCATCAATGCGTACATTGGACTGTTTTGGCACCCATGTGATGAAGTATTCTTGTGGGCCAAAAATGCTGAATCACAAGAAACAGCATTGGGTAACAATCTCATAGCTGTTTTCATTGCTGATTCTACCTTACCATTACTTTGAGGGTATGATGGGGAGACTTGGTGATCCAGCTCCCATTTGGGTGTAAATTCCTTAAATTCTTGCAAGGCAAATGGGGGTCCACTGACAGTGAATAGAGTGTCTGGAATACCACATCTCACAAACTGGGACCTCAATGGGCCAGTAACACAGGGATCTGGCCTCACAAAATTTGAATAGTAGTCAACTGTAAACAAGAACTGCTTTTCATTTAAGGTAAATGAGTTCATTCCCATTTTTTCCCAGGGTTGGATGGACAGCTCATGTGATAACAGTCTCTTTCTGCTGGTGGTTATCACATGACCAGCAGGTGTCACACCGTTCTCCAAGGAATGGAGTTGTATATTCATTCCTAGCCAGTAAACGCACCCTTGAGCCCATTTAAGACAGTTGGCAATGGCCAGCTGTGAGAGAGATATTATTTGCTTGACATCCTTATGTAATGAGGCAGAGACAACAGCCCTTTGTTCTTGAAATCTGGTTCCATCCTGCACACTCAGCTCATTTTTAATTTGAAAATATCATTCTACTTCCACTGGTACTTGGCTTTTGTCTTCTGGGCATTCTGTTCTCTTGATGGCCTGTAGTTGGATATCCTTTTCTATAGCCTGTTTGATTTCCATCCACTTTGCTGTTATAACTGGGATACAGTGCAGCATGTGTAAATGGATTCAATGTCCTGATTCCCTTCCCCATCTCACTGATGCTGGGTATATCTGCCCTACTCAGGGTGTCAGCTAACACCAGTAATCATCCTGGATAATATCTGATCCCTGTTGGTAGTGCTGGAGAAACTTCCTTAGAACACTAAGAAGGGGCTGTGGCAAGCCACCTTCTTTGTCTCACCAGCCTCAGCACTCTCCTTTTGGCAAGATGGGCCCGAGGTAAATCAACCCCTGTCTGCCACTCTGGGTATTTTCTGGGTAGGCCTCAGAGTAGGTCTAAGGGGTGATTCTCCAACAAACAGAAGGAACTATTGCACTAGATACCAATACAAAAGGGAGCTACCTTTCCCTGCCTCCTGGTTGGAGTATCATCCTGTGGTTTGCCCTGGGGAGTCAGTCTTTCCCCTGGCAAGCACTCAGGCTTGTCTGTTTCCCCCTTCTCAGCTGATCCTAACTGACCTGAGGTACCCCTTCTCAGCTGATAGGGAAGAGGGTCTTTAACATTCTAGAGCTTACGTATCTGCCTTCCAACACCCTCTTGCATCTGGATGGCCTGACTTTGTCACAGGGCTTTGCCATGATTGTCTCTACAGGTTGTGATCTGCACTATTACTGATTGCAATGAATGGCCATAGGTGTACTGATGGAATTGCTCCACTCCAAATACCACAATCAGAAGCTTTTTTTTTATTTGAGCATACTCCTGTTCAGTCCCTATTATTCTCGATTTACATAAGTGACTGGCTACTCCTGCAAAAGAGCTACCACCAGTCCTTTCTCGGATGCATCACACTGAAATGTCAGTAGCCCAGTCCCACTCAACATCCTGCCCTGTCAGCTGATGTATGGGTTCCACTACTGCAGCCAGGTTTGTACAGAACTTGGACAGAAAATTTATCATTCTTATGAAATCCTGTACCCCTTTCACATTCGTTGAAGCTGGTTTGTCTGACTACCTTGGTCTTGTTGGGATCGGCTTTCAGTCCTTCTGCTAGGAGCAGATTCCAATGTATGGCACCTCATTCTGTTTGAGTCACCATTTTTCTAGGTTGGATTTTATATTGTTGTCCCTGAATCACTATAGAAAAGCTTGATGTTTTCTGTCATGCTCTCATTCGGCATCTATATCATTGCTCCTCTCACCCATGATGAGGATATCATCTGCAATTAAATAATAATAACAACAACAACAACAACTGGAGATATACCTATCTCCTAGAACTGGAAGAGACCTTGAAAGGTCATTGAGTCCAATCCCCTGCCTTCACTAGCAGGACCAAGTACTGATTTTTGCCCTGATCCCTAAGTGGCCCCCTCAAGGATTGAATTCACAACCCTATGTTTAGCAGGTCAATGCTCAAACCACTGAGCTATCCCTCCCCACCTAATATTTTCACCCTCAGTGGTACTTGGGTGAATCTTCTCCAGAACAGCTCTGGTGCTAGGCTTATGCCCATTGGCCTGCAGATGTCTGTAGCAACCAAATGGTGTTGCAGAGTTGTTCCATGTGCTGGACTCATTAGCCAGGCTTATGTACTAAAATCCAATCCCAATCATCACAGACCATAAAGATTCTGGCTTTGAAAAGTTTGGGCCAGATGCCATTAATTGTGGGCAATGAACAGTAGCATTTTCTCAATGTCCAGTTCATTGGCTTTGGGCCTATGCGGTTGCTTAATTTCCTTATGGATTCTTTAACATCATGTTGTTTACCTAGACTGTCCTAGCCTCTATAGGTTATATGATACCCCTGCACTGAAGATTTTTCAGCTCCCTGCATGCAGGATTACATAGTGCCACTGGAATTCTCAGGGGATGGCAGCCTCCCCACCTTTAGGCCAGGAGGCCTGCATTGGTCTGGCACCTGCCTGAGCTAGAACACCAGAGAGCTAAGCTCCTCTAGACTGCTGTGTTGCTCAGCCTAACTGCAGGCCAGAGCCCCTTACCTGATTGCTGCCCTGCCCTAAGTGAGGGCCCCGGGCAGATAGACTTACTACTGCATGGCCTGCCTGCAAGCCAGAGCCATTAACTGATTACAGCCCCATCCTGACTGAGGAGTCCCAGGCCTATGGACTTTCTGTTACCCTGCCCAACTGTGGGCAAGAACCAATAACTGTGTGCTGCCTCGCTCTGGCTGAGGGTCAGGGCTATCAGACCCAATTGCTGCCCAGTCTGGACTGAAGGCTAGGTCCTATTAACTGTCAACTAAATCCCCTCTGAATGGAGTCGCTCTAGGAGCACTGCAGCAAGACAGCATTGTCTCCCTCCCTGACAGATGGGGAGAGAATCACAACCGCCTTATATACCTATTTTAACAATATTAACGCACAGGTGAGCCAGATTGAGTCCAGCTATGTATTTATCAATGTTCAATTGAGACATGGGGCCTTGGCATGAGCCGGCACTTGGGCTGACAGCACCACAGCAGTTGTAAAATTTTGACTCTGCTCCCTGATCAGATCCATGGTTTTATTCCACAAGGGGGGTCTCTGGTGCTTACCATCCGCCACCACAAACTTCAGTTGGTACCATCTGTTATTTTTAGGTTAGTTACTATGAGGTCTTATTTTCATACAGGCTGCTTGTGCGCTATTATACATTATTAGACTGTGCCTGCTCTTTGTAACGAGTGTGTTCAAGGCCAATTCACAAAGTATGTCATGTAAAGTATCAATGGAAAAGTTATGATTTGCTGAATACGATTATCCTTTTTGCATGCATGTATCATTTTCATATGTGAAGTTATGAATATTAACTATATACCTTTATTTCAAATGTGTTTGCCCCTCAGTAACACCTACAAGGTAAAAGCAGCGAAGAGTTCTGTGGCACCTTATAGACTAACAAACATATTGGAGCATGAGCTTTCGTGGGTGAATACCCACTTCGTCGGATGCCTGTAGTGGAAATTTCCAGAGGCACGTATTAATATGCAAGTAAGAATCAGGCTAGAGATAACGAGGTTAATTCAATCAGGGAGGATGAGGCCCTCTTCTAACAGTTGAGGTGGGAACACCAAGGGAGGAGAAACTGCTTTTGTAGTTGGCTAACCATTCACAGTCTTTGTTTAATCCTGAGCTGATGGTGTCAAATTTGAAGATGAACTGAAGATCAGCAGTTTCTCTTTGAAGTCTAGTCCTTACGTTTTTTTGCTGCAGGATGGCTACCTTTAAATCTGCTATTGTGTGTCCAGGGAGATTGAAGTGTTCTCCTACAGATTTATGTATATTGTCATTCCTAATATCTGATTTGTGTCCATTTATCTTTTTACAAAGGGACTGTCCAGTTTGGCCGATGTACATAGCAGAGGGGCATTGCTGGCACATGATGGCGTATATTACATTGGTGGACGTGCAGGTGAATGAACCCATGATGGTGTGGCTGATCTGGTTAGGTCCTGTGATGGTGTCGTTGGTGTAGATACGTGGGCAGAGTTGGCATCAAGGTTTGCTTCATGGATTGGTTCCTGAGTTAGAGTTGCTATGGTGCGGTGTGTAGTTGCTGGTGAGAATATGCTTCAGGTTGGCGGGTTGTCTGTGGGCAAGGACTGGCCTACCTCCCAAGGCCTGTGAAAGTGAAGGATCGTTGTCCAGGATGGGTTGTAGATCACTGATGTGCATTGGAGAAGTTTTAGCTGGGGACTATATGTGATGGCCAGTGGAGTCCTGTTGGTTTCTTTCTTGGGCTTGTCTTGCAGTAGGAGGCTTCTGGTTACACATCTGGCTCTGTTGATCTGTTTCCTTATTTCCTTGTGTGGGTATCGTAGTTTTGAGAATGTTTAGTGAAGATATCAGATAGACTTAACAAGCCAGCAGTTTATTCTGTCACTGCTTTAAGCTTGATACAATTTGTAATTATTGTATGTATTTGATTCCTTTAAGCAATTTAAAATCTCACCTCTTTCTTTTCTCTTATAAATAAACTTTTAGAGATTAGGTACTAAAGGATAGGCAACAGAATGATTATTGGGTAAGATATGAGTTATATATTGACCTGTGGTTAGGATCATAAGAACCCTTTGATTGATTAAATTAGTTTTAAATAGCCATTCATCATTAAGTCTAGCGTCTGGGTGTTGAAACAAGAACTGGAATACCTAAGGAGGCTCTATGTCTGACTTCTTGTTAGCCAATGTGTTGGGACAGAAGTTTACTTTTGTTGCCAGTTTGGTATATCTTATGGTAGAATAACCACCAGTTTTGGGGTGTGTCTGCTCTATTTCTCAGCAGTTTGTCCTGAATTTGGTATTCTCAGTTGTGACGCACTGAAGCATGGTGACAATTACCATGACCCCAAGTCTTCTTCAGAATCACTGCTCCCAGGATAGTGTCCTCCATCCTATAAGCATAGCATGCATTCTTTCTTCCTAGCTGTGTAACTTTAAATTTAGCCATATTGAAACACATATTGTTCGCTTGACCCAGTTTATCAAATGATCCAGATGGCTCTGTATCAGTGACCTGTCTTCTTCATTATTTAGGGCTCCCCCCATCTGTGCATCATCTGCAGACTTTATCAGTGTGGATTCTATGTTTTATCCATACGTAAAGTACGCAGCTGCGTAGAGCACCAGAAAACTTGGGACACCACATTTCCTGGTACCCTGCGCAGCTGCGTGCTGCTCCAGCCCCTGCCTCAGCCCCTGCCCCACCTCTTCCCCATGGCCCCTGCCCCTGCTCTGCCCCTGCCCCGCCTCTTCCTGCCCCTGCTTCGCCCCAGCCCTGCCCCCCTCCCCTGAGGACACCAGCAGGGGTCAGGCCTGCACTCACCAGAGGCGGGAAGCGCAGGGAGCCTGGACCTGGCCACGCCGCCGGTGAGTGCTGGGGGGTAGTTTCCCCCTGCCCCCCAAGTCAGTCCCCCCACCCCCCGCAAAGGCTGGGGGCCCCCCATCGAGGCCTGGGGCCCCATACATCCCTGCAAGGGGGCTGTGTAGGGCCTCAGAATAGCTAGGGACGGCCCTCACCTGCAGCCTGACGGCCTCATGCGGCCTATCGGGGTAATCGGATTGCGGGCCACAAGACATTTTGCTGACATTGACCGTCCGCAGGCACAGTCCCCTGCAGCTCCCAGTGACCACTGGTGTAGGGCCAAGACCCAATCACTGCAGAACCCCACTCAACAATGACTCTTCATTTACAATTACATTTTCAGATCTGTCAGCTAGCCACTGAAATGTAAAGAATGATATACCTAAAGTTCAGGAGGAACCTGGTATGGTAAGTGTAATTTTGATTAGCCTTGTCACCCTAGCTAGTGGGCCTCAGAACTGTTCTCCTTGTTCCCTGTAAGCAGATTTATTGCATTCTGCAATGTTGACAGCTAGAGACTGTGCTGCTCTGCAGTGTCAAAAAACATATTTCTTCTTGTAAATTTCCATCCTGTATTTGTTGTCACCATCACCTATAACCTAAACTTTTCACTGTTTGTCATTTATTCCTACACAGTAGATGTGAGGTGGTTGCATAATGGAGTTGTAATTCAGTCGATTACTCCCAAGAACAAGAATAACCAAAACCACAGGGTGAAACCCACTTGTGTCTTTTCTAGGGGAAGGGCGGGGGAAGATAAGCTCAAAGTGACAGCGTGGGCCTGAACATAGTCGTCTTGCTTCCTCTCCCAACCTCTAAGCAATTTTAATAAATTAAAAACAACTGAAAAATCTGGGCAAGTAAGTGGGGAAAACCTACCATCTTCCCAAAATCTGGGAAGCATGTCAGGGAGTTGTGCAGGTAAGAACACATGTAGTTGCAACGGAGGTGCTTTTTCAGTAATAATCTGGAAGAGACTCAGATAGTTAGCAATACTTCCAGCTGTAGTGAGACCTTCAATGCCTTCCATCATAGCACCTTCTTTAGCCTAAGAAACACTAACAAACACTGGAAAGCTCAAGAAGGCCTGACTTATCAGGAAGGATGATCCAGCAATTAGGGCCCTACTTTAGAACTTGAAAAACGTGGGTTCAGTTCCTAGCTCGGCCACTGACCTCCTATGTGACCCTGGGGTAAGTTATTTTGGCCTCCCAGTGGCTCAGTTTCCATCTGTAAAATGGAGATAATAGCACTTCCCTGTCTCACAGGGTTTTGTGAGGATAACTACAAACAAGATTGCAAGGCATTCAGATATTACAATAATGGGAGCCATATAAGTACCTAAAATGGATAGAATTACAAACTTGAATTGGAAGGCAAGGTAGACAACTGCAACCTCCATTCTTGGTCTTAAAATAATGGAAGAACTATTCTAGCTGTTTTTACCATCATAAATTATTGAACCTGTTGTGATGCTGACTTGTCTTAATTAGAATTTTGGTTTTAACCTTTCTCATCACTACTGTGAGACTTGTTGACCACGTCAGCCACCAGAACAACATTCTTTCACTTACAACTGGCAAAGAGACTGGGTCCTTCCTATCAGATGATAGTTTAGCCTTGATCATCCATGTCTTAGAACTTGGCTTAATAGCATGCCTTTCAATTCAACTATTATAAACAATTCTTCCTGTGACTATCTAGGAAAACTGCTCAGAAGCCCCAGCTACACTAGAATGCAGATTCCCCTCTCCTGAGTGGGGTTACTTAAGGTGAACACCTCCGCATTGATCTATTGCATGTTCTGGCATAAAATTGAGTCTGGGAAAAATGACTTCTTACATTTATTTGAGGATCCAGGCAACTGTGAGGACAGAGACTTGGCAGGGATGTCACTTCCTTTCACCTTCTGCAAGGCTCTTCTGGAAGCAAAGGATGAGTAAATGGACGGAATAGCGAAAGAGTTTGTGGTTGAGGGTATCTGGAAGAGCTTTTTTTTTGGAAAGAAGTTAATTGTGATTTTGTAGTTTTAATAAAGATTGTATATGCACCCTTAATGACACTGGGTTAGCTCATTTTAATGTAGAGAAGGATTCGAAAGAGTAATCCTATGTTCCCTACATAGTACAAACAGTTACACCATAATGAAAGTATTCATTTATAGGGAGATTAAATATTCTAAATATTAGAATATTGTGTGTAAGTTAGAATTGGCCTTAAATTTAGGTTTTCTTTTAAAAAAAACAAAGCAAGTTTTAACCACACATCAATAAAAATGTGTCCATCCATTCTTCAAAAATGCCACTTGAAACCATATTTTTGAACACACATCTCTCTGCAGCGTTTGCAAGGCAGACATTGCAGCATTGTCCTATACCAGAGGTAGGCAACCTATGGCACGCGTGCCAAAGGCGGCATGGAACCTGATTTTCAGTGGCACGCACACTGCCCAGGTCCTGGTCACCAGTCCAGGGGGGGCTCTGCATTTTAATTTAATTTCAAATGAAGCTTCTTAAATATTTTTAAAACCCTATTTACTTTACATACAACAATAGTTTAGTTATATATTATAGACTTATAGAAAGAGACCTTCTAAAAACATTAAAATGTATTACTGGCACATGAAATCTTAAGTCAGAGTGAATAAATGAAGACTCGGCATACCACTTCTGAAAGGTTGCCGACCCCTATCCTATACAATGCAGCAATGTACAGCCTTGCCACAAGCAGCATTGTCCAATAGAGAAAATACAGAAAAAAACATCAGGACAACTAGTATCTATATGCTTTCATAGACTTGCTGGGTGACCACAAGTAAATCACTTAACATTTTTGGGCCTCAATTTCTCCGTTTTTAAAGGAGCTATAATGATTTTCACCTTTTAGAAGTGCTTTGAGATCTCTGGATGAAAAGTTCTATATAAATGCTAATTAGTACCATTATTATTTACTATGGCTGGTGCATGAAATTCGTAAGAGTGAAATTAATTAGGAATCGGCCACAGTCAACAGTGAAACTAACTTGTCCTATTTGCTTTCTCCAAGTTGAGATAACAGCAAACAGGGAATGACCAGCATGGCAAGAAAACTCGATTTTTAATTTATTTCAGTTTTAATAAAGAAAGGCATTATTACTTAGGGATTTAAATACATATGTATGTATATATGTATGTATGTATGTGTCCCTTTAAATGGTTTATAATAATGTTAGGATTTTTTAAAATATTGATGATATTATTAAGAACTGCCCCTGGATTAAGATTTCCATATGTACTTCATGTCTTTTAACCTTCCCCTACATTAGCATTTTTGGAGAATTCCCCCAACAATACATTACTATCACTGTTGCTGCACTGGGGGTAGCAATGGTGAAAGTACTAGTGTAGACAGGCTCTGTGGGCATGTGAAGCTATGCATTATCTTTCTGCCTCCCTTATTCTGTGCTCTGTAGTTTGGTACCCTTTTGTAGCATTGGGTCTAAAATAAATCCCTGATTCTTCAATCTGATCCTCAAAGGCAGAACTGTATGTCTGTTGGGGCCTTGTGTTTTTGTGTTTCTATGAGGTACCAAACATGCTTTTGGGTGCTGCAGAAAGAAATAATTATGGTAGCATTAAAAGCAACAATAATAATAATTATTTGACATCTAGTTATCAGGCAGTAGCAAAAAGCTTCTCTGTTTTAATTATAAACAGTGCAGGGAAATCCTTAGGTACTGGTTTGGGAGATTACACAAACAGACATAAAACATTTCCCTGGTATTCGTTTTTATTAAATGAAAATGAACAATAATAATAAAAAGCCCAGCAGTTTTTTTCTTTTCTGTAAAAAGCCACATCACTATTAATCATAGATTCGAAGGTCCTGGTTCTACTGTCAGTCATACTGATATAAATCAGGAACAAAAGTTGGTGGAGTTACACTAATACAAGAGCCAAGTCAGGTCCTAAAAGCTGTATAAAGCAACCCAAAAATTATTGGATACCGTATAGCTGTATACCCAGTCGACAACCAGTCTGAATTTCCACTGGAAGCAAAATGCCTGATTTTTTTTTTATTTTTTTATTTTTGGTTGTTGTTACGAAATCTGCTCTTTATGTGTATGTAAAAGGTTAAGTCTGATTTGCTCCAGTGCACTATGGGAATTGTAGGCAGCACAAATGCTGGGAAATGTAGTCAAAGTGTCTTCCTCTTTCTCTTTCTCCCTGTAATGGCTGCCTGCAGTAAGGTAATGCACATAGGCCTGGCTTCTAACACAGAGTGAGACTATAACTGTGTAGATTAAAGAGATCTGGGGCCCTTCACAGCTCAAGCTACCCCTTTGCTTTCAGACCCAGAGTTCATAGTTTGCGCAAAGTTGTCTGTAGAGAAGCCGATTTTATTTGCCTGTCAGATGTTGTTGCACATGACTCTTAAGCTCTGAGATTTTTTTTTTTTTACTCACTTCACCACCTGTTCCTGTTATCCCTTCCACTGTCTGTGGCTAGCAGAGCTTTTACAGTTCCATTAACTGAACAAATAACTCTATCTTGATTTTTAACAGGTGATGACTGAGGGGAGTTCATTGCTTTCTGGATTCCAGTGCTAACCATAAAGGAAATATCAGAGAGTAACTATAGAATTACGGTAAGTTGCTGGTAGACTTTTAATAGAAGACAAAAACTTGTAAATTTACACTGTTGTCCTGTTTTCTCAATCTCTATGCTCATCTGACCTTCAAACTCCAGTGTTTAGCCAGAGGGGAGGGAAATCTGGAAAAGTGTAAGCACAGTGTAAGTTCATTCAGTTTTAGGACCACTTCTTTAGGGGGAGTGGGATGTTAAGCATGGCAATAACATAAATGTTATATCACTGACATGGCTAATATCATAATGCATGGATCACCCTACCAATTAAGGGATAATTATGGGAAAACTGAACCACAGTGAGATTTAAGTGACTTGCTCCAGGTCATATAAGAATCTTTGGCAGAGCCAGGAAGAAAACCTGAGGGCTTGTCTGCATGGGGGTATTGACCAGAATAGTTCCCCATGTGGACACACTTACTTCAGAATCAGACTGCCTTTTTTTCCTGATTTAGCTTGATCCACTTTGGAAGTAAATTAAAGCTAAACTGGAAAAAGGCTTTCTTATTCCAGAATAGAGCATCCACACGGGGACCTATTCCACAATAACTTTTTGTTTTAAATTCTCACCCTCCATTATTCCAGAATCACTTCCCTAAAGCTATGTCTTCACTGACCAAAAAAGTATGTGTTTTCCTGCGTTAGCTATCCTGCTGTAAAATCCTAGTGGAGACAAGACACTTTAGTGTTACTGCAAGATAAACTAGGCAAGATCAAATGAGTGGGGAGTACAGTGCTGACCTTGATTAGCTTCCTTATGATAAACACTATGGTATCTTCACTTAGGATTTTATAGAGAGAGAACTCTTACTGTTTGTTTTTTTTATCTTGCTGTAAAAAAACCCACATTTGTGTCGGTGAAGACCAAGCCTGAATCTCCAAGTCTTGTTCCTGCTCTGTGGATCAATCACACTACTATACATTTCCATACAGACTTGGCGATACTCTAGTCACATCTGTTGATCTGGAGTTCTTGGAAATAAATTTAAAGGAAAAAAACCCTCTCATGTTCCTTTTTGTTTTATTTTTAGATACATTTGAAGTACCAGCTTCTCATTGTTTAACCTCCCTTCCAAGACCACCTGATCAGCAACATGGCTTTTCTTGGGAACACCTCAAAACTCTTTGTGGTGGTCATTTCACTGGTGCTTATGCTCCCTGTGGTTGAAGCCCTGGATTCTGGAGACGCAATTGCTCTCTTGCTAGGTGTAGTTCTCACTATCATTGGATTCTGTGCCTGTCTAGGCTTATATGCCAGGAAAAGAAATGGACAGCTATGACTTTTTAAAAAGATGACTTGGAAAAGCATAATCTTAAACTCTACTTGTTACGAGTTTAAAACTGAGCCTCAGTTCCTGGCAACTTTCAAAACCATGGAGCACGATCCTGCAAACCCTTCTTGCTATGCTATCCTTGGTAATAAAAACTATTACTGGTAGAAGGAGTTTACAGGATCTGTCTTCATGACAGTAAGAAGATGATTATTTCATATTCCTTGGGATGAGGGGTTGCATTAAAGTAAAGATGGAAACAAGCTATTTGAAGAAGAAATAATTGCCCAGATTCATTCACAGTGAAAGTTCATATACTGAATATAACATTTCTACAATTTGATTTCAAGGTTTAGTCAGCAGGAAAGCAGCCATAAACCTCCTTGTCAGGATAATAAAGATTTGGAAATATTGACGCACTCTTAATATGATAACTAAAGAACAGCCTACTTAGACTTATGTGTGTGTGCAGATGTTCTTTCTAATTAAAGTTAATCTGCCCCGCAGCAGCTCACTTCTGCTGTAGTCAGGCTGAGACATGGGCAAAATAGACAAATGTGCAAAACCTTTTCTTCTGTATTTTTATCTTAGAATGTGCCTCTTCTGTAGCTTGGATTCCTGTTTCAAATTGGAATCAGATTTAATCAATAGCTATGCTTAAGTATTAGACCATGATTTATCTTTAAAATGTGTATGATACATAGGAGAGTATATGTAATATATCGGCCAGTCAAACAAGGAAAAGATTTCTGAAGAAAAGATTGAAATGACCAAATGTTTTATGCATATATCTGTTGGTTCATATACATTTATGTTTAGTTTTCTTTGAGGTGCTCACATTTTGGGGGTTTCTTGTTTTGCAACAGTGAAGACTTACATATTTTGTTCAGTGACTGTTTTTTAATTCTGAGCAATAGAGTTATAAAAACCAGATGCTTATGTAACTTTTCCCCATGTGATCAATAAACTCAGTACGCTCTTTGATGAAGTCTAAATGCCAGTGAACAAGCCCCCTGGACGTTCTTGAACATGTACTGCTCAACACTTGAGTTTACACCCCTTTTCACTACTCGCTAAGGCCTAAATTCTAAACACAGTTGTCCACCTGATTGCTGTGCAAAACCGGAGCTGAAGCTTGGGCCAAAAAACAAAACTAAACCTGTGGCTGGAATCATACTACAAAGCTAGAGGGTGTTTCTTTGAGCTTCAGGTGTTCGCCACATGCTCAGTCAGCTCCTCTGGTATGTTTTGACTTTGATATACTTTGTACTGCTTGGCTGGAGGGATCAGCTGAGAGAGCAACATAGTTGGCCCTGCCAGGCTGATTATGGTGAGGGTAGGACCTCTTATGCCACAGCCACCCTCTGCTGCCACCAAAAGGGACATCCTTATAGCACACTGATTGCAGTCGTGGTCCCACATGTCTGTTCGCAGCTGGCATCTGGCTGCCCTAACTTGACAAAGGGGGTGTAGGCCTGCACAAAGCAACAGCAGAATGAAGAGTGCAAAGGTGAGCTTTACACCATCTGCAGCCTCTTCGTAAACATGCAGTGTGTGTCCCTCTTCTGAGGAAACCTAACAAGGGATAACAAAACATAATTGTTAAAGTCAAGGACTTGTCAATTTTACTATTCTTCCCTTCTAACAGGGCTTCCAGGTACCACACAGGGCTGACACCACAGGAACAAATACAGCTGACCCCATTAATGTCTGAGTATGGAGAGATCCCTTGATTCCATGATTCCCCAGCTCAAGTGCTGTACAGCAATGCAGCTCATAAGGTTGTTCTATTGACATGCAGGCATTTATTTAGCTTCCCTGACGTGAACCCCCCAGCCCGTTTCTACAAGTCTGCTTCTGCACATGACAGAGGTAACAATGAAATTTGCATTTTAAGATCTAGCAGCCCAAGAGAGGGGAACAACGTGCTTAAGGCAGCTGCCACCCTTCGGGACTTGCAGTTCAGGGCCACTGCCTTGCAGTGATGGATGTCCTGGACGTGGCCAGGCAGTAGAGCGGATGCTACCACTTCAAAAGAGCAAATTTCATTGCACCTAGCTTTTCCCGAACACTTCCATCATCACTTTAGCAGAAAATCTCTGATAGCCGGTTCTTACATAGGAGTTTCACACAATTATGCCATAGCTTTTCCCTGCAGAGCGGCACAACCACCACACCATTCATGCAATGCTATGGGGTACCTGGAGTTTTATTCTTTTGCCTGTAGCTGCATGTTCCTAACTAAAGGACAATCACTATGCATAATGGTGTATTTACTGGGTTATAATGGAAATTATTTATTGTATTGCTCGAGAATTACATTTATGGATGGTTTGACTAAGAGCACATGTCATGGCTGATCTTCCTGTTTTTCCTCAATTTTTAATAAACTCTTCCAAATAGATTCTACTGTTAATTTGATGATTCAGCTCTTACAAGCGGGGGGAGGGAGAGAGAGGATGAGAAAGAAGTGACTGAAAACGGTTTAAATAGATGAGTCAGCTCGTACAAGAAGGGGAAAGAGATGAGAATAATCTGATTTAAACAGTTCAAATAAAGTTATTTTTTTTTCATTTTAGTTGATTCAGGGCATCTAGGTAAATATAAGTATATTTTAGGTTTATTTGTCATAGAGTACGTTTGTCTTTGTCCTATTGCCAAGATACATCAATAGTATTGTATTTCATTGTCCACTACCAACATCAAAACAATTTAAATCCCCATAAAGGCATGATCCTATTCCTTTGAAGTCAACAACACAACTCCTGTTGAGTTCGGTGGGCCCTTAATTGGCCGTTGGTTCATGGGAGACTCGAGTCATTTTTATAAACTCAATTTCCAGGATTGCAACGAATGGCTTTCTTAGTACAAAAAACCCCAGCAAGTAATGGCAGCTTTTCTGATCAGATACCCAAGTAAAAAGACTATTATACTATTTCCAAAGAAAATTATACAGTAATGTTTTATAAATATTATGAGACATTTTCATAAAGCAATACAAGAACCTGTTTTGTATCTCAGCATTCCTCAGTGAAAACTGTGGTCTAGTTATTTAAATACATTTTTTGGACTTCAGTTCAGCGTATGGGGGCAGTTCACTTTCTACACAGGACAAGTATCATTAGTATTCGTTTCTGTAGTGGAGAGCAAAAACAAACTGCAGTCTTGCAACACCCACCTCTTAGCGCACACAATCTACCCCCTAATTAATGTAGAAAGGTTAGCAGCCAGGAGCTAGCAGCTTCCAGCAGGTATTTTCAGTTTGCCTTAGCAATAGTATTGCTCAAGATCAGCAAGCCCACCGACATTTAACAATCTACATGAAACCCACCCTGCAACTGGACAAGACAGAAAGGTCTTCACTCCTAAGGAACGTTGCTGGGCAATAGCTTCCAGTGCTACATAAGAGCTAAGTATTATTATTATTATGCTATGCTGTACAGGAGCCCTTGAATATTGGATGCAAATACTTCAGCACACTTGCCTCCCCTGAGGTGATAAAATGGACTAAGCCACTGCTGGAGCCTTTCTCCCACTCAGATAAGTGTCACTGCGGCTGCTTCAACACTTACAATAATGGTTTGGACTTTGGATAGCACCTTCTATATGAGAATCCTGTCATAAACATTAATGAATAAAGCCTCAAAATACCCTTTTACAGATGGGGAATCTGAGGCACAAAGCAAGACTTGGCGTAGTGTTTCATGGGAAGTATGTGGCATGGGCTGTAATGCTGGCAAAGGTTGCTGGAGCATAGAACTCTTCAGCCATGCCACCTCTTGTTTGTACCACACACCTAACATGCCGCATCGCAAGGGCCGCTCGCAGGGCAGCCCAGAGACTCATGCCTTTACTATTACTTGGGGATGGTGTGGGGATCCCAGCTCCTACTGCTTCCCTGCAGAGTGTTGTTTACTTGGGCTTTGTGAGAGGGAGGTAGGGTGACTTCACTGTTGATTTATAACAAGACAAAGCATGACTAAATAGAAGAACCATAATAAGTCTATTACTATGCTACAAGTGGTAATTATTACACTACAATACTAACAGTTCCATTCGCATCATATCTGACAATGGGTTTTTGGGTGGTGGAGGGAGAGCTTGGGTCTGATTCCCGTCTCCGATACACAAGTAAATTAGGAGTAACTCCACTAAAGTGAATTGGAGCTGGGGGTTGTTCAGCACTCCTGAAAATCAGGCCATTTATTTAGAATCCAATTTGGCAAAGCAACTAGAGACAGATTTTTAATGGTATTTAGTCCCCTAAAGATTCAGGTAGGTGCCTACTGGGATTTTCAACAGCACCTGGGTATCTAAGGCCCATTGAAATAAATCCTCAAATCCTTTAGAAGACAATTTTTTAAGATTCAAATATTTAATGTGGCAAGAACACTGTTAGCATATATCGATAAGGGTGCATTTATGAAAGAACGTTAGTAGCCTTAACTTATTTAGGCTTACTTATTCCAACTCAATTAACTAACACTGTTAAGTGCTGGTCATAGACATATAGTGGTTGCTGTTAGGATACAACATAGTAACATTAAATTCCTATTGTAATTATTGGGGAAACTGTGAATCCAAGATATCTTTGTATAATAACTCTTGGCAAATAGTGCCCTTTTAATTACGACTTGAGTGTAGTCAGTGAGGACTATGGTCCTGCTCAAGAAGCCCACTGAGGTCAATGGGAGGCTTTCTTCCTATTTAAATGAGCACTAGATCAGGCTGTTTCCCTGTCAAATTTCAGGTGTCACAAGTTCAGTGCTTTTTGATTTATCTAAAAAAAAAAGTGGAGATAATTGTATGAAACACAAATGAGCGGGACAGGAGTGGCGGCTGGGTTTGAGAGGCGTGGCGGAAAGATGGCATCATTTCTAGAAGACTCAGATGTGGCTCAAGGGATTTTCTTAAACTCTCCGCCCACAAAAATTCACTGTTGGGAGATCAAACATGGAAAAGGTAATGGCAAACTCAGATGCATACACAGCAAGTCAGTTCACTCGTACCTTTTTGAAAAATCAGCCTGTATTAATGGTAAACTAATCTAATCACAGTGAAAGTCTGTAGAAAAGCTGGCAGCAAAAGCTGTGAGTCTATTCAGTCTTCATGTAAGACCATGGGGAAACCAGATGTGCTAGCATTCTCCCACTGAGTCTAGTTAGACGCAGTCCCTGTGGCATTAAACTCTTATGGAAAAGGGAACAAATACAGCATACAGAGAGTAATCCTTTTTTTTAGGCTGGGATTTTGAAGGGGTTTATGGGGGCTGGGTGCTTAACTCCCAGTGAAATTCAGTGCTTCAGTTTAAACCCTGACATGCTAATATCTCATTCCTGACAAAACCAATTTTTTGAAAATAATAAAAGTTGCCAGTCATGTCCTCATCCAGAATTCCTACTGAGAGCAGTGGAATGATCAAGGGCAGATTATGGCCCATCTCATGTGTCATCTGAATCTTTTATTTTTAAAATCTCAGGGCCAGATGCTCAGGCAGTATAAATAACTATAGCCTTACTGAAATGGCAGTTATGCTGCTTTACACCAGCTGAAGATCTGACCCTCAGCCTTTAAATTCATTTTGGACAGCAATTACATGAGGTCTGATCCTGATCTTATGCTAGTATGTAATATCATTGACTTCAGTAGAATTACTCCTGATTTACACTGCTCTGAGATTGGAGTTGGCTCTTAAAAGAGCCACTACCATTTGTCTCTTATTTCTAATTTGACCTAAATTTTTACACATATTAGAATAAAAAATATTGCCCCTCACACATGCACACATTTCAGAACCTGTATATTCAGTTTCAGTTCAAATGTTTTCCCCCACCACAGGATTTATCAACCAGGGAAGGTAGAATTAATCAGAGAAGCCTAATATCAAAAACATCTCACTATTGTATATTGTAAGTTGCCACAGAAGTATACACTGGTACATGGGTACTGCATATAGATGTACATTACATATTCAAGCTCCTTTTCTGGGTTATATTTACTATAATCTCAATTATAAGCCAATTTTATTTCAGAGCTTTTCCACATCACTTTCCTTCACTCAGTCTACCTGACGTTCTCTTCATTAAATCTGCAAAGCTTTTTTATGAGCTTTCTTCTTTTCTCTTCCAACTCAGATGTAATTTAATGAACTCCCAGTAACAAATAATCATGTGCACTTCATTCCAGATGGATGAACAAATACGTTATTTAAGCAGTGGATTATAAACGTACTGTACACAGAATCAGTACTCACAGATTCCAAGGGCAGAAGGGACTATTATGATCACCTAATCTAAGCGCTTGCATAACACAGGCCACAGATCTCCGCCCACACCCCAAATTCCTAGAGCAGATCTTTTAGAAACACATCCAATCTTGATTTCAAAATTGTCAGCGAAGGAGAATCCACCACTACCCTTGGTAAGTTGTTCCCATGGTTAATTACCCCCACTGTTTAAAATTTACACCTTATTGCCTGCTTGAATTGTCTAATTTCAACTTCCAGACATTTGTCTGCTAGATTGAAGAGCCTATTATCATATATTTGTTCCCCATGCAAGAATGTATAGACCGTTATCAAGTGGCTCCCTAAACCTTCTTTGTTAAGATAATGGATTGAGTTCTTTGAGTCCATCACTATAAGACATGTTTTCTAATCCTTTAATCATTCTTGTGGCTCTTCTCTGAACCTTCTCCAGTTTATCAACATCCTCCTTGAATTGTGGGCACCATTACCAGATACAGTATCCCAATAGCGATTGCACCAGAGCCAAACACAAAGGTAAAATAATCTCTCTACTTATACTCAAGATTCCTCTGTTTCTATATCACAGGATCACATTAGCTCTTGGCCATAGCATCTCACTGGGAGCTCATGTGCAGCTGATTATCCACCATGATACTCAAATATTTTTCTGAGTCACTGCCTCTCAAGATAAAGAGTTTCTTCTGTCATCAATTTCCCAGGGATTTATGTGCTTAAATCCCATTAGATTTTATTAATCATCTAAATCCCCTGTGCATCCAGGAGAGTACTGACCCTCCGAGTAGACTGAAAGTCTAGAATACCAGACATAGGAAAGAGAGATCACCTTATGCACATCACCTTGTTAAATGAATAGATGAAATCCTAGGAACTTGAAATTGTTTGGATGCAATAGAGTTGTCAAAATGCTGCCTTAATGTGTTATGGATTCAATTTTTAATAATAATTAAATAATAATTTGTCAAATAACCAGGCTCAATCACAATGTATTAATCAAAGATTATTAATAGAAAATCCCTACAGCACAACACAGAAAGGAAGATTTTATATGTTACCAAAGCAATCTGGCAAAGTGATCCTGCCGCTCGATTCACTCCCAGCTAACTCCCAGAAACCTTCTCCCTTATATACTGTGTTCAAGATAAAGATAATTCCTTTCCCATAACTGATCTACCCAGGAGTTCCTTTTATGATATCTCATATTTCATAATCAATAAGCTAAAGACAACTGCAACCAAGTCATTATTACAGAAAACATCTGTGACAACAAGCAATTCCTATTGAGCTAAAAACCCCTTTCAATAACTCATTATCTCATCAATCACAGAACACGTCTGTAATAACAAGTATCCCTTATCAATCACAGATGGTCATTTCTTGGTTTCCTGGATTTCTGGTCATATTTTCTAAGAGTCAGTGGAGTCAGAGCAAGAGATTACACACCTTCCATCATTGATTTCATACATTCTATCATTTGGTCACACTCTAAGGTTTGCCCTAAATCATAGCACTTTTCAATTTATAGGTATGGTGCATCAGCACTTTGGTTCAGTCACAAAAGGGTTCTGGAAATTTTCTGTACAAAGCATGATGGGAGTTTAATATCTACTAACAAATGTATTATTCTGCCAACCAAGTCTTAAGGCTTTAAGACAATACGTATTGCTTGATCAAGTGTTGTGTATGATTTAGCACACAAGATAAGTTCTTGGATTTAATGGCATAAGATAGGTACAGTATGAGTGGGAATACACACAAGCTCCCTTACAAGCAGTAGTAGTGAAACCCTTTGCACACAGAAAGCTCCATATACAGTTGTTGAATAGCTGGGATTTTGCTTTTTATTGTCTAGTGATGTAAAACCATTTTCTGTTTTTCTCTTTGTAAAAAGCACACTCCGAATTCTCAAGAATTAAGCCTTGAGGAAAAAAACTTGAATGAAAGATTATTTTTTCATTGTTGAATCAGTTGATCCATGCCAACAGCTTTCAGTAACTGTGTATTCTCTTATTACCAAAACAGGTAAATGTACAGGTTACGTGAGAATCAGAAACTTCTATAAAGTTTTATTAGTGCATATATTTCTGTAAATTCCCATAATATGTGTGTGTACAGAATATTTTCTCTGGATCATGGTAATAATGAAAGCCCTAAAGTAGTGCTTGGTGCAAACAGTCACTGAGAAAATTCATACACCGCCTGCCAATACAAACATTTCACTTTCCCCACTATGAATATGGGTCAGACACAAAAAAAAAAAAAAAAAAAAAGAAAAACCATTCCCAAGAAACTGTTGTACAGTGGAGCTGTATTCACATGAAACCATTCATTAATGTCAAAGTCTACTGTACTTTTTGTTTCCTTTTCTTCATTTCAGCTTGTTGAAAGCAATTGCTGTGATCACAAACCCTCCTGTCATGCTTTCCAGCATTGTTCTAGTTCATAAGCCTTAAAGAGTGACTTGGCATGTAGGTTTTTTCATTAAAAAGAAACGTCGGCATTTTTTGATCACACACTGTCAGGTTCCTGATTTTAATGTACTTTACTGAATTCAGTTGTTAGAAGCCATGTTTGAATATACTTATGGCCCTGTTTCAGCAAAGCACTTAAGCATTTCCTTAAGTACAACATTAAGAATGAAATCCTGGCCAAAGCCAATAGCAAAAATCCCATTGACTTCAATAGCGCCAGGATTTCACTGTAATATGAAGCAGTCATATAGGTCTGAAAACGCCATCATTAAGGTAGTCTGTATAACTTTTACTCTGCCCCATTGTAGCTATGGAAAGGTGTTTCAGCCACACTCGCTAAATCAGTCCACACAGGAGCTAGAATCTGGCTCTGCCAAATTTCAGGTTTGGCCAATGTACATAGAAGAGGGGCATTGTCTTGTCAACTGTTGAGAATAGTCCACTTCCACCTTAATTGAACTGGCTCGTTAGTGCTGAACTCCCACTTGGTAAGGCAATTCCCATCTTTTCATATACTGTGTATTTATACCTCCTTACTGTATTTTCCACTCCATGCATCTGATGAAGTGAGTTTTGGCCCACAAAAACTTATGTCCAAATAAATTTGTTAGTCTCTAAGGTGCCACAAGGTCCCCTTCTTTGTTTTTCTGATATAGACTAACACAGCTACCACTTTGAAACTTCACCATTATGCCAATATATATGTGAGGGTGAGGGGGTATAAAATGATAAAATACTCTCTGATACCTCACATTTACAAAGAATGAAGCAATGACTCATTACATAATAGGGTACGTTTTACTGGAAGTTTGCTACAACTTGTATATGTGCTGTGAGGAATCAGCATGTTTAATCATCTGATGAGTGTATTTATGACCAGACACATGTCCCAAAATGTCTGAAAATGTATTATTATGTTTATTACTAACATTAGTAAGTAGATCCCATTTTCACATTTCATTTTTTAAATTACTGAATGTATGCCATAGAAGAAATATATTTAAGATTAGTGAAAATATGTAAGAGTAAATTTCTTTTTCTTGCTCCCTCATTGTACACTAGAACCATCCCAAAGAGTCCATCTTCCTGTCGCTCAACATGCCGAGTCAAATTCTACTTTCAGTTACACCACCGCTTGACACCTTCTGTAGTTGTGTGTGCTTGGGTAAAGTCAGTACTGCCAACTCTAAGAGTTTACAAGTCACGAGTCAGGCCCCTCCCCTCCAAAAAAGCACAAGATTGACAAAAATAATACAATATTTGTGTCAAAAACCACTTGGGATTCTTTATATTGGCCTTATGGTTTCTGAGCCTTTAAGCCTCACATTGTCCAGATTTTCTTTGCAACCATGAGGGCTAGAACCTTGCCCAGTTTCCACAAAAAAAATTAAGTTTCTTGCAATATCACAACATTCCAGGTGCTGGGACCAAATATTGGAAAAAGACCAAATATTGTGAGCGTTGTGATAAAATCACAAGAGTGAGCAACAATGAAAGTCATTGTAAAATACTACCATCTCCGGTGAGTTGAGTATTCTTATTTGGTAGCATTTTACATCCATTTTACACTCACTTTTCACTGTGTATGTGTGTGTGTGTGTGCATAATACTAGAGACTCAGCTATAATTTTGTATGTCTACACTTCAATCAGGCCATGTGATTGCAGCCCACGTAGACATACCCAAGCTAGCTGTGATAGAGCCAGCTCATTAAAAATCAGTGTAGACATGGTGGTGCAGGTGGTTGCATGGGAGAGATGCCCCAGTATGTGCCCTGGGAAAGAGTGTACTAAGGAGGCTCTCCCATATTGCTGTGACTATGCTGCCATTTTTAATGAGTTAGCTTGATAAAAGCTAGCTTGAGTATGTCTACATGTGCTAAAGTCACTCCTCCAGATTGCAGTGTAGACATACCCAATGCTGTTGGAGTTACCCCAGGATAAGGCACTGTAACTGAGCGTATATCTACACCCAATAAGAGGCTGTAATTACAGCATGTCAGCATACCCAAGCTAGCTTTAATCTAGCTATCTTGTGAAGCCATGTCAAGACAGGCTTCAGCATGAGCTGCACAAGCCTTCCCAGGACAGCTTTACTCATATTGGTACCCATGCTAGCTAGACCAAAGCTCACTCAGGTATGTCTCCATATGTTGCAACTGTACCTAGGACTGCAATGTAGACTGTCCCTGTCTGTATTCACACAAGCATTTCATACAAAGAAGTATGCTAAGACAACACTAATGTGCAATTAAATAAGACTTCATGGTTACAAGATGCTAAACAGGTGACTCTAAGGAGGTAGGGGAAAATGTATAATGTATTGTGGGCCTGCTGGTGTAAATCCATTGACTTCAATAGAGCTACGTAGATTTACATCAGTTGAGATCTGGGCCGGCATCATTTTAAGTATAGGGGCTTGATTCGCCAACGCATTGCCAGTTTTATTCTGACATAACTCCACCAACCTCATTGGAGTTACTCCTAACTTACAAACATGGATATGAGAGGAAAACCAGGCCTAAAGACAACAGACAGTATCATAATGCACACACACGATAGTGGAGGGTTATGGCTGTACATTCAACCTTCAGTGTTGCATTTCCTGACTTCTGAGTTCTTTTTCTGACTTACTCTTTTTTTTCTTTTTTTTTTTTTTAAGAAATGACAGACAATAATTCCCAACAAATAAAGATGGAATCTGCCATACTTCAAACTTCTGCTGGTGGGCAAATACAGGGCCAGATTCCCCCACTGGTATAAATCAGCATCTCTCCATGGAAGTCAATGGAGCTACAGCATTTAATACCAGCTGAGTATCTGGCAGAGTATGTAGGTTTTATAATACAGAAGAATTTAGCTAGACACCACCAGAAACCTGCCATATTGCTCCTGAGTACCAAGGCAAGAGTATGGCTCAATCTTTATTTACCAGTTTGTAGTTTAAAAGATCAGATCTTAGAACTGGGCATTTTGAGCCTGATCTAGTGCCCACTGCAGCCAATGGAAGGATTTCCATTGACTACAACGGGCATGGAAACAGGCCCTAACATGGCACTTGGTTAATCACCATTAAATTATGTAGCTCTAGCTAAGTTTATGCTAATATTAGTCCAATTAAGCAGCAGTTATTGCCATTCACTATCATTAGCCTAGCTTAGTTTCCTGGGTGAGGGCCTAGTAAAACAGTTATCCTGTTATACCATGCCCCAATGAAATAGAAGATGCTGTACTATCATATTACATTTCTGTAGTCTTCTTGGAGCTATGTGGATACAGTTCCTGATGTTGTGCCATCTCAGCACTTCTCCAGTGGCCCCAAGCAGCTTCTGCAGAATTTAATCTTTCATTGTTTAAGAGTTGTCCAGCCCTGCACCAAAGAGATTCTCTTGTTTTCTGCATTCTCAATAAGCATCGTAATATCTAAAATTGTCTCTCCTTGGTTTGTGTTCTAAATCATCACATTTCACGCTTCATTCTGTCTGTTTGCAGAATATTAAACTATAGCTCTGTGTGCCAGATGCCAAGTCTGGGGCAGCACGAAAGGCAGGTTTTTAACGTGCGAGTGATTTGTGAGATGTTACTAGGGCCCAACATCCACACGCTGCCAACCCAGCTGTGGGGCTTGATTCTTCATCACCCTGGATCTTGTGTGGTGGTTAACACTGTGCAAACTGAGTGCTGGATCCTTCTGCAGAAGGTAGTTGGTAATCGGGTTTGTAGAGTTCTTAACATACTGAAAACATAAATTGCCAGGGAACTCAGTTTTATCTATCACCTAGATCTGAACCACTGGCACCAGTGAGAGTCATGGTTTCTAACATGAAGTTTACACCTCCAAGCCTTTGCCATGGGTGGAGCCTGAAAGCCCTACTAATGTGGTAGATGACATTCTTCTCCTGGTCAATCACCTTCTCTGGATACAGAAAATACTATTGCTAAATAGTCCTTCTCCCCAGCAACCTACAGTCCCTTCTCTTCCTTCTCTGCTGATATCCTGAACCTCTCCTATTTCCTGCCACCCCTGAACAGTACTGGAAGGCAGTAGACCTAGGATACAGTCCTCCTTGTACTGGTGATGATGTGTATGTGGGTGCGTAAGAAGCCAAGCACCACAGCAATCCTTTGGAGCAGGGAGTACTCCCTAATTCCCCACAGTGAGTAAATTGCTCAAAAGGAGATGGGGCCAGGTCCCCACCCGACCCTCACCCCCCAATCTGCCAAGCCCATTCGCCAGGAGAAACACTCAGCCCCCACCCTGTACACACTAGGAAGCTCCAGGGTAGGTTGAAGTGTAACATCTCCTCTGTGTGTCATGTAGCTATGCGCTGCCCCAGACACAGGACTGTTTAGCCTCCAATGTTTAAACAAAGCTCTTTCTTCACACAGTTAACTAGTGTCCTCTGGACCTATAGTGGTGTCCCACATTTCTCTGCTGGAAGTCAGCCTGTCTGTGTCTCACCACTATTTCTAGGTTCCTTTTTTAAAACCTGTTTTTGTTTCAGATTTGTCACCCCCCTACTCACTGTGTTCAACAGGGTTCCACTGGCATCTGGGCTGGTAACAAATGGAGCACCACCGAATGCTGGTGACTGGCACCCTGAAAGGCCATGACCCTGAAGAGTGTACCAGTGTCCTGATGGGTGCTTCATCAGTGGCTGGCTTACTTCCAGCTCTGACTTCCCATTTGCAAGGTAAGCCCAGCACATTAAATATTCTTTGGGTAAGTGTTTCATTGAAAACTCAATGTTACATGTAGCCTAGACAAAAAGGCTGTCAAACATAATAGCCAAGAAGGAGTGAGGTGGGCAAACAGAACACAAAACAACCAATTGCACTGTTCAAAAATGAAAATCTACGGCTTTTTGTTGATCCTCTGTTTCTACTGCTGATAATTTATGCCATTAAAACCACAGGGACATATCCTCAGCTGATGTAAACTAGCACAGCTCTGTTGAAATCAACGGTGCTATTACATTGATTGACACCGGCTGGCATAGTATGTAAATGAAAGAAGATGGGGCAAAATCCTGCCTCACACTCACTCATTCCTGTGCCGTGGAAAGACCAAAGCACAGCAGTGAGGGTGAGAAGGGTGAGAAGGGTGAGGAGGAATGGAATGTGGACAGGTCAGTGGAGATGTGTGGGCATGGCCAGTGTGCTTGACAGGGTTTGTCTATGCTGCATTGTAAACCGTGGGCTGTGGGACCTGGGCTTGCAGACTTTGTGTTATCAAGCCTGCGTTTGAATGCCCATACTGCATGGTAAACCTGGGTTTACAATTGCTGGACCCAGGTCTCACAGCCGCATTCACACGTCCATACTGCACAATGCAGACTGTCTGACTCAGTCTGTGGCTTGAGCTGCATCCACACTGCAAAATGATAGGGCTTGGACCTGAGTCTCAGCGGACTTGGGCTCTGACCCATTCCCCCAGCAGGGTTCTAGGACCTGGGTGCTTACAGACTCAAGTCAGAATGATGGAAGCCGCCAGGGGTTGGGCTCAAACCTGAATCAAAGCCAGGATACGTGTGCAATGTAGACATACCCTGAGCCATCAGTCCTGTGCGAGTGATGTCACTGGCTTCAGTTACTACAGCCCAGTATCTGCAGTGTAACTATGGGGAAGCTCCAAACCCAGTTTCTTGCCCACTTCCAGCCACCATTTCTTCACATCATCTATGAGACAGACTTTGGGCAAGTGTCATGACTGTCACCCATGGGGATCTGGTAATGAACAGAACAAGTTCTTTCATCTGTATTATACAGGTAATGGTACTGCATCCATGATAGTATACACACATTCCTGTATGACACGGAGAACAAAGCTAACCAGTGAATCAAGCATATTTATAGCACTCAAAAGCCATGTTGTAATGAAGCTTATACTAAAATATGTATCAGTAATTGGATTCATTAAACTTTAGAAGAAAATAAATGAAATAAATGAGTCAATCTTGCTATAAGGCTATTTTTAGTATTCATATGTGTGTTTCAGTGCCTCTCGGTTACTGAGTATGATACTCTGAAGAGTTTGTAGGGTTGGGGGCAATTTTATTTTTCTAGGGGGAGGAGGAAATGGTGGGAGGAGGTTTTGCTGATCGTCCTGTTCCTTCCACTCCATCTTTAATTACCAATGCCTTAAATAGACTTTCTGACTGAGGGGGCTAGAGGCAGCATGAATGCTGCTCTGAAGTTGGCCCACAGGGTTCACTCAAGGATGATGTGAGGGTCTTCCTTCTTCCCAGCCTTCGTACCAACCAACATTCCTACTAGGCTGGGCACTCGGAACCTCAGTACAGATCCTACTGCAGAGCAAGCTGGGAATTTTCTATCAGGATTTCCCAACAGAAAATGAATAATCGATTCTCCTTGGGGAAATTTCAGCTTTGCTGAAAAATGTCAATTGGACATTGGGAAACATCAAAATGATGGCTCCCCAGCTTGGGGCTTGGAAGGCTCTTGTCAATTTCACTGGTGTAATATTTTTAACTTAATCTTCTAACAATTTAATGAGGTAGGCTCCAAAAGCCATATTCAGGCATCTACTTGATCTTAAAAAGTACAGCACACTCAACAACTCACATTGCGGTTGTGTTTCTGATGTTTTGTCCTGATTTAGGATGATTTTTTGTTTTAAATGTGACATTTTTATGGGAGGGGAATTTCCAGTTTCCAACTAGCTCTATCCTACTATTTTGCAGCATGTTGAGCTATCACTATGCATTGACCGTGTTACCTAAAGATAAAGGTTGGAATAAGATTTGCAAAAATGACAGCCTACTGTTAGGCTCCCACATCCATGTTTAAATATATAGGCATCTCCCTCAAAAGTGCTGAGCACTCAACAGCTCTCATTGAGCTTAATATGAATTGTTGAATACTCAGTACTTTTGAATCAGGCAGGTGCCTGAATATGGATGTGGGAGCCTACCTCACTGAATTACTAGCAAACTAAATACAAATATGATATCATTTTAAAAACCTTTACACGTCTAATTGGTCAGGAATCCAAAATGGCCACTACTACAGAAACCCATGCGCCGGCTGGGAAAACGACTGGGCTGCCGCTGGATATGGAGCGAGGAATGACAGGAGCTGGGAGTCTTGATGCCACGGATCGAGACAGAGGGCAACACCGTCAACCCCGGAGCCAGAGGCGTGCTGGAGAAGTCACTGAAGGCCGCTGTCCACGCGCTCTACGTGGACACCCTGAGGAAAAAACCTGACCAGGGCAAGGCCTTTGAGGTGACCAGCAAGTGGGACTCCAGCAACCACTTTCTCCCCGCGGGCAGTTTCACCCGTTTTGCCGACTGGCGGTTCATACACCACGCCCGCCTGAATTGCGTCCCGCTCAATGAAGCCATCCACCACGGGAACCGAGACAAGCGCTGCAGGAAGTGTGGGTACGCCCCGGAGACCTTGCCCCACGTCCTGTGCAGCTGCAAGCCCCACGCCAGAGCCTGTTAGTTGCGCCACAACGCCGTCCAGGACCGGCTGGTGAAGGCCATTGCCCCACACCTGGGTGAGGTCACAGTCAACCACACCATCCCCGACACCGACAGCCTGCTGCGCCCGGACATCGTCATCACGGACGAGGAGCAGAAAAAGATCATCCTCATCGACGTGACGATCCCGTTTGAGAACAGGACCCCAGCCTTCCGTGAAGCCCGAGCCCGTAAACTCAAAAAATATGCCCCCTTGGCGGACATCCTGCAGGCAAAGGGCTACGAGGTTTACACCGATGCCCTGATTGTCGGGGCCCTGGGTGCCTGGGATCCCTGTAATGAACGTGTACTTAGGGCCTGTGGGGTGGGCCGTCGCTATGCACGGCTCATGAGACGTTTGATGGTCTCTGACACTATCCGGTGGTCTAGGGATATTTACATAGAGCACATCACCGGCCACTGCCAATACCAAGAGTGAACCGGCGTGGCTCTGTGCACCCACGGGGGGAGGAGGCCTATAAACCCCCCCTACTGAACCATATCCCCTAAGCCCTAAAGCCACCGAACTAGATTCCACCATGCGAGGGTCATTCTGTCCCCATTACCCGGCCCGCTTACTTATACCCATGACTGCGTGTAACCCACTGTATGAGCGATGTACCGTCAGTGCTTCCTTACTGCTTCTTGATCCCACCCATCATACACCCCACATTGGGGGACCTTGCAGACTGTATATGTTATGTGCTAACCAATTCCCACATACCAGCGTCTCCCTATACTCTGTATGCTGCCCCCAATGACCAACAACTGAAGCTTTGAACTCTTTGTATCATTTTTTATTTAAACATTCACTTCAGGCCAGATCCTCAAATGTCTGTTGCTCTGCTGACTTCAGTGGAGTTACACCAATGTGAAGATCTGGATGGCTGTATCTTTTAAAGACATGAATTTTGAATTATCACTCCAATGTGGCTTTGAAACCAACAGCAATTTAGTAACTTTTCAATAAATCACAAGTGAATTACAGACATTGAGGGCTGTTGAATTTTAAAATGTCTATGTTGTATACAAACCTATACACAGGAAAATAAATACTTTGTTGAAAATAACAAGCCTTGTACTATGTATGATACTCTGACCTTTCTGCATATATGCATAACCTAAGAGTATGCTGTAAGTTAAAATCAGGGCTTACTCGGTATGAACAGCAAGTAAGCTACAATGAGTTTTCCCTTAAATGTTTATCTCTGTAAAACATGCAATGGGACTCAATGAAAAAAAAAGTTGCAAAGGCAGTCTTGAAACATTTTAAAGGACCTTATTAAATGTTCTTGAGGATTTGATCCTATATTTATAAAAAAAAAAACCTATTCATATCATGCAGTTGCAATAAACATGTATATAAATTTCCCTAGTGGACATGCATATAAAGAAAGTAAATGATTCTGTAGGTAAGAATAAATTATGCTCCTGAAGTGGAGTACAGTTAAGAGATTTTTAGAAAATAGCACAGGATCCAGTTGTGTGTTGCATGTAAAATGTTTGCAAAACGGCATCCCTTTCTGAAGTTTCTACTTCAGATATGTGTGAGCTGTGCCTGGAGAGAGACTCTCTCTTTGAAGTATGTCAGACTGTAGCAGGGCTTTGTCTAGGCGTTTCAGCTTAGTTTACAATAATACACAAAGGCTGAAAACAGAAATTTGATGCCAGAATTTAGCCCACTGTTTAAAAAGTGTCCTTGTATTTCAGCTATCTCTTCCTTGCACATTAGGGGCCATCTCACTGTCTGACCATTTGGGCCTTGTCCACCTGTCATTTGTATTTGGATAAGTTCATCGCTATGTCCCTCATGCTCTGAAACAGGTCTATGAATGTAGAGACAATGCACATACACACCGATACCACAGGTGTTTTCCTTACACACCTAATGCATTCACCTTGCTTTACATCTTCCCTGCCTTCTGCTGCTTGCATAGTTTTAGGACAGAACTGGTAAATTTTATTACACACAAACATGAAGTATGGCAAACACTGTATAGTACAAGCAGTGTGGGATGTATGGGGCAGATGGAGTGAAATTCATCCCTGTAGCAAGGGACAGCACAAGGCCATGACACTGCTAGGAGCTTACAAATACCGATCAAATACAATAGGGGTGAAATTCACCCCTGTGCAGAAGGCCCATGCAGGTCTATGGATCACATTAGGCCGATTAAATATTATTTCCAAGTTTTAAACTGGGGCTTCAGTGGTGCACCGAGCTTATTCTGGCCTTCTGCACAAAGATTAAATTTCTCTTGGAAGAATTCCCTGAGTGTTTTGAAAAGGATATACTTTTGATAACAGCCTATCACAGTCATATAAGCAGTAGATACACCTTATGCTGGCCCTCTGCACTGAGCTGGGTTTCACCCTTATGAAGCGCTCGTGCTATTCTGCAAACCTCCCACAAAATTGCTCTACAAACTGTATTATGGAGAATAAATGGACATTGCAAACATCCAATTTTCAGGAAGATTAGCCAACACCGCAGTTATCCATATAAGCAAGACAATGGTGGAATGAATATTCTGCTGTTTGTGTACTGATAATTTATAGCCATTACTGAAATCCTGATCCCACTGAAGTCACGCACTGGGAGTTTTGCCGCTGATTTCAACAGGGTCAGGATTTCACTCCCATGTTTTGATCCTTTGGCTCCACCTGTCATCTTTAGCAGGGTCTGTCTTCAGGCCCTGATACTGTCTCAGTTTCCACTTCTTCCCATGTAACAAGACTTCACATCGCAGATGATTTTTTCCCAATAACGCTCCTCTTTTCAAAAATCTTGGTTATTTACATAAAGCTCAAAACAATGTACCTTCCACTCACCCTTCCTAACTGGCTCATACCTTTGATATTGGATTCTTAGTTCGGTGCCTGCTGAGGCTTTCCTCCTAGCTGGTTCCAGCTCCTTGCAGACTTCTCTCCCAGGCCTTCCACCTAAGAGCTCTGGAGAGTTACTCAGCCTAGGCCGCCTCCCTAGCCCTTTCCTGACTTTCTTCCCACTCTTTCATGGACCACTCGCTCCCAGATCTGCTTCTCTTAGAGTCTTCCCAGGACTGCCCTTATCTCCCAGCCAGCCAGGTTTCTAGTCATATGATCCTGGTACTTTGGTCCATCAGCTGAGGAAGCAACCTAACCCCTTAAAGAGTCAGCTCACTCTGTGACAAAACACATTCGTCCAAGCATTGGTGTTTGGGTTCTGAAATTACACATGTACAATAAGTTGTGTTAATTTGCATTAGACCATCTTTTTTTTTTTAATTTCTTACTGTGTGAACACATTACCAAATTGTGTTCTATGAATAAATCCTACCTATGTGCATATCATAAAAATTATATTCAACAATGAGTTATACATCAGCCGACCTGCTTCCTAATCAGAATGTTGAAGCTACAGCTGATATGCTATTATCAAAAGTACATCATTTTCAAGCTATTCAAGGAATTCTTCCAGTGTATTTGATCAGTCTATTTAATTTGCCAGATCATAGGAGACATTTATTTGTCTTTAAATATTTTTAACCATAAGTATAAGAAAAAAGTATTGTTTAACAATACACTTGAGAACATGTGTTTGGATACAGAAAATGAGCCAAGGTGACTATGGAGTAACAATTCTACACCTTGGAGTGATGTAACTTTAATAACCTTTTTAATCACCCACAACGTCAATTACTGAAGGTTAAAATTTACCCCCCGTGTGCAGTGGACACACATGGCCTATGCATAAATTTGAGTATCAAAGCCCTCAAAATGGGACTGATGTTGTACATAAGTTTTGTGCTGGCTCTCTGCACAAAGCTGAATTTCATCTGAAGTGAATAATACACATTTGTGGGGGGGTTGTTTTGTTTTTGCTTTAAATAACCACACTTTTCAGTCGCTGGAGTCCCTTTGGGCCAAATTATACGCCCACTGAAGTTAATGGATTTTGCCATTGAATTCAAGGTCACTTTAAAAGTGAAACAAATCCCAAACAATTCTGACAGCAGATTAACAAAAGGGACTGCAATCTACTAATGATGTCAAGATAACTGTATTCTGAAAGGCCTGAGCTACAAATAATGAGCAAAACCCTACAAATCCACCCTAGAAAGAGTTCCCTTTGACTTGAATAGAAGTTCATCATGTGGAAGACTTTCAGGATCAAAATTTCCCCACCAAGAAGGAGCTGTTCCATAACAGTCTTGAAATAAAATAAATTATTTTTGGTAGTTGTTTTTTTCCTATGCTTCTCTCAGATAATTATCTTGTATCAAATTAAATATGCCAGAGGGCAAAGGGACATGCTCTATGAGGTTTAATCCAAAATCTTCACGTTTTTCTAGTTTTAAATATTGCAGTTGATATCCAACAAGTAGAGTGAATTGTACACCACACAGGGAGAATGGGAATAACGTCTTGCAATAGCCTTTGGTCAGCAATGCCATCTCATAGCACTTGCATTTCATTCCTGTGATTCCCAGCCAGGACATCATCTGAACCTCACCATATGCGGAGTCTTATAGCTCCATCGTCAGTTTAATTATTTCCATAGGCACTGACACACACACACTACCGTCTGGATACTCTCAGGACATGTTACTGCACTTCCTAGGCCCCTTTCTTGCTCTACCATTCCTAAAGAGCGAAGCAACTAGGTAGCGTGTGAGGAGACCAGGATCTCATCCCCAGCAGCGGCAAACTACAGACCTCTGCCTCCTAAGGGGCTGCAACATACCAGCCTGCAGCCAGCTCCTTCCCTGGCCCCGATCGGTGGGGGGAGGAGGGAGCAGTTCAAAGACATGAACGAGGAGCTGGGCAGCCTAATTCCCGCCCCCTCCCCAGCTGGCTGGCCCCGGCTCTCCACTAACTCCGGCCCGGCAGCCGCCCAGTGCAAGGGCAACGTGCAGCTGCCCTGGGCTCACCCAGGCGGCGGCGCCTGCCGCGGCTGCGTTACTGGGAGAGACTGTGCCGCTGCGACAGGGGAGGACGAGGCTGGGAACTGAAGGAGGCTCAGTGAGCATGCGCCGCCAGAGCCACTGACTATGTTCTCAGTTCAGGTACCAAGGCAAAAAAAGAAAGGCAAAAAAAAAGAAAGCCCACTAGCAATTTATAGCCAGCAGACGCTGTAGTGTGTGTGGCTCTCCAGCACCAACAGGTAGGAGGAGAGGGGCTGGGGGGAGAGCGTTGGGGGCACAGTGCTGGTGCAGCTGCAGGTTTTGGGGGAGGGGGAGGGATCTGCCTTCCCAAGGGTGTTTTTTTTTAACTAAACTGCATAATGGACGTGCCCACAGACAATGCATCTTTCGCTGGGCTCCATCTGAGCTCCCCAGAGCTGGGCAGGCTTGGCAGGCTCAGGGCAAATGGGTCTGCAAAGCACGAGCAGCACCCAAAGCGCCCTTGCAACCCAGAAGCAAGTCTCCCCCAGCATCGCTGGGTATGTGTGTGCATGTATATCAAGCTGTGTGGAGAGCAGAGGGGATAAGGAGGGGGAAACGGCGGGGGGGGGGGTCATGATTTTAAAACGTTGCCATGATCTGATCAGCCTCTGTTTACACAGCAGTAATCAGGCGCTTTGTGGATGGAAAGAATGGAAGGATTCTAGTGGAATTCAGTGTGAATCTCCTTTGTACACCCGAGGTGGCATAGGAAGCACTTCATGTGAATAACGGAGGAGCCTGATCATACTTGCAGTGGCTCTTGTCCCTGGGCTTTGGGAAAGCAGCAGGCAATTTTTGATAGTATTTTATTTTTTCTTTTGCATGAAATGTATTCAGATGCAATTCACCCGGAGAATAAGTGTAAATCGTGGAGTCCTAATTGACTAAAGGAAGATCTGTTCATTATACGTTTATTTAAGCACAGCCAAAGACAACCCTTTCAATGGAAGGGAATTATTTCTTGGGTGTGTTTCCTTTCTCTTCCCCCCCTTCAATGTTTACGTTTACTAGAGTTTAATAATAATGTTGGGGCTTTAAAGATAATGTTGGGGCTTTAAAGATTTGTAATAATAAAAGGGGGGCAGAAGAAGGGGGGACCTTTAAAGCACAGTGCTGTTTTCTGTCAAGCATCCGTGTTTATATCAAAGCCTAAATGACAAAATCAGGGTTTACTGGGGGGAAAATAATGAATACCATTTTCGTTTACAATGTGCATGAGCTAACACTGTGATTAATGTGCTTTGGTGACTTGGGTTAAAAAACATAAATTCTGCAGGGTTTCTTTGGGTATGATCCATATCAACACAGCAGCTGCCTCTAAAACATTGACAAATATGTAGAAGTAAAATAAATGTAGGTAATGTCCAAATGTAAGTGGTCTTTTAGGATTTCTTTTAAGATACCAGTGATTATTTCCTGGAGTTATGAACTGGGGATCATTTTATTCATAAAGCCTTTGAGGCATGAACTATAAAATTGTATATTTTACCAAATATAAGGTGTATACCAAATATGACATATTTGGTCAGTTCAGGGGCTGTAAACAAGCCAAATCTATGAAATTCCAAATAAGCCAAAATGCTGTATAATAAGTGTGCAGGTCAGATAAAAATGCCTCATGGTATATAAAAACAAATAGTATACAAATTTACAACTCCATTTGGGTCCCCATAAATTAACATCTGTGTTAGCACTTTCTGACATCATTACTTGTTAACTTAAGAACTGATAGCTTGATTTTTTTTTTCAGATATTTTGGTGGCATGACAAGTCAGAAAGAAGAAAAGAGGATGTACCGTATGACTAGACACAAGATCTGTTCTGTTTGTGGATTACATTTGCAGTAAGATGTATGGATCTATTTTTTCCTTGTTCTTATATATAGATCATAAGACTTGACTGTGGCAATATCCATATCATCCATCCATCTATGGCGAACTACAGCCATGCAGCTGACAACATTTTACAAAATCTCTCTCCTTTAACAGCCTTTCTGAAACTGACTTCACTGGGTTTCATAATAGGAGTCAGTGTGGTGGGTAACCTTCTGATCTCCATTTTGCTAGTCAAAGATAAGACCTTGCATAGAGCTCCTTACTACTTCCTGCTGGATCTTTGCTGCTCAGACATCCTCAGGTCTGCTATTTGTTTCCCATTTGTTTTCACCTCTGTAAAAAACGGCTCTACTTGGACGTATGGGACTCTTACTTGCAAAGTGATTGCCTTTTTGGGGGTTTTATCCTGCTTCCACACTGCTTTCATGCTGTTCTGCATAAGTGTCACCAGGTACTTAGCTATTGCCCACCACCGGTTTTATACAAAAAGGCTGACCTTCTGGACTTGTTTGGCAGTTATCTGTATGGTGTGGACCCTTTCTGTAGCTATGGCTTTCCCCCCAGTTTTAGATGTGGGCACCTACTCATTCATTAGGGAGGAAGACCAATGCACCTTTCAGCATCGTTCTTTCAGGGCCAATGATTCTTTGGGATTTATGCTTCTTCTTGCCCTTATACTCCTAGCCACACAGCTTGTCTACCTCAAGCTGATATTTTTCGTTCATGATCGCAGGAAAATGAAGCCAGTCCAATTCGTTGCCGCGGTGAGCCAGAACTGGACTTTTCATGGCCCTGGAGCCAGTGGTCAAGCAGCAGCTAATTGGCTGGCTGGATTTGGAAGGGGTCCCACACCACCAACCTTGCTTGGAATCAGGCAAAATGCAAATACCACCAGCAGGAGAAGGCTACTGGTCTTAGATGAGTTCAAAATGGAAAAGCGAATCAGCAGAATGTTTTACATTATGACATTCCTCTTTCTGACCTTGTGGGGTCCCTATTTGGTAGCCTGTTACTGGAGAGTTTTTGCAAGAGGGCCTGTCGTACCAGGGGGATTTCTAACGGCCGCTGTCTGGATGAGTTTTGCCCAGGCGGGAATCAATCCTTTTGTCTGCATTTTCTCCAACAGGGAGCTGAGGCGCTGTTTCAGTACAACCCTTCTTTACTGCAGAAAATCCAGGTTACCAAGGGAACCTTACTGTGTTATATGAGGGAGCATCTGTAAATCTCTAGCCTTGTAAAACACTACCCTTTCTCTGCTAAGCAATTGTGGCCTGTAGCCATGTCTTGAGAAGAAAATCAAGAATGGGAAATCAGCAGCTGTAAGGATTTGGGCAACATTCTGCAGTCTTTGCAATAGCTCACCTGTAATCCTATTTGAAACCCAAATGTGTTCCTGCTGACCACTGGTGAAGGTTTGTAATTAAGAACAAAGGACTGAACCACTGCCCTGAATTCCTTTATGTGGTTGAAATCTAGATAAGGATTGCAGATGCTAAGTATCAGTGCTAATTGCTGTGTATATCACTACATAAAATAAGACCATCAAAACGATTAGCATTGGACATCTTAATAAGTTAAGTTGATATGAGGTTAATGTGTTGATAAAACTAATTTTAGACATCTGAAGACGTTTAAAACATTTCAGACAATTATTGTTTTGCAAAGACTGAAAACTGGGGACTCGTAAGTACCGTAACTAATTAAAGATGTGCCATGCATTATTGGATTATCACACTGACAAATCTGTTTGCCTTGTGAGTGAGTTTTGGGGAGCATTCCAAAGCAGTATTTTTGTTCAGATTAGACTTTACTCTTTTTTTTCAAATATATTACTCTTTCTAAATACCATTTCCTTAACAGTGAAATTACTAGCATTCAACTGTATTCTGTGTTTTTTGCTGATTTGGTATAAAGTTTATTAGACTCTTATTTATATTTTTTAAAATGCTAGATATCAGTCTGTTAGGCAACGTTAGCCTAGGTAATACCCAGTCATAATTGAATGGTCATAATTATACAGAATAAACACATGTTGCCTTAAAGGGTTATCTAGTATCTTCCATTTTGTTTAGCAATGAAGCAAATAAGCAAGGAAAATTGAATCAGTAACTCTGGTCAGTCATTTGGGAGTGCATGAAAGACCACATAATCCTCTCTTTCCTTTTTACTGCTATGGTTCCCAAACTCGGTATGCACATCACTGGGATGATATGATATTTTTTCTAGGTGTGCTGCCCATTCTAGTTTGCTCTGAGAAACATAGGCAGTTGATGTATGTTTATATTTTAAGACAGCTGTCATAGGGAGACTGCAGCCTTGGTATGATATCTTGCACAATTTGTGAAGCATTTATTCTACTGAAGGCACAGTCTTGTTTATACTTTCTGCACATTTTGGTGTATTGGTTGTTTTAAATTATTTAAGTTTTAACTTGTTGAAGCATATAATATGATTTCTAGTATTTTAGAAATACATTAGAGTCTGTGAGTCTTTACTTCTTTAAGATACAGATGTGTGGATTTCAATATAAAGTTGCATTTGCCAAAATTTACCTGTGTAGCCTGTTAATTTTCTTGGAATAAAATTTTACATTTTTTCCAGTTTTATACATTAAACCTTTTTTATTTTGTCTAGTGAGCTAGCATGAGATTTGAGAATGTAGCCATTATGGATTATTATTCTTTTGCAGTTATTGTATTCCTAAACTGTAAATGCATGAATGATGGGGACCACAGGATTGATAAATGATATTATCTACAATAGCACTGTTGTGTAGTTTATCATAATTACCCCTCTATCTATTCTAAGATGTCAGTTATATTTAAAGGTACAACACAGTGTTAGACATAAACTTAACAGTTTAATTTTGGTAAGTGTATATATTTGAAGCACAACATCATGAGTCTGTCAGACATAAAGAATGTTGGTTTTCTTAAGATTTGAAAGAAAAGACTAGTCGTTTTAATTAAATATTGGTGTACTCTGTCATTGTAGTTTTATGACCAGCCAGTAAATCAAATATACACAAACAGCAGTCAGTAACTGAAATGCTTAAGTTTGTATGATAACATTATACAGTGTGTATGCAGCGATTCAGAGAGCTGTGTCTATATATGATCAGACAACTTGATCACAGATTTTTAGTGAGCAATCTGTTTATTTGACCTCACTTACACTTTATACCAAGGTTGATTGGTTAGGGGCATAGTTTAATATACAGATTTGAAACAGAAAAATCACTACACTAATGATTCGTCATTGGTACAGGAATATTGCAGATCATAATTTGAAATGGGACCAAGAAACTTCTAGCAAAAAGGCTTTTTTATTACACTGAAAAAGGCTTTGAAATTTATATAGCTCAAAAAAATTGTCTAAGATAGCAAAATGGAATAAAAAGTAAATTATATATTGAGAAAAATTCTGGAAGTTGTTCCACTTAAGTTTACTAAGCAGTTGATTGGCAATAACTTCAGTCTGAGTTCTATAAAATAGTAACCTTTACAAGGAAAATTGATATTACATATTGTAATAAAGATGTACATATACATAAATCTGTAAATAAAGTTATAGTAGTAGATATAATAGGTTCTGACGATTAGCCAGATAGTTTTCAAGTAAGATACTTTCAAAAACTGCAGATTCAGCCCTGGGCGTGGCTCCTAAGAAAGTCAATTGGTACTTGCCTATTAACATAATTTGGTAGCAGAAGCAGACGCCAAAATTTCTATAACGCTCTGATTCTGGAATACTTAGACGGCTGTATTTACTGCGCAATGGGGAAAAAACTATTTAAAATTATTTCCCTGGAAAATTTTGCAAACAGTAAATGTTGTAAATTAAAATAACAAACAACAAACAAGTTTGAAAGCAAATTTTTTGCTAAATATTATATGCTAATATTAATATTCTTCATTATACAGTTTGATACAATTCTTTGGACTTTACCTAAACATACATAGTTGCGTTATTACTTGACAAGAAGCTAGAACTATTTTTAAAATGACATTAGTAAGAGGTCCTATGTCAGAGCTACTTCTTTTTATTCTGTCCCATTATAAAAGAACAAGGGGACATTCAGTGAAATCAAAAGGCAACACATTAAGTTATGTTTTATGCAAGATATAAATGCTCTGTGGAACTCATTGGCACATGATGTTATTGAGGCAAATATCTTAAATAAGATTTCTGTGAGGATTATATGCTTACATGAATTAAAATAGCATGTGCAGTTATTGTAACTTGTCATTTGGTCCTGGTTAATGTATCAACCTCATGCTTCAGGGTATAAATTGATGGGGCTAAGAAGATTCTCTCCATGTTACTGCACAGTTGTCTGGGTTCAGTGTGGGGGATTTTTGCTTTCCTCTGAAATTCAGGGTTTAGGCCACTGCCAGAGCCATGACAGTAGACTAGAAGAGTTACTGGTCTCTTCTGGTATAACAATATCATCCTACTGTACATCTGCATTTACCTTTTATTCTCACACATTTAACTTAAAGTTAGCCATTTTCATTTTAATCTTATTGACGAAGTAGCAGACGAAATCACCTGGAACAGGCTCCTTCAATCAAAGTGTCTCCAGCCCCACTCCCTTCCTCCCCCCTAACTGCCCTTGTGGGCCCTTGGCAGCCTCCCTATCCACCCTATTTCCAGCTAAGATGTTTCATTTCCTTAGTCTCTCTTTGCTCCGATTCCTGTGCTCTTTTAGGAGCATCCCACCGAGTCCTCCATCCTTCTGCCTACCCCCATCCAAATAGTGGATTCACTTGCTGCAGCAACAGGCCCCAGCTGTCTGGATTCCCTTCCTGAAGAAGACTGTAGCAGGCAGTAGGGCCCCTGTAGCTATTGCTAGTAGCTTTCAGAGCTGTCATTTCCCATTTCCTGGCTAACAGGATCTGGTCTCTGTGCCATGGGGCTTCAGCCAAGAAGTAGGTGAAACAGAAAGGAAAAAGTTAAAATAAAAGTAACCATAAAATAAAGGAGACCATGATTATTGTTCTACTGCCCAGGAGAGGTCTGATTTTGTGAAGTCTTAGTTTAAAAACACATTAAGTGGATAAAAACATCCAGCTAGCAAATGAAAGCAACATTTTGTACAACTACAAAATATTCTTATAAAACAGCTTTCAATCAATCTTTAGACCCGGAGGGCATAGGAGACCAGTCTGTTAATCCTCTTTGAAGTGTGTTGTCTTTGTTCACTTGCATTGTCTTTGCTCTGCCTTTTATGCATAAGAACGTTTACTTTTATTAATACAAGTCCACTGCTGGAGCAGCAAGTTATTATTGATGGGTAAAGAAGCTAGTTCGATGACTTTCGCAGAGGTGAATTAGAATGTGTATTTTGACTAGAACATTTGTTTTTTATAAATGGTGACTAAAAGTTTTGGGTTACATAGTTTTACAATCTTACATATCATGTAGTGAACTTCCTTCTTATTTATATTCATTGAACACTATTTAAGTGTGTGTTACAGCACTCCTCTAATTGACTTTTCAGAGGAAGAGGGAGGATGTTCATCCTAAAATATTCTCCATTATTACAAGTCAGTATAAAATCCTTTCCTACTCATTATTGAAGTGACTTTCAGTGAGAAGGGTTCAGTGCGCTCAGTTTGATGAGTAAGGGTCATAAATTGCCCTCCACTGTGCAATGCATATCCCAATCCCAAATCAAATAACTGTATAATATACAACGATTTTCCTAGAATGACCCGGAAGTATCTCATATGCTTTATAGCCAAAGAAAGGGAGCTTCAGGGTCACAGTCTTTAGCTAGCTAACGGGTGTATGTTAGAGATTGCCTTGTTTAGCTAAATGGTATCTGTCATAAACAGATAGCTAAGGGTTAATGTCTCTTACACCTGGAAAGAAGTACCTGAAACACCTGACCAGAGGACCAATCAGGAAACCAGACTTTTTCAGATCTGGGTGGAGGGAAGTTTGTGTCTAAGTTCTTTGTCTTCTGCCTGTACTCTCTCGGCTATGAGAAGTGATTTTTTCTGTCTCCTGCCTTTCTAATCTTCTGTTTCCCAGTTGTAAGTACAAAAGATCAGATAGTGATTTATATGTTTTTTTGTATTTACATGTCTATAGTTGCTGGAGTGCTTTGAATTGTATTCTTTTTGAATAAGGCTGTTTATTCATATTTCTTTTAAGCAATTGACCCTGTATTTGTCACCTTGATACAGAGAGACCATTTTTATGTATTTTTCTTTCTTTTTATATAAAGCTTTCTTTTTAAGACCTGTTGGAGTTTTTCTTTAGTGGGGAACTCCAGGGAATTGAGTCTGTACTCACCAGGGAATTGGTGGGAGGAAGAAGTCAGGGGGAAATCTGTGTATGTTAGATTACTAGCCTGACTTTGCATTCCCTCTGGGTGATGGGGAAAGAGAAATTAGCTCTCGGTACTTCTGTTTTCCAAGGCTGAAAACGGGGAGGGTGGAATCCCTCTGTTTAGATTCACGGAGCTTGTGTCTGTGTATCTCTCCAGGAACACCTGGAGGGGGGAAGGGAAAAGGCTTATTTCCCTTTGTTGTGAGACTCAAGGGATTTGGGTCTTGGGGTCCCCAGGGAAGGTTTGGGGGGACCAGAGTGCCCCAAAACACTCTAATTTTTTGGGTGGTGGCAGCTTTACCAGGTCCAAGCTGGTAACTAAGCTTGGAAGTTTTCATGCTAACCCCCATATTTTGGACGCTAAGGTCCAAATCTGGGACTAGGTTATGATATGGTGGCAGAGGTGGGATAGACAGAATCCAGAAGCCAGTAGGAATATTATATTTTTCTTTTCTCTGCTACCTTATAGACTAACAGACGTTTTGGAGCATGAGCTTTCGTGCTAGCATATATATACCTGCCCCTGGAAATTTCCACCACATGCATCTGAAGAAGTGGGTATTCACCCACGAAAGCTCATGCTCCAAAAGGTCTGTTAGTCTATAAGGTGCCACAGGATTCTCTGCTGCTTTTACAGATCCAGACTAACACGGCTACCCCCTGATACTTTTCTCTTCTAGGGGCTTTTAAGCAGAGAGGAACGGTTTGGTTTTAAAAGGAACCAGAAAGAATTTTTTTTTCTGCTCTCTCTGGCAGTTTTTGGCTTGCATATTAAGCAAGGAACCGTTAAGAGACTATTACGGGTCTTTTGTCACACAGTAGCACTCCCATTAAGAGTCAAATACCAGCACTATACTCATGCAAATAAAGTGGTTTTTCTGGTTTACTTTACATTGAAAAGATTAGCTAGAGGAAGAAAGGGAAAAAGGCACTGTTGCTAGGCAGACCCCAGGAGGCAACAGAGCCTGCAGTTCAGACAATAAACACCGGAGGGCACCCCAACACAAGAAAACAGGAAGCATGCCTACCAAGACGAAAATGGAGGCCGAAGAACAAATCAAAGACGCCGACCACAGGCGAGATATGGAAAAAAATTACAGGAACTAGAAATAAAACAAAAAGAGATGGAGCTGAGAGAAAGAGAAAGAGAGGCAGCCTACAAAAGAGAGCAAGCAGCCAAAGATGCAGACCACCAAAAACAGCTGGAACTCCAGAGGGAAGCCCACCGACAGGCCATGGAATTAGATAAGCCTAAGCAAAACACAGCCAACCCTAACAACCCTGCACCAATGATTGTTCCACAGCACAGGAAATTTCCCACCTGCAAGGCAGGTTATGACACCGAGGCCTTCTTGGAAAATTTTGAAAGAGCCTGTCTTGGGTACCGCATCTCTGAAGACCAGTACATGGTAGAATTGAGGCCACAGCTCAGTGGACCTTTAGCAGAGGTGGCAGCTGAAATGCCTAAGGAGAACATGAACGACTATAAACTTTTTCAAACCAAGGCCAGATACAGAATCGGGATAACCCCGGATCATGCCCGTTGGCGTTTCAGAACCCAAAAGTGGAAACCTGATGTGTCATTTCCCAAACACGCCTACTACGTTGGGAAAAATTATGAGGCCTGGATATCAGGACACAATGTTAACACCTTGGAAGAACTGCACCTCCTCATACAAATGGAGCAGTTCTTGGATGGTGTTCCTGAGGACATAACAAGGTACATACAAGATGGAAAACCCAAAAATCTCGCTGAGGCGGGGGAGATTGGAGCCAGATGGATGGAAGTGGCAGAAAGCAAGAAAGCTACGGTCAAGGGGAACAAATACCCCAGGGGGCACACCGACCATAAACCCTACAACCGAGGACAGCCAAAAACCCCACCTACAACCCAAGTAAAGCCACAGACACAATATTCTTCCACCTCACCAGTCTCCAGTAACTCACCTCGACCCAGTGACCCATCAGATGGAAGATGCTTTAAGTGTAATAAACTGAGTCATATCAAGGCCAACTGTCCAAAGAACGCCATCCGAGTGCAATTCATTACACCACCATCACCCAAAAGATCCCCAGGCCCAGATGCCTCTCAAATACCCTTGGAGCGAAGGGAAAATTTGAGAGTGGGCGGAAAGAAGGTTACTGCGTGAAGAGACACGGGGGCACAAGTGTCAGCTATCCGTCAATCCTTCGTAGACCCCAAATTCATCAACCCAAAGGCCCAAGTGACAATTTACCCCTTCATGTCACAAGCTGTAGACTTGCCTACAGCTCAACTGCCTGTCCAGTACAAAGGCTGGTCAGAAATGTGGACTTTTGCAGTCTATGACAATTATCCTATCCCCATGCTATTGGGGGAAGACTTGGCCAACCAGGTGAAGTGGGCCAAGAGAGTGGGAATGGTTACACGTAGCCAAACCAGGCAAGCTTCCAGACCCATTCTTGTTCCTGAGCCGTCCACAGACGCCCCGTCTGTGTTACCAGAGACCCGGATTCCATGCCAACCACTGAAACAGCCACAGCACCTCCAGTCCCAGGCCAAGAACTGGAACAGAAACCAGCACCAGCAAGTGCAACCACATCTTCAAACTCAACGCCAGTGGGCGCCAGCGAGCCAGAACTGGCAGAAGCAACAGACAGCCATACCCAAAAGGCTCAGCCAGAGCCTAAAATACCCTCAGGTGCACCAGCGGAGAGCGGTTCACCAGCAACGGAAACAACCCCATCACCTACATCGCTTCCAGAGGGACCAAGCCCAAGTCCACAGTCTGAGGAAGAACTGGTGACCCCAGCCTCAAGGGAACAGTTCCAGACTGAGCAGGAAGCAGATGACAACCTTCAAAAAGCTTGGGCGGTGGCACGGAGCACCCCACCGCCTCTCAGCTCTTCTAATCGATCCTGGTTTGTTATAGACCAAGGACTTTTATACAAGGAGATTCTTTCTGGTGGACACCGGGAAGAATGGCAGCCGCAAAAACAGTTGGTGGTTCCAACTAAGTACCGAGGGAAGCTCTTAAGCTTAGCCCATGATCATCCCAGTGGCCATGCTGGGGTGAACAAAACCAAGGACCGGTTGGGGAAGTCCTTCCACTGGGAGGGGATGGGCAAGGACGTTGCCAACTATGTCCGGTCTTGTGAGGTATGCCAAAGAGTGGGAAAACCCCAAGACCAGGTCAAGGCCCCTCTCCAGCCACTCCCCATAATTGAGGTCCCATTTCAGCAAGTAGCTGTGAATATTCTGGGGCCTTTCCCAAAAAAGACACCCAGAGGAAATCAGTACGTACTGACTTTCGTGGACTTTGCTACCCAATGGCCGGAAGCAGTAGCTCTAGGCAACACCAGGGCTAACACTGTGTGCCTGGCCCTAACAGACATTTTTGCTAGGGTAGGTTGGCCCTTCGACATCCTTACTGATTCAGGATCTAATTTCCTGGCAGGGACTATGCAAAAACTGTGGGAAACTCATGGGGTGAACCACTTGGTTGCCACCCCGTATCACCATCAAACCAGTGGCCTGGTGGAAAGGTTTAATGAAACTTTGGGGGCCATAATACGTAAATTCGTCAACGAATACTCCAATAATTGGGACCTAGTGTTGCAGCAGTTGCTGTTTGCCTACAGGGCTGTACCACATCCCAGTTTAGGGTTTTCACCGTTTGAACTTGTGTATGGTCATGAGGTTAAGGGGCCATTACAGTTGGTAAAGCAGCAATGGGAGGGGTTTACGCCTTCTCCAGGAACTAACATTCTGGACTTTGTAAGCAACCTACAAAGCACCCTCCGACACTCTTTAGCCCTTGCTAGAAAGAACCTAAAGGATGCTCAGGAAGAGCAAAAGGCCTGGTATGACAAACATACCGGAGAACGTTCCTTCAAGGTAGGAGACCAGGTTATGGTCTTAAAGGCACAACAGGCCCATAAAATGGAAGCATCATGGGAAGGGCCACTCACGGTCCAAGAGCGCCTGGGAACTGTGAACTACCTCATAGCATTTCCCAATTCCTCACTAAAGCCCAGAGTGTACCATGTTAATTCTCTCAAGCCTTTCTATTCCAGAGACTTACAGGTTTGTCAGTTTACAGTCCAGGGAGATGATGCTCAGTGGCCTGACGGTGTCTACTACAAAGGGAAAAAAGATGGTGGCGTGGAAGAGGTAAACCTCTCAACCACCCTGGAACATCTGCAGCGGCGACAAATCAAGGAGCTGTGCACTAGCTTCGCCCCATTGTTCTCAGCCACCCCAGGACGGACTGAACGGGCATACTACTCCATTGACACAGGTAATGCTCACCCCATTAGAACCCCAGCCTACCGGGTGTCTCCTCATGCCCAAGCTGCTATAGAACGGGAGATCCAGAACATGCTACAGATGGGTATAATCCGCTCATCTACCAGTGCATGGGCATCTCCAGTGGTTCTGGTACCCAAACCAGATGGGGAAATACGCTTTTGCGGGGACTACCGTAATCTAAATGCAGTAACTCGTCCGGACAACTATCCAATGCCACGTACCAATGAGCTATTGGAGAAGTTGGGACGTGCCCAGTTCATCTCTACAGTAGAGTTAACCAAGGGGTACTGGCAAGTACCGCTAGATGAACCTGCCAAGGAGAGGTCAGCATTCGTCACCCATGCGGGGGTGTATGAATTCAATGTCCTTCCTTTCGGGCTTCGAAATGCACCCGCCACCTTCCAGAGGCTGGTAGATGGTCTACTAGCAGGACTGGGAGAATATGCAGTTGCCTACCTCAATGATGTGGCCATTTTTTCGGACTCCTGGCCCGAACACCTACTACACCTGGAAACGGTCTTTAAGCGGATCAGGCAGGCCGGACTAACTGTTAAGGCCAAAAAGTGTCAAATAGGCCAAAACAAAGTAACTTACCTGGGGCACCAGGTGGGTCGAGAAACCATAAACCCCCTACAGGCCAAGGTGGATGCTATCCAAAAGTGGCCTGTCCCAAGGTCAAAGAAACAGGTCCAATCCTTCTTAGGCTTGGCCGGATACTACAGGCGATTTGTACCACACTACAGCCAAATCGCTGCCCCACTGACCAACCTGACCAAAAAGACCCAGCCAAATGCAGTTAAGTGGACTGATGAGTGTCAAAAGGCCTTTACCCAACTTAAGGCAACGCTCATGTCTGACCCTGTGCTCAGGGCCCCGGACTTTGACAAGCCATTCCTAGTAACCACGGATGCATCTGAGCGTGGTATAGGAGCAGTTCTCATGCAGGAAGCAACGGATCACAACTTCCATCCTGTCGTGTTTCTCAGCAAGAAACTGTCTGAAAGGAAAAGTCACTGGTCTCTCAGTGAAAAGAAATGCTACGCCATTGTGTACGTCCTGGAAAAGCTACGCCCGTATGTTTGGGGACGGCGGTTCCAGCTACAAACTGACTATGCTGCACTAAAGTGGCTTCATACTGCCAAGGGGAACAACAAGAAACTTCTTCGTTGGAGTTTGGCTCTCCAAAATTTTAATTTTAAAATTCAGCACATCTCAGGAGCTTCTAACAAAGTAGCTGATGCACTCTCCCGTGAGAGTTTCCCAAAATCCAGTAGTTAAAAAGTGTTCTTAACCTGTAGAAGTCTGTTAGTTATATACTTAGTGGTATATGTGACGGTGTATGTGTTGTATTAATCTGTTTAGTTTAAAGTTCTAGGAGGAAATCGCCGCCAGTGAGCTTCCCCACTGTCTGCAATTTGGGGGGCGTGTCATAAAAAGATAGCTAAGGGTTAATGTCTCTTACACCTGGAAAGAAGTACCTGAAACACCTGACCAGAGGACCAATCAGGAAACCAGACTTTTTCAGATCTGGGTGGAGGGAAGTTTGTGTCTAAGTTCTTTGTCTTCTGCCTGTACTCTCTCGGCTATGAGAAGTGATTTTTTCTGTCTCCTGCCTTTCTAATCTTCTGTTTCCCAGTTGTAAGTACAAAAGATCAGATAGTGATTTATATGTTTTTTTGTATTTACATGTCTATAGTTGCTGGAGTGCTTTGAATTGTATTCTTTTTGAATAAGGCTGTTTATTCATATTTCTTTTAAGCAATTGACCCTGTATTTGTCACCTTGATACAGAGAGACCATTTTTATGTATTTTTCTTTCTTTTTATATAAAGCTTTCTTTTTAAGACCTGTTGGAGTTTTTCTTTAGTAGGGAACTCCAGGGAATTGAGTCTGTACTCACCAGGGAATTGGTGGGAGGAAGAAGTCAGGGGGAAATCTGTGTGTGTTAGATTACTAGCCTGACTTTGCATTCCCTCTGGGTGAGGGGGAAAGAGAAATTAGCTCTCGGTACTTCTGTTTTCCAAGGCTGAAAACAGGGAGGGTGGAATCCCTCTGTTTAGATTCACGGAGCTTGTGTCTGTGTATCTCTCCAGGAACACCTGGAGGGGGGAAGGGAAAAGGTTTATTTCCCTTTGTTGTGAGACTCAAGGGATTTGGGTCTTGGGGTCCCCAGGGAAGGTTTGGGGGGACCAGAGTGCCCCAAAACACTCTAATTTTTTGGGTGGTGGCAGCTTTACCAGGTCCAAGCTGGTAACTAAGCTTGGAAGTTTTCATGCTAACCCCCATATTTTGGACGCTAAGGTCCAAATATGGGACTAGGTTATGATAGTATCAGTATGTAAAAAGATTTTGACCAAAGAAGCGATGCAGTAAAGAACACGGATCTTTCTTTATTGTCTAAACAGGAAGCATGGTCCTATAGTAAAAACAATATTTAATCTTTTGCGATTAAATATATCTGGTTATCCATGTACTGCATACAATTGAAATACACCTGTTAACAGAAATAATAATGATCAAGATTTTGAAAAGTCACTTGTGGTTTTGGGTGCCTGACATGAGACACCTTAAATGGGCCTTGTTTTTAGAGGGAGGAGGGAGGGAGTGGGTCTGAACCTACTGAAGTCAAAACCTGTACAAATATTAGGCAACCTTCTGTCTCAAGCAGTTGTGCCTAAGAATCCCCAAATGTGCCTAAGAATCCCCAAACTTCTGCTCCACCTTTGTTAGGAGGCCACTTTTGTTAAGCAACCAAATCTTGTTGATCCCTTCACTGGTTGCTTAAAACAGATTTCACTTTTTAATGTGATATCTAAAAATCCTGAGTGTGAAATAATATACTTGACTTTCTACTGTCGTGTCACAATTTTGTTGCATTGTTACATTTAAAATTTAAGTCAGACAGAAAAGCTAATGGTTGAAGAAAGGAGTGAACCATTGATAGTATAAAAACACATGCTTCATGCAATCTCATCTCCTCACTCCCTCTCTCATTTTCAATGAATGTCAGAGTTACACATTTAAGATCAGCTCATACATTCTGTATTCAAGCAAAAATCCTACTGAAGTTATAACAGTTTTACTTCAGTGAGGAATGCAGGTTTAGGCTTTGAAATATATTAAAAATAGTCGGAAATGTATAATGCACAAGCTCAGGTTCTCATAGCAATGAAAAAAATGTTAACTCAGTCAGATTACATGTTCTGTATATTAAAGAATGCATTTAAAAGCCTATCAATCCCAACTATCATGTACCAGCATGTGTGTGCTGTATGGGAATTTAATGTTGTTATGAGAATCTTATATATTTTCTGACTCTTTATTTTAACCTGGCAAATTCAGGGCTTGCTAGTATGAATAATCAGAGGATTGTTCACAATAAAAAGCACTATATTAGTGAGTGTTAGCAGGTCAGTCCCTTAAAATGGACACCAACTGAGGCTGCCCTAGCACATGTGTGCAAGAGGGGGAATTGGGCAAGGAAGATTTTATCTGCACCCTTATCCCTTGTGCAGTGGCCAGCCATAGTCCCAATCCTTGTGTTCACATGATGGCCTGTGCCCCATGTAAACCCTGTTTTGAAGGATTTACAAGGAGCATAAGTCTAGCATTAGCTCTCTGGATATGAGTGAATGCTAATCTCTCCACAAAGCAACATCAGCTCACCACCACCACCACCACACCACACACACACACACACAAACACACACTTTCTTTTAGAAGGGGAAAATTATCTCAGCCAATGATGATATATTCTGCTGTCTGTTGAAAAGTTGAAGAGTGGATGCTTTGTATGCTCTTGTATCCTTGAAAGAGGACTGCCATCTTCCCTGCCCAGCCCAGCACTACCTGAGCAGCAATTATATTTGTATTTGCTTTTACATCTTTTGCATGAGTGTGAGAGGGAGATGGTTTGCAGTTTTGTTTTGTTTTATGAAGAGTAAAAATATGCCTATCTAGGGCACTAACTCTCGGGGTAAGTGATGGTGTGTGCATTTGCACATTTCTGTAAACTTCTGCTCTCTAACATATACACAAGCCCTACTTCTGAGACAATGGTATTGTGCCTTTCCTTACCTCACAACCATTCCCTGTGAAGGCTCCTCAGCTTTGGGAGGACGCTGGTAGGAGAGCATAAGGATCAGAAATACATACGTAGCTGCTGGGTTATGTTTCATGGTAATTACTGGGTGGGGCACCCAGAGGAGTCTGTTTGGTTCGCTGTAATTTAATAATCAGTCAAAGGACACCTAGCGCTCCTTTTGATGGGATGAGTATATACATGAAAAGAAAACACCAAAAAGAAAAAAATTCTATAGGTTTTCAGTTTACGCACTCTGCCATAACTGCAGCCCTATGGCCATAACATAACGACTGACCTAATAAAACAAAGTTTCACTGAGACGTAATCGCTTGCAACTTTTGGTTCCAATTCTGTACTTGCTACTCAGTAAAGAATGCAAGATCTTTGTATTTCAAAATAAATAAATAAAATTGTTCAGGCTTTCCCATCCACTAGTCCTCAGTGAGGGCTAGCCACAGAAGGACTTTAAAAGTTCAGCCATTTCTTAATTTATTTTTGTGCAAAGATAGTCTGTTGATTTATATTCACTGTTGTGCAAGTGTGTGTGTGTGTACACGCAAACAGCTAAAGGGACTTAGCTCAAACTTTCCAAAATAATTCAGTTTAGCTGAGATGGTAGGTTTGAGTCCAAAAGGAGGACATATTATGAGTAAGTAAAAACAGTTGTAATGAAAGGAGAGGGGCGAGCTTACCTACAACTTGTTAATGTCTAATCTGTAAGTGATATTTTGGGCTCTATTGTGAGTCCTCCTGCTCCCCTAACTGGATGCCTAAGTGGGTGTAAGGGGTACTTACATTGCCAGAGTCTGTGAGGGGGGTTCGGGGAATGGCACCACCTAGCTGTCCTTCCCCGTCCTGCACAGATTTGTGAGGAATGGCAGAGCACAGGGGGAAGCAGAAATTACACTCTGCTTCCTGCTTTGTTTCTTGCTAAGCCATGCCATCTGCGGTCTTATTCCACAAGCATTGTTAGGTCACAAAGCAGCTTTTTCAAATGGCATTTTTGAACGTTTTCATAGAAAATGTTTCTGAGTCAGTAATTATCTCTGGAATTTCAGTGAATCGTTTCTATTTTTGCTAAGCACAATGAAAAGTGTGATTAAATAAGTGCAGAAGTTTGTCCCTTTCTGCACTTCAGTGTAGGGAACTTCCTGGGGGTTAAATGATAGAATCCCTCCTCACCCTCCCCAGCCTCCCACATTGCAGTCGCTCTTGTATTCCAGCTCATAGGCACGCGCCACAGCTCTGCATAAGTGGGATCCAGTGACCCTTCCCAACAGCCCATTCTTATTCAGGGGTGAGATGAAACCAAGCTATCAAGACCTCACTGCCCAGCTGATCTGCCTTTGTTCCTTCCCCCATGAGGCACGTCACAGGGTGTAAATGGCAATGTGATCTTTGCTTAGTTCTTTCGTGCTCGGGGGAATTTCATCTATTTTGAATGTCTCATGTTAAAAGCTCTCGCCACATAAGTCATCTCCACTCATAATAAGAAATTAATTTGTCAGGAAGAAGAGAGTATCACAAAAGAGTAGCTGGCCCATAGTGAGTCACAGAACTGAAAGACTAACTGATAAACACAATCATGGTCAGGCAAGGCAGTGTGGTCCAGAGCTGATAAAATTCTTTAGACAGCAATTAAGTACATGCTGATACAATAATTATTATTAAGACATTTCATTTAAAGGTTCAAAAGCTTGAAGAAATTGATTTCCCCTTTTGACATTTCCTTTACACTGATACCTTCCCTCCATGCAAGATCGGTTTGGCTAACAGGGACACTTTGAGTGATATTGACATCTCTTAAACCATGCCATCTAAGGACAAATACTAACTGCTAAATAATTTACTACTTTAAAGCTCAGAAGAGACAATTACTTCCAAGTCAAACTAACTACAATGGAAACAAACCTCCTGTTCTAAAATAACACATGTAATGCATTAAACATTGGCACTGGCACTCTGGTGTTGTCAGAGTTAGCAAGTATGGAACTATACAGAGTCCAGGCAACTGACGGAGGAAGTGAATCAAGCTAAACCAAATTAAGGCCACTTCAGTTCTGAATGAGAGTGACCACTCAGGAGTTTAGTGCAATCTAACTGATCAACTTTAAATTCATACTTTTACTTAATTCAGATTAATTTTCTCAAGTGTCTCCAGGTAGGCAAGCCTAGAGTGTCTAGAAACAGGCTATTACTATGGGATGTTACTATTTTTTAACAAACTATAATGAAGTATAATTGACATAGGTGCAGCATCACTTCTTTTTTTACACAGTTGTGTTAAAAAGTCATTTGATATGACCTCATTGAAATTATTGGCAAAACTCCCATTGATTTCAAAGGAACCATAAAGCCCATTGATTTCACCCATAAAGCCTGACTTTAAAAAATGCTGAGTGTTGGCTACAGCTATAGTTGCAGGTGCCCAACACATCTGTAAACTGTGTCTATACGGCCCTATATAGCCTTCGTGGAATTCTGTCAGCCTTATCTTTATCTTCTGGGATTTATACTCTGTCTGAGTTCCTATTATTATGATTAATTTGTAGAACCGTCGAGCCTCAAAAAGTTTATACTCTAATAAGACACAAGACAATACATTCATACAGATGGATACACAGGAGGGTACAAGGAAACAGTGAGATAATATGGGTCAGCATGATAGGCAGTGGTCTCAGCACACCAGCAGCCTAGGCTGTCAAGGTATGAACCCCCACTCTGAACCTTAGCGTCCAAAAGATGGGGTACCTGCATGAACCCCCCTAAGCTTAATTACTAGCTTAGAAATGGTAGAGCTGCCACCACCCAAAAATATAGTGTTTTGGGGCACTTTCTGGCCCCCAAACCCTTCCCTGGGGACCCCAAGACCCAAAGCCCCTTGGGTCTCAAAACAAAGGGAAATAAACCATTCCCCTCTTCTCTTCCTCCCAGATCCTCCCTTCCCTGGGTTACACTAGGAGATCGCTGTGATTCAAGTCCTTGAATCTTAAAAAAGAGAGGAAATCAACCTTTCCCCGCTTCTTCACTCCCCCTCCCAGACTCTCCCTGAGAGAGAGACAGTGATACTAACACAGAGAGAAATCAGGTTTTTCCTCCCCGCCTTCTCTCCTTTCTCCCACCAATTCCCTGGTGAGTGCAGACTCCCTCCCCTTGGGTCTCACACAAGAATAAAAAAACAATCAGGTTCTTAAAAAGGAAAACTTTTAATAAAAGAAAGAAAAAGTAAAATTTGTCTCTGTAAAATCAAGATGGAAAATGTTACAGGGTCTTTCAGCTTATAGACACTAGAGAGAATCCTCCCCCCAGCACAAATACAAGTTGCAGCAAACAGAGATACAATCCTTCCAGCAAAATACACATTTGCAAAATAAGAAAACAATTAAAAGACTAAACCGCCTTTCTAACTGTTACTTACTAAATTGAACAGAAGAGGCTGTTTCAGAAACTGGAGATATCTGCTTACATGTCTGGTCCCTCTCAGAACCCAGAGAAAACAAAGAAAAAACCCAGAAAGCACAAACAAAGGCTTCCCTCCACCGAGATTTGAAAGTATCTTGTCTCCTGATTGGTCCTCTAGTCAGGTGTTCCAGGTTTACTGCTAGTTAACCCTTTACAGGAAAAAGAGACATTAAGCCTTAACCATCTGTTTATGACATAGGCATTGTCAACTTTTTTTGTAGGCCTCATGGCAAAGGAGAGTTTTAAATTGGGTGGATAATAAGACTCCTCCCAGGCACAAGGGGCAACATGGGAGACAGCACAAAGGTTCTTGTTTGAAAATTTAACCAGTGGGCGATAGAGGCTGGTATCATGGGCCAGCCAGAGGCAGAACTCAACATCTCAATACTAAATGAGTGATGATAGGTAGGGTAGGGATGCGCTGTGAAGATCCTTGAAAGTGAAGACAAGCAGCTGAAGTTGGATGCAATACAGAAGGGGGAGCCAGTAGCAGAATGAGGGGAGCAGAGCTGATGGGTGATGCTGAAAGGGACCAGGTGATGGTTGGAGAGATTAGAGAAAGAGAGAGTAGTGCTTTGTGAAGACCAAGCCAAGTGGTCTTATCGTAAGACTCTTGTGGTAAGTGGGTGAGTTGCCCCAGAGCTGCAGGTTGAATGAAGAGGTGATGGAGACGAAAGGTGAAGAGGAAGATGCAGCTAACAGGTCAGATGGGTTATCAACATGGAAGTTGAAATCACCAGGGGTGAGTGGGGGAGATTGTGAGAAGAGAAAGAGAGAGAGCCAGGAGTCAAAGTCAGAGAGGAAGGCTGATGGGGAGGAGTTGGGTGGATGGTAGAGTATAGCAACATGGACGGGTTGAGGAGAGAAGAATGTTTTACAAAAGAGGAGGAAGAATGGGAAGGAGGACGAGGAAGGGTTGGAACCATCAGGAATGGGAGAAAAGAAGCCCCACACCTCCACCATGGACTGGGAAGTGTGAGAGAAGGAGAGGCCTCTGGAGGGGGGGCACAGCTGCCGAAGCAGTGATGGACAAAGGAATCAAGGTCTCTATGGGAGCCAGAAGATCTAGGGAGAGAGAGATGAAGAGATTGTGGCTGACTGAAATCTTTTTAAATGGTAGTGAGTGTTCCAGAGACAGCCCAGGAGAAGTAGACGAAGGAAGGTGGGGGATGGGTGTGACATTAGGAATTGTGGACTTAGAGATACTGGTGGGCACAGGTGGAGGGAGTAGGTGGAGGGAGGGTCAGAGAAGAGGATGAGAATGCAGATGTAGGATCAGGATTGGGGCTGGCAAGAGCAGTGAGGAGAGGGACAGAGGAACTGGAAGAGATGGCAGGAACTGTTGAGAGGTGAGGATGGGGATGCGGAAATGGAGCCAATGGGAAATGGAGGAGGACAGATGCTGTGGTGCAGACAAAGGGTACGGTGAGAGCCATTGGGGAAGGGCAGGAGGCCAAGATAGAAAAAAAAATCATCCGAGTTTGAAAAATGCTCGGGGTGGGGGGCAGGGAAAGACACTGGGACAGGAGTGGCTTCCCCGTGCTTGTAGCAACTCTTCTTCTCAGGCAGCTAGAGTGTGTTGTCTCAGGAAGGGGGAAGAAGGTGGCCAGGAGGGTGACTGGGAGACTCCTGGACAGGAGCGGCTCGACAGCACTTGAAGCTGCTCCCCCTGCTAGTTCTATATTTGACCTCAGGAGTTTTGGGGATTCAAGGAAGACAGGATTGGACCCATTATTTACTTTTACTTTTTTCATTTATTACAGCAGGGAATGATATTTCTGTTCTTTTTTGATGTGGTCTGAACACTAGTCTACCGACAAACTACATGTTCTCGGATAGGTGTTCCTATATATTTAGAAGGAGTTGGGCCTGTAATTTTGATACATTTCAAAGTGAATGATAGCTTTTCAGGACAGTGAAAATGCTATGCATTTTTGGTGCAGTTTGAAAACACCTTGGCGTTATATTATCATTATTTCATATAACAGCAGCGGTATGGTCCAGTGAACTGATCACTGGGATGGAAGCCAGCAACTCCTGGATTCCAATTGCCGCTTTGCTACTGACCTAATTTTCAGTGTGACCTTGGACACATCACTTAGGCTATTTTTGCAGCTGTCCACTAATTTTAGGCATCTCAGCTTTTGGTTCCCAACATGAGTCACTCAGTACCCAATTCTCAGGAGAGCAGAGCACCCATAACTCCTGGTTAAGTTAATGGGATCTGCAAGTATTCATCACTAGGGCTGGATAAAAATCTCCTGTTGAAATTATTTTCCAAACTGTCTGCTTTTCATGAAAAAATTCAGCTTTTCAAAACCCTTTTCAGATTTGTTTTTTTTGGACTAAAAGTCAAAATTTTCTATGAAGAAAACCAGATTTTCCAACCAGCTCTGCTCACCACCTCTGAAAAATCAGGCCCTAGGGTGCTTCAAGTTTGGCATCCAAAAAATGAGTGGACCCTTCTAAAAAAATTTGGTTTTAGACATTTTTTTAATCTCAGTTTGCCAAATATGTGAAATTGGGATAATAAAACTTATTTTACATGGGTGATCTGAGAATTTATTAGCTAATGTTTGTAAAACTCTGAAAATAAGAAGTAATGGAGTTTATTAGTAAAATATTACAGCAACCTCATTAAGGTTGTCAAAGAACTGAAATGAATGTATTGCTTACTCATCTGTCCTATCATAATTGAACAACAGTTGAATTCCTGACCTCTGGGATAATACAAGTTTTTGCAGTTAATAAAAACTGATATATCTGCATAACAAAAGCTCTTGGAGTAGAAGTGCTTTTTTAAAAGAACAGGCAAAAAGCACTTCTGAGAGCTAAAGACAGAATTGATCCATGGTGAAATGTCCAAATATAAAAATATCTCTCATGGAAAAATAAAAAATAATACTTCAGTGGCACCACAGATTTCCAGCACATTTAATAAAGCCTTTCTCTAGCCTGAAGAAAGGTGGCCGCAGTTGAAATGGCTGAAATAGAGATACTGCCTCCATCAAAATGAGCCGATCCTGAGGGTTGAATAAATAATCTGCATGATTTAAAATATTAAAAGCCTTTTTCAGGTTTCCAGATGTGCTTGCAAAAATGCAAACTGGCAGTTACATATAGTTTAGGCAGAGTCATCTGGACAATTCCATATCTGGAATATTGTTGTAAATAAAAGCAAGTATCAATACCTGATTTTTAAAAAAATATATAAATATTCCTAGGAGTTATGCTCTCAGACATTTTAATATTTGAAGCAAGATCATCATGATATTCTATTAAGAGCCAGACCTGCAAAAAAATGTAGATATTTATAGATAATGGGCCAAATGCAATTACTCAGTTTTGAGTCTGCCCTTACTCAGGCTTCTCTCTGAGATCCTCATCTCAGTAAGGTCTGAGTGAAATCTGAATGGAGGCTGAACAATCATTCTCCCTTTGTGCATGTACCTGAAATCTTCTGGGCATGCAGAACAGTGAATCATCTGACTCTGCAGCAACATCCCCTTCTGCCCTGAGGGCAGAATCCTCTTCAGGTCAGGAGTGTGAAGGAGGACCAGTAGCAGAGACCAGCAATGAGAACTCTGACTAGAAAGTAATGCAGTTCTAAGCTGTATTAGCTTTCCTGCAGATCTCTGCATGTAATGAAAGCCCTTGTCAGGGGTGGGGGGATGTTCTGGTGGGGGGAAGACACTCTGGCACAGAGGCTCTTGGAGAGGTGCTGCCAGGCAGCAGACGAGAGCTGCAAGGGACCACAGAGCTGGTGTGGATGGCCCTAATCTCCCGTGGATCTTCAAGATCCATGTGCATTTTAGAGGTTCCACAAAGTTTAGGGGATGGACCTACTACTTCTCAAATGGAAGAATTTGAATGAAATTCTGTCAGAATGAGCTTGCAGTGTTTTGCTGACCTTGTGCCTCCTCTCAAAGGTCTTACTATAGGAGGACTTCAAGATTTGGCCAACAGGTGGACTCTTGTCTCTGTAAGAGTTTGCAAGGACTGGTCCTTACTCTAAGTGATTATGCTAGATTCCATGGATTCTGCCAGCGCCTGCCACAGAACCCAGGTTTCAGTTCACTTGCACCAGAGTGTGCACCAGGAGTCGGGTTCAATGGCACAAGCTGACTACAGTCCCCACTGCTCCAGGGGAGCTAGTCTGGCTGGCTCATCCCGCAGCGTGGGCAGAACCAGCCAGGTGAGGACCATACTTGAGGGAGATGAGTGATTCAACAGCTCTCCCGTACAGCCATTGCCAGCCTGCTCCTACAGAACCTTAGTTCGAGTGAAAGCTGCCTTCCTCTGGCAGAGCTTCCAAGGGAGGAGGGTGACAGCAGTGCCTCCTGTCCTAGGGATGAGTTCCTCCTTCTCTGCTCACCATGCAGCAAAAGCAGGGAGATCAATATTGCACCCCATTAGTTCTGCAAGGTGAATCTAGCACGTTTTTACCATAAGCAGGGAGTTTCTTTACTGGATTAAATTAAAAATCAATTAATTTCAGTGACCTCATCAACTTTCGACAAACCTTGAAAGTAATTTTATGTGCATGAGCAAGTCAGTTTGTTTGTTGCAAGGACCCAGTCAAGAAATGTATGTAACCAAGGCCATTGTGGACCATTTAAGCAGGTCTGCATGAGAATCAATAGCATTCATCCTCCTCATGCTGGAAAGGCAAATCCCACAGAACCAAAGCTTTCAGCACAACACTGCCCTCTGGAGCATTGTGAGTCACTCTCCTCATATACCAAACAAAGGAAATAAGAGGGGGAAATACAAGCAAAAGGCCTTGATCTCTGCTGTCAGAATGAATAGCACAGTAAGACAAGTAATGCAAACAAATTCTGCAGAAGCTCTGGAAATATAAAGACATTCATCCAAGCCACGCATACTGACAAATGTATTTCAGCACTGTCTGAGGAGAAGCGTGAACTTGGGCATTTTGGATGCTGGAAAGAGGAACCTGAAGCAACATCAGTGCTTTTTAATTTGGCTTAAAGGTCTTTTGGCAGAAAACTAACATAGCAAAATCAAAGCCCAATCCGAAGGGAAAAAAAAAAATTGTTCTCCCAAGCCCAGTTTAGATGCAGCCCTTTTACAGCAATGTATCTCTTCACATTTTGATAGTGTGTGTGTCAACTCAAAGATGATATGTTAGCTTGTGCCAGTGAGAGCTTCCCAAAATAAACCTCATCAACAAAGCATTAAATAATAATATCACCTTCTCCCTGAAGTTTAGGTATTCTCTGTGATGTACTTATGAACACTTTTTAAAAGGAACATAAATTATTGATTCTCTTTCTATCAAATCTGTCTAAGCAGTGAAGTACATATAGATTGCAGCCCAGTTCTAAGATGTATTAAGGAATAAGCCACAGCTGCAAACAGAAGTCATGCAGTTATTAAGATCATGCAAATTTCTTGTGCTTATTAAAAGCCTGATCCTGCAAACAGTACCATGAGCAGTAATACTGACTACAATAGGGTGTCAGTAGCGCTGCTCCCAGTGGCTGACACCACACTCAGGCAATGGTGCTGGAACTAGGGGTGCTCCCACACCCCCGGGCTTTAAGTAGTAATAACAAACACCAACTACGTGGTTTACGTGGTTTCCATCATCAGCACCCCTACTAGAAAAATTGTTCCTGCACCCTTGCACTCAGGCCAGGTCATTGGTATAACTACACCACTCAGGGCTGTGAGAAATCCACACTTCTGACTGACATAGTTACACTGACCTAACCCCTGATGTAGACAGAGCTTCTCCCATTGATAGAGCTACCACCTCTTACAGAGGTGGATTCACTACGCCATCAGGAGAAGCTCTCCCATTGGTGTAGGTCTTCACTAAAGTGCTACAGCAGCACAACTGCACGACTGCAGCTTTTTCAATGTAGACCTGCGCTCAGTAATAAGCGTGTGAAGCATTGGGTCCTAGGATATGAAACTACATCAGAATATCTGTTTCCTCTTCAAACATTTGTATATTAATTATTAGGGGAATAAAACATTATAAATAGATATTAGCTGCCACCGGGAGGAAACAAAAGCCCAAATAATGGCTTGCGAAGAAATGGCAGGATGACTTTGCTCTTAGCTCAGTTGAAACAGAGATCCTCGGAGGACTACCAAGCTAAAGGAGATGCATAACAATAAACAGAAAGGCTAAAGAGATGATGCATCAGCTTCTTACAGAAAAAAAAAATCATTCTGGCGAGAAGAAGAAAACTCTATCCTGAGCAATGCACTTTAGTGCTGATCCTGTGCCCAATGGGGTTTTCCATAGGTTTCTGAGGGCCCTGGATGAGACCCTAAGATACCTGTATGATGAAAGGAAGCAGACAAATGTTTTTACCTCGTGAGATTGAGACAAAAATAACATACTCCCATAGTTTTAAATGGGACCAGGATTTTACCCACTGTGGTGATGTTTCTAAGGCTTAAAAATCAAATGAAAGTAATTAAAAAAACAAAAGCAATTGTCATTCAGGTAGTTTTGTGGGAGGAAAGAAGAAAGATCATAATGCTCCTCTGAGATTTCGGCTTAGAAATAGAAGAGTGGAAGCAAAATACAAAGGACTCATCAGAGCATCATGTGCTTCACCTCTCCCCACTGACATCCTGCATGGTGGGAGAGGGGCACAAGTGGTATAGAGTTGACTATGCTGACATCCCTATGGGAGTTGCATGGCTGCTTGATAGAGCTGAGGTAGTGTAAAGCAACAGTGCTCCAAAATATGAATATGCCCCTTTGCTTTGACAACAGTGTAGACAAGGCCTGTGCCTTTCTGGTATTGAGATGCTCAGAACTTTCTTCTAACAGCAGTATTGTTTTGGGGTCAGTCTCACCAAAATGAGCTGTTCAACAATCACATCAGCTGGAATGTATTCCATGGGATTTAACTACGTAGTTATCTCTTTGGCTATGCTTTTAATTTATTTTTGTTAGCTTGATATAATTGTACTATTATTGTTGTGAAGTACAGACAGCTGGCTGAATGGAGTGCTATGTAAACCACAGGAGAAAAATGTACATATCCCCTGGGCCTTTGGGAACATGTGAGGCCCTGCAGAATGGGTTGACCGTCCCAGGAAAAAGGATCATCCCCTGCTCATGGTCAAAAGGAAAAGAGTGCTCATGGTAGAGCTGCTGGAGTTGGGTTGCTCAGCTGCTGCAGGGGCAGACAGAAGAGACGACAGTGCATGGGAATGTATTGTTTACTCATAATGTTGCAACTCATTTATTGGGTTAGTTCTGCACCCTCGCTGAGGGAATCACTTCAGTCTTAGGGGCTGTATTGATCCATACTCTCACTTCCAAAGGAGAGGTGTGGGCTTCTGATCCCAGCTAGCAGGGCTCTCCTCTCTCTTTTGGTATCTCCCTCTGTCTTGTTCTTTCTTTCTTTCTTTCTTTCTTTCTTTCATGAAAAATCGTGCAGAGAGGTAGGTGGGGGGGGGCTCCTGTGACTAATCTCCAATCTTGAGAATGGGTGCATGCTGACACATTCTTCTGTCGCCTCCAGCTTATTGTTTGAGGAGGATATTTTCACCGTTCTGGTTCAATAAATCAGTACATACTTCCTGCACTTTAGAACTAGGTGCCTGTAACAGCTGAATAGCCTCGTTTTTTGCAAATATGCAACAACCCATTCAGCCAAAGGCAATACATACTACACTGTAGGATACATACAGGAACAGGATGACCTTGACCAGCTATGTTCAGGCAATTCAATATCTGGCCTTGTCTACACTGTGACAGCAGTGCTTTTCACAGTATTTCAGCACTGAACTCAAAAGTGCAGCAGCTTGCAAACGGGGGGAAAATAGGAACTCTAAACCAAACTTTTTCATATTAAATAAGCTTCAGCTGAGGTTTGATTTGCAATTTGGGCAATGGTTCAGACTGACTCTCACTTTGGCTGAAGCCGCTTGCCTGTCTCCCATCATTAGTGTGGAAGTGTCAAATACAAAAGGTAGAAATTTGCAATGCAACAATCCATGGCAACACAATCACGCCTTTCTTCCTGGTATTTCCTTTGCAGGCCATCTTGCAATCAGTGCAAGCTGGATGGAATTTTTGAGCACTAAGTAGCAGCAGGTGCAATGATTTCACACAATAACTGACCTATTGCAACATGCCACCAGTGCAGTGTCCCTTCCCTAACTGTGGTCCGTTTTGGAAGAAGATTAACCTGGCTATATTTTATTTTCTGATTCATTAAATATAACAGCAATACTGGCAAAAATTCCAGCTGATGAGAAAGGTTTGGACTCCAGAAGAGAAAGTTGTCACAACATAGGATACTGTAGCCTTATCTAATTTAATTACAGCTCGTGACTTTTGAATGGAGATATTAGATGGCAAAAGCAAAGACCAGTTCATAACTTTGAGGAGATGTCTGCACTTAAAATACTGCATTGGCGTAAGTGCACCAATGCCACTGCACTGCTGTAGCACTTAAGGGAAGACAGTCCTATACCTAGAGGCTGTGTACATGGGGATGAGGTTGTTATAGCTACATCACTCAGGGGTGTGGATTTTTCATGGATATAAATCTGTAGAGTAGACCTGGCCTCAGCCAACAGGGCTGTCCCAGTTCCCAACCAAACTATTATAGAATCAAATAGCCAGGCCCTCTTTTGGGAAAGCTTTTTAATCCCTCATTTAAAACCTTCATTATTCTAAATGCTGAGCAGTCTGAAGGAGGAGCAAATGGATCGCCCTGTTCATGGCTCCATTGCAATAAATCAGGATGACTCCCTGAAGCACAAGGGCTCAAGTGTCTGCTGTTACTGGCCCATCCAATTTTAAAACATCTGTTGTTCCCAGTTAAGTATTCCGTTTAGTCCACTTGACACTGAACTAGGTTGGTCTGCAGTGGCAGTTAGCCTCGTCTGGTTACTGCTTAGATATTTACTTCATTGTTTTAATATATTTTCTTTTTAGACATAATTTTCTTTTTCTTTATATAGGGCCTTTTGTTGTAAAAGATTTCAAAGTGCCTTACAAACTATTAATTTACACCTATACAGCTTTGGAGCTGAAAGAGAGGATGGTGCATTGGTTTGAATTGGGATGAAGGAGACTTGAGTTCCATTTCCAGCTGTGCCACAGACTTCCTGTGTGACCCTGGGTAACTTGCATAGTCTCTCTCTGCCTCAGTTCCCCATATCTTAAAAAAAAAAAAAAGCACATTTCCTCATTTATGCTACAGCTTTGCACTCATGGAGCTGGAGCAATGGTTAAAACCAGGGCTAATTCCAAGTCGAGACTAAGCCTAAGGCCAATATTTTCAAACTCCAACTGGGCTCCTAAAAAGGGAGGCATCCAAAATCAGAGGCCACTTCTGAAAAATTTGGCCTAAATATCAAAGGTAAGATTTGGCCCAGAAGCAGTTTCGGAAGCATAGACATTGATATTGGCTGTAAATGGCAAGTCAAATACAAACTTTTCACCTCATTGTGCAGCTCTGACATTTGTTGATGCCCTTCACCCCTTGTGAAAACCCCTGCACTACTGGTCTGGAGTTTAACCCACATAATGGGAATCATTTAGCCGACAGCACTTTTAACTCCTCTATAAACAGCTTTTGATGACTGAAATACATTTTTTTGGTACTGACATAAATTTGTTTCCAGTAAAAGGCGCAGGGTTTGAAGCAGACAAAACTTATGCTTTTAATTTCTTATCTAAATAACTTGGGATTGTCTACTATAAATTATTTAATATCCAACCAGGCTGGGAAAGAACAAATTCTATTTGGGAGGTGACAGCAGGGGAGAGAGAACAGATCTGAAGAAAAACAGATTCTATTAGTAATGATTCCAACATGGAGCATTTCTGCTTAAGCCATAAGAAGAATAGTTTTAAATGTATTGTTTACTCGTATCTATCTTAAAGACAGTCACTTATAAATTCATTTAATTTGAATTCCTACATGGCCTCTGCAAATAAAAAGAATGAATAACCAAATGGAAAATGTTCTTGCTAACTCCCAGCTCTAAACGTGATTCATTATTGAAAACATTACCATTAAAAATGAATTATTTCTACAGAGAAAATAGAAGAGAGAATTTTTTACAGGCATCCATACTACACAGCTCAGGAAAATTGAATTTCTACTCCAACTTGCATGCCTGTGTAACATATCCTCAGCCATAAAAATACAGACATCACATTGCCATCTATACTTCACTGTACCCTTTGATTTTTATTTAAAGTGATTTAGTGATGTTGTATTACACTACTGGTGGCTACAGACTCAAGCTCAATAGAGTTACCTCTGCCACTTGTTTCAGATCTACAGCTTCTAGGAACACATGAAGATCAAGGAAAGTAATGCATACAGTCATAAGAACAATGTCTAATATCTTTTTATCAATTTCATTAAAGTTACCAACAAAGTTGTGAACATCCGAGCATAGATAAATCCTACATATATCCAAATTAAAGCTATATTCATACTCACATCCTCCTAGATAGTATTAGGGTTTGAGAGGGCTCACATGGATTGATCACCAGTAGAGGGCTGGTTCCTGCTGGAGTTTTCCTGTAGGGAGCTCAATTTTCCCAATCTGGCCATCCTTTTATAATGTGATTATGTCTATACCTCATATCCTGTGCATGTGCATGAAAGTGTCAACTCTCTTTCTCCTTATTTATATTGTATCTTCCAAGAATATTGGGGTACACCATTTTCAATAGGTTATGTAAAGTTCCTTTTATTCTCATTAGCATTGACACACAACCTGTATCCTGTGGTTAAGGCACATGTTAGAAAAAATGTGCCTCTAAACCATTTTGTGATCTAAAATTAATCTTAAGGTAAATTTTATGCAATACCACCCATTGGTATATCTTTTCCCGTAATCTTATCGTATCAGGTTATTCTTCGGTCACTTACTTATGTCAAGCATTTCTTAACTCTAAGACCTAATACAGCTAAGCTAAAATCATAAAAGCCTCAGCCTGTAGGCCTTGCATTTCAGCCCCACTTACTTAGATACCTAATACATAATTATCTCTTTTAATTACTAATCAAACTTATACTTTTGTAATCCTAACATTACACAACACACAATAAATGAATGATAAAATAATCAGCTACAGCTCACGTGCAAAATGGGGATAGAACCCAAGACATTTGACTTCAAAATATAAGCTTCTATTTATTGCTTAATCTAAAGAAAATTCTCCTGTTTGACTATAGTCAGCTCTAATTTGTCACTGCAACTACAGAGCCACAGAAGTTCGCAGGCCTCACAGCTGCAAAAGCTGCTCCAAATTATGAGCAGAATTACTTCCATAGAGATAGCCACTTAATGAGAGTTTTGGCCTTACATTGTTATCTAAATCTACCTCTGGCCCAAGAATAGAGTCTATGAGAGCACTGCTCAATTTCCTTATAGAGAAATCTGACCTTCAGTGGGTACATCTAACTTGCTCGTTGCTACCTTTGATGTCCTACCTGAAGATGAGTTCTTATTTGGCTGACTACAACTTGTCAGTCAAGAAGACCTGAGGAAGAGCTCTGTGTAGCTCATAAGCTTGTCTCTTTCAGCAATAGTCCTATAAAAGATATTACCTCACCCACCTTGTCTCTCTATAAGTCAGGGAAGAATTCTTAAAGGAGCCACAGAGATGAACTGGAGCAGGAACTCTCAGTCAGGGAGAGGGGAAGCCACCTCATACCACAGTAGATCTTCCCTACCTGCCCACACAAGGCAGAAATTCTGATTAGAGAAGAGGAGGGACCATGGCCACCTTCTATTAAGGATATTGCCCCAACAGTGATAGAGAGTGGATACAAATATTATAGGCATCTTTTAGAAAGACTGGTTATAAAACAGATACTGGTTAAATTATTTAACAAGTTACCTGTACTAGGGTTTTCACTGTTCTTTGGATTTGTAACCTTAACTAAAATACAGACTTGGAGAATTATGATAAATCAAAATAGCTTCTAAAGCAGATAAGAACGTAAAGATGATTAGATGATAGTGTTCACAATGTCAGAACTGAGCTCAGCATGAGATGTTACAATTCTCAAGAGATGGTAAATCAGTTCAATTCAAGGTGTCATCACAATCTTGTAGTCTGATAATTTTAGTACTAACATAGAACCATGGATACTTACATATAGACCCTATTTACTTCCAGTTAAGGTTATGGGCCTGTGGAATTATTCAACTTCTCTTATCAGTTCAACCAAAAAATTCTAAATAGAATTTAAAATTTAGACAAGTTACTTAATTTTCAAGCACTGTCCATTTGCTTCAAAATTACCCCTTCCCAATGCAATTCTCATAGCCACACTTTGCCACATATACACACAAGACTAGCACATAATAAACTCAAAATATAACGCACAGGTAATTATTGTGACGTTATTCTAATGTCTCTGAATTTCACCAGTACTATAAGCTTTTATGCCACTTTGTTGAAAGGTTCAGAGAGTGGTAAAATCTTTAGTTTACAAGCCAATTCAAAGCTTCTTCCTATTTTTATCTAGGAAGCTGTAGATTCTCTTGGCCACAGAATCTGTGTGAGTTCTAGATCAAACTCTTTGAAACATTGAGGATTTCTTTTTCTTGTTGCTGTACAGAAGCACAGTTTCCTGTTACAAATAGTACTAAGTTTAGTTAGTGTAATGAATTTTATCCAGCATCAGCAATCTTAACTGAGTCAGTGTAACTTCTAGGCAACTAAGACCAAATTTGTTAGTGAAATACAAGTACACATCATACATTTTAGTCACTCAGTGGGGTTTTAACTCAAGTACAAACTCTTTGAGAAGCATTTATCTTAACATAACCATATTGTCAGGTAGATAAACAGTACATGTACAAAAGTCATTTTTCTATGATCAGTTGGAATTGGCATGAAGGTAGCTTCTCCAGCTTTAGTGACTGGTTTCTTGTGATGAAGTTCATTACAGTGATTCACTCAGGGTGTTATCACACCTGTTTTCCTCTTCTGTTTCTGGATTTCAAGGGGTCTCCCTCAATAGGACTTTAAAAGACAGAGTAAATAGTAAACGGTTAAGTTGTTACCAAGCAGAGAGCACTCTCGCTGCCAGGCAATGAGAGTTCCACTCAGCCTCTCTCATCCCAACAATTGGCTTCTGGGAGCAACATGTTGAACAACACAGGGCATTTTATACAGTTTCTGCTGGGCTGTATGGCCTGGTTCCTCTTCTTGGCAAAGCTGATGTGGACCAATCAGAAAGTGACCCATGCTTCTGGCAAAGAATTGAAAGGTCCAACCAGGATATGAGTTGTGTCACTTCTGATCACCCAATAAGAAAATGAGGTGTATCCTTTACGGCTTCTTGAACTTTGCCTGGCCTCTATGCAATTTGCATCAGCACTTTCAGTTTCTGCAGAAATGTCCATTTTGAAGTTAGAACAGTGTCTTTGTGTAACGTGTCTTCACACTCCTTGATGGGTTTGTCCTTGTTTAGTAGTTCAGCACTGTAATTTGACTTATTTGCTTGGTCAATCACCAACAGGAGATAGCAGTTAATGAAATTACACAAAACAGCCATACACCCAGCTACATTTGTACCAATACTTGATTATACCCTACAGTTCGGTGATAAAGTTACTAGGATCACTTCATTTGCAAAACTCTCTCTATGCAACTGCCAGTCATACAGATAATGAGCCCTTATGTTGCTTTAGGCCTTATAACATCACCACAAAGATTGACACTTCACATTGGCTTCTCAACATTCCATTTGAATGTATCAGCTTTTAAAATACCAAACAAATACTTTGTACACATACTTTGTTATATATTAGTTATATGTCTTATTGATCGCATTTCTGTTTAAAATAGAAAGCATGGTCCTAACTATTTGCAATATTTTGTTATCTCATTGCCTAGGCAATGAAAGTTCTTCAAACTAAAGGGATCTGTTAGTGAATGCTTTAGATAGCTTCAATTTTCTGACATAGTTTCATAAATCTTAATTGGCACCTTTTATATTTATTTTATCTAATAGCATATATCTTATACTATATTAAATATTATAGCTTGATCTACTCCAGGGGTCGGCAACCTTTCAGATGTGGTGGGCCGAGTGTTCATTTATTCACTCTAATTTAAGGTTTTGCGTGCCAGTAATACATTTTAATATTTTTAGAAGGTCTCTTCCTATAAGTTTATAATATATAACTAAACTACTGTTGTATGTAAAGTAAATAACGTTTTTAAAATATTTAAGAAGCTTCATTTAAAATTAAATTAAAATGCAGAGTCCTCCAGAGCAGTGGCCAGGACCTGGGCAGCGTGAGTGCCACTGAAAATCAGCTCGCGTGCCACCTTCGGCATGCATGCCATAGGTTGCCTGCCCGATCTACTCTATCTGTCTTACAAATTTGTAGGCATAAAGCATATTGTTATGATTTGGGTAATTTGTTATGGGTTGAGTTAAAATTGCATTGAGACTGGTAGGTGTGAATTTATCCTTCAGTTCACATATCTGTAAGCATAAGCCCCACCTAATGTGAAAGCTGTGTGTGAACATACCCAGGAGAGAAAGCATACAGAGAACGCTCACAGAAACTGAGGTCAGACAAGAATAAACAGCATCAGAGAGGTACCTTGAAGGAACAGCTAAAAAGCATGTGGTTGACCCTGGAAGAAACCCAGGGAAAGGTTCTTGGGTCAGGGTACAGACTGAAAATCTTTGGTGAAAATCTTGAAGATGTGAGGAAAAGAAGCTGTTTCTGCTATTTGATTCCTTCTGCCTTCAGAGACACAGGACTTTGTACATTTTTTTAAAAATAAACAAAATTGTATCAAATAAATACCTGAGTGCAGTCAATTTCTGTAGATAGAGGGACAGACCTAGAACACGGAGTAACACCTACATTAATTCCCCAACCCTATCCCCGAGCAGCTCTTGGGTACATGAATGGATGTCTTGGGGACGGGGGCAAAATTAGGGGACGATTGTTTCGCTTGTGGCCCTGGCCAGCCTGCCCTCTGAACAAATTGCTCTAGTGCACAGCTGGATTATGTGCCCAGAAGGCCATATATGTTTATTTTTTACTATGACCCTCAGATGCCATGACTCCTCCATAGAGATCTCAGGGACATTTTCCTGGAGGTAATCTCCAATCCTCTGCCAAAGGTTTCTTAGGAGGGCTGCTTTGTTTCTTCCCCCTGGATAGGAAACATTGCCAGGCCACTCAGCAATTACTTCAGCAGGCAGCATAGCAGCACACAGGGCAGCAGCATACGGTCCCAGTCTGAAGCCCCATGCAAGCAGGAACTGGAAGTTAACCTCAGCAGTGAGATATCAGCTGCAATCACCCCTGCTCGCCTGCCGCCTGTGGAAAATAGTGCCAGTATTCAGGACAGTTGCCCTGTGTGCTGGTTCTGATACTGCATGGCTACCCCTCCTCTTTGTCCCAACTCACCCCTCCCCCACCAGGCCATGCCCACCATGGCTGGGGCCACCACCATGTGAGTGCCAAGTGGAAGTGAGAAAGATTTGCTAGTTACTTGTTTGGCTCCAGGGTGTAAGTTATAACACCTCCGTCTACTCTATTGTTTCTCTAGCAGCTGCAGATGTGCCCTTGAAGATCTCCCACACATTGGCTTAGCACGTCTCTCAGATAAGGAAAGGAAAGTGGAAGAGAAAAGCAGACAAGCTCAAAGAGATGCTGCAGTCATCTGGTGCTTTGGATTGTGAGCAGAGAGCATGGAGGGAGGCAATCAGTGAGAAATTGTGGAGGGATAGTCACGACAGGAAAGAGGCACAGGAACAGAGGATAGCACTGCTCAAGGAGCAAATAGAAATGCTGCGGTCCCTGACTGAAATTCAGGGTGAACACATCCATACACGCCTCCCCCTGCAATCCATACAGAAGTGCCTTCGTGCGTGAATTTCCAGTTCCTTCCCCTTTAAAGATATTTTCCTTGTGGATTTTCTGTTCCTTCCCCTTTAAAGATACTTTCCCCTGTATGTATGACATTTAGGTTACCAATACATGAATATGTTTGCATGAATGTGGAATAAAACTGAACTTTTGGGAACTGAATGAATCTTTATTTTTCTCCAACATATGGGGACTACTGCTAACTTCAGAGACAGTACCAATAGGTGCATTTGCAGTGTTATAGTAGCACACACAGTAATCATTACAAGGTTCATACTATGGTAAAAAAAAAAAAAAAGAATAGCTAAACACATTACAGCAACACACGTTACTGTGGTCTTTCAAAGCCTCCCTGATCTGAATAGCTCCCCACTGAGCCACTCTTACAGCCCTGGTATCTGGCTGCTCAAAAGTAGCAGACTCCACCTCCACGCTCCACCCTGGGCAAAACTTCTCACCCTTTGATTCACATATATTATGAAGGTCATAGCAGACCACTATAATCATAAGGATATTTTCCTCACTGAGTTCTAACCTGCTGAGGAGACAGCTCCAGTGCCCTTTAAGCAGCCAGGCAAATTCAACAGTAATCCTGCACCTGCTTAACCTGCTGTTAAAATGTTCCTTGGTGCTGCCAAGGTGGCCAGTTAAGACTTCATGCACCATGGGAGCCAGGGGTAGGCTGGGTCTCCCAGGTTCACTACTGGCATTTCCACATCCCCAGTGGTAATCCTCTGGTCTGGAAAGAAAGTCCCCCCTTGAAGCTTTCTGAATAGGCCTGTGTTTGTAAAGATACGTGTGTCATGCACCTTCCCTGACCAGTCCATGTTGATGTCGGTGAAACAACCTCAGTGATCCACTAGCACTTGGTGAAACAACCTCGATGATCCACTAACGCTTGCAAAACCATAGAAAAGTAGCCCTTTCTGCTGATGTGCTCTGTCATTGGGGAAGAGGGGTGGGATATCTCAGTGGTTTGAGCATTAGCCTGCTAAACCCAGGGTTATGAGTTCAGTTCTTAAGGGAGGCCATTTGGGGAACTGGGGTAAAAATCTGGGGGAATGGTCCTGCTTTGAGCAGGGGGTTGGACTAGATGACCTCCTGAGGTCCCTTCCAACCCCATGATTCTATGTAAGATGGTCTGGGGTGAAAATGGGGTATGTGTACCATCTATCACCCCATCACAGTTAGGGAATCCCATTTGCTGCAAAATCCATCCACTATTCCACACACAGTGCCCAGAATCACAGTCCTTCAAAGCAGGAGGCAATTAATGGCCTTGCAACACTCCTGTTGGATTTCCCCACTCCAAACTGATTCACAACTAGTCAATAGGAGTCTGGCATTGCAAGCTTCCGCACAGTGATTGCCCTGCACTGTCAGTAATTCTCTCATTTTGGTGTCCCTGCTCCAGAGGGCTAGGGTGAGTGCTGCAAACAGTTCTAAGAAAGTGGTTCTGCGCACCAGAAAGTGCTGCAGCCACTGATCATCATCCTATACCTGTATAACAATGTGATCCCACCACTCAGTGCATGTTTCTTGAACCCAGAACCAATGGTCCCCCATGTGCAGCTGCTTTGTGAATGCCAACAGCAATCTTGAATTGTTTCCATCCATGGCACACAGCAAGCCAGACACCATGGTGTCATGATCATCAGAGTTGCAACTCATATAATACTGCATGATTCGGTGCGTTGTGTTCATAACGTTCATCACAATACTGGAGAGCAGTGCAGTATCCAGAGATGGTAGACGGGCAGTTTACAGGAGCTGTTGAAAAGTGGTGCAAAATATACTAGGAAGACCATGGAATGTTGGGACAGAGAAAGCTTCATCATGGGCACTGAGTCTGCCCCTAAGAGGCACTGCAAACCCTTCCCAGAACACCCTGCAGCAGATGGTAACCAGTTGCACAGTGGGATAGTTACCTACAATACACTGCTCTCTGTGTCAATGCAAGAACTGCTAATGTGGACATGCTCTGCTGACACAAGGAGTGTAGTGCTAATGTGGACATGCACCAGCCCTTTAATTACAGTGGTGGCTGTATATTGACATAACTTAAGTCAGCTTAAGTTTGTAGTGTAAACATGCCCTAAGTCTTGTGCATGGGGAGGCCCAGAAAAATATTCTTGCATATGGCCCTCGATGCGGTAGCACTGTCTCTGCTAACATGTCACATATGGGTCATTTTTCTGCTTTCCTCACCCCAAGTGCAAATTGTGTTGGGATTTTTTTATTAATTAACTATATAGATTGGCTACATGTTGACATTAGTAAAGGCAAGGCTCTGACGCAGGGGTGGGCAAACTAGGCCACATCTGTCCCATCAGACCATTTAATATAGCCCTCAGCTCCTGCCGGGAAATGGGGTCAGCGGGTTGCCCCCTCCAGTGCTCCAGCTGGGGAGCGGGGTTGGAGGCTTGCTCTGCTCTGCACGGCTCCCAGGAAGCAGCTGGCATGACTCCCCCTCCAGCTCCTACATATGTAGAGACGTGGCCAGGCAGCTGCGTGCGCTGTCCACGAGCGCCGTCCGCACAGCTCCCATTGGCCACAGTTCCCAGCCAATAGGAGCGCAGAGGTGGTACCTGCAGACGGGGCAGTGCGCAGAACCTCCTAGCCGTGCCTCAGAGCCAGAGGGGGGACATGTTTCCAGAAGCTGTTTTCAGTAAGTGATGCCAGGAGCCTAAACCCTTGAGCCCCCCACACCATGCTCTAATCCCCTGCCACAGCCCTGATCCAGCTCCCACCCTCCGAACTCCTTGATCCCATCCCTCTTGTACCACAAGCCCCTCATCCCCAGCCCCACCCAGACCCCGCACTCCCAGCCAGAGCCATCACCCCCCTGTCACCCAACCGCCTGCCCCATCCCTGATCCCCCTCCCACCTCTGAACCCATTGGTCCCAGCCCAGAGCCTGACCCCCAACCCCCCACCCCGACCCCCTAACCTGAAGCCCCCTCCTGCACACTGAACTCCTCATTTCTGGCCTCAACTCAGAGCTCACACTCCCAACGGGAGCCCTCATCCTCTACCCTCAATTCTGTGAGCATTCATGGTCTGCCATACAATTTCCATACCCTAATGTGGCCCTTGGGCCAAAAAGTTTGCCCACCCCTGCTCTGACGCCTTTTATTTTGAAAATAATTTGCTATGAGGTGGATAGATTAAACATAAATCTCCATGATTCCCTGCTGCAGTATCATTCCATTTGACCTTGTTTAGCAAGCATTGCCTATGAAATACCAGTATTATATATAACCCTATGAACTCGTTTCGGGAACATTTTGTTTAAAATAGCTGGGAAGTTTCTTTCATTCTCTCCTACAAATGGGTAAGAAGAAATCTTATTAAAAGTAATGCAAATTGCTGTCATTAACAAGATAATCCTATTTGGCCTACATAGAGTTCATGTTTTTCTTTACCAGAACAATATCAATACTTGCTTCTTTCAGTAATACAGATGTACAGGTGCCAGAATAGACTTTATTGATAAATATCACAACATTGTCTTTTTATTTTTATACCAACCTTGAGATTACCATACTTTTAAGCAAATCAGCGATATATGCTAGAATCAGCCTCACATCCCTCTGGCAGTGTAACTACAATTAATTCCTTTATTTTGTAGTAGAGGTTGTTGGTGAGAGCTAAAGATGAGAAGTAACAGGACTCTGCTGCTCCAGGCAAGTGGTCTGCCACTGACCTAAGGAAGCTTGCACGTATTTATTATACTTCACAATGTATTACCTTAATAATATGCTGTTGTACTTCACAATGGACAGTCATTCCAGCTGAGCTATATTGTCCGTGGTGGATTTGTAGCAGATTCTGTGACAAAATAATATGTTCTAAAACAGTGATTAGGTGAAAATGGCATAAATGAAATTTGAAAGCCTGGCACCCAATAATCTCAATTCACAGTCCTCAAAATGTCACTCTGTCCTTTCTGAAAGTAATATAACCATCACATTGACTTATTCTGCATCTACTAATGGGGCTCTTAACTTAGAAGAGGAATAAACTGAACAGAGAGAATGATTCCAAGTACTTCAAATGTTAGTCCAGAGCTGACTGCTTTATCCTGAATATTTCAGTGTGAAAAGCACTACAAACAGAAGGACAGATCTTGGGCTGCAGCTGAAGAGGCAGTTAGTATACCTTAGGACAGGCTGGCTTTAAACCATATTTATGTTACTCCAATCCTGGAGCCCTACAGACTCTACACTGCCTAAAGTAAAACAATCTGATTTATGACAAATAGCACAACTGGGCTATTATGTGTGCCAAGGATCACTGGAGTCCAGGGACATTTCTGCCATGCCTCCTTTCCCCTGTATCCATGTACAAAGGTTGGCATATCTAGGTAGCCACCTCCAGTGGCTGGAGACACCATTTTTAGGGCTGTTCTGTGCCGACAGAGCAGTGAGAAGAAGCCTGAATGAAAAGAAGTATTGGGCCTTTTATGTGTTTGCTCAGAATATTGCAGTTCAGTTCAGTTATTGCATGTGATGCATGGCAGTAATGACTCCATTCTGTGTGAAAAAAAACAAAACCCCCACACTTGTTGAGTGATTGGAATATGAAACCATAAGTCAGGCCAAATTCTTTCAAATCTTTGCCTAGTTGCTCCAGTGCTTGTAGAAGGTTTACTCAGACATGGGCAAAGATTTGCTCTAAAGATCAAAAACCTTTTGACAAATCTGGTCTGTATATTAAGGTAAGTTTTACACAATTTGCAACTTCACTGGTGCAAACATTATGTACAGTTCTACTTTGTACTTTTAAGAACAAAACTCCTTTTGAGGGAGTGATGATGTAATTAAAGCACAGGAACAGAAGACAAGAGAACTGCATTTTAGTCCTGGCTCTGGCTCTGACTTCCACATGAGTTTGAGCAAGTCATTAAGGGCATAATTCTCAGGTATCTATTAACTTGGAGTGCTTCAGTTTTGGGGTGCCAGCTTCAGAGACACCTTGGGCCTGATTTTCAGAGATGCTGAGTGTCACGCTGTCTGGAGAGGCTCATGACTGTGAATTGTCAACCTCAGGGAAGACTGTCAAAAACAGGGCAAACACCCCAAACTGGTGGTATGTTCTGTAATTAGATTTCATCAGTAATAATTGTAAACTCCTGGATCATTATAACAGTCTTACCATGGAGTCACAGTCAGTCCCCCTTAGGCTCTTCAGCCTATCTTACCACCAGGCAAGCTGGATTTAATGATAACACTGCTCTACAGCCAAAATGTTTCTGAAATAAATGTAATCCAACTTTACTAATTCTGGGTCACTGAGAATGAAAATGATGCTTAAAATTGTTGATTGGCTCTAGTTTTCAAGATATGCTATTGGGTCAGTATATACAACCCTTGACTTGGAAATGGCGGAGGATAAGCGAGTTATAAAGGGAAGGGATCTCAATTTAACCCAGATATGACTAAAATACAACTTTGACTGGATCTATGAATAAATCTATGACTGGGTTTGGACAGTACTTGCTTTTTAGGCAAAACAATGAATGATGCAATCTGAAGCTGGTATTGCGTCATACATGATATGAATTGCAACATGTTATTCCTAGAAGTCATGGATGATGCAATTATAACGAAGCTTACATCACTCTGCTGAACAAATTGCCCTATATCAGCTCTAGAAATCATACAGTGTGAGGTGCTCTCTTATTTGTCAGTGTTTGATTTTGCAAAGGGACACATTTCTGTTTAGCCAAAGTGAGCAGAGATGCCTCGTACTTGTGTGAACAGTGCAGATGTTCTGCTATGTTTGTGAGGAAGTGACTTTTGCATCACAAAAGCGCAGTATAACCACTATGGTTAAGAAAGCCTATCACCTTTATTTTGGCTGCAAAATTGGAGATCAGGACAAGAGGTGGGCCCCACACATATGCTGCAACACTTGTGCAACAAATTTTCGCCAGTGGTTGAACAGAAAAAGGAAATCTATGCCTTTTGCAGTACCAATGATTTGGAGAGAGCCAACAGATCATGCCAGCAATTGTTACTTCTGCATGGTGCCTCCAGTTGGGAAAGGTGTGTCAAAGAAGAAAAAGTGGACTGTGCATTATCCAAACGTTCCATCAGCTATATGCCCAGTACCCCAATGAGAAGGACTGCCTGTTCCTGATGCACCAGAATCATTCTCACTTGAGTCAGACGAGGAAGAGGAAGAGGATGAAGCTTCTGGTCCTGAACCATCAATGTCACAGGACCTACATTTTCTCCCATCCTCCTCCTCAGAGCCACACCTCCTAACACAAGGTGAACTGAATGACCTTGTCAGAGATTTGGAACTATCCAAGAGTAAGGCAGAGCTGTTGGGCTCCAGACTACAGCAGTGGAATCTGCTGGCAGGTTATCAGGGCAAATGGAGCCCATCAATGCTTGCAGACTATTGCTGGACAGTGACAAGAGATGCTCCATTTAATGAATGCAAGAGACAAGCCAAGAAGCGCCGAGTAGACACTGAATAGGACTAAACTATGTACATACTAGTTTTTTGCCTTTTGTTTCATAATAAATTTTAGTTATATAACCCTTTTGCTGAGTTTTAAAGTGTTCATAAACAGGACAGGTGAAATATTATCATGTAACGCAACCATAAACACATGAAAAGACTTAGGTTTACAATTTATGATTAAAACTCTACTATCTACACAATATACATAGACATAAAATGTAAAAACTTAAATATCTTAGAAACAGTAGCCAATCAGTTGTTTTAATTGTCATATTTGAATTCAGCACATCAAAATACATAATAAATATCACATTTTATCTCTGAAGCGACTACTTCTCAAAAATTGTAGACCAGTGTAAATGGTCACTGACACCAAAAATCACAAAATATCCAGGTTGCTTCCAGTCCCAATCACTTACCCCAGATGAGTTGGTACCCTAGATCTTACACCAAAGACAATGCTTGTAGCCAATCCTGAAATTAAAGGTTTGTTAACTAGGAAAAAGAAATAAAAGAGTTATTTACAGGTTAAAGCAAGAGAATATATGCACACAAATGATTTACCATCTATGGTTCCTAAAGATAACAGAGATGTAGTAATCTGTCCATTCAAAATGTCTTTCAGGGCAGATGTCTCTCAGGGTAGACCTTGGGGATCTCTGCTGTAGTTTAGTGTCTCTGGCCCTGTGAGAGTTCAAACAGCAAAGGGATGAAAAATTTTCCTGTGATCCTGTTTTCTCTTTTACATTTGGCAGTCCATAAGCTGAGCTCCCTGGCACATAGCATTTCCAAGGTGTGACAGGGCCATTCACCAATCCTTTGTGATGTCCCTGAATGGCCCCTTTAATCTTGATAGGCCTCCTGAATGGGCAGGGGAACCACTCTTCCCATCGGAGCTCACAAGTTCAGAGCAGAAATTTTTACAATTATAAAACAAACGTATATTTTACTATGTAGAATGAAATATACACATTATAAGTGAGGTTAATGCAAGCAGCAATTTCCAAGCATTTCATAGAGTCTAAACACTAATTACCTTCTTATAAGACCAATACTTATTTTGAACAAAACTAACATGCAAGTGATCTGGTTTGGTTTTCAGCTCTGAGTTTGTCAGTTCTTAGCTAACACCGAGTGCCTTGGCCAGAGCTGGTACTTGGTTTACCAGTCATTAAGGGCCTAATTCTCATGTATCTACTAATTTTGAATGCTTCAGTTTTGGGGTGCCAGCTTCAGAATTCTTGGGCCTGATTTTCAGAGGTGCTGAGCACCCGAAACTGTAGTTAAAAACAAGGAAACTGCAGGTAGTGAGTGTCATGCTGTCTGGAGTAGCTCATGAGTGTGTGTGCCAACCTCAGGGCAGTCTGTCAAAAAACAGGGCAGACACCCCACACTAGTGCTGTGTTTTATAATTAGATTTCGCCAAGCCAGTAACAAATGTGAACTCCTGGCTCACTATACAGTCTTACAAATGGAGTCACAGACTCCATTTGACTCTCCAGTCTACCTTGCCACCCAGACAAACTTAACTTTATGCTAAAAGGTCACTCAATCCAAAGATCACACCACATCAGGTTGCTCCCAATCCCAAGAGACCGGTCACTTACCCCGATCAGTTGGTTCCCTAGATCTAACACCAAAGCCAATGCTGGTACCTGATTCTATAGTAAACTAACTAAAGGTTTATTAGCTAAGGAAAGGAAGTGAGAATTACTGAGAGGTTAAAGCAGTTTAAATATATGCACCAGGGAGTCACAGTTTTGTAATTCCAAATGGTGGCAGTGATGTAATAAACTGCCAGTTTCCCAGAAGTCTTTTCAGGGCATCCAGATTGTCTCTGGGAATCTCTGCTTTGCATCTGGTACACTTCCCTATAAGAGTCCAAACAGTCCAGAGATTAAAGATTTTTCCTTGAATCTATATTTACAGCTTCTCCTGATAGAATCACAGGCTGACAGTGTCTTTATCCGCGTGGGTTTTTCTTTTGATGAAGGTAAGTGAGGGATGCACTTGAGTCAGAGACACAGTCATCACACACAATGGCCATTCTGATAAAGTCCTTCCTTCATTAGCATTCCACAAGGCTTCTTTGTGTGTGATGAGTTATTTATTACAGGGTTATTTATAATGCAAATGTTTGCTGCTGCATCATAACAGGATATAGATAAAATAATGCATGTAATGTCCCATTAGTTTTATGAAGTTTAAAGACCCAATACAAATATACAATTAACAATCGCTTTAATCTATAGTAATACACAAGAGAATTGACCTGAATACACTCTTGCATGACCTGGTCTGCCAGTGTCACAGTGAGTATCTCTGAAAACTAGACCCAGGTATTTCAAGATACTAAAGGAGGGATAGCTCAGTGGTTTGAGCATTGGCCTGCTAAACCCAGGGTTGTGAACTCAATCCTTGAAGGGGCCACTTAGGGATCTGGGGCAAAAATCAGTACTTGGTCCTGCTAGTGAAGGCAGGGGGCTGGACTTGATGACCTTTCAGGGTCCCTTCCAGTCCTAGGATATCTCCATTATATTTAAAAAAATAAAATAGCCACCCCAGAACGGAGGCACTCAAAATCATTGGAAACTTTCAAACATGCTTGCTTTACCCTCTGACTATCTGTTTGCCAACCTGTAAAATGGGGAGAACACTTTCCTACCAAGCATAGGCCTTATGAAGAATTATGCAATAATATTTGTAAAGTACTTTGAGATCCTCAGATGGAAGGTACTGTAAATAGCAAAGTATTGTTATTATTGCTGTGGCTTACCTGGTAGGGGTCATGGATGTATAAGCACCCAGGATGAAGCTCCTCATCGACACAGCTAAGATGTCATACATAGGCACCGACTTCTACTGGTGCTGGTGGGTGCTCAACCCACCTCTTCCCCCAGCCCCACCCCAACTCCACCCCCGCCCCACCTGCCCCCATTCCAACCCCTTCCCCAAAGTCCCCACCCCAGCTCCACCTCTTCCCCTGAGAGCACCACATTCCTGCTCCTCCTCCCCCCCACGGCCTGGAGCTTGCTACAGCTGTTTGGTCATGGCAAGCTGTCATGGTATAATTCCCCACTCTGAACCTTAGCGTCCAAAAGATGGGGTACCAGCATGAATTCCTCTAAGCACAATTACCAGCTTAGTACTGGTAGCGCTGCCACCAACTAGGAATTCCAGTGCCTGGTACACTCTGGTCCCCTCAAAACCTTGCCCGGGGAACCCCAAGACCCAGACCCTCTGGATCTTATCACAAGGAAAGTAAACCCTTTCCCTCACCGTTGCCTCTCCCAGGCTTCCCCTTCCTGGGTTACCCTGGAAGATCACTGTGATTCAAACTCCTTGAATCTTAAAACAGACAGGAAAATCCACCTTCCCCCCTCCTTATCTCTCCCCCTCCCAGACTCTCCCTGAGAGAGAAAATAATCCTAACACAGAGAGAAAATTAACCTTTCTCTCCCCCTTCCCTCCTTTCTCCCCACCAATTCCCTGGTGGATCCAGACCCAGTCCCCTGGGGTCTCACCAGAATAATAAAAAAAAAAAACAATCAGGTTCTTAAACAAGAAAAGCTTTTAATTAAAGAAAGAAAAAACAGTAAAAATTATCTTTGTAAATTTAAAATGGAATAGGTACAGGGTCTTTCAGCTATAGACACTGGGGATACCCTCCCAGCCTAAGTATACAAGTACAAATTAAAATCCTTTCAGCAAAATACAAATTTGAACTCCTTCCAGCCAAATACACATTTGCAAATAAAGAAAACAAACATAAGCCTAACTCGCCTTATCTCCCTAATACTTACTATTTTGAATCTATAAGAACCTGTATCAGGGAGATTGGAGAGAAACCTGGTTGCACGTCTGGTCACTCTCAGAACTCAGAGAGAACAACCAAACACTAACAGCACACACACAAACTTCCCTCCCTCAAGATTTGAAAGTATCCTGTCCCCTGATTGGTCCTGTGGTCAGGTGACAGCCAGGCTAACTGATCTCGTTAACCCTTTATAGGCAAAAGAGATATGAAGTACTTCTGTCCTATTAAATCTTACTTATCTGTTTATGACACAAGCGCTGGGTGGTAGGCGGAGGAGCGGGGACGCGGTGCCCTCAGGGGAAGAAGCAGTGGAGGAAGTGAGGTGAGGTGGGGCAGGGTGGGGAGCTTGTTTGCCTGTGGGTGCAGAGCACCTACTAATTTTTCCCCATGGGTACTCCAGCCCCAGAGCACCCATGGAGTCAGCACCTATGATGCCATGCAGTAAGCGCACCCAGGTATTCATGGAGGGTATTGTGTGGAATAAAGCACTCTTCTTGTCTGACAGTTAAAGGTTTGTATTTCTTTGTGTGGGAGAGCAGCTACCCAAAAGGAGGATAGACACTCAGTCCCAGCAGGCTGGGCCATGTAATCTCAGTGAGCAGCCTTGGTCTAGAGGTTTTTCAGGTAGAAATGCAGTCTGAGAGAGGAAAAAGCACAGAGTTTGTTAAACAGAGAAGGTCTGTGAGAGCCTGGAGTGAGACACTGCAAAAAACCCCATGTCAGCAAGTCTATGAGCCTGGGTCAACCGACTCGGGCTTGCAGGCCCCATGCTATGGAGCTAAAAATAGTCATGTAGATGTTGCCCCTTGGACAGGACCCAAGTTCTGAAAACCAGCTGGGGAGGTTGGTCTCAGAGCTCAGGTTCCAGTCCAAATGAGAACGCCTACCCTGCTACTTCTAGCCCCATAGCATTAGCCCTGTAAGCCAGTCAGTTGACCCCTGCTCTGAGACTCACTGCTGAGGGTTTGGTTTGTTTGTTTTTGTGCCATGTAGACATACTCAGAGGTGTAAGACAGCTCCTTCTGGGAGCAGAGCTGACGTGCCTCACCTGAAGCCGCTGCAAGGAGTTGTCTCTTTTATAAGTAAACAGCGTATGCTAAGAAAGTATCTGATTCCATGTCACCAATTTCTGCTCCTGCAAGGCCACAAATTCTGCTACCGGTCAGCAAAGGAGCAATATTCTAACACAAGTAAAAAGTGTTTTATACAACTGGTCATAAGGGACATGAGTTATTAGCAGATTCTAGAATGTGTCATGACTTACTGAGACTGATATTTAGAGGTTACTAGAAGCATATGCATGAAGTAATGCATGTGGCGGTCATCTAACAGACTGGAAAAAAGCACATTTTGTGCAACATTGCACTTATTTTCTGCTGAAACCAAATGTATAATTAACTTCTACAAAGCTTCGATACTGTGCATGACATTACATGACAAAGGCCAATACTGTGCATGACACAACATACATTTTCAAAGATTTTGGCAGTGGGAATGGCTAACTCATGGGGATTTTAGTCTCAGTCCTCTTGCTATTCTATTCCCAGCAGAGGTAAAGGTTTGAATGGTTGTAAAAAGCCCTCCCACCCCTAGATGCCGTCCCTCCATATCAGGGTAGAGGCATGTTAGTAGGACGTAGAGCTGTGTCAAATCATCCTAATGAAACCTGAAACCAAGCAGTGACTGGCTTGTTAGAACAAAGCCTGGCCAAATTTCACAGGGATATTCCCACCATAGGTACCTAGCAGTGACGCAACTGCATAAGGGAAGTTCAGGAGGGACCTGGAGAGAAGGCTGTATGAGTCATAGCACAGCCAGACTTTGTGGGCCCACAAACTCTGTGGCCATACAACCTGAGGCTGGGAGACTTAGAAATGTAAGGAGAATCTCCACACTCATGTCTTCTTTACAGTTAGTTACTAGCTATTTTCTTCGTGAAAATGATTTTGAAACCCTAACTGATATGCACTGATCATTTTGGCTGCTACTGGTCACTGATTTTTCCTAAGGATTAAATATGGAATTTTTCATAATCCCCTCACAGCCACCAAGGGATGGTCTTTGGGGTCCAGAAAAATTAGTCATAGATCCACTGATTTCTGGAAAAACTCCCAGATCAGTTCACAGCTGCACTGAGCTGTGCCATCCACACTGTCTTTGGTTACTGAGCAGCTCATGAAGTAGAAGGGAAAGAAAGCCATTGCAATAAGACATTTTAAATACTCCGTTAGGTAACAATACTGAATAGGAGAGAATATTCATTGATACTTTTGTCCCTGGAAATGTTTGTTGTCAAACTCTTGCATCAGGGGTAAAATTTTCAGAAGCAGCCAAGTGACACAGGAGCCCACTAACTTTCAATGAGACTGAGTCTCCTAAGTCACTTTTGAAAATGGGCCTTAGGGATGCTTGAAAATGTTAGCCCATGTCACGAATTAGATTGTAAGCTCTTCTGGGCAAGGACTGTATCTTCCTGTACAATGCAGCTGTGATCCTCATTGGGGCCTTTGGGCACCAAAAGACATAACATAATAAATGCATCATTATTTTAAATCATGATTTTATCATCCTTTATTAGGTACAAATAATATCACAAGCCATGTTACTTTTAAAGACAACTGCAAGAAAAGTCTATTAGAGACTCACAATAATTGTAAAATGTTTTAAACTTCTGAAGGTAAACATATAGATAAAGTATTTTTCAAATAAAATCTTACAATGAGAATAATCTATTTCTAGGACTGTGATAAATATTTGAACATTATAGGCACTGATTCACCACTATTTCAGTCCCCACCATATTGTTTCTTTTATGATATCCATCAACAGAAATTTCAGTAGGCTAGTTTTCCCCAGCTTTCTGAAGGGTGGGGAGTAGTTTGCCACCTTCTCTGCAGATTTCTACTTGCTGTTGTATTAACTCAACCTTTAAATGACCCATGACATTATTCCTTGTCTATGCTACACAGTGGTTAAGATACAGTACCTTACATTATTTCTAGCATATTGGAGCTGAAAAAGCCTTTCCCTCATCTTTTTTTGTATATAGTCTTACAAAAATCCCAACTATATAACAAACAGAACAAGTCCCATCTCCTCTGAAGAGAACAGTATTTTTTGTTCCATCTAACAATGTTCTCCTGTCATTCTGTTACTTCCAATAAAAGCAACTTAACATAAGACAAATAAACAATGAAGAGACAGTCTATATAAAATTTAATAATTCATGACAAATATCTTTCTGGATGTACTAGATAGGAATTCTGATTTGCATACTATCTGCCAACTGCCATTTGCAAATCCTTGGGATGTTTTTCATCTGTGATAATAACAAATTTTTCCATCTGTGACTGTTTCTATGAGAAATTTTCATCAGAAATGGTCCCAAAAGGTGATATATATAGATATATAGATATATATATAGATATATATATGCTACAAAACTTGACATGGTTCCCCCATTCCGTTATGGAAAAATAGTATAGAATTTAATAGAAAATGATAATCTTTTTCTATAGGGTTGTTGAACCAGCCTTCAAAAATTGACAGATGATGATACCCTTGCTTTAGAAGTGGATTTTAAAATGTACAGAAAAGTTATCATTTCCATTAAATTCTACTAGTTTTTAAAGTAGTTTCCCAGTACTGTGCTTGAATCACAAAACTACTGCATTATTTTTAAAGATGAAAAATGAACAGACAGAGTTAATCCTGAAATAGTACAAATTGACCTTCATTAGGATGTTAAGGAGGGACAAGCTGTAGGACCCAAACAAAATATTCTGCTTGTGTACATAAATAAAGCCTATTCTTTTTACATAACCTTTAACACAGCAAAGAAAACAGTAGGGGGCAAATCCTGCAATCTCCATCAAATAAAATTCTCATTGAAGTGATAATTCAGCAAAGCACTTAAGTATATGTTGAATCCCTCCCTGCTCAGCAAAATAAATTAGATGAGGTTCATGGCTCACTTCAAGACTCATTTTTTCCAAAACCATTTGAAAACAGAGGGGAATAATAACTGATGGAATAGGTGATTTTTCAAGAGAGAGAGAGATTTGTGAGGGTGTGACCCTCAGAGCCCCTCAATGGCCACTAACAGGGGGCTTACTGTACTGTAACTCTCATATCAAGCCTGACTACGGTGACCACATATTCACATTTTATAGGGACAGTCCTGATTTTCAGGGCTTTGTCTTATGTAAGCTCCTATTATGCCCCACATACACACTTCCTCATGATATTTCACGGTTGCTATTTGGTCACCTGACACATTCACTACTCACAACATATTGTTGTCATACTATGTACCCAAAGGTATTATATGTAAACAGGTGATGAGCTGCTAAGCAATATCACTGCATGATCTATGTAGGAGCTGCATACAAAGAATTATGCATGTGTGCTAGAAATATGTTCTTAAAATATATTTTGGAGACAGTGAATAAATCAGTCTGCCCCAGACAAAGGAAAGTGGATTTACTTCTCTGACTGGCTTGACTGCACGCAGAGGACAATGAAAACATATTTACATATAAAGTGAACAAACCAATCAAGTGTAAAAGTGCTTAGTGTGCCCAGCGGGGGACAGAGGCTGCACCCCAGGAAGTCTTGCTGGCTCTTGAGACAAAGACCATGGACTTCTGAAAAATATAAAGGGAGCAAAAAGACATTCTAGTTATCCATCACTTAGAGGACATAGGGAACAGCACCCTCTGAGTCTGTGAAAGTTGGATCCCCTACACCAGAAGGCAAGAGATGCTGGTAACTCGATGTAAGTAAGAAAAACTTCTCAGGCAAAGATTGTAACTTGCAAAAATTAAGTTTTAGGCACTACAAAGTGTGTTTTGTTTTGTTTGTAACCATGCCTGTCTTTTTTTCTCTTGTTTATTAACACTTAAATCTCTGCTCTTTGTTAAAAAACTTATTTTTAGTTTTACAATAAACCATTTCAGTGCTATTATACTGAAGTATGGAATGAGACCTCAGCTAACTTAATAGGCTGGTGTGTGCACTGTTTCTTTCTGGAGGCAGCAGAGTAATTTCTGTGAGTGGTTAGTAAGAGGACTGGACACTGCAGAGAGACATCTCTGAGGAACTCAGGAACTGGGGTTCACTGATTGTTACCTGGACAAGGTTTTGACTGGCAGAGTCTTGAGGAGTTTGCAGGAAAGACAGACAGACAGACAGACAGGAAAGTCAGGGAGCTGACACACAGCTTAGCACCAGCAAAACTCTTACTTGCTGCGGCAGAGAGCAACACAATGGGTTATGGTTCTGCAGTCCTTGTGGAGATCGTCGCCGGAGGGTTATCCTATATGTTCCACTGGTATTTTCAAGTAATGACAAGGCCATATGCAGCATGTGGAAGGGTGCTTTTTTTTAGCTTGTCCATAAACTGAAATAGGTAAATCATAAATAAAACACCTAATCAGATCCTTAACTTTAACCATGTGCCTAAGTGCTCTGCAGACGAGGGATGTCCAAAGACCTGACTTGGGTGGGAGTTTGCCTGAGTATGGACAGCAGGATTTGACTGTTAAAGTCCAAAGACTGGCTCTAGGCTACTAAATCATATGGGAAGATACATTTCAATCTGAGCTTGATTTAAAAAATCTCCATGGAATCAGGCAAGGAAACATTTTCATGTCAGGTTTCCCCATTACAATCCTGCGAGAACATGTTTTCATGTAATGTGTTGCTGAGATCATAATGACAAGAGCAATGTGAAAATGTACATGGTACCAGAGTTCTTACACCAAGTGCTATCACCATATTGATAACTGCAAAAAATCATTCTAGTAGGAGAACATTCAAACAACAAAAAAATGCTTAAGTACAGCAAAAGCTGAGAGTCTGTGAGAGCTGATGGATCAGCTAGATTATCCAGGGTTAGTAAAGGGAGCAATCAAAGATAATAATAATAAATAATAATAATAATAGAAGAAGAAGAAGAAATAAAGTGGGTTTCATCGATAGATCTCACAGTGTGTTGGAACTGTAGAGAAGCTAAACAATTTCTTTGCATCAGACCGTGTCAAAGAGATTGTTGGTGAAATACCCACTATTTTCAGGTACTAAAGATGAGGCACTCTCAGAGAGTAAGGTGTGTGTGACGGGGGAATAGAATAGCCTCTGTAAAGGAAGATCATGCCTCTCCACTCTGCTAGAATTATTTTGTGTGAGAGTGTAAAATCATGGATAATGGAAAAATGGATGATATTATTTAGTTGGACTTGAAAAAAACTTTGATTAAAGCCACTCACAAGAACCTGCTAAGGAAACTAAATAGTGAGAATTAAAATTCTGTCACGGTTCACATACTGGAAAAGAGAGATACCTATGAGTATGAATGAATGGTCGATTTTTAGAAGAAAATTAATAGTGGGACACAACAGAGGTCCATGCTAGGAATGTTGTTCAACACAGTAGCTAATTGTCTGGACAAGAGGCTGAGCGGTGAAGTAGCAAAACTTTTCGATAACAGAATTTTCTATGTTAATCAAGAGGAGAAGAGACTATGAGGAACTCGGCTATTGGGCAACATGTTTGCACATTAAATTCATTCTAGGCAAATTCAAGGCAACATACATTGGAACAATTTGGATTACTCATATACACTGATGGATTCTAAATGAACTGGACTCACTTAGGAGACAAAACTAGGTGTTCAATTAAAAACTCTGCTCATTGTGCACTGGTAGTTAAAGAAGCAAATAAAATGTTAGGTTGTGTTAAAGCATAGGGAATAATACTGATAATATTATAATGACATTATACAATACCATGGTGTGGCCAAGGTCCTAGTAGGAAGCCAGCTGTGGTCACTCAATTAGGGTGAACTGCAAAGAATGGGGCAGACAATCTCCATAAAGCTGGTGGATATTCCAATACCTAGGTTTACCAAACCAGCATAAAACAGCTTCTTTATGACCTCACAGGTTACTTAGAAGTCCAAACAACACAATTCCCTTACAGTGATCCAGCCTCAGGCCTCCATCTAGGTACCCACATCAAATATGATGAAAATTTCTGTAAATCTTATTTCATCAGATAAAATAAAAGGTTCTACCAATCCAAAAGGATCGGATACATTTCCTCCCAGGTTAATGAATGTTTCATATCTTACCCAAATATATGCTACAGCCAATTCTTATTAACTAAACTAAAATTTATTAAAAAACAAATGAAAGGGTATGGTTAAAAGATTAATATACATATAGACATGAGTTCAGTTCATTTATGTGCAGATTCCTAGCAGAGATGGTGAGCTTCATAGCTGCAAATAGTTCTTTTAGAATTCAGTTCATAGGTTATAGTCCAATGTCCATATTCAGGGCATACCAGCAAAACTGGGACCTCAGTCTTGTGACTCAAACTTCCCCTGATGAAGTCTAAGCAGATCTGAGATGGCAGAATCAGGACCCAAGGATCTTTTATACAATTTCATGTCTTTTCGACAAGTTGGAATTCCTCAGGGAACAAAGGGAAATTAGGATGATTTTGAAGGAGGTCCATCATTGGTACTTAGCTACACAAATTAACATAGGGACATTTGCTTTTTCCTCTACCATTCACAGTACATTTCACAGAGGAATGAATACTGAGATTTCCTGTGTTTACAATTCATGTACATGATAGGATGTTCTTTTGACCTCTGAATTATCAGAATACAGCATAGACAGGGACTGTTGATTACATTATCCGCCCTACTCATATCATACATATGTAAATACACAAAACCACAGACGTTATCTCCCCACATGTCTTCTGTGGGTAACTTATTTTGCAGGATGTTTAACCCTTTCTAGCCATGCATCACACACGGTATACCTTCACCCTGACTACTTGTCATAAACAGATAGTTAAGGGTTAATGTCTCTTTTACCTGTAGAGGGTTAAAAAGCTCAGTGAACCTGGCTGACACCTGACCAGAGGACCAATAGGGAGACAAGATACTTTCAAATCTTGGTGGAGGGAAGTTTTTGTTTGTGCTGTTTGTTTTGTTGGTTGTTCGCTCTTGGGGCTAAGAGGGACCAGACGTACACCCAGACTTTCCCAATCTTTCTGAATCAGTCTTTCATGTTTCAAAATAGTAAGTATAGCCAGGCAAGGCGGATCAATATTATGTTTGTTTTCTTAACTTGTAAATGTGTCTTTTTGCTGGAAGGATTTTTACCTCTGTTTGCTGTAACTTTGAATCTAAGGCTGGGGGGGAGTCCCTCTAGTCTATGTGAGTCTGAGTACCCTGTAAAGCATTTTCCATCCTGATTTTACTGAGACAATTTTTACCTTTTCTTTCTTTAATTAAAAGCTTTCTTTTTAAGAACCTGATTGATTTTTCCTTGTTTTAGAATCCAAGGGATTGGGTCTAAACTCACCAGGGACTGGTGGGGGGAAAAGATGGGGGATGGTTAAATTCTCCTTGTTTTAAGACCCAATGGGGTTTGGGTCTTGGGTTCCCCAAGGAAGGTTTTGGGGGAACAGAAGTGTGCCAGACACAGACTTCTGGCTGGTGGCAGTGTACCAGATTTAAGCTAGTAATTAAGCTTAAAAGTGATCACGCAGGTCCCCGCTTCTTGAATTCTAAAGTTCAAAGTGGGAAAAAAACTTTGACACTACGGGTTATTACAGAACCAGTAATTAAAACAACTTTAATTTTTAAATACCTTTCACAGCCCCGTTACAATGAGAAATATATCTGCACATCAAAATTTCAGAATGCTGGACAAAACAAACTAAGTAGTTTTCTGTTAAGTCTGCTTACAGTAGAAAAAATATTGGCATTACCAATATGACTATAGGGCTGAAATTTAATGGGCTCAGAATTCACTCTTGGAACTTTTCAAAGTCAATTCCAGATCTCCCAGTGATTTCAGTGCAATAGGACCATAAACACTACATCTAAGCACAAAGAAAATCAAGAATTAGGGTGATCAACTATCCCCTACTTTAAGGGGTGTGTTTCGTTTTATGGACCATCCTCTGGTGACTAATGTAGTGGATCAAGTCAATACAGGATGCATTTTGTTATTTCAGCAATAATCATGCCCTGTATTACAAATCAAACAGAGCTGTATTCTGTGTCTTTCATAGAGTGAGTTCATAGGTTCATAGATTTTAAGAGCTGGAGATCATTATAATCATCTAGTTTGATTTCCTGCATAATACAGGTCCTAGATTTCTTTGAAACATAGATTTCCTTGTACATCATTTCCTTGAAACATAGGTGGCCACTCTATGATGTTTCTTCCATCCCTACTCATGTGAGCAAGCCCTTACTCACAAAATAAAGGGACTCCAATCATAAAATAAGTGGATTTTAGTAAAAGAGCAGTTAATCAATCAGGAGGCTTCTAGTTTGATAGCCTCATAAAGCAAATGAAGACTATGAAAATTCATGTCCTATTAAAAGCCATTGAGAAGCTGTCCTAAAGACAATTCTACTATTATATTTTAAATGTTTTGATTAATTTAACAGCTTGATAAACACTTTGTTGCATTATCTAAAAGCTCTTTAATGGACAGAATTGACCTTAAAACACTTTTGAAATAGTCTGATTTTTCCAAAAGCCTCTAATAGGATATACATTTTTTCAGTCTTAATCTGTTTACAGCAGAATGCCAAGCTCCATGGAAGTACAATTCGGCATCAATGAGACTGAAGCCTCCAGTGAGTGAGAGAAACTATTCATTTTATTCTCTGAATAAAAGGTACTGAAATAATAACAGCCTTTTTTAAAAGTCTCTTTTGGAAGTTTCTTTTTAATATACATATTCTTATTTGGCAGATATTTATTTAGCTCCCTAAGATTCTAATACATCACTGACATTTTCCTTTAAATGTTTAGTAGTGTCAGCATTCCAAGTTGCCCTGGCTAAAACGCACTCATTTTTGTCAGAAATTATTATAGCACGGGTTCAAGTGTGTCAAAAAATATTGCTTAACTGAGAGACACAGGCAAAGGGCTTTAGCATGAGACATTTTCAAAACTATTACCTTTCCCAGAAATTTAAAAAAAAATGTCATCTTAGAAATTAGCATTTCATCTAAAATCCTATATCAAACTGGCAAAAAGATGGACTGAAGTCAGGTCCCTTTGTTAAAATAAAGCAATTAGATTTGTATACGCTGCACAAAATAGCAAAATGACAGAAGGGAAACACGGTTACTTTATTAAGCCGTCTGTTTTGCTGAACTGGGACAGATTTCAGCCCCTTGGGTGCAGTGTTCATGCAAATTGCGTCCCCCTGTGAGCAGCTGTGCTTGGTGGGGAATGACTCATCCTGGAGAAGGTAGGCAGCAGCCGTTCTGTCACTATTCAATGGGGTTCCACTGGGGGAGAGCTTCAGAATCTGCCTCAAGTTCCATAGGAGTCCTGCCAATGAATCAGTACATCTCCCACCCTGGGTGAGTAGCACCCACTGGAATGACTCAACCTACTTTTTCGGCCACACTTGCCATTTCTGGCCCCAGGCAAAGCAGAGGATGGGAGCTACCAGTAACTTGGACTATGCACCTCCTTTGTAGAGGACTTCCCAGTGTCAAGGGCCCATAGATAGAACTGCTAGAGCCTAATCAGGTTCTTTTGTTTTTCACTTGAGGGTTTTTTTTCTGTTGCACAAATAAGCCAACAATCCATAGTAATAAAAAATTGGAAAGAGTCCAGCGATGGGCAACAAAATTGATTAGGGGGCTGGAGCACGACTTATGAGGAGAGGCTGAGGAAACTGGGATTGTCTAGTCTGCAGAAGAGAAGAATGAGGGGGGATTTGATAGCTGCTTTCAACTACCTGAAAGAGGGTTCCAAAGAGGATGGATCTAGACTGTTCTCAGTGGTACCAGATGACAGAACAAGAAGCAATGGGCTCAAGTTGCAGTGTGGGAGGTCTAGGTTGGATATTAGGAAAAACTTTTTCACTCGGAGAGTGGTGAAGCACTGGAATGGGTTACCTAGGGAGGTGGTGGAATCTCCTTCCTTAGAGGTTTTTAAGGTCAGGCTTGACGAAGTCCTGGCTGGGATGATTTAGTTGGGGATTGGTCCTGCTCTGAGCAGGGAGTTGGACTAGATGACCTCCTGAGGTCCCTTCCAACCCTGTGTAAGCAGAGTCAGGATGAGCTCTACCCTGACATCTGGTGGTGAATTATAGGGAGTCTGGAAAGGAATTTTAGGTATCTGCATTGGCACACCCACCCCATCTAGTATAGCCCACGGCAGTCTGGGATGGCTATTTTGACAGCTCTGGGATCCCCAATTTCTTTGTTATTGGGGCAGGAGAAATAAAGTGTTGTCACCCTGATTATGTGAGTGAGGAACTATGAGACTGCTTTATCACAGAGATGTCTCAATATCAATGAAATAGCACTGCCTAGACAAGGAACATGGGTGCCAAAACCCGCTGAAATGAGAGAGGTTGGGGACTGGTGATGTGGGCCCCTTTTGAGGGCTTGGAACACCAATTGCACATCCTCCTCTCTCCACTGTTGAAGAGTAGAGCTAATTTTGATTCCATTAGGAGTCCATCTAGAGGCTGCTGAGCTGAATTCATGTTGGGCCAATGGTGTACCAGCACCAGAGCTCCCCTACTACAAGCTGAAATCACTAAAAGAGCTAAGCTTACTGAGCTGACATCACTAAGTGCTGTGTTAACTAGTGGGGGAGCCTGAAGATCTATCGCTAAGCGGCTGGCAGAGCGGAGCAGTTTGCTGCATGTTGGAGCAGCCCATGGAAAAGTGAGCGGCGTGAAGTGGTTTGCGGGGACGGCTGGAGGAGCGGCACAGCAGGTGCAGTGGAGCTGGTCGTGGTGAAGGCTGCAGCAGAACTCCATGGAGAGGCAGAGCAGTTGGCCCTGGCCCACATAAGGTGCCCCTTAACAACCTGTGTGTGTGTGCCCCCCCCCCATTTCCACTCAGGCTGGAGGGGTAAAACTCTGCAGATAAACTTCTGAACTCTGGGGTGGCACTGACCAGAGACTTTCGGGTTGTTGGACTTTGGGGCGATTGGACTTAAGACCCTAAGGGGGAAAGGACATTGCCAAATGTACTTGGAGGTGGGTTTTTGCTTATTGTCTTATAATCCTGTTTGTGGTGTTTGTCCAATGTGATGCCGCATTGTTTCCCTCCTTTATTAAAAGGATTTTGCTACACTCAGACTCTGTGCTTGTGAGTGGGGAAGTATTGCCTCCTAGAGGTGACCGGGGAGGGTGTAATGTAATTGTCCCAGGTCCCTGGGTGGGGGCTCGAGACGGTTTTGTATTGTGTTATTGAAACAGAACCCCTGGATACTGAACCTGGCCCTTGTTGCTGCCAACTCAGAGGGGCAGAAAGTTACACCTGATATTCTGTGATTATATGAAATGAATCTGGCCTCTAATATGTAGAGCTGATCCTTAAATTTTTACCAATGGATACCTGCTTATCCAGTCTCATTCAGTTGCTCAGTACCTTTGCTCCTTTTTTGTCATCACAGAGAAAGGGCACCACTGCAATAATTGGTAAGAGGCAGTGTTTGTGTAGGTGTTGACTTAGCTTGGAAGAAGAGAGGCAAATTGTGTTAGCTACAGAAAGATTTACCTCAATCCCATATACATCAGAAACCTTACAATTCTTGCATTGAAACTGTGACTTTTCATAAGTGGACATTAAGTAATGTTAAAATTACAACAGAGCTCTTATAGCAGTACTTACAATTAGGTAGACACAAGCACAATTTGCATGATAAATGTGATCTCAGTGGATATAAAGCAATTAAAATAATTACTAAAACCATCACTGTTGTACATAATATTTTTGGAGTAACAAAAACAGCACAAAGAATTGGCTTCTGCTTTCACAGAATGTTTGGTATGAAAACTAAGCAGACTGGAGTAAAGTTATTTTGAAGTCTGTGTCTCTAGGTAGAATCAGATTCAAAAATGTGTAATAAATGGAGAAAGAAACTACAACGCAGCAACATTTTCAAAAGCGGCCTCTAATTCTGGATGTCCCACTGTGTGGGACCCAGTTTAAGACACCAAAATGCCCATGCGATTTTTGATCCCTCTCTCCATGCCCCACCAATTTCCAGCCACTAGTCCATGTGTTCCTTCCCCATGCCAAAACTAGGTAGCATGGCTTCATGCTACCCCTCATGTGCTCCAAGATCTCTATACCAGTCCGTGTCCTTCTGAGCCCCCTTTCCAAAATCCTTCCGAGGCTCCTGCCTCTCCACATTTTCCCCTGATCTCCTACCTTCCTGCTAACTCCCAACCTCTGACTAAGCCCAATAACTGGAGTCAGAAGGTCAGCTTTTATTTTTACATTGCTCTTTATACTCTTAGAAAAAAATCTTGATATTATTTTACTAAGCATCATCTCCATTAGCCTTCTCAAAATATTAATCTGAACTTCTCAGAAAGGCCTATAAAAATAATTGGAGGTTACAGGCCATGCCAGTTCACAGATATGGTGAAATAAAAAACCATTACAATCAGTTGAAAAAGTAAACGACAGCTACATTTTTCAGCACCAGGGATGAAATCCTGGCTTCATTGCAGTCAGTAGCAAAACTCCCATTGACTTCCATGGAGCCAGGATTTCATTGTCACTTTTTACTATGTTTTTTCAAACTTCCCAGGAAAACTGTTCTCTAGGAAGAGATGTGAGATGCAAAACTTTAGAAAAATCAGTTTCTTTTTTAGAGAAATGAGGCATGAGGTGAATGAAAATCAGGCTTGTAGTGGAGAGCTAGCTTCAACTTTAACTATGAAGCAACTAATACTGGCATCATGGGAACAATTGCTCTCTCAACTGAGCAATTTTAACAAGCTATAAAACTCAAGTTATAAAATATATTATGCCAAAACGATAAGGGCTACATTTCATTATATTTTCAAAGAGCGCATTTCTTTTTAATTAATTTAATTAATGAGTTAATGTTAATGAAAGCGCTTTGAGGATTAAAAAGTGCTACGTAAGTGCTCAGTATTATTATTTCTGTTAACAAGTTGACTTTTTTTAATAAGAGCAAGATCATCACTGTGTATAATACTGGATATGCAGCAGGCCAGTGGAGATTGCAGCTATCTAGTTAATTTATTTGTTTGTTTATAACTTAACATTAAAATTAAATTAAATTAAATTTTTGATAGCCACATATTCCTGTAGCTGGGTCTCTGAGTTTTCTCTCACATAATTCCTCCTGCAGGCTTCAATACAGGAAAGTATCCTCTTTCAGGATGGTACTTAGGAGTATGGTAAAATGAACTGAACAGGATTTAAGCACAGGCTTTAAATTAACCACATACTTATGCGCTGTCTTAAAAAGAGGTGGATTTAAGCATGTGTTTAAGTGCTTTTATGAACCAAGTTCTTTTATGAACTTGTTGGGTCTTTGTGATTGAGGCAACAGGTAAAATCCTGGTCCTACTGAAGTCAATGGCAATGGGAATTTTGCCATTGACTTCAATGTGACCATTATTTCTCCCCATGAATTTCTTTATGTTTGTACATTACCTGTCTAAATGGGACCTCAGTCCTGACTGAAGCTTCTAGATGATACTGCAGTGCAAATATTTAATTTAACACTATTATTACTATTACGACATTTGTCCCATTCGCTGTGTCTGTGATCTTTCTGACATTGAGAAGAATTGTCAAGTCCTATAGGATTTTTATAAGGATGAAACCAATAGACGTTACATAAAAGATAAATAGGTTTCTATAGACATTATTCTAAAATCCTTTACTATTAAATAGAGAATTACAACCCCACTCTAGAATTCCACAGATTGGTTACAAATGTCTGTAAAATTGATCATTGTCTATTTAATTCTATAGGACTTCTCCATAGGGTGCAGCTTTTGTCAGAGTTTCAGAATGGTAGCACTAGCACCTATTAATGCTCCTATACAAACATGGAGAAAGGCAAGAAGGGACACTGAAAATAGCCCTATTGATTTCACATACAATACAGCAGGTACCTTTTAACTGTATCTCTATACTGCATGACTGTAAATACCCGGTAACTTCCTTCCAGCACTGAATATATGTCTATAAAACTTGACTTTACAACATTCATCCAGAATCAAGTAAGTAGCTTTTATTCTGAGGATGATTCAGGGAAAATGAGTCATGACCAACACATATTACTTCTTCGCATTTTCCCCCTCAAGAATACCATTCTTTATCCATTGGTTCCTAGAAAAGAGAAAGATTGTGGATGGTCCTAACACAGACAAGCAGGGGTAAAAAGAGGAGTGAGATGCCCCTTTCAACTCCATTGTGCAGCCTCCCCACATTTTGACTACAGTTGTGAAAGCTGGGCGAGCAGGCCTGCTGCTTCCTCCTGTGCAGGGGGGTGGGGTCGGGGGTGGGCAGAGCCTTGCTGGAAGTAATCTGAACCTGGTTAACAGGTGGACTAGATTACTCTCCACTGGAGCAAGGGAGGGGTCAGGAAAGGAATATAACTGAAGGAAAATTTATTTGCTGGGCTGCTCCTGAGGAGCGGGGCTTAGCTGCATGCCCCCCTTTTGCAGAGCAAGATATAAATTCTCAGTGTAGCCCGGAATATAGGAGTCAGGCAACCCACAGAATTAGGTTACTATGGATCATAACAGAAACTTATCTTCCATTAGAATACAATAGTCTCAAAAAAATGAAAAGATTCATCTACTTCCCAAACTGACTGTAATTTTCAGATCTTGCACATATTAAATTGGCTTATGGTATATATATCATATTTAAGACTAAGAGACATCTACAATATAAGCTGATTTGAATAGTTTGATATATGGCACAGAAGTTACAGACTTCACTTTACACCACACAAGTTTTATTATGCTTCTTTATCTGTGCGCCACAACTTTCACATAGAAAATATGGAAAATGGTTGAATCTTTAAGGAGAAGACTTAAGCAACTGTAGTGCAAACAAGAAGGAATAATGTGACAGATTTTTGTTACCAATCTGCCTGGAGCATCAGTTGATCAGGCTGAAGCCACAGGCCCATTTGGAGAGGAGATGATGAAATGAATCAAGTGTCTAGATTTTAAAGCTTTATCAATAAAATAATAAAATAACAGCAGAGTGTGCTGGGACTGTTCCCACGTCACTCAGAGGAAGAAAGAAAGCGTTAATGCCCCCAGGCCCTAACCCACTTTCATACTCACACCCACACTACCCAGACTGGCCAAGTCTGGATATAACATCACAAGAAGATGGGGCGGAAGGATGGATGGGAGTGCTGTCCTGGGCCCAGGGCATCCAAGAACCTGCTGTGTTCTTCAAGTTGCTCAAGTTCTCAAGAGGCTTTCAAATCCTGGGCTTCTTTGGGGGTGGTTTCATCCAGGGCCCTCTGTTCCTGGTGCTCTTTGTACTAGTCCAAACAGGCTTGCTATGGTATCTTTTCCTTTTCCAAAAGAGCCCGGCTCTGGAGACTGTTTTATTTTCTGTCTTGGCCTTCACTGTTCTTGCTGTTATCTTTGCAGCTCTGTGTCTCACTTAGTTCTTCTTTTCTCACAGCTGGTCAGTGGGGGAGGGGGTTGGACTCCTCTCCTTCTGTCTTGGTGGGTAGCAGCTGGCCTTGGGCTGGAGTTCTCTTATCTTTGGACTGAGCTTGTTAATTGCAGTGTTGAGTTAACCGGTTCTCTGCTCTTTTCTTTTTCTTCTCTCTCCTCCCCCCTTTTCGGCCTCTTATGACCTACAAAGAAACCTTCCACTCTCCACTCACACGCCTTTAACCCTCCCCAAAATGCTTTGCAATGCTCGCAACAGCATTAACAATATGCAGTGCTGATCTACCTTCCTGGGGAACTCCCTAAGGGGAGGGGGCCATTGGGTTATGACAATAAGCCTAATTTATTTCACTTATTTTTAAATCTAAAAGGGAGACAGAAAGATGTGTCACTTGAAAACTATTAACACCCACTCCCCAGCACATACACACACATAAATTCTAAGGCAGGATGTGTGAGACTAATTTAAAGCTGGGTCCTGATCCTGAAAAGTGCTAAGCATGGATGGCGCTCAACACTCTTGACTCCTCCAACTAAAATCAGCTCTAAACAACAAAGGTCTAAGAATTGTGCAGACCAAGAGACAAAATTTGGGGGAAATGGAAATTGACTTGTGCCTAGAGCACTTAGAATCATAGAATGTCAGGATTGGAAGGGACCTCAACAGGTCATCTAGTCCAATCCCCTGCTCAAAGCAGGACCAATTCCCAGATGGATTTTTACCCCTGTTCCTTAAAAGGCCCCCTTAAGGATTGGGCTCACAACCTTGGGTTTGACAGGCCAATGCTCAAGCCACTGAGCTATCTCTCACCCTGCTTTACTAGCACAGTAAACAGATAAAAAAGATCATAGGTTTGTCTGAATTTCCAAGTCTAGTTATGTTGCAACCTAGATCTAAAATGAACATTTATTCTTTGTTCTAAAAATAAGGAACAAAATTCCCACTAAGTGTTAAGTCACAGCAGTGCTTCTATTATGTACATAATAGACTTAAAAATATGACAGAGTGTGATGATTTTAGCTTGTTCTTTTTTTTTTCTAATCCAAAACAAAATGTGTATCAGCCTAGTGGTCATGAATATAGTAATAATAGACTCAGTTCTGCAGGCCTTTTGCACTCTTTCAGGAAACACTTGGTTTCATTGTTGAGTAATCATGCTCAAAGCACAGTTACAAGCATAGTTTTTAACCTATTTTGTAATCTCCCTAGGATACCTTTTATAACATAAGGAAAAGTAAACTGTGAACTGGATTGTAAAATTCCACTAAAAGCCTCAGGCTGGGGGCTTTATCGCTAGCTGAGGATTTGATGTGTTTCACACATTTTAGTAAAGGTAACTTCAGGTCTCCAGGTCCAGTTTTTGTTGGTCATCGATACAAGCAAATGAAAAAAACCTTTCAGTGTTATTATCTATGTCTGCTACACTGCCCCTGTTATCTTAGTTATAAATTAAGAGATCAGGGAAGATTGAAAACATTCTGAGTAAAATCCTGGCCCCATTGAAGTCATTGGAAGTTTGATTTCAGATCAGTTCTCCAATTATTGACTTCTATGAGGCCAGGATTTACCTCTTGTATCTACTGGCATTTTCAATGACAGTCTTCTTAACTATATCTAGGTATGTTGCTACATTTGTATGTATTCACTTATATGTATTCAAAATCAAGGTGCTTTATTGAACAATGATTGGGCTAAGCTGTTGTGACACAGTTTTATCCTTCTAGGCACTGTTATGTTGCTCTCCAAATGGATTCTCATAAATAGATTTCTATTTTTGAATTTCATCTCTTTTGTCTTGCATCAGAAGCTTGGATTGTTTTTCTTTTTCTATCTATGGTACTTATATGGCCCTCAGTACTGTAATATCAAAGCACATCACAATACCCTTGTGAGGTAGTATTATCCCCATTTCACAGATTTTAAAACCAGAAGCCTGATCTCCTGTATAGAATCATAGAAATGTAGGGTTAGAAGGGACCTCCAGAAGTCATCAAACCCAGCCTCCTGCCCTGAGGCAGGATCAAGTAAACCTAGGCCATCCCTGACAGGTATTTGTCCCACCTGTTCTTACAAACCTCCAATGCAGGGGAATCCACAACATCCCTTGGAAACCTATTTCAGAGCTTAATTAACCTTATAGTTAGACATTTTTCCTCATTTCTAACCTAATCACCCTTGCTGCAGATTATGCCCATTACTTCTTTTCCTACCTTCAGTGAACATGGAGAACAACTGATCACAGTCCTTCTTATAACAGCCTTTAACATATTTGATGACTGTTATCAGATCCTCCCTCAGTTTTCTTTTCTCAAGACTGAGCATACCCAGTTTTTGTAACCTTTCCTCGGAGGTCAGGTTTTCTAAACCATTTATCATTTGTGCTGCTCTCCTTTGGACTCTCTCCAATTTGTCCACATCTTTCCTAGGGTGTGGCACCCAGAATTGGCCACAGTACTCTAGCTAAGGCCTCACCAGTGCTGAGTAGAGCAGGACAATTACTTCCTATGCCTTACATATAACATTCTTGTAAATACACCCTGGAATTATATTAGCCTTCTGCGCAACCGCATCACACTGTTGACTCATATTCAATTTGTAATCCACTATAATACCAGAACCTTTACAGCAGTACTACCACCTACCCAGTTATTCCCTATTTTGTAGTTGTGCATTTGATTTTACCTTCCTCAGTGAAGTACTTTGCACTTGTCTATATTGAATGTCATCTTTTTTATTTCAGATCAATTCCCCAATTTGTCAAGGTCATTCTGACTCTAATCCTGTCCTCCAAAATGCTTGCATCCCTTCCCAGCTTGATGTCATCTGAAAATTTTATAAGCATATTATCCACTCTATTACCCAAGTCACTAATGAAAATAATGAATAGTACTGAACCCAGGACTGATCCTGGCTGGACCTCACTAGTTACGTCCTCCTAGTAGGGCAGCAAACCATTGATAAATACTCTTTGAGTCAGATATGAGGTTATATGAGGAAAGATGTCTAATTATAAACGTAATTAAGCTCTGAAACAGATTTGCAAGGGAGGTTGTGGATTCCCCTGCACTGGAGGTTTGTAAGTGTACCTACTTTACAGTAATTTCATCTAGACCTCACTTTCCTTATTTGCTTATGAAAATGTCATGTGGGACTGTGTCAAAAGCCTTACTAAAATCAAGATATAGCATGACTATTGCTTCCCCCCATCCACTAAGCCAGAAACCCTGTCAAAGAAGGAAATTAGGTTGGTTTGGCATGCTTTGTTCTTAGCAAATCCTTGCTGACTATTCCTCATAATTCTATTATTATCTAGATGCTTCCAAATGGACTGTTTAATCCTTTGTTTCAGTATCTTTCTAGGTATCCTCTTTGTTCCCCTTTCAAAAGAATGAAACTATGTTTGCCCTTCTCCATTCCTCTGGGGACCTCACCCGTCTCCCACGAGTTCTGATACTTGCTAATGGGTCTGAGAATGCTTCACCTAGTTTCTTAAGTATCCTAGGATGAATTTCATCAGGCCCTGCCAACTTGCATACATCTAATTTATCTAAACATTCTTTAACCTTTTCTTTCCCAGTTTTGGCTTGCTTTCCTTTCCCCTTGTTAATATTAATTGTTTGGGTATCTGGTCGCCATTAACGTTTCCCTGAAGACTGAAGCAAAGTAGGCATTAAAAACCTCTGCCTTCTTGACGTCATCAGTTATTAGCTCTCCTTCCCCGCTAAGTAAAGGACCTACATTTTCCTTCATCTTCCTCCTGTTCTTAATGTATTTAAAAAACCTCTTCTCATTGCCTTTTAGTTCCCTTGCTAAATTTAATTCATTTTGTGCCTTAGCCTTTCTGATGTTGTCAGTACAAGCTTGTGCTATTTTTTTGTGCTCCACTGTATATGATATATATCATAGGCCATTACATTTCACCCAGTTAACCCTGTACTGAGCCCCATAATTTGTTTGACTAAAGCATATCCTCCAGAAGGGCATCCAGTTGTGATAGGAAGACACCAAGTGACGGAGAACTAAAGCACAGAAAGATTAGATGACTTGTCCAAAGTCACATGGGAAGTCTATGATGGAGTAGGGAATTGAATGTTTGTCTCCCAAATCTCAGGGTAAGTATTCTAACAACTGGACCATCCTCCCTATTTTGACCATGAGGCACAGTCCTCCAGACTAAAAGAGAAGTTAAAGGTAATAAGTGGAGATATACCAATCTCCTAGAACTGGAAGGGACCTCAAAAGGTCATTGAGTCTAGCTCCCTGCCTTCATTAGCAGGACCAAGTACTGATTTTTGCCCCAGATCCCTAAGTGGCCCCCTCAGGGATTGAACTCACAACCCAGGGTTTAGCAGGCCAATGCTCAAACCACTGAGCTATTCCTCCCCTATTCTTTGAAGTTCCTTCAAGAATTTAAAAAACACTGGAGTTTCAACACCAAACTGGCAAGCTAGACATTTAAGTCAAAATTTTCCAAGCTGGTGGCCTAAAGTAATGCTTCTAAATACAAGTGACCTAATTTTTAGAGGTGCCAAGCACATGAAGTTCCCATGGATTGCTTTTTAAATTCTAAATTGATTTCGGAGAGAGCTGCACATGCTCACTAGCCTGTAAAAATCAGGCTGCTTTTATTGAGAAGCCTAATTTTAGACACCCAGGTTTGAAAATGTCCTTTGATTAGCCACAAAATAGGTATATAGGGTGAAACTTAACCCCAATGTTCTGCCAACACTTAACATTCCAAACCTAAAAGAACCACTTCTGCAGGTGAGAAAGTAGTTCAGTTTTCATGCCTATCTGCATTGACTTCCATTTCCAAAAAAAGCAGCAAAGAGTCCTGTGGCACCTTATAGACTGGATAGATTGGAGCATGAGCTTTCGTGGGTCAATACCCACTTCGTCAGATGCATGCAGGTATTCACCCACGAAAGCTCATGCTCCAATACGTCTGTTAGTCTATAAGGTGCCACAGGACTCTTTGCTGCTTTTACAGATCCAGACTAACGCGGCTACCCCTCTGATACTTGACTTCCATTTCCAAGTACAAGTAAAAGATACCAAATATAAGCTTATAGGTGGGAAGTTGTTTGTTATATGGGCATATGTTATTAAATATTGAAATTAGAATACAGCAAGAGCATCATGCTGTATAGTTGACTATCTGCATCTCACATCCACATCCAGAACAGCCCTTCTTAGGTGTATGAATCTAAGTGATTTGGAGCATGAGTGCCATTGACAGACGTGTTTCTAAAAACCTCACTCCTAGTACCCAAAATAACAAACTCACTTGGCTTGCACTAAGTACATTCAGGCTAAAAGAAGTAAATATGCAAAAAGTTAGAAGGAGTCACAATCTGGATTAGTATGGAAATGGTTTTATCTCCTTCAGTACTGTTACGGTGTTACTATTATGGCTGCATAATCTTACTTCTTTCTCAGACCAAAACCATCTGTGCACATAGCCTGAAAACTCAGCTGGGCCATGGAGAACTGCCAGGGGATGAAAGAAGAATCCCCTCCAAGGCTGTCCTGTAGCTGCTACTCCCTCTAAAAAGCCCTACCATTCCGCTTTGCTGGGGTGAGGGAAGGAGGAAAGTCAAGATGATCCACTTAGAGGTAGGTGCTCTCACTTGAGGTTCCTCCCTTGCCCATGAGTGTGCTAGGAGCCCTTGTAGAGATGGGCTCCATGGCATGTAGAATTTGTGCTCCTATTGCTGGTCTCCTCAGCTCCTAACCCCTCTTGCCCTAGGTTCCTGATATGTGAGTGCAAGATTTCTAGCACTCCAGTCTTCCCATCGGGTGACACCCATAGAATGGTTTTTGGGTTCTGCAATTTGAGGATGGTGGGTCACTAGCCTTAGATTGCCCTTTTCTTATTATTTTTTTTAAACAAATTTAGGTTTACAAACTCTGACCAGCAAAACACGCTGAAACTCTGGATAAGCGGCATTATAGCATGCATCTGTGTGGCATTTATTTTCATCTTGCTTTATAGCTCCTGTGTCAAGACTTTCTTCGCAGGCAAAGTCAAATGTGTAAATTTCCACTGTATGGGGGCCAAATTGCTTTGGAGTTTCATTGTGAGCACAAATCCAGTTTCACAGCCCTGTGCATCAGACAGTGCAATCTGTCACAGTGGAGATAGGATGAACCAAGTAGAGTGCAGGTAGGGAAGAAATACAGCCATTAACAACTTGGTAAGCTCACAGAAGTAAAAGGGTTCATTCTCTGCATTGGGGTGCCAGTTTCCCCACTATAGAGGACTCAAAGCTGACACATTTCAAGTATCCTCAGTTCACTGAGGTGAGCAGGCATAGGGACTGTATTCTTAGTTAAATCACCAAAAATAGTTTAGGTTCACAAAGTGGTTCCTTTTGAAATCATTGCAAGTAAGTAGATACAGGGATAATTAAAACAGCTGAGCCCATATCTAGACTCAGTTCAGTAGATGGTAGCTTTCCTCCAGGGATCCAAATGTCAACTGAGCAAATGAATTTATAAAGAGAGTGAGCTGATCTGCAATTATCTTCTCTCAGGACAGTAACAATGTGGACAATGGGCTGATTCTCCACTCACTTACATAAGTTTCACACCAGTGTAGCTCCACTGACTTCAGTGCAGTGACTCCTAATTTACATCAGCACAAGTAAGAATCAGAGCCAAAGATTCATGTAACTGATTTCAGGAATGCTAACTTCAATGCTTTCTAGGCTCTAGCAACATGTCTTGCCTTTCCACACTCATAGCAAGGGTTGTGGTTTTTTTAACAGGGCATCCTGTGTAGCTGACTATGTGCGGTAAAGCTCCATGTGACTTAGGTCTATGTAATGGAGGATGCGGAGATGCACAGTGCTTGTTAGATATGTGAACTGCATTACATGTACCTCCATCTTGTCTGCCAGTCTCTTTTGCGATACTGTTCAGTAGGGCTGCTCCTACGGTTTCTAGTACAGATTGCTGAGTCTACCTTCTAAGTCCTGTTTGCCACAGATTCCACATCCCTCTCACTAGCTTCACTCTGAAGTCTAATGCAGTGCTCCAGCCTGCCTCCTGGAAACCCTGAGCAGCTGTGGCCAGAAGGAGTCCCTATGAACATAAACTCCCAGGTTGCTAAGGGAGGCTAGATCCTCTGCATAAATGGCCATAAGAGCCTATAGATCTGCCGGATTTGGAGATGAGTCCAATGGCCTACTCCAGAGCTTCATGACACCCAGCCCCCAATAAAAAGATTGGTGAGGAGCTCTTTGAGGGCATTCAAATGGAGATTTCTTCCTCCAGAGCTCTCTAATGTGGGTTTTACTGCAGGAGGGGATGATCCAGTCAGTTGTGAAATTCCTATTCTTCCAGGTGGGAATGTTTTTAAATATTGTAAAGGTCTTTCTTCCACAAAACACTTAACATATTATTGTTCACCCTCTATCTGTGGGAATTACTCTGTATGCAGGAATTGTTCACTAGCAGATCTATTACTGAGTTCTTATCTCCTCCCATGAACACTTGTATATCTTTTCTCTGCTGTCAGAAACTCAGTTAAATTTCCAATGAGATTAGAGAAGAGGCCCTAGAAATGATAAATACTGTTTAAAATAATGAGGGAAGTATTGAGAAGACAGTGCTATCAAAATATATCTACCCTCCCTATTCTGCTAGGATTTGGTTATACTGAAGGATACTTTTTTGTGGATAAGAATAACACGTCACTGGCTTTTCAAATTATATGAAAGCATAATAGCTGCATTCTTCTCAGTCTCTTCTGAGTATCAGTGTTTCATTTTCTTCCAAATGAGTTCCCTGTAAAAATGTCGCATCCCAATGCTACTCAAAGGCTACTTAATATTCTTCTTTTCTTAACAGAGCTATGGATTCCCGACATCTGAGGTTTCTTTAATCAGCTCTGATTATAGCCTGTCTCCCATACTGTTTTCCTTACTACATTAAAAGAAAATACACCAAAAGCGTATTGTCCGGCTATACCGAAAGAAGAACAGGAGACTTGATATGGTTTTAATCAGGCCACAACTTCATTATTAGATGTCTGGGACTACCCAGCAGATAAAACTGTCTAGTGCAGGTAACCCATGTTTATTCCATAATTATTTGGAGGGCTTCCACCAGCTCCACCTCTTTTTCCTTCCAGCAAATCCATTGCTGGGACCTTACCATCCATACACACCCATAGGATGGTTAAGGTGAGCTATAATTATGGCTCCCTGGTGGACCAATGATAGGAGTCCCCAACTTTCCCCTGACCCCTTCATTCCTTTAACCAACACCCTTTTTAGTCCTTTTCCAAACTGTTTATCCAGTCACTGTATACCTTTCCTATGCAGTACCTACACTGGACATCCACCCCACACTTATATGATAAATTGTGACATATAGCTTGCCACCCTTCCTGCCACACATGAATAGAGCCCTTCCTGAACCTGCTATGGGGAAGGAGAGAAAACCCCAACTGCACCGAGGTCAATCTGGTGGTAAAGGAAAAATTCCTTCACAGCACCACTAAAAAAGGGACGGCCAGTGCAATGCCGCCAGCTAGTCTTGACCAAACCTGGTATTTCACCACCTAAAGGGGAGAGATGGTGGGTGCTGCCTCAGCCTGCTCTGTGTAAAAGGGGGCTGCCCCTTTTTAAATCCTCCCTCCCATCCTATCCCAGGGGATGAGTCGGTGTTGCCATGCTGGCCCCTTGTTCCCTTTTGCAACAGTATGACCTCTCCCCCTCCCCCAGCAGCCCCCCAGCCACAAAGCACTGTTCCATTCATTCTGCTAGCCAGCCAAATTCCCTCCTGGTTAAAGGTGCATTGCGGTCAATCTGTACATTTCTTATCCAAGTGAAAAAACAAGATTTAGTATGTGAAGTTTTTTTCTGAAGTTTCTAAATACACATGTAAACACAAGTTTCAGAGTGGTAGCCGTGTTAGTCTGTATCAGCAAAAACAACGAGGAATCCTTGTGGCACCTTAGAGACTAACACATTTGTTTGAGTATAAGCTTTCATGGGCTAGAACCAACTTCATCAGATGCATGGAGTGGAAAATACAGGAGCAGGTATAAATACATGGAAAGATGTGAGCTGCCTTACCAAGTGTGAGGTCAGTCTAATGAGACAATTCAACTGAAAGCAGGATACCAAGGAAGGAAAAATAACTTTTGAAGTGGTAATGAGAGTGGCCCATTTCAGACAGTTGCTACGTGTAAACAATATTCACAGAACTAAGGGTTTTGCAGAATCAGGCCTGATGATCATAAAAACAGAGATAAAAGAATGAGGATTGTCCAGATAACTTACATTTTCTTACTTTGTCTCTCTTGTGACACTTCATAGTTTTGAAAGAGGAAAATATAAGATAATGATTGTGATTTTATTATTATTATTTAAAACTAATTCAATATACTGGAGCTAACAGAACAAGAAGCAATTGATTATGGACTGTCTGTTAGTCTTATGCATCTGCCCCTGGCTTGAAATTAAATGTTAGTGAGAGTCCCCAAAAAAGAAATCGAGCTGGTCAGAAGCCTGGAATTTTATTTTTGAAAATTGTATTCATTCCAAACAGGAACAAAAATATCCAAATTTTTGAAACTTCCTGTGAATCAAAAATTCCAAAACATCTTGATTCAGAGCTGTTGAAACATTTTGCTAATTCAGAGCTGCTAATTCAGAGTTGTTGAATCATGTTGTTTTGATAATGTTGAAGCAATATAAAAATTGTTAATATAATGTATGTTATACAATATATATTAAAGTTAATATTTTAATCTGATATAAACATCTAATCAAAATGCTAAATTAAATACAAATATTTTGACATTGAAATAAGAAAGCAGAAATGGCTTATTTTGACTTTTTCCTGCCTACATTTTTGTCAAAACCAAAATGTTGAATCAAAATGTTGTGATTTCAACAAAACTGCATTTTCAGAGAGAAAACTTCAGTCACAACATTTTTGACCAGCTGCAAAGTAAAACGATCACTCAAATATCAGCTCATCTACAAGTTTCAAAGTGTAAAGCTTGAACTCATTAATGGAAACGTCCACAGGCATCATCATAAATTAATCTTCAGTGGAATGGCCTTCATTCCTCTCAATGCATGTCTCAGGTTTATAAACGGCACAGCACTGCAATTTACAATATATCTGATATTCATTAGCACAGGGGTGGCCAACCTGAGCCTGAGAAGGAGCCAGAATTTACCAATGTACATTGCCAAAGAAACACAGTAATATGTCAGCAGCCCCCACATCAGAAGCAGGGCCACCCAGAGGATTTAGGGGGCATGGAGCAAAGCGGGGGAACTGCAGCACTTGTACTCACCCAGTGGCGGTCGGGGTCTTCGTCGTCATTTCGGCAGCGGGGGGGTCTTCAGTCACTCTGTGTCTTTGGCTGCACTGAAGGATCCCTCGCTGCTGAAATGCCGTTGAAGACTCGGACCGCCGCCGGGCCAGGGTTCGTGGGGCATTTCGGCAGTGGGGGGCCCTTCAGTCTGTTAAAACCTTATTCCCAGATTCTGGACCATAGCGTCCAAAATTTGGGGGTTAGCATGAAAACCTCCAAGCTTAGTTACCAGCTTGGACCTGGTACTGCTGCCACCACCCAAAAAATTAGAGTGTTTTGGGGCACTCTGGTCCCCCTGAAAAACCTTCCCTGGGGACCACAAGACCCAAATCCCTTGAGTCTCACAACAAAGGGAAATAATCCTGATTCCCTTCCCCCCTCCAGGTGCTCCTGGAGAGATACACAGACACAAGCTCTGTGAAACTACGCAGAGTGAGTCCCCCTCTCCGTTCCCAATCCTGGAACAAAAGCACTTTCCTCTTCACCCAGAGGAAATGCAAAATCAGGCTAGCAATCCAACACACAGCTTTCCCCTGATTTCTTCCTCCCACCAATTCCCTGGTGAGTACAGACTTAATTTCCCTGAAGTAAAGAAAAACTCCAACAGGTCTTAAAAGAAAACTTTATATAAAAAAGAAAGAAAAAATACAAATGTTCTCTCTGTATTAAGATGATACAACACAGGGTCAATTGCTTAAAAGAATATTGAATAAACAGCCTTATTCAAAAAGAATACAAATCAAAGCATTTCCAGCACTTATATTCATGCAAATACCAAAGAAAAGAAACCATAGAACTTACTATCTGATCTCTTTGTCCTTACACTTAGAAACAGAAGACTAGAAAATAGAACTACTTCTCCAAAGCTCAGAGGAAACAGGCAGACAGACAAAAGACTCAGAGACACACTTCCCTCCACCCAAGGTTGAAAAAATCCGGTTTCCTGATTGGTTCTCTGGTCAGGTGTTTCAGGTGAAAGAGACATTAACCCTTAGCTATCTGTTTATGACACGCCCCCCAAATTGCAGACAGTGGGGAAGCTCACTGGCGGCAATTTCCTTCTAGAACTTGAAAATAAACAGATTAATACAACACATGCACCTTTACATATACGACTAAGTATATAACTAACAGACTTTTACATTTTAAGAACACTTTTTAACTACTGGATTCTGGGAAACTCTCACGGGAGAGTGCATCAGCAACTTTGTTAGAAGCTCCTGTGATGTGTTGAATTTTAAAATCAAAATCTTGGAGAGCTAAACTCCAACGAAGAAGTTTCTTGTTGTTCCCCTTGGCAGTATGAAGCCACTTTAGTGCAGCATGGTCAGTTTGTAGTTGGAACCGCCGTCCCCAAACATATGGGCGTAGCTTTTCCAGGGCGTACACAATGGCATAGCATTCCTTTTCACTGACTGACCAGTGACTTTCCCTCTCAGACAGTTTCTTGCTGAGAAACACGACAGGATGGAAGTTGTGATCTGTTGCTTCCTGCATGAGTACTGCTCCTATACCACGCTCAGATGCATCTGTGGTTACTAGGAATGGTTTGTCAAAATCCGGGGCCCTGAGTACAGGGTCAGACATGAGTGTTGCCTTAAGCTGGGTAAAGGCTTTTTGACACTCATTAGTCCACTTAACGGCATTTGGCTGGGTCTTTTTGGTCAAGTCGGTCAATGGGGCAGCGATTTGGCTGTAGTGTGGTACAAATAGCCTGTAGTATCCGGCCAAGCCTAAGAAGGATTGGACCTGTTTTTTTGACCTTGGGACAGGCCACTTTTGGATAGCATCCACCTTGGCCTGTAGGGGGTTTATGGTTCCTCGACCCACCTGGTGCCCCAGGTAAGTTACTCTGTTTTGGCCTATTTGACACTTTTTGGCCTTAACAGTTAGTCCTGCCTGCCTGATGCGCTCAAAGACCTTTTCCAGGTGGAGTAGGTGTTCGGGCCAGGAGTCTGAAAAAATGGCCACATCATCGAGGTAGGCAACTGCGAATTCTCCCAGTCCAGCTAGTAGACCATCTACCAGCCTCTGGAAGGTGGCGGGTGCATTTCGAAGGCCGAAAGGAAGGACATTGAATTCATACACCCCCGCATGGGTGACGAATGCTGACCTCTCCTTGGCAGGTTCATCTAGCGGTACTTGCCAGTACCCCTTGGTTAAGTCTATTGTAGAGATGAACTGGGCACGTCCCAACTTTTCCAATAGCTCATCAGTGCGTGGCATTGGATAGTTGTCTGGACGAGTTACCGCATTTAGCTTACGGTAGTCCACGCAAAAGCGTATTTCCCCATCTGGTTTGGGTACCAGAACCACTGGAGATGCCCATGCACTGGTAGATGGGCGGATTATACCCATTTGTAGCATGTTCTGGATCTCCCGTTCTATAGCAGCTTGGGCATGAGGAGACACCCGGTAGGGTGGGGTTCTGATTGGGTGAGCATTACCTGTATCAATGGAGTGGTATGCCCGTTCAGTCCGTCCTGGGGTGGCTGAGAACAATGGGGCGAAGCTAGTGCACAGCTCCTTGATTTGTTGCCGCTGCAGACGTTCCAGGGTGGTTGAGAGGTTCACCTCTTCCACGCCACCGTCTTTTTTTCCATCGTAGTAGACACCGTCAGGCCACTCAGCATCGTCTCCCTGGACTGTAAACTGACAAACCTGTAAGTCTCTGGAATAGAAAGGCTTGAGAGAATTAACATGGTACACTTTAGGCTTTAGTGAGGAATTGGGAAATGCTATGAGGTAGTTTACAGCTCCCAGGCGCTCTTGGACCGTGAATGGCCCTTCCCATGATGCTTCCATCTTATGGGCCTGTTGCGCCTTCAAGACCATAACCTGGTCTCCTACCTTGAAGGAACGTTCTCTGGCATGTCTGTCATACCAGGCCTTTTGCTCTTCTTGAGCATCCTTTAGGTTCTCTCTAGCAAGGGCTAAAGAGTGTCGGAGGGTGCTTTGTAGGTTGCTTACAAAGTCCAGAATGTTAGTTCCTGGAGAAGGCGTAAACCCCTCCCATTGCTGCTTCACCAACTGTAATGGCCCCTTAACCTCGTGACCATACACAAGTTCAAATGGTGAAAACCCTAAACTGGGATGTGGTACAGCCCTGTAGGCAAACAGCAACTGCTGCAACACTAGGTCCCAATTATTGGAGAATTCGTTGATGAATTTTCTTATCATGGCCCCCAAAGTTCCATTGAACCTTTCCACCAGGCCATTGGTTTGATGGTGGTACGGGGTGGCAACCAAGTGATTCACCCCATGAGTTTCCCACAGTTTTTCCATGGTCCCTGCCAGGAAATTAGACCCTGAATCTGTAAGGATGTCGGAGGGCCAACCTACCCTGGCAAAGATGTCTGTTAGGGCCAGGCATACAGTGTTAGCCCTGGTGTTGCCTAGAGCTACTGCTTCTGGCCATCGGGTAGCAAAGTCCACTAAAGTCAGTACATACTGCTTTCCTCTGGGCGTCTTTTTTGGGAAAGGGCCCAGAATATCCACAGCTACTCGCTGAAATGGGACCTCAATTATGGGGAGTGGCTGGAGAGGGGCCTTGACCTGGTCTTGAGGCTTACCTACTCTTTGGCATACCTCACAAGACCGGACATACTTGGCAACATCCTTGCCCATCCCCTCCCAGTGGAAGGACTTCCCCAACCGGTCCTTGGTTCTGTTCACCCCAGCATGGCCACTGGGATGATCATGGGCTAAGCTTAAGAGCTTCTCCCGGTACTTAGTTGGGACCACCAACTGTTTGTGCGGCTGCCATTCTTCCCGGTGTCCACCAGAAAGAATTTCCTTGTATAAAAGTCCTTGGTCTATAACAAACCGGGATCGATTAGAAGAGCTGAGAGGCGGTGGGGTGCTCCGTGCCGCCGCCCACGCTTTCTGAAGGCTGTCATCTGCTTCCTGCTCAGCCTGGAACTGTTCCCTTGAGGCTGGGGTCACCAGTTCTTCCTCAGACTGTGGACTTGGGCTTGGTCCCTCTGGAAGCGATGTAGGTGATGGGGTTGGTTCCGTTGCTGGTGAACCGCTCTCCGCTGGTGCACCTGAGGGTATTTCAGGCTCTGGCTGAGCCTTTTGGGTATGGCTGTCGTGTGCTTCTGCCAGTTCTGGCTCGCTGGCGCCCTCTGGCGTTGAGTTTGAAGATGTGGTTGCACTTGCTGGTGCTGGTTGCTGTTCCAGTTCCGGGCCTGGGACTGGAGATGCTGTGGCTGTTTCAGTGGTAGGCATGGAATCCGGGTCCACTACCTCTGTCTGGGTCTCTGGTAACACAGACGGGGCTTCTGTGGACGGCTCAGGAACAGGAATGGGTCTGGAAGCTTGCCTGGTTTGGCTACGGGTAACCATTCCCACTCTCTTGGCCCGCCTCACCTGGTTGGCCAAGTCTTCCCCCAGTAGCATGGGGATAGGATAATTGTCATAGACTGCAAAAGTCCACATTCCTGACCAGCCTTTGTACTGGACAGGCAGTTGAGCTGTAGGCAAGTCTACAGCTTGTGACATGAAGGGGTAAATTGTAACTTTGGCCTTTGGGTTGATGAATTTGGGGTCAACGAAGGATTGGTGGATAGCTGACACTTGTGCCCCCGTGTCTCTCCACGCAGTAACCTTCTTTCCGCCCACTCTCAAATTTTCCCTTCGCTCCAAGGGTATTTGAGAGGCATCCGGGCCTGGGGATCTTTGGTGTGATGGTGGTGTAATGAATTGCACTCGCATGGTGTTCTTGGGACAGTTGGCCTTGATATGTCCCGGTTCATTACACTTAAAGCATCTTCCATCTGATGGGTCACTGGGCCGAGGTGAGTTACTGGAGACTGGTGAGGTTGAAGAGTAGGGTATCTGTGGCTTTACTTGGGTGGTATGTAGGGTCTTTGGCTGTCCTCGGTTGTAGGGTTTATGGTCTGTGTGCCCCCTGGGGTAATCGTTCCCCTTGACAGTAGCTTTTTGCTTTCTGCCAGTTCCATCCATTTGGCTCCAATCTCCCCCGCCTCAGCGATAGTTTTGGGATTTCTATCTTGTATGTACCGTGTGATGTCTTCAGGAACACCATCCAAGAACTGCTCCATTTGTATGAGGAGGTTCACTTCTTCCAAGGTTTGAATGTTGTTTCCTGTTAACCAGGCCTCATAGTTTTTTGCAATGTAGTAGGCGTGTTTGGGAAATGACACCTCTGGTTTCCACTTTTGGGTTCTGAAGCGCCGACGGGCATGATCTGGGGTTATCCCCATCCGGTATCTGGCCTTGGTTTGAAAAAGTTTATAGTCGTTCATTTGCAGCTTAGGCATTTCAGCTGCCACCTCTGCTAAAGGTCCACTGAGTTGTGGCCTTAATTCTACCATGTACTGGTCTTCGGGGATGCTGTACCCAAGACAGGCTCTTTCAAAATTTTCCAAGAAGGCCTCGGTGTCATCACCTGCCTTGTAGGTGGGAAATTTCCTGTGCTGTGGAGCAATAATGGGCGATGGGTTGTTAGGATTGGCTGGAGTCTGTTGCTTAGCCTTTTCTAATTCCATGGCCTGTTGGTGGGCTTCCCTCTGGAGTTCTATCTGTCTTCTGTGGGCTGCCTCATCTTCTTCTAGTTTTCTTTTGTGTGCTGCCTCTTGGGCTGCCTGTTTGATGCTTTCTTCCTTTTCTTTTATCTCCATCTCTTTTTGTTTCATTTCCAGTTGTCGCCTGTGTTCAGCTTCTTTGATGTGTTCTTCGGCGTTTCTTTTTGCCTTAGAAGTCATGGTTCCTGTTTTCTTGTGTTGGGGTGCCCTCCGGTGTTTATCTTCTGAACTGCAGGTTCTCTGTTGCCTCCTGAAGTCTGCCTAGCAACAGTGCCTTTTCCCTTTTCTCTCTCTAGCTAATGTTCAATTAAGGGAAACCAGAAAAACCACTTTATCTGCATGCATATAAGTGCTGGTATTTTGCCTCCTAATGGGAGGGCTATTGCATGACAAAAGACCCTAAACAGTCTTTTCGCTTAACATGCAAACCACAAACTGCTAGAGAGAGCAGAAAAAAAAATTCTCTCTGGTTCCCTTTTAAAACCAAACTGTTTCTCTCTGCTAAAAAGCCCTTAGCAGAGAAAAGAAAAATATAATATTCCTACTGGCTTCTGGATTCTGTCTATATCCCGCCGCTGCCACTCATGTTATAACCTTATTCCCAGATTTGGACCTTAGCGTCCAAAATATGGGGGTTAGCATGGAAGCCTCCAAGCTTAGTTACCAGCTTGGACCTGGTACTTGCTGCCACCACCCAAAAAATTAGAGTGTTTTGGGGCACTCTGGTCCCCCTGAAAAACCTTCCCTGGGGACCCCAAGACTCAAATCCCTTGAGTCTCACAACAAAGGGAAATAATCCTGTTTCCCTTCCCCCCTCCAGGTGCTCCTGGAGAGATACACAGACACAAGCTCTGTGAAACTACGCAGAGTGATTCCCCCTCTCCGTTCCCAATCCTGGAACAAAAGCACTTTCCTCTTCACCCAGAGGAAATGCCAAATCAGGCTAGCAATCCAACACACAGCTCTCCCCTGATTTCTTCCTCCCACCAATTCCCTGGTGAGTACAGACTCAATTTCCCTGAAGTAAAGAAAAACTCCAACAGGTCTTAAAAGAAAGCTTTATATAAAAAGAAAGAAAAAATACCAATGTTCTCTCTGTATTAAGATGATACAACACAGGGTCAATTGCTTAAAAGAATATTGAATAAACAGCCTTATTCAAAAAGAATACAAATCAAAGCATTTCCAGCACTTATATTCATGCAAATACCAAAGAAAAGAAACCATAGAACTTACTATCTGATCTCTTTGTCCTTACACTTAGAAACAGAAGACTAGAAAATAGAACTACTTCTCCAAAGCTCAGAGGAAACAGGCAGACAGACAAAAGACTCAGAGACACACTTCCCTCCACCCAAGGTTGAAAAAATCCGGTTTCCTGATTGGTTCTCTGGTCAGGTGTTTCAGGTGAAAGAGACATTAACCCTTAGCTATCTGTTTATGACACAGTCGCTCTGCATCTTTGGCAGTACTGAAGGGCCCCACCCTGCCGAAGACCCAGACCACTGCCAGGCCTGGGCTTGCGGGGCCCCTGCGGGGCCTGGAGTCTGGGGCAAATTGCCCCACTTGTCCCCCCCCCCAGGCGGCCCTGATCAGAACCCCCCCTCCACTCCCAGAGCCTCCCACCTCTCCCAGCCCCACCAATCAGCACCTCTCCTCCCTCCCTGTCATGGTATAATTCCCCACTCTGAACCTTAGCGTCCAAAAGGTGGGGTACCAGCATGAATTCCTCTAAGCTCAATTAACAGCTTAGTACCTGTAGCGCTGCCACCAACCAGGAATTCCAGTGCCTGGTACACTCTGGCCCCCCTAAAACCTTGCCCGGGGACCCCCAAGACCCAGACCCTCTGGATCTTATCACAAGGAAAGTAAACCCTTTCCCTCACCGTTGCCTCTCCCAGGCTTCCCCTCCTTGGGTTACCCTGGAAGATCACTGTGATTCAAACTCCTTGAATCTTAAAACAGACAGGAAAATCCACCTTCCCCCCTCCTTATCTCTCCCTCTCCCAGACTCTCCCTGAGAGAGAAAGTAATCCTAACCCAGAGAGAAAATTAACCTCTCTCTCCCCCTTCCCTCCTTTCTCCCCACCAATTCCCTGGTGAATCCAGACCCAGTCCCCTGGGGTCTCACCAGAATAAAAAAACAATCAAGTTCTTAAACAAGAAAAGCTTTTAATTAAAGAAAGAGAAAAACAGTAAAAAATTATCTTTGTAAATTTAAGATGGAATATGTTACAGGGTCTTTCAGCTATAACACTGGGAATACCCTCCCAGCCTAAGTATACAAGTACAAATAAAAAACCTTTCAGCAAAATACAAATTTGAACTCCTTCCAGCCAAATACACATTTGAACTCCTTCCAGCCAAATACACATTTGCAAATAAAGAAAACAAATATAAGCCTAACTCACCTTATCTACCAAGTACTCACTATTCTGGACATGTAAGAGACTGTATCAAAGAGATTGGAGAGAAACTTGGTTGCACATCTGGTCCCTCTGAGCCCCCAGAGTGAACAACCAAAAACTAACAGCACACACAAAAACTTCCCTCCCTCAAGATTTGAAAGTATCCTGTCCCCTGATTGGTCCTCTGGTCACGTGACAGCCAGGCTCACTGAACTTGTTAACTCTTTACAGTCAAAAGAGACATGAAGTTCTCCTGTTCTATTAACTCTTAACTATCTGCTTATGACACTCCCCGCACCTCCTGATCAGCTGTTTCATGGCATGCAGGAGGCCCTGGCAGGGAAGGAGCGAGGGCATGGCAGGCTCAGGGGAGGGGGTGGGAAGGGGTGGAGTGAGGGCAGGACCTGTGGCAGAGCCAGGGGTTGAGCAGTGAGCACCTCCTGGCACATTGGAAAGTTGATGCTTATAGCTCCAGCCCTGGAGTCGGTGCCTATACAAGGAGACGCATATTAACTTCTGAAGAGCCGCATGTGGCTTCAGAGCCACAGATTGGCCACTCCTGCTTTAGCAAAGGGACAGGCAAGGGTACAGAGAATATTTGACCCTGCTTTATGAAGCAACGTGAGCGTTGCTGGAGCTGTCATCTCTTCTAAGGATTTGTAGAGATAAGTCTAACCAAACAGTACCAAGCCTTCTCTCTGTTCCACACAACTCACACCTTCTGTGGTTGTAAACAGCCTTGGCTAGGACAATGAGTGATTGCTGGGCCTTCATACACGATGCTTACATCCTCTAAGCATTGGGAGTTTGCTTTCAAGGGCAGCAGGATGAGTTCCTTCCTAATTGTTGAGTGAGATGGTTATTCTGAGGGAGATTTGTAAAGGCATTTTCACATTACATAATATACCAAAAGTCATTTGAAGTCAGAGAGCTAGATTATTGTAACCCTTCTGCCAGGAGCAGTCAGCATTAACAAGAGCCAGGTTCAATACCTAGGGGTTCCTCTTCACAGTACAAAACAGAACTGGTCAATCCCCCACCAAGTAATTGGGGAAAACTAAACACCACCCCTGGGCACCTGTAAGAGGCAATATTTCCCCACTCACAAGCCCTGAGTCTGTTTATAACAAAAGAAAACTTTTATTTAAAAGTTAAGGAAACCCAACATTAATTTGGGAAAATACTACAACCACATTCAAAAGCAGCAAAGAGTCCTGTGGCACCTTATAAACTAACAGACGTATTGGAGCATGAGCTTTCGTGGGTGAATACCCACTTCGTCAGATGCATGTCACATCCAACGAAGTGGGTATTCACCCACGAAAGCTCATGCTCCAATATGTCTGTTAGTCTATAAGGTGCCACAGGACTCTTTGCTGCTTTTACAGATCCAGACTAACATGGCTACCCCTCTGATACTATTCAAAAGCATGTAACCATAAAGGAAATGCCCACCCCACAGTAAGTTGGCAGAGTCCTGTGCCTCAGTTTCCCAACTTGCGGAATTAAAGTCCAATGAAAGAATGTCTCTAACATACCACTCCCTTTTCCATCTATTGTACCCCATTCACAGTTGCTTGTCCTTAACAAAGACCTAGAGTTCAGAGATGCAGTCACGTGGTCCCATCTCCCACCCCTGAAAGGAGGCAGTGTCAAGCAATACCTCCAATGCTGCCGCTGCCTCTGCAAGTGGCTCATTGTTATCTCTGCCACTGCTCACCACTCCTGCTGTTATCTCTGCCTCTGCCCACTGCCACTTCTGCAGCACATCTTGTTGATTTCACTGGGTAGCAAGGAACCTTCTACCACACTGTCCCACTACCAGCTCCAAGGAATAGGCCCCTAGAACTGTTCATCAGTGATTTCAGCTCTGGTAATCACTGAACAGAAACAAGGATGCTCAAATGAATGCTATCAGCTCTGTATTCAAATACTGAAGAGACAGAAAGGTCAAATGGCCTTCAGCACCCTCTAAACAAATCCATATCAACAGGTAGGAACACCTGCCTCTCATCTTCAGTAGGCATGGGCATCTTTACCCTCTGCTTACCAAGTGAGGTTCAGTTTAGAATGACACTCTCATTCAGGGCATGCTAAGTACAGTTCTTTACACATACAATGAGGATAACATCATTTCAATATCCCTGCAATCAAATTTAAACATTTTATGAAAGCTAATATTAAAAAATTATATAGCACACAAGTTAAGAAAAAAGTGTCTGTACATCTGGGTACAGTGCTTAGATTATCCAGCTTGTTTTTAAAGTCATAAGTTACATATAGTGCCTAATCAGCAATAACCCAAATTTTGATGAATAAATTTAAGAATACAGTTTAGGTATTAGCATCCAAGTACCTCACTCATGAAAAGTTATACAGAGAGTTGGTTGTGGAAAGCAAATATAACAATGAGTAAAGATTGTCCCCCAGTAATTGAGAATTATGGTAGGTTGTCCATTTAGAAAATACAATCCATGAGGAAAGTATTTCAGTTACTTTCCCAACTTCAGCTCATCCCTCCTGGTATTGCCAATGTCCGGTGATGTGATCTATGTAGATGTCCCTTGACCATCTGATGGCATCCGACAACATGAGTCGCCGCATCAGCTGAGTGAAGCGCTGACCAATTCTGCATTCTCTCAGCACTTGCTCGTTACTGGGATCAGCGCGTGTATCTGAACCTGGTAACTCTTAGCTCTCAAGGTTTTGGCCAGAGGGGTGTATTTCTCCACCTTTTGATCTCGGGCATTGTGGAAGGCCAGAGTCCTGTTTCTGAAGGGAATTGTAATCCAAAACCAGCCAAATTGATCACTTTGGAAAGCAGGTCCATCTGGCGCACACCTAGGCAAAGTAGGTGTGTTTAGGTAAATATAGTCTGCTCCTGAAGTTTTCCCCCCCAAGTGTATCATTAAATGTCAGGGGAGAGCTCATTCAGACTCTGCTTACATCATATAGAAATAGCTTATAGAACTAAATACAAACAGACTTTTTCCTTTTGTTGAAGAATCAAATCACATTGGGCTGAATTCTGGTTTATACTAAGGCTCCTTTACACCTCTCTGGCAATATAAATGGCCTTAGTGTTATTTAAAATATGCCCACTACCTGTTTAAATGGGGCATGGCCAAAATAGTAACTGTAAAACATGGCAGTTACCTCATTTTCTACTCCTTACACCCTGTTTAATCATACAAGCCAACTTATTCTTCTATCAGCACAGCAGAGACATTATAGCAATAAGACAGTCTGTTTTATGTATGATCAGAATAATTGGAAGGCAAATTCTGGATTTAAGAGATTTTTATACAGTTTGATCGTAGTTGTCGATAGTACCTGATGAAGATGAACTCATCTTGATTTTCAGATCCAAAGTTACGCTTGCAGTGCTAGAATTAGACAAGTCGTTTCATTATTTTGTCCTATAAAGTGAAAAAAAATTGACACAAATTCTGAAGGTTAAATATGAAACAGTAAGATCTCATTTTTACTGAGCAACTTTTGTAATTATAAACATACTTTGATTTTCATCAAATGTTGCATCCATATAGAATTTTTCATGGATGGGGAAATGGCTCTTTGTTTTGAGCCTTGTATATAAAATATTTAATTATCTTTTCTGTGCCAGTGCCAGACATTTGGATTGTATTCATGTGACTCCATCTGGTAACTAATTTAACAATTCTAAATATGGTGTCGGCATTTCTTTGTAATGCTCAGTGGCTAGGCTACTAGACTATGATCTGGTGTGTTAGAGGTTCACAGCTTGATGAGGTGGCGGTTTTCATTTTTTTAAATCTCATTTTCCTCTTTGATCCCAAAGACTACATTTTGATAAACTACTTTACCTGAGTCAAATGAAACATAAGTGCTATCTAATCTGTTTTTCATTCAAAAGAACCAACCATGTCAGAAAATAATTCACTAAAGGTTCATTATCTACACAAAACCAAAGCCCTCTTATGTATCTATTTATGTGGACCTTAACACAGTCCTATATAAATGCCTCACAAACATTCCTAAATTCATACTCCTAACACCCCTGTGAGGTAGGAAAGTGTTATTCCAATTTTAATGGTAGGGAACTGAAGCTTAGAGCTAGAATTGAGGGCTTGATCCTAGTTTACCCTAAGGCCATTGTATACCACCTTCGTCATTTAAGAAGGTTAACTGAGTGAACTGAGAAGAGTGCTTATGATTTTGCTTTACCTTCTAAGGACAGATTAATAAATTTTTACCTCTTTTTTATAAATACGAGTACTATTTCATAAAGGAAGAACTGTCATTTTTTCAAAATATTGTACAGCTATGCTCATTATGTAGTTTCAAGGCCTTATTCATTTATACATGTAGGACACCTTGGTTTTGATTTTTTTATACATGAATCATACCTATTGTGGATCCTATTAAATGCAGACACGTACACCCTGACTGGAATGGAATCACAACAATGACGCAAATTGAACATAAGCATATTATATACTTCTGCTTTCTGGTATAGACAGTTCCAACTAGATGTGCCCACACCACGCTCTGCTTTGTTGTCTGACCTGTATTGGACCTGCTGTGTCTTCACATTGGAGGCCAGACTGAAAATGAAAGCTGCAAGCACAAAGAACAAGGATGCCTGCGTAGCTTCGCATACAGGATTGGAGCATTGAAACACCTTTCTACCCAACAGTGTTCCACGTAAGACTTGATCTATAGCAAAGAAAGTGTGCATGAAGTGTTGCCCTGCAGCTCTTAGACACAATTGAGTCATGTTGTGCCCGTTCACAGCTTCAAGCCAGGAACACCTGCACAGCTTTGGGGATGCACCTGATAGCCTGATTTTCAAAAGCTGTGTGCCAACAATTTTAGGCTTAGTAACATCCACTCAAGACTCATATTCAGGTGACAACAGCTTGCAGGTCTTTGGGGGAAGCTGAGGGGGGTGACCAGCTAATAATATTATTTGGCCAGATTCTTAGCAGGCGTAAATTGGTGTAGCTCCATCAAAGCAGTAAATTCACAGATATACAACAGCTGAGAATCTCAGCCATTGGCTCCCATGATTCTGTGGAAAAATCCTGTGACTATAAATGCTAATGTAATAAGTGTATGGTAACAATGGGTAGAGCTACACTGGAACTGGAGATGTAATTTCCAGCTCAGGTAGACATACCTGTGCTAGTGTTGATTGAGCTAGCATGCTAAAAATATAGTGTAGCTTTAGCAGCACGTATGAGGAGATGGGCTACATACCTTGGGTCCTGAGCAGGAATATACCTGAGTGGCTAACCCATCTCACTGTTGGCACTGCCATAGCTACACTTCTATTTTTAGCACACTACTGCAATCAGAGTTAGCAGGGTATTACACATTCCAACTTCAGTGTGGCAATAACTATGGGAATCATAAGAATATAAGAATGGCCATATTGGGTTAGTTCAATGGTCTATCTAACCAGTATACTGTCTTCCAGCAGTGGCCAGTGCCTGATGCCTCGGGGACATGAACAGAGCAATTTTTGAGTGATCCATCCCCTGTCATCCAGTCCCAGCACCTGGCAGTCAGAGGTTTAGGAACACCCAGAGCATGGGATTGCATCTTGACCATCTTGGCTAATAGCCTTTGATGGACCTATCCTCCATTTATTTATCTAATTATTTTTTTGAATCCCATTATATTTTTGGCTTTCACAATATCCCCTGGCAATGAATTCCACAGATTGTGTGTTGTGTGAAGAACTTCCTTATGTTTGTTTTAAACCTGCTGCCAATTCATTTCATTGGGTGACCCCTGGTTCTTGTGCTATGTGAATGGGTAAATAACACTTCCCTATTCACTTTCTCCACCCCCTTAGTTGTCTCTTTTCTAAAATGAACAGTTTCTGGCTTTTTAATCTCACCTTGTATGGAACCTGTGCTATATGCCTCATCATTTTTGCTGCCACTCGCAGTACTTTTTCTAATTCTAATAGATTTTTTTTGCAGTAGGGTGACCAGAAGAGTATGCAATCATAGAATTGGAAGGGATCTCAAGAGGTCATCTAGTCCAGTCCCCTGCACTCATGGCAGGACTAAGTATTATCTAGACCATTCTTGACAGGTGTTTGTCTAATCTGCTCTTTAAAATGTCCAATGATGGAGATTCCACAACCTCCATAGGCACTTTATTCCAGTGCTTAACCACCCTGACAACTCCGAAGTTTTTCCTAATGTCCAACCTAAATCTCCCTTGCAGCAATTTAAGCCCATTGCTTCTTGTCCTAGCCTCAGAATATTCAAGATTTGGGCATACCATGGATTTATGTTGTGGGATTTATGATATTTTCTCTCGTATAGGGCCCTATCAAATTCATGGTCCATTTTGGTCAATTTCACTGTCCTAGGATTTTAAAAATAGCAAATTTCATGATTTCAGCTCTTTCAATCTGAAAGTTCATCGTGTTGTAATTGTCAGGGGCCTGACCACAAAAGGAGTTGGGGGGGGTCACAAGGCTATTGTAGGGGGAGTTGCAATACTACTACCCTTCTACAGATGGCGGCACTGCCTTCAGAGCTGGGCAGCTGGAGAGCAGCAGCTGCTGGCCAGGAGCCCACCTCTGAAGACAGAACCACTGCCAGCAGCAGCACAGAAGTAAGGATGGCATGGTATGGTATTGCCACCCTTACTTCTGCACTGCTGCTGGCAGGGCGCTGCCTTCATAGCTGGGTGCATCCTGAGCAGATGTTTACAGAGAATTGTAGATTGGGTAGATACTGGTGCACGTCATGTATTGCTTCACAGATATTTGCCTTTGAAGGCTTGACTCAGTGATTGGATTTACAAATAAAGCTTTTATTTCCTGATAGCACTCCTATGTGTCAGACCTATATTAGAGCAGTGACCTTACCCACTAGTAATACTGCATTAGAATCACTGCATTGGACTCCCAAGTCCCTTTCAGTTCTTCATGGGGTGACGGAATGTTTGTTTGTTTGTTTTTCAAACCTATGCCTCTGGTTCACTTGCTCCTCAGTTATTTCTAGACTTCAGTGTTTCGCCTAAATTGTGTAAAGGCACAATTCTCTCCAAGAGCGGTTAGAACACAGTTCACGCACATTCCCTTTGCATGGTATCAGCATCTAATCTATCCCACCTTCACTCTATATGCATATCTATTGACCAGAGCTGTCATTTCAGATTTTGGTAGGGAGGGCAGAAACTTTAACCATGATTCCAAAGGCTACTTGAGCACCTGAAAATTCTTGGTTTTTTGCAGATAATAACTTAGATACAGTGCTCCTGACAGTTAATAATTTATAATTCCTATATAAAGAAAGAAAATTAAATAAATATTAGACCCACTCAGCTCTAATACTTTTTCTGACATCTTGTGTCAATTCACTTAAGGGATACTGATTTGGTTTTAAAAAAATGTATATTCTTACTTTGTTGCTAACACTTGAATACAACAATTGAAACAATTGTAGGAAAACCTAGATTACTTTCTATCACTTTTTTGCAGTTCATCAAGCTTGGAATAGATCATTTAACTTTTGGAAACATCTTATTAGGGCAAGGTCCCATGAGTTTATGCTGTACCTGCCTGGAGCTCTAGGGGTGCTACAGATACTACACAGGAAAATGACTTTAAACAGGAGTGAAACTGACACTTTCATGTCACTTTCATAGTAGTTCCAACCCCAAATGTCCAAAAAATCAAGAATCAGGCTCATCAAAAATCATGAGATTTGATTTAAAATAATGAGATTATGTAAAAATAATAGATCTCATTTTTTTGTTTACATTCTGGTTTTTGAGCCTTTATGGTGCACTGGGGTCACATTTTGAAGCTTTCTCCAAAGTCACAAGGGCTAGAAACTACTTTTTTTTTTAAGAATGAAAAGTGAAACCATCACATATCACTTGACTCCAAGAGCTGGGACTTTAAGGAAAACAATCATTATCATGAGATTCATGACAAAATCACGAGAGTTGGCAACACTGCTTACACTTCAGTTTAAAGGCTAGTTACTTTCCAGAAGGTTCTTAAACACAACACTACAGGGATTGAGTTGAAGTTTTCACAGGAGAATCTTTTTAAATCAAACATCAAGAACATTTTAAAGTTGGGGGAAAAATTGAGACTTCTGAGATATATCAGGGCCACTGCAGGCAGGAAAGGAAAACAAACAGGCACAGGAGCTCTGGGCAGCTCTTCCTCTTGAAATAAAGTTGGAGGGTCAAATCTTCTAGTCCTTAATCAAGTAAAACTTCTATTGCTATCAGTCCCTCCACTCATAGATATAAGCATCACAGTGAACATGTGATAACAAGTCTGGTCAATAACTATACACTTCATACTTAAATATCTGAGCCATCTCATCCAGAGTTACACACCTTACATGCATTGGCTCAGGGACTGGATTTTCTGGCATATTCTGAACAGTGCTGAGCGCACAGGTCATGCCCAGTGAATAATACAAATCATGACAATATTGGTCAACTTTATGGACTCGGTGGATGCAATTTCTGTTCTTTGTTCTGGAATTGGTCTCAATACAGCTGAACCCTAAGAATTTGATGTATAATCACATCTGACACTCATACAACACTTTTTCGTTCCTTTCTTTTCTCAAGCTCAGAACAAAAATGACAAAAACAAAATGGTTTTCCGTTAAAATCTAAAAGGACACAGCAGGCATTGCTGTACAACATGGTCTGGGGCAGAACCTGCCACCCATTAGCAGTTAAGTGCTCTTTTCTCATCTGACTCTCATTCTCTTTCTTTCTTTATCTTCCTGACTTCTGTGCTGCTTTTCATACTGCCAGCCATGACAACGTTCCCAATCATCTGGGACCAATTGCTGGAGTCTCAGAGAACCAGCCTACTTGGTTTTGCTCCCATCCATAAGAGCTCTCTCTTTTGCAGTGTGCAGCAGAGAGAAAGGCTGGTCCAGTGGATAGGGTGCTAGCCCTTAGAGACCTGGGTTCTACTCCCTTCACTCCCCTGCCAACGCTGGGACTTCCTGTATGAACTGTCTGAGGGACAGAATTTCAAAGGTTTTTGGGCACCCAAACATGCAGCCAGGCATCTAGTGGGGTTTACAAAGCACAGAACCGTCTAGGTACTTTTGAAAATCCCACTAAGTGCCTAAATATCTTTGAAAATCTGGCTTGCCCCATCTGTGCCTCAGTGCCCTATCTGTATAATGGGAATAATAGCACTGTTCTACCTCACCAAGAGGCTGTGGTATGAGGTGCTCAAATACTACAGTGATGGGGCCACATAAATAGCAGAGGTAGAATGGAAACTTCTCTATACCACTGCTATCCCTTCCCTGGGTTTTGGCTCCTTCTTTTCACTTATGCCTCTCACATCTCCCTCTTTTCTGAATGTAATGTTGGCTCAGAAGGCTTGGCTGTATTTCTTCTGAGTCCCATCCCCCCGTCACCTTCAGCCCCCAACTAAAACCTCTCCAGTGCATCATCAAAGATCTATAACTTATCCTGAAAGATGATCCCTCACTCTCACAGATCTTGGGAGACAGGCCAGTCCTCACTTACAGACAGCCCCCCAACCTGAAGCAAATACTCGCCAGCAACCACACACCACACAACAAAAAAACACTAACCCAGGAACCTATCCTTGCAACAAAGTCCGATGCAAACTCTGTCCATATATCTATTCAAGTGACACCATCATAGGTCCTAATCACATCAACCACGCCATCAGGAGCTTGTTCACCTGCACATCTACCAGTGTGATATATGCCATCATGTCTCAGCAATGCCCCTCTGCCATGTACAGTGGCTAAACTGGACAGTCTCTACGCAAAAGAATAAATGGACACAAATCTGACATCAGGAATTATAACATTCAAAAACCAGTAGGAGAACACTTCAACCTCTCTGGTCACTCAGTAACAGACTTAAAGGTGGCAATTTTGCAACAGAAAAGCTTCAAAAACAGACTTCAAAGAGAAACTGCTGAACTTGAATTAATATACAAACTAGATACCAGTAAAAGCAGCAAAGAATCCTGTGGCACCTTATAGACTAAGACGTTTTGGAGCATGAGCTTTCGTGGGTGAATACCCACTTTATCAGATGCATGGGTATTCACCCACAAATACCCACTTCGACATGCATCTGATGAAGTGGGTATTCACCCACGAAAGCTCATGCTCCAAAACGTCTGTTAGTCTATAAGGTGCCACAGGATTCTTTGCTGCTTTTACAGATCCAGACTAACACGGCTAGCCCTCTGATACTTGAAACTAGATACCATTAACTTTGGCTTGAGTAGAAACTGAGAGTGGCTGAGTCATTACAAAAATTGAATCTATTTCCCTATGTCAAGTATCCTCACACCTTTTTGTCAACTATCTGAAACAGGCCATCTTGATTATCACTACAAAAGTTTTTTTCTCCTGCTGATAATAGCTCTTCTTAATTAATTAGCCCCTTATAGTTGGTATGGCAACTTCCAACTTTTCATGTCCTCTGTATGTATATATATCTTCTTACTATATGTTCCATTCTATGCATCTGATGAACTGAGCTGTAGCCCACAGAAGCTTATGCGCAAATAAATTTGTTAGTCTCTAAGGTGCCACAAGTACTCCTGTTCTTTTTAATTTATTTACCAGCCTTTTCTTATCTTAATCACTCTGTCTCTGTTTGTAAACAAAACACTGACTCCCTGCCCCAGGGACACAAGCTGGAAGAAGCACCTCTCTTAGGGTGACCAGATGTCCCGATTTTATAGGGACAGTCCTGGTTTCAGGCTCTTTTTCCTATATAGGCTCCTATTACCCCCCACCCACTGTCCCAACCACTTGCTGTCTGGTCACCCTAACCTCTCTGCAGAACTCATACTCATGCTGAGCAATTAAGAGCTCTGCCTGGGAGCACACCTCCTGTATGAAACTGGGGGAGGGGGAGGGGCAGCAGCCCCACCCCACACACCCTTCCTAATTGGGGCCCTTGCTATTGACCAGTTCCGCATTTATTTTGTGGGTGAGGATACTAACTCCGATCTGTTGAATTCTCTGTGTGTTCTATCTCAGGTCAATTTTTTCTCACAGCCAACTGAAGGTGAACTGCACACCAATTGCAGCTAATCTGTATACTGTCTAATGATGACTAGCAGTGCACCACTAACTAGGGTACTCTGTATTCTGTACCTTTATGGTGCATTGCTATCTACTTAGCTGTGACCAGAATGCCCATACTTAGGCACATTGAACCAGACAGCTATGGATCTGATGCATGATCCTAGGTTTAATTTGGATGGGTGCATAACTGGATTTTATATACACAATCTTCTGAAACTCTAGCCCTCTACATTCTTTTGGGTACAGACTTATTTGTTTGGTAAATTGCTCCCCTTGTATACCATCCTGTACATAAATAATAATAAGGGCACATAGAATATCACTTGTATGGAATGGACACACTTTCATTTACCAGCATGGAATCTATATTATTAATAATAATTTATCCATCCATGTTCTTAGAGAACCCATGCCACATTTTAGCTTACAGATTATACAAAAGATGCGGCTACAACAGCATGTAGAATCTCACTGACCAGAGTATCCTGAAAGAGAAGAATACCAGATACTCTGTTGCTGGAAAGCTTACTGCTGTACCTAAATAATATTCTAGGAACATAAAAAAAATGGCAGTGCGAAATATTCTTTGCTTTTACTGAAGCGAAACAAAATGCGGCATCAAATAAAAATAAACAGACAAATCAATAATTTAAAGACTAATTTAAATGAGCAAAGGATAAAACAACCAGAGGGTGAAATAGAACCTGTGTTATATTGTGCAGCTGTTCTGGTTATTGTGTGCTGTAGGGACTCAGCCTTGCAAAATGTGCAGTATTCTCATTTCCCTGGCAATGGAGGGGGCTTAGCAATCTACAGAATCAGGCCCTTGCCTTGTGCACTGTTTTCATGAAGCCTTCTCCTCTTGGTCATGCAGAAAGCTAGTAACATCATGAGCGTTCCATTCGCTTTGTTTTTTGTACTCATTTTCAACCCATCATTTCTAATTTGAGTCAGATTCGGTCTTCATACATGTAGTTGCAGTGGTGATGGATGGGTATATACGTACATCCAAGAACAGAATCTAGCCTTTTCTCATTAATGCCCATCTTTTCATGGGCTCTTTTGTGGATGACAATTTATTCAGACGGGTTTAGCAGTCATAAGGGTTGCAACTGTAGCAAAGAATTATAGCTGCAGGAAATGTTTTCTTCGTTATGTTTTTGCTAATACAGGGATTCTCAACCTGGGGAGAGTATAGGGTTGCAATCACCCTTCCTTTCTCTATGGCTACTTGAAAAAGTGATTCACAACACTTTTTTTCTATTGTCACATGGAGTCATGGTGTGGAAAAAGTTAAAATTACTGTATTCCTATATTAGTGAATTCTGTGAATGAACGTGGCTTGCAATCATGGTCAAGGAGGGACTCTTTTTTTTTTAAATGCTTTTTAATGATAATGAAACCCAGTTCTGGTAGTATTATACAATGTGGTTATGCCTGGTAAAATCCTTAACAATCAAACAAATTATGCAAAGGGAGGTCAGGTGGTAACAACAACCTCCATTATATATTTTTATATATAGCTAGCATGTCCCTTCAGCCTGCGCTACTTCCCGCAGCTCCCATTGGCCGGGAATGACGAACCACGGCTGCTAGGAGCTGTGGGTGGCCACACAAATATAAACAAACTGTCTGGCAGCCAGCCAGCAGATTACCCTGATGGGCCACGTGCGGCCCGTGGGCCGTAAGTTGTCCACTACTCATCTAGACAGCCCCAGACTTGTACTGGGGGACTTTTATATGTGCTGGTGTAATGTCTTCCAGACAGAGTTGCCAACCTGTAGGTTCACTCTGGGGAAACAGTCTCCAAATTGAACAGTACAGTTGTGATGCTGGTAAAGTAAAAACTGTCTATACCAGTAATAACAAGTATTGTTTGGCGGCTGAAGATGCCCACTTCTGGTATGGACCCAGGAAACTTTATTTTAATTGACCTATGTTCCGTTTCACACCTACATTTCCTATGATAATAAATGAAAAGATTTTTATATTTTGTATCCACTTTTTATAATGTAATAAAAACAAATTTAAAAGTGCAGAAGGATGCTTTAAAGCATAGCAGGCTTATAATGTTAAATTACACCCTGGTGGGCTGTACAATAAGATGTCACCTTTATGCCGTGGTTCATACTTTGAATCTAGTATTAATGGTGGTTCAAATGATTACAGCTACTGTGGTCTTGGGAATGTATTGCTGGGTAGTGAGTTTAAAAAAGAAAGCACAGAAAAACAGGAATATAATGCAAATATAAAAAAGAAAAACAAAAGCAGTGGAATGTAGGCCTGTCTTGACATGAGTAAAATTGACATGGGTGAGGCCTCACTTCCTGGGAGACAGGATTAGGGAGCTAAATGGAGCCACAGGCTGGAAACAGAATGTTTGTACTAGCTAAGATAAGAGGGAACCTCCAGGGAACCATTTACAATGACCAAGATAAAAATGGATAAAATAAGCCTGGAATGTAAAATGAGGTAAAGAGGAAACTGTGCACGGACAGTGCACGGTGTACGGGTATTGGTTCCTCCAAAGTGACCAAGCCAATCCCAAAACATGTGATGCAAAGTATACCTCTACCCCAATATAACGCTGTCCTCGGGAGCCAAAAAAATCTTACCACATTATATCCGAATTTGTGGTATGTCGGGTCGCATTGTATCAGGGTAGAGGTGTATAGTAAATGCAATGTCATGTGTAAATGTATATCAAAGAAGAGGTTTGCTGTGTAACTTTGGTTGTGTGGTATGCCCTATTCCCACCCCATATGCTTGAGTCTGATGAAATCAGGGTAGCTATACTGAGTGATGAAAGTGGAGTCAAACTGAGCTGCCGGGGACCCAAATAGAAGTAGACTTGGGGGAGCACCAACAGTTATGAATGGTTGGTCAGAGTAACATAATTGCAATGCCACATATGTGGGGGAAGATCCTGTTATTCCGGGTTGGAACCAGTCATACTGATCCAATTCCTGAACAGGAATAGTTAATTCTGTTTGAAATATGATTTAAGATTTGGAGAAATCACATTTGGACATAAAAACTAACATACAAGTCATATGATGTTTATAAGATGTGTTTTTCATTCTCAGTGAAGAAAAACTGACAAACGTTGTTTTGATGTGTTAAGCAGGGTGACATTAAAGGTGACTAATACAGTATGCTGCCATTACAAAGTTTCAGATATACTTACTGAAAGCAACAGACTATCCTTTTAAGAATACCCATCTGAAGAACACCCACCTATAGCAAAACTTCAAAGGCAAGGTAGAAAATATGTTTCAGGCCAGGATTTTGGAAGTGAATCAAAGAAATATGGATTGCATGAAACCACTAAAAAGCTTAAGGAAAAACAAACAAGGAAACAAAATGGATTCAGTATGTGCAAAAAATTATTGCAATGGATATAGATGGAAAACAAGCCATACTATCTGGGGAAAACAGTGAAACAAATAAAGTTTTAGAAACACCCTAAGGAAAAAATTATGTACAAGGACAGAAAAAAAATATGTGGATGTACAAACTAACCATGAAACACTTTAACATCCTCTTTAGCACTTTATCACTCCCACTATTCCCAGCTATCTAGGTCCATCCAAGCTCTGAAATGTTAATTTGTGCAAAAAATCCTTTTAACTACACATATCTTTTATTTAAATTACTTCAATTCAGTTTTTCATCGTTTAAGACACTTCCCAAGACCTCACTAGCTACTAAATTCTGAGACTGTAGCTCAGGGGTAGGCAACCTATGGCACACATGCTGAAGGTGGCACGCAAGCTGATTTTCAGTGGCACTCATGCTGGCCAGGTCCTGGCCACTGGTCCCGGGGGGGCTCTGCATTTTAATTTAATTTTAAATGAAGCTTCTTAAAAATTTTAAAAACCTTATTAACTTTATATACAACAATAGTTTAGTTATATATTACAGAATTATAGAAAGAGACCTAAAAATATTTAAATGTATAACTGGCACGCAAAACCTTAAATCAGAGTGAATAAATGAAGACTCAACACAGCACTTCTGAAAGGTTGCCTACCCCTGCTGTAGCTCTTCTATTTTATCTTCCAGAGTAACACATTTCTTTTTCTCCAAACCTCTAAGCTTATCTTTTATGGTTTTTGCACTTATTTCTTAACTCAGTGTACTTGGACTGCAAAGCTGTACTCACTAAATACCATCCTTGAAGAATGGCTGCTTTTTACTTTGAATTTATGCAAATAGGTAATAGACACTGTGTTTTCCCCAGACCTTTCAGTATTTTTTTTTTACTTACTTTGTTTTTTCTTTGCAAATTTGATTTGCTCTTTATGCTGTTTTCCTTCTTCTCCCAAGGTGGCACATTTTATTTGTAAAGTTTTAGCCATGAGAAATAATTCTTGTAAAACCGCTGCTTTGATTTTGGCTTTCTTTCCTATAGAATAAAAGACCTTAAATACAATTTTTTCTGGCTGCCAATGCATCCAATTTTTGATATTTCAATGGCATTCCATAGGCCTTTGCTGTGCTGTGCCAATAATATATTTGTTTAGTTCATTAAACAGACCTTTGCCATGCTCTGCCAAGTATATTTTTCCCCACAGTGATATCACTGTCTGGAGAGAGGTTGGTTCCTCCCAGTCCCAGTCTTCCTCTGATACTTCTCAGGGGAGTCTATAGGGCAGGGTGGCTCCAGTGTTTTTGCAGCCCCCAGCAGCAAAAAAACAAACAAACAAACAAACAAAAGCTGTAATCGGTGGCAGCTCTACCGCTGCCGCTTCATTTTTCAGCGGCAATTTGGCAGCAGATCTTTCCCTCCGAGAAGGACTGAGGGACTCACCACCGAATTGCCGCCAAAGAGTCAGACGTGCCGCCCCTTTCTGTTGGCCACCCCAAGCACCTGATTGCTGTGCTGGTGCCTGGAGCCAGCCCTGCTATAGGGTTCACCCTTAGATTTAACCCACTTCTCCAGCATAGTACTAACTTCCTCATATTTAAACCCTTAAATTCTTTCAGCGCCACTTCCCTTTATGCTAGGTTGTGATCCTCACATTAAGGGGTGTATAACATTGTCATGGTATAATTCCCCACTCTGAACCTTAGCGTCCAAAAGATGGGGTACCAGCATGAATTCCTCTAAGCTTAATTATCAGCTTAGAACTTGTAGCGATTCTACCAACCAGGAATTCCAGTGCCTGATACACTCTGGTCACCCCAAAATCTTGCTCGGGGAACCCCAAGACCCAGACCCTCTGGATCTTAACACAAGGAAAGTAAACCCTTTCCCCCACCATTGCCTCTCCCAGGCTTCCCCTCCCTGGGTTACCCTGGAAGATCACTGTGATTTCAAACTCCTTGAATCTTAAAACAGAGAGGAAAATTCACCTTCCTTCTTTCTCCCCCTCCCAGACTCTCTCTGAGAGAGAAAGTAATCCTAACACAGAAAGAAATTAGCCTCTCTCTCCCCCCTTCCCTCCTTTCTCCCCACCAATTCCCTGGTGAATCCAGACCCCATCCCCTGGGGTCTCACACCAGAATAAAAAAACAATCAGGTTCTTAAACAAGAAAAGCTTTTAATTAAAGAGAGAAGAAAACAGTGAAAATTATCTTTGTAAATTTAAGATGGAATAGGTACAGGGTCTTTCAGCTATAGACACTGGGAATACCCTCCCAGCCTAAGTATACAAGTATAAATTAAAATCCTTTCAGCAAAATGCAAATGTGAACTCCTTCCAGCCAAATACACATTTGCAAATAAAGAAAACAAACATAAGCCTAACTCGCCTTATCTCCCTAGTGCTTACTATTTTGAATATATAAGAACCTGTATCGGAGAGATTGGAGAGAAACCTGGTTGCACGTCTGGTCACTCTCAGAACGCAGAGAGAACAACAACCAAACACTAACAGCACACACACAAACTTCCCTCCCTCAAGATTTGAAGGTATCCTGTCCCCTGATTGGTCCTCTGGTCAGGTGACAGCCAGGCTCACTGATCTTGTTAACCCTTTACAGGCAAAAGAGATATGAAGTACATCTGTTCTATTAACTCTTACTTATCTGTTTATGACAACGTTACCTGCCTCAGACCTGAGACATGGCACCACTATGTTGAAGTTCCCCTGAGACATCTTCCACTTGCTTCCCCAAGAACTCAGTTCAACTCCAGTCTTGTCAGTCAAGCTCCTTTATTTGGCATACAGCAAAGATACCCTGAGTTGAACAGACTCAAGCATAGTGGGTGGACATAGGGAATAACACATAGCCAAAGTTACACAGAAAACCTCTTCTTTTATATGCATTTACACATCACATTCCATTTAGCGTACAATGCATCATTTTGGGATTGGCTTGGTCACTTTGTAGGAACCAATTTCTGTACAGCATGCTCTGTGCATGTACTGTCGACATATGACTCACCTCTTTACCTCAGTTTATGTTCCACTTTTATTTTACCCATTTGTATCTTGTCTGTTGTAGAGGTTCCCTGGGTGTTTCCCCTTATTTTAACTCATACAGACATTCTGTTTCCAGCCTGCTAATCCATTTACCTTACTAATACTGTATCCCAAGAATGAGGCCCCACTCACAGCCAATTACCTTTACAAGCACAATTCAAGCAGGTCTTTCTACTAATCATCATGTTGAGGGAAGGGGGTTTCCATCAGTAGTCAGTCTCACTGATTTTAAAAAAACAACAAGAGTCCCTGTGGCACCACCTGTGGCTACACTCGCAGATGTAGAACACTGTGAATTAAACCCGCCTTCACAGAGCGCAGCAGGGAAAGCACTGCAGTCTGTCCATACTGGCAGCTTCAAGTGCACTGGCGTGGCCACATTTGCAGCACTTGCAGTGGCATTGGGAGTGGTGCATTATCTGCAGCTATCCCAGCATGCGACTGCAACGTGCTTTTCAAAAGGGGGTGGGGTGGGGTGGAGTGTGACAGGGAGTGTGTTGCGTATATGTGGGGGGAGAGAGTGGGGTTTTGGGATGCTGAGAATGTGTCATCATGCTGTCTTGTAAGTTCAGACCCCCTCTCCTTCCCCCCTTCTGTCTCATTCACTCAAAGCAAACAATAAATGTTTGCTTTTCCCTCAGAGCCAATAAACAGCTGGCTTCTCCGAAATGGAGCTTTGAAAGGGCATTTCTGCATTCCTGCAGCCGATTTCACAACAACGACAAGAGTGACCACTTGACTTAAGAGGATTATGGGATGTTTCTGAAGGCTGATAACAGTGCAGTAATGCAACACGTCATTCACACTGGCACCACAGGGCTCCAGCGGGGGTGCAGCGAATATTATTCCACTTGCCAAGGTGGAGTACCAGCAGCGCTGTAGCTGTGGAGTCAGAGCACTCTCTATGCCTTGCAAGTGTGAGCAGGGAGTGAGCTTGGCCTCCCGGGGCTGTTTTATTGTGCTATAACTCTCAAGTGTCTCCAAGTCCTCTGAGACTAACATGGCTACCACTCTGAAACTGATTTTAAAGTATTTAAAATTATAAATTTTGCCAGGATGAGTAGGTGTCTTCATAGCATTTGTAGTTCTCATGAGTCCAGAATCACTGTTACATTGTATCACAGTTCAGAGCAACTTCACCATACTTCGCCTCAGTGGTCCAGCAAGGGCACCCACTCTGATGTTACCAGATCCCTAGTCATTGCCTTTCTTGGGTGGAGATCCACATGTCTCTCTCCCTCCTGACTGGAATATATCTAGGCTGCACAGTTCCCTGCCTTCACTCTGTTATTCCCAGCAGAGACAGGTGAACCTAAGCACACCTGCTTGCTTTCTCTTCAGAGACTTATAACAGAGTGATTTTCAACAGTTATAAGTTATCACACAGCTCTTTTTACACAAACTTATTTTATTTTTAAGGTAACAGCTTTAAGGAAAACATATTAAAAACAATAAAAGAACCTGCATGCATGCTAATAAGTTTATCAGAGTTAACCTGAATCCCGAATGTAGTCTTTGGCTGAAGCATTCCTTCCAACTCTCCACCGCCCCCCGCCAAGAGTTTTCCTTGTGGTTTCAAGTTCATCACAGCTTCAGCTCAGAACAAGCACACTCAGAAAATGGTTAGTCTCACTTTTATACAGTTCAAGGGTCTTTGAACTGGGGTTTCCAGGAGGAGATAATTAGCACACAATGAGTTTTTCTCCCCAGGGCATAGCTTCAAAGGGGTCAATTCAAAGTGGGTGATTTGCATTCCTCTTATCCCAAGGAACTTCTTAGGAATTCCACTTCACAGGTATTGTTCCCAAAATCCCTTTGAAGTCCCTAATACATTCCAGACATTGCATTAGTCTAGTCTGCATTAGTGTAGGCTAGGTCTACACTGGGAGCAGGGAAGGGGTGTCGACCTAAGATACGCAACTTCAGCTACATGAATAGCATAGCTGAAGTTGGCGCATCTTAGGTCGATTTACCTGGCAGTGAGGACGGCGGCGCTGTCCTCACTGCCCCGCTGTCACTCCCCCGTCGACTCCGCTTCCACCTCTCGCCACGGTGGAATTCCAGAGTCAATGGCAGAGCAATCAGAAATTGATTTTATAGCAACTACACTAGATGCGATAAATTGATCCCCGATAGACCGATCACTACCTGACAATCCGGCGGGTAGTGTAGACATGGTATGTCTACATTACAGTGACACTGCTGCAGCACTTACTACAGCAACAGATGGCGCTTTTCTGTCATGGAGGGCTTGTCTACATTTAAAACACCGCAGTGGAATCACTACATGGCACCACTGTAGTACTTCAGTGATGACACAACCTACACCAATAGCAAGGGTTGTCCCATTGTCACATGTATTCCCAGAGGTGAAAGTAAGCTGGTGCGCCCCAGTACGGCGTACCGGCAAGAGCCAGTGCACTCTACCGGGGCAGATCGTCTCCCCCAGGCAGCCATTTAAAGGGCTTGGGGCCCCTTTAAAATGCTCAAAAACCACTGAATGGGCAGGATTTTTGCAGTTCCTTTTCAACTGCATGAAACTAATCCTTAGATTGCTGGGGAGGGGAGGAGGACCCAAACATCTATGAAACATTTAAAGATTTTCACTTAAAAACCATCCCTATAGCTATTGGGAGCAAACACCTTCCACTTTCTGGAGTTCTGAAATTTCCTATATTTCAAATTGCCCTGTGCTGCCCTGTCAGCCGGTCCCCCTCTGCCCCGCGCCTCCAGAGGTGCCCTGCCAGCTGGTCCCCCCTGCCCCGCACCCTCAATGGCGCCCTGCCAACTGGTCCCCTTACCCCGTATCTCCAGCCCTTTCCCTGCCAGCAGCAGCGAGCTCTGGGGGAGGAGCCCTCCTTTCCCGCCCCCCCAGCAGCACACTCACCCCCTCCACTGTCACTGCATGTTCTCCTAGGGGCCCTTCTCAGGTCCAGGAATCTCCCTCGCCTTCCCTGTGGTGGGTGCCGGGGGGTGCTGCATATGCTTCCTCCCCTGCTGTTGCCCGGACTATAGCCTCACTGGGGGTGAGGGATGGGGCTGCCTCCTTGCCCAGCATGGGGCAGAAGCGGTGACTGTGGGTGAGGCGGGGACCTGTGCTGCTGGAGGGTCCTGCCAGAAAAGGGAAGGGTCTGAGGTGGAAGGGCAGGCTCAGTCAGTCTGTCCTGGCAGTCGAAATGGGGGGCACTAGGACCCAGTGGCAGCAGTTGCTGCAGGGAGGCAGCATGGAGCTGCATGGAAGAGACAGTGACTCTCTGCTCTGGGGCCCCGGGAAGGCAAGAGGGGGCCAGGGGGGACACTCAGCCCCAAATATTGGTGGAGCAGAGTGACCTAGTTATACCAATCTAATTTCCTAGTGAAGACCAGGCCTGCAGTAAATTCTTCTCTCATATTCAGAGGCTGTAGCCAAGTTGATAGAAGAATTCTTCTGTCAACCTAGCAATATCTACATCAGGTCTTAAATTGGCTTAACTGCATTGCCCAGAGTGTGAAATTTTTCACAGCTCTGAGCATGTAGCTAAGCCAGTCTAACTCTGTAGTCTAGACTACCCTCAGTGGCCTAGAGAAGTTATGTACATACAATTCTACAATAACACATACACAATGGCATTTTTAATACAATGGTTCCCAGAGATATTACACCTAATTCAATAAACTTTAACTGAATTCAATAACGTTCACTCAGGATATTGCAGGAAATTGTTAGTCAGTCACACGTTAGTCATGCTATTTCAGACCTGAAGTAGAATAATCTTTCCCATAGGCAAATATCTCCCAAGTGGAATAGTTCAATGTCCAGAGCCCACTGAAAAGGGCACTGGTCAGAACGCTCCTCAAGGCTAATTTGTTTGACATTGTTTTGTCTGACTCTATGCTGCAGTGCAAATGTCTTGTGAAATCAATATATAAAACCATTTGCCAGAGTGTATGGTACAACTAAGACCAGTAAGAGATTTAGGAATTGATCCTGAATCATTTGGTGCACCAAAATGCTTACTAACTTAAGTATGGGGAAAACGCAAGAAATGCAGGTCTTGGTCCCACTTTGGCAGTCTGGACTTTTCTCTGTAAATGTACACTGAAATGGTAGCTCATGCAGCATTGCACACAAGTGTCTGACATTTTCTGAGAAAGTAGTGTATATTTTTTCTACATGCATTGCTTAGAATATGTTTATAGATAGTGACCACTTTAGAGCTGTTTGTAGTATTAGGTTTCATAAATGTGCAGTTATAACTCAGATCTGCATTTCAAAATCCTAAAAGGGAAAGCAACAATATTTCTGTCTCTAATTTCAGCATGATCTGCTTTTCCTCTGGCTGCCTTTCCAAACACCTGAGGCCAGACACGAGTAAATTAGATTATGCTAAAATGCATATTAATGAAGCTCAAGCAACGGTTCCCCAAAGGGACAGTAAAACTATGTATAGCTCTTTTTTTCCTCTTGGTTAAAATGCCTTTTAACACATTTAGATCCTGCTAAAATCCTTTAGTTCTAGAACGGTAAAGAAAATACTGGGAAATGATCAAATAAATGAGCTTCTGATTTTTTTCAAGCGTGTAAATGATCCCCTTGTATGGTATTCTTATTTAATGTTGTGCTATTTCAAAAGAAATATGCTAAAAATGACTTCTTTTTCACCTGTGTCCTATATGAGAAACTGAATATCAATGCTTTAGGAGTGGGGAAAGAGGACATGTTCTCCACTAGTTCCTTACCCTCATCTCTGTATTTCCCCCAGTAAAAAACAATAGCTATTATTGTAATTAATAATAGGAGGGCAACAACCACCTAGCATATAGTACTCTGCACAACACAGGGGAGAGAGAAAGTTCTGGTGAAGGACACTGGGATAAATCCCCATTCTTAAGAAAAGAGACATGGAAACTTAAATATCCATGCAGTGCACACAGAACCTCAGATTTTTTAAAGTCTCATGTAAAAGATTCATATGCACTAAACAGAGAACTCAGTTTATCAACCACATATGAATAGGGAAGAGTCAGCCCTTCCAGTATTCAAACCAGTAGTATAGGAAATCAAGTTGTTTCAAATCGAATACACGGATCACTAATTTTGTCGTTGATTGTGCCAGTGGCTTTAAGTAGCTTAGATTATAAATGGTTAGCTCAGATGATAAATGGTTAGGGGTTGATCACCTTTTATTGGCTTATACGTCTAACATTTGGCTTTGGGCTAAAACTTTTCATACTTAACATTAAAGAAAGTAATGTGGCCTAGCTGATGGACCACTGGACTGGGACTTTTGGAATGAGGACTAGAGTCACTGCTAGGGCTGAAAAAGAACTGTTTGGAAATGTTGAAAGGAATGCTTATGTGAAAACAGCACACTGCATGTGTACAGTAGAAATGTCCACTGTCCCTGGGGGCACTTGTAAATATGCAAACAGATTTCCAACCATGACTACTGATTTGGGTGCCCAATGTAAGGCATCTCAAGATCGGCACACTAACAGTGACATCCAAAATCAGGGGCTGCTCTTGAAATTGTTCACTGAAGGGTGCTGGTGTGCACAGCTCAGAGCAGGGTGATAGGAATTCAATAAAAAGCCACAACAGAATAAATACAAAATGTAAGATCTACCTCTATTTAATTAAATTGTTCCTTTCTCTGCTCTCCACTTCTTTCCCACCAGCCCATTGACATTGAACTCCTTAGCATTCCAAATTCTTGCACCTCTCAGAATGCTTCGCAAATGAGTTAATTGTGAATGTTTTAAGTTTCATTCTCAGTGTTTTATTTTGTTGTTTTTAATTATTTTCCCCAAATTAAACACGCTAAATTCCTTTTCCTGTTCTCCCACCACTGTTATTGGTTGAATTATTATAACACCTAAGAGGACCAGGACCCCATTGTGCTAGCACTACCTTCTCCACCCACACTGAGCCCAGCCCCCATTCCAGAATCACTGTGCTCTCCTCCCACACAAAACACATCCCCTTCCAGGCACCAGTTTGCAGCCTCATGTTCTAGATTAGCATCAAGAGTTCATGGGTTGCAAAAGTGTGCTGAAGAGGGTCTCCTGCTGTTTGCTTCAGGGAGGTGGGAGGTTCAGTCAAACCCTCTTCCTCCCCTCAGTCCTTCCTTTCTCCCCTATTGCTACCGCATGTCTAGGAGCAACCAGAGTCTGTCTCTCTCTTGCAGAGGCTCAGGCTCCGATTCCTAGGGTGGGGAGGGAGAGACATAGAACTGTGGAGCTCTTGTCTAAGTAGCTCCAGGGTGGGAATGGCTACTTGAGTTAAGTCACTCCCACTACTCACTCTGGGAGCCAAGGAGCTTGGGAAAGCTTAACCCAGCCCCATAACTTCCATCTTCCAGCATTAACTCTGGCTCTATGCCGGCACACACACCCCAGAGAGTAAAGGCTTTGTACAGAAAAAGGCAACACTGGCAGCAAACCATGCTGATAATGGGGGATGAGGAAAGCCCAGTTGGCAGCCTGCCCATGAATCTATGGGGGTTGGAGGCTACAAAAGGAGGTTCTATGACTCAAACTCATTCCCATGAGAGGAACATTAGTTCATGGCTCTCACTTTAGTTGCCTGGGACCTCTGACTGTTTGCTATGGGATGGTTCAATATGGCCCTGAAAAATTAAAATGCCAAAAATTAAGTTAACACATCATCAAGGGTAAAAAGGTAAACTAATGAATTAAGAGGTGAGAAAGTGAAAGATTCATAGAGCCATGTTATGTTGACCACACTATACAAATAGTATTTTTGATTTAATTTTCCTTATTAAATGTAATTCTTAAATAATACTCTACATTTTAAATGTTTAGCACAAAAAATACAGGATATCTAAGTGAAGGTTATTTGTAAAGCCTTTACATTTCCATCTTTTTATATTTTAATTGTGTAGCATTTAATTGTGCAATGTTACCATACTGTTATAAAATTAAACCCACAAAAATTACAATAGTTTCCAAAAGTCACAAACATGGTTTTAAAACCACACACCTTGCATAGCAAGCAATATTTCCAATAACACAGCAGAGGAAGTTGCCACACAAAAAACAACCCTTATTAATTCTATTCTAAATTACTGATCTATAAGTATAGTTGTGATAACAAGTTTTTGCAATAGCAAATGTAAAACTTGAGTCGTATGTTTACTTACTGATCATATATAACATGCACCTCAGCTAACACATCTACCACAATGGGGTTGCTTAGGTTTAGTGAGATTTTCCCATTAATCATACCATGTTCAAATTAAGAGGAAAAAAATCAATTTTGAACACTTTGGGGAATAAAAAAATTACTTTTGAAATAAACATATTCATCATTAAGGTCTTCCCTACTTAGCTATCCAATGGAAAAATAAAATAAAGTGTCAAGCCTGCACTTTCATTTAAGCCACAACACTTGCATTATCTAGTTGTTTAAGATTTCCATTGTGGGAATAACCAAGTGCCCTCACAGAGCATGTGTTTAGCTGTGAGCTGAGCAGCACTCTTTTCCTAAAGCATCAAGGTGTAGAAAATTACCACTACTTGTGAGTTTTTGCTTCTCAGTCTGTCTATCTGTTGGTGACAGCGTGGTAATTGGTTTTTGAATGACATACGGCTCCGGCAGTTTGAGCCGTTACATTATGGAGACCATTCACTCAGTAGCTCAGCCTGAGCATTTCTAATAGTAAGAAATATCTTATAGACTCAGACTCCAGGACTGGAAGGGACCTTGAGAGGTCATCGAGTCCAGTCCCCTGCCCTCATGGCAGGACCAAATATTGTCTAGACCATCCCTAATAGACATTTATCTAACCTACTCTTAAATATCTCCAGAGATGGAGATTCCACAACTTCCCTAGGCAATCTATTCCAGTGTTTAACTGCCCTGACAGTTAGGAACTTTTTCCTAATGTCCAACCTAAATCTCCCTTGCTGCAGTTTAAGCCCATTGCTTCTTGTTCTATCATTGGAGGCTAAGGTGAACAAGTTTTCTCCCTCCTCCTGATGACACCCTTTTAGATACCTGAAAACTGCTATCATGTCCCCTCTCAGTCTTCTCTTTTCCAAACTAAACAAACCCAATTCCTTCAGCCTTCCTTCATAGGTCATGTTCTCAAGACCTTTAATCATTCTTGTTGCTCTTCTCTGGACCCTCTCCAATTTCTCCACATCTTTCTTGAAATGCGGTGCCCAGAACTGGACACAATACTCCAGCTGAGGCCTGACCAGCGTAGAGTAAAGCGGAAGAATGACTTCTCGTGTCTTGTTTACAACACACCTGTTAATGCATCCCAGAATCACGTTTGCTTTTTTTGTAACAGTATCACACTGTTGACTCATATTAAGCTTGTGGTCTACTATGACCCCTAGATGTCTTTCTGCCATACTCCTTCCTAGACAGTCTCTTCCCATTCTGTATGTGTGAAACTGATTGTTCCTTCCTAAGTGGAGCACTTTGCATTTATCTTTATTGAACTTCATCCTGTTTACCTCAGACCATTTCTCCAATTTGTCCAGATCATTTTGAATTTTGAGCCTGTCCTCCAAAGCAGTTGCAATCCCTCCCAGTTTGGTATCGTCCGCAAACTTAATAAGCGTACTTTCTATGCCAACATCTAAATCGTTGATGAAGATATTGAACAGAACCGGTCCCAAAACAGACCCGTGCGGAACCTCACTTGTTATACCTTTCCAGCAGGATTGGGAGCCATTAACAACTACTCTCTGAGTACGGTTATCCAGCCAATTATGCACCCACCTTATAGTAGCCCCATCTAAATTGTACTTTCCTAATTTATCTATAAGAATATCATGCGAGACCGTATCAAATGCCTTACTAAAGTCTAGGTATATCACATCCACCGCTTCTCCCTTATCCACAAGGCTCGTTATCCTATCAAAGAACGCTATCAGATTAGTTTGACACGATTTGTTCTTTACAAATCCATGCTGGCTATTCCCTATCACCTTACCACCTTCCAAGTGTTTGCAGATGATTTCTTTAATTACCTGCTCCATTATCTTCCCTGGCACAGAAATTAAACTAACTGGTCTGTAGTTTCCTGGGTTGTTTTTATTTCCCTTTTTATAGATGGGCACTATATTTGCCCCCTTCTAGTCTTCTGGAATCTCCCCCGTCTCCCATGATTTCCCAAAGATAATAGCTAGAGGCTCAGATACCTCTTCTATTAACTCCTTGAGTATTCTAGGATGCATTTCATCAGGCCCTGGTGACTTGCAGGCATCTAACTTTTCTAAGTGATTTTTTACTTGCTTTTTTTTTATTTTATCTTCTAAACCTACCCTCTTCCCGTAAGCATTCACTATATTAGACATTCCTTCAGACTTCTCAGTGAAGACCGAAACAAAGAAGTCATTAAGCATCTCTGCCATTTCCGAGTCTCCCGTTACTGTTTCCCCCTCCTTACTGAGCAGTGGGCCTACCCTGTCCTTGGTCTTCCTCTTGCTTCTAATGTATTGATAAAAAGTCTTCTTGTTTCTCTTTATTCCCATAGCTAGTTTGAGTTCATTTTGTGCCTTTGCCTTTCTAATCTTGCCTCTGCATTCCTGTGTTATTTGCCTATATTCATCCTTTGTAATCTGAACTAGTTTCCATTTTTTATATGACGCCTTTTTATTTTGTAGGTCACGCAAGATCTCATGGTTAAGCCAAGGTGGTCTTTTGCCACATTTTCTATCTTTCCTAACCATCGGAATAGCTTGCTTTTGGGCCCTTAATAGCGTCCCTTTGAAAAACTGCCAACTCTCCTCAGTTGTTTTTCCCCTCAGTCTTGATTCCCATGGGACCTTACCTATCAGATCTCTGAGCTTACCAAAATCCGCCTTCCTGAAATCCATTGTCTCTATTCTGCTGTACTCCCCTCTACCCTTCCTTAGAATTGCAAACTCTATGATTTCATGATCACTTTCACCCAAGCTTCCTTCTACTTTCAAATTCTCAACAAGTTCCTCCCTATTTGTTAAAATCAAGTCTAGAACAGCTTCCCCCCTAGTAGCTTTTTCAACTTTCTGAAATAAAAAGTTGTCTGCAATGCAGTCCAGGAACTTATTGGATAGTCTGTGCCCCGCAGTGTTATTTTCCCAACATATATCTGGATAGTTGAAGTCCCCCATCACCACCAAAGCTTGGGCTTTGGATAATTTTGTTAGTTGTTTGAAAAAAGCCTCATCCACCTCTTCCACCTGATTAGGTGGCCTGTAGTAGACTCCCAGCACGACATCACCCGTGTTTTTTACCCCTTTTAGCCTAACCCAGAGACTCTCAACACTTCCGTCTCCTATGTCCATCTCCACCTCAGTCCAAGTGTGTACATTTTTAATATATAAGGCAACACCTCCTCCCTTTTTCCCCTGTCTATCCTTCCTGAGCAAACTAGACCCATCCTCACCAACATTCCAGCCGCGTGTATTATCCCACCAACTTTCAGTAATGCCAACAATGTCATAGTTGTATTTATTTATAAGCACTTCCAGTTCTTCCTGCTTATTACCCATACTTCTTGCATTTGTATATAGGCATCTAAGATACTGGTTTGATCTTGCCTCCCAGCTTTGCCCTGATCCTCCTTCCTCACTGCCATTATAGCCCGTGCTCCCTCCTGTTTCCTACCCATCTCCCAGGTCTTGTTCCCCACTTACCTGTGGGGTTTGCTCACCTGTCCCCGTCGAACCTAGTTTAAAGCCCTCCTTACTAGGTTAGCCAGTCTGCTTAATAGTATATAATAGTAATCATCTCAGGCTGGGTGAATTTAAAGTAGATGAACTACTGTGGCAAGTGTCAATAATTGAAAAGCCTCCATTTTGTTTCTTATGAAGACCTGCTCTGTTTTTGAGATCAACTTATCCCCTCTCTCTCAAGACTCTAGTTTTAAAAGTAAGAGTATTTTGTCTTTTGTTTTCATTACTGTGGTTTATTATGGAATAACTTAGTTGCACAACATCCCACTTTCAGTGAAACAGCAGAAAATATATAAAAAGGTTATTGATTCCTTGGATTTCATGTCACTTTGGGAATGACAGTAAAAAATAAAAAAGGATTTTTACAGTGAAAAAAAATCTGCAGTGATGGAAGGATTCAGTTTACATATTTTAAAAGCTCGTGTCTGCCATGTCACTATGAAAAGATAAGTAAAAACACAACTAACTTAAGCAGAACCATCTAGTTGTTACATATCTGAGGTTAACACATGGTAACTGCATAGGGGCTGGAACTAAGGGTGCTGCCGGACCTTCTGGCTTAAAGTGGTTTCTGTCATACAGGATTTACAGTTTGATTCAATGGCTCTCAGCACCCCTTATAATTCAAATTGTTCCAGCATCCCTGGGTAACTGTTCCCATTCTACTCAGCACTGGTGAGGCCTCAGATGGAGTAGTGGATCCAGTTCTGTGCAACACACTATAGGAAGGATTTGGACAAATTTGGAAAGAATCCAGAAGAGAACAACCAAAATGATAAAAGGTTTCCTATGAAGAAAGGTTTACAAATCTGGGCATGTTTAGTCTTCAGAAAAGAAAACTGAAGAGGGACCTGATAACAGTCTTCAAATACACCTCTACCTCGATATAACGCTGTCCTCAGGAGCCAAAAAAATCTTACTGCATTATAGGTGAAACTGCATTATATCAAACTTGCTTTGATCCACTGGGGTGTGCAGCCTCGCCCCCCGAAGCACCACTTTACTGAGTTATATTCAAATTCGTGTTATATCGGGTTGCGTTATATCGGGGTTGAGGTGTATGTTTAGTCTACGTAAGTGATAATGAGCTAAGGCATAAAGTTAGTGCACATAATTTTGTGACTTTTAGCATAGATAAGTAAGGATGAGCAAGTTAGACCTTTGGCATAGATAGATGGCTACCTAAGTTCATGCCCTCTTTAAACTTAACAGGTACACCACAAAGAACATGGAAATAACTGTTAGGCCAGAAATAACAGATGTGAGAATGAGTCAATGGCCATTAATCATAGAATCATAGAACTGGAAGGAACCTCAAGAGGTCATTTAGTCCAGTCCCCTGCACTCAAGGCAATACTAAGTATTATCTAGACCATGCCTGACAAGTGTTTGTCCAACCTGCTCTTAAAAATTCCCAGTGATGGAGATTCCACAACCTCCCTAAGCAATTTCTTTCAGTGCTTAACCACTCTGACAGTTAGGAAGATTTTTCTAATATCCAACCTAAACCACCCTTGCTGCAATTTAAGACCATTGCTTCTTGTCCTTTCCTCTGAGGTTAAGAACAACAATTTTTCTCCCTCCTCCTTGTAACAACCTTTTATGTACTTGGAAACTGTTATGTTCTCTCTCAGTCATCTCTTCTCCAGACGAAACAAACCCAGTTTTTTCCATCTTCCCTCATAGGTCATATGAATACTGTGACAAAGTTCTGTCCTTGACTCCATGGGTCCTGTGTTTCCTGGCAGATTTTGCTAGCCTCAGAGTCTCACTATGACCCTCCACATAGCTTTCTCTCTCTAGAGGCAAGGATCACAGCTTATTGAGCCATTTTCATCATAAGACAACAAGGGAGGCGAAGAGAAGCAACCCTACCTCACACAGTCTCTGTTGTCTCCCAGTCTCAGTGATTAATCGGGGAGGGGAGGGGGAAGCCCAGGCCCACCATCTACTCCGGGCTCCAGCCCAGGGACCCTAAAATTAGCAACTATGGTAGCTGACTTTTTTGAAATAGGATGCGTGCAATTCCCTGGGCCACTTTCCCACAGCAGCCCTCATTTAATATCTCCTTCACTGTTATCTCAGGGCCTCCTTCCTTGCACCTGATATGAATTTGTACTGCTTCATTCCTTCAGCAGCATAACTCCTTCATATAGCTCCTAACACCCACACCTCACTGACTAACTGGGAGGCTTTTAACTAGTTCCAGCCAGCCCTTGATTGGCTTCAGGTTTCCCAATCAATCTAGCTATCTCCACTGCCTTCTAGAAGGATCTTAATTGGCCCCAGGTGTCTTGATTAACCTAGAACAACTGCCATTTGGTTATCATGGTACTAGGGATTTGTTTAGCCTGGGGCTAACATACCTATTCCTCACTACTTTACTGTAGCCAGCTGGCCTTGCCCCATCATGATACATATGAACTTGCCAGCCTATAAAGTAAGCATACCCTGATATTTTGTGGGTGAGGAAATTAAGTTTGGACATGGAAGGTAAGGACATAGCACTCAGGCTCAATAAGAGGGGCAACACACCATGTTAGTTAGTTTTAGTCAGGCTTTAAGTTAGCTTCTAGAGCCTTTCTATAGTTTAGCTTTCTAGCTTCTCCTAAGTTCTGCACCTCCCACTTGCTCAAGTACTGAGGAACTTGGACCATCAGACTCTTTTGGGATGCCAGAGGCAAGGCTGGTCTGTTGTCTCTTACCACCAAGGCAGGGTGTATGTTAATCTAGAAAGTTTTATCATATATAATACCACATGTACCTCTAGAACAATATTTTCTTTGTAATTCTGATTGATTACTTTCCCATTTGATTATTATTCCATTTATCTCAAAGTCTCTGAGGCTGTATTTTTATTATCAGCGTGAGTATCCTTGTCATACATCCCAAGGGTCTTTGCAAAACTCTGGGAAACCTGATTCTGAGACAAGAATATTATCTTCTGATCAGATTAATTGGCGAGTCTACATAATATAGGTCATAAATAATAATAATCCCCTAAAATCAGGCAACAGAGGGTTAAAAGTAAAGTTGTTTGTCTAACTGGTTCTTAAAAACCTCCACATTTGTCTCAGTGGACACCCAGAGGTGCTCAAAACTGGCTGCCACTTTGGAAAATTTATCTCTAAGCTGTTTGGGAGAGGGACTGTGTCAGCTTCTGTGTAGCATCTAGCACACTTTTGGTGTTCAAAAATGGATCCTTGGCGCCACTTGTAACAGCTTTGTGCTGACACAGCAATACAAAGAAATCGTAATGCTATCCTAAGGGACAGACAAGGATTCTCCCAGGAGAGGGGGATCTTTGGGTGACATACAGCCAGCATAGCTAGTTTCTATCCTATCCACTTCGCAAAATACTCTAGCTGGTGCTCAGATGTTCTGAAGTTGGGCACTAGTATAAAACCTTAACATAAATAATTGCTGGCACATTCTGGTTTTGTAACAGGTTGTTTCCAAGAGGTTGCTGTAAATAAGGACTGGAAGTGTGGCACACTTTTTAACAGTGAGAGTAATTAAGCATTGCAACAACTTACCAAGGGTCATGGTGGACTCTCCATCACTGACCATTTTAAAATCATGACTGGATGTTTTTCTAAAAGATACACTTACCCAAATTAATTCCCAGAGTGTATGACCTATGTTATAACGGAGGTCAGACTAAATAATCACAGTGGTCCTTTCTGGCCTTGAAATCTATATATCTTATGCAGATTTGATACATGGAAAGTGTTATCATTTAATGGATTCCCCCACACACACACCCCTCAGATCAATTACTACATCTTTCCTTTTGCTGCACTGAGAGTTTGTTTTTCGTTTAATAAGCTTTTTTTTTTTTAAAGGAATCCCTGTATTTCTGCATATGCTTGAGCGTGAAGAACTAAAGATGTGTGCTTTAATACATTTAATTCAGCAGCTTCTATTCTGTCCTTGTTTCATCTAATTCTATGTGGGGGAGGAGGCAGGCAGAAGAGGAAGGAAGTCAGTTAAGGAAAGACTTGGCTCCAGGAGATCAAAGAAGAGGATCTGTTAAGACTCCATGCTTTCCACATCTGATATTTTATTGCAAGCCACTGGGGGCAGGAGCAAAACCTTTAGTTTCAGAGCTTAGTCTTAAAAAGTTCAAAAATACTCAATGGATGGGAACCAAGGAAGGAGTCTGTAAGCTGGAGCTTCATAGGAATAACAGGAGAATTAGGAAATGCAACGTATTACCTACAGCTGCCCTTGCTAGCATGGGAAAGTGGAAGATAATAAAATGATGTGTAGGGATAATTAGCCAGCACTGTGTTGTAATCTTCAATAGAAAAATAGATCCTTTACAAAGAACTCCCACAGAAATCATCCTACAGTATTTATCACTACATTTTGTATTTTGACGTTCCTTTATGTGTTCAAATACTTTATATACACTTAAGATGCAACTGATATTTAAATGTGCAAAAGAATCATCCTTTTTTGTTTAGCACTGTAAGAAGCTCTGAGGATAAAAGCAATTTAATCAGAAATATGGGATGATGAGAAGAGGCAGCAAGGGAGTGCCTCTTCATTGCTGCATGAAGAAATAATTAATACCCACAGAATGTCTATTAAATGAAACAGAATTTTTTATTGCTAAACAGTGCAGCCATATAGACCAATTTCTGTACCATGCTGGTATTATTACTGTACATTGTTAAGAAAGATAACACACAAGCTGAAATTCACTGACAGCGAGTAGGGGAGCAAGAGTTGCAAACACCTTTTTGCCCTGTTAGATCCCACACCAAAGTGCTTCAAATAAATACTTCACTCACATCAGTGCTTTCTGATTTATTTTTTTTTTAATTTCTGAAAGTGTTTGTCAACAAGGCAATTTATACAGCACTGGAGAGGGGATCGTGTTTCAGACCCAAAAAAGAAAGAACAATTGTTAAGAGGTTATTAGTCAGGTGCAAAGTTTTTAGAAACTTAGTTTTTCTGATGGAATGAAATACACATTTTATCACAAAAGACCAAAGAGTTAAATAACCGACACAGACACAAACGCACTGCACTAAATACCATAGAGAGGGCAGTGATAGGATGAAAGAGGGACAAGCAAAGTGACAGATTAGATACGTACAGTAACAGAGGCTTTATGGAAAGAAAGTTTTTGAAAACCTATATTCAATTACTTCAGGGTCGGCCTTAGGGAAAATGGTGCCCTAGGACAACTTGTATTTTGGTGCCCCAAGCCCCTGCGTCCCCACCCCATATCCATCTCCCCATCACCGCTGGCCCCAGCTGCCTCTCCGGGCTTCCCACCCATCCTCCTTGGCCCCCAATGTCTCCCTGGGCTTTCCACCTATTCCCTCTGGCTCCCACTGCCTCCATGGGCTCCCCAACCATCTCCCCAGCCCCCAATGATTCTGCAGGCTTCTCCTCACCTCTGCTACCTCCCCAGGCTTCCCACTCATTCCCCTGGCCTCTGCTGCCTCTTTGGGCTCTCCACACCTCATCACCCCTGGACCCCGCTCCCTCCCCAGGCTCCCCCTTCATCTCCCATCACTCCCAGGCCCCACTACTCCCCCCCTCCATTGTTTCAAGCTCCCTTCTGCAGCCTCACACCCCAGGCCCACCCCACTCCTTGCTTGTTAACCACAGCACCCCAGACAGTTGCCCATGTCACCCATCTGTAAGGCTGGTCCTGCAGGTGTGTGATACTTTATAGAGTTTTCTGTTCCTCTCCCTTTCCAGGGAGCTCTGTGTGAGCTATGTGCATAATGTTTTTAAATCATTCTGGTTGTGATGGTGAACCTTTATCAAAGGTTACTACTGTCCAAAACAGAAATCCACAGCTGAAGGGGAATGGGCTGTCAACGTTGTGGAATAATACAGCCTCCAATTCATTTATAGTAAAAGATATTGCAATGGGAATCAAAAGATACATGGCATGAACTATGTAGTACAAAACCAAAGACAGTTCTAACACTGCAAGCAAAGGCAGTAGTTTAACCTGACAGTTTAACAGCTGACATAACAATGAAAGCCACCTATAAGAAAGACAAGGGGTATAGGGAAGCAGATATCTGATGATTACCATGTAATGACAGCTCACAACGAGCAAGGAGTGATTCCAAATGCAGATCTTATTGTACTGAAAGACACAACAAACAGTCTCAGCTGATTATGAGACATTGCAGAAAGTGGAAACCACATGCTGAGGTGATGATCTCTCACTGAACAGAATTGCTGAAACAGTTATGGGTTAAGGATAGGAAGTGTTGCAAAACGTTAGAAAAGGTATTGAGTTTCTGTGCATTATACATTTAAATTTCTAGGGATCTACTATCTAAAGAGGCAGCTGCCATTCTGTGAAGCAAAGCAGGCACCACATGTTGCTTTCACAGCAGGAGGATTGACGGATGACATTTACCCATAACCACCCGCGACAAATTTTTGGCCCCATCAGGCATTGGGATCTCAACCCAGAATTCCAATAGGTGGGGAAGATTGCAGGAACTAGGGGATAACTATGGGATAGCTACCCACAGTGCAATGCTCTGGAAGTCGACACTAATCTCGGTACATGGACACATACCGCGAATTAACGTGCTTAGTGTGGTCGCGTGCACTCGACTTTATACAATCTGTAAAATCAGAATAATCCCATAGTGTAGACATACCCACAGTGTGCTCTCTCAGAGATTAAGGCCTGGTCTACACTGGGGGGGAAACCAGTGTAAGATACACAATTTCAGCTACGAGGATAGTGTAGCTGAAGTCAACGTATCTTAGATCAAATTTAAGTTACTTACTTCACGTCCTCACGGCACGCTGCGGCTCCCCCTCTTTCACCTCTCGCCGAGCTGGAGTTCAGCAGTTGACAGGAGAGCGATTGGGGATCGATTTATTGCATCTACATGACACATGATAAATCAATCCCCAATAGATCAATCGCTACCTGCCGATCCGGTGGGTAGTGTAGACATACCCTAAGACTCACCATGGATGGCTCTTTGTATACAGAAAAAATTAAGAGTTTTGACTATGAGGTTTATTACTTTGTCAAAGAGAAAGCAGCATCAGAATTGCAATGCAGCATGCTCCTACACTTACGTTTTTTACATTCATTAACTTGATGTATAACATTCTTGGAACTTTACTTGATTTGTTGAAAAGTTTTCACAATAAAGGATGAATAGAGACTGTTCAACAGCAAATGTGCATTAGCGTTATCCTTTTAATACTCTTCAGTATTATGTATTGAGACAGAAAAACATTCATAAGGTCACTCCAGGACCAATAAGAGCTCTGATATATCTGTTCTGTGGCCAGGAGAAGTCTATATTGAATATCTAGTTTCCAAATGTGAATGTGAAACCTCATACTGCACCATAAGCTGCATTGGCTATTGATAGTACTATTCAGGCTGCTTACTTGCACAAAACATACCACATTTCTTGGGACCTGCTTGCTATGAAAGCATATGTTTTATTTACCATAGAATAGCTTGATGTTTGACTTAGTGTTTCTAATAAGCACTTTCAATACCATGCAAGACATTGTTGCCTGCAGTATAACTGACACCAAACATAAGCTACTAGCCTTCTTTTTCACAGCCTCTTCCCTCCCAACCTATCATTTCTCATTCAGTATCAAGAGGTCGACTCCCACCTCTGATCAGCCCATAATGCCAGCCTCCATCAACCACTTGTTACATTTTTATGTACACCTTAATCGTGTTTCTAATACCGCCCCTCTCAGACAAAAACACACCAAAAAACATGGCAGCAAATTTCAGAGCCCAGATCAAGTGACTTGGGCTCACACCACAGGGTTAAGCATAGACGTTCAGGCTCAGGCTGGGCTTAGGCGCTAAGACAGGGGTTGGCAACCTTTCAGAAGTGCTGTGCTGAGTCTTCAGTTATTCACTCTAATTTAAGGTTTCGCGTGCCAATAATACATTTTAACAGTTTTAGAAGGTCTCTTTCTATAAGTCTATAATATGTAACTAAACTATTGTTGTATATAAAGTAAATAAGATTTTTTAAATGTTTAAGAAACTTCATTTAAAATTAAATAAAATGCAGAGCCCACTGGACCGGTGGCCAGGACCCAGTAGTGTGAGTGCCACTGAAAATCAGCTCGCGTGCCGCCTTCGGCATGTGTGCCATAGATTGCCTACCCCTGCTCTAAGACCTGAAAATAGGGGAGGTGTTCAGGCTCAGGCTGGAGCCTGGGTTCTGAGAATCTACATGGCTATTAGCCCCATAGCATGAGCCAGTGTCAGGTGACCGGGCTCTGAAACTCACTGCCATAAGTTGTGTTTTTTTGCTGTGTAGACATATCCTCAGTTGGGATAAGCTTCCTGTAAACATCCTCAAAACTAACATTATTCTTCTTTTCATTAATTTTACAAAAAACTTGACAATGATTAGGCTGCTGGTGTGCTAAGGCCATCCCCTATCACGCTGATTAGTATTGTTTCATTGTTTGCTTGTGCTCCCCCATATGTTGTCTCATGTCTTACAAGCAGACTGCAAGCTCGTTGGGTCAGGAACTGTCTTTTTGTTCTGTACAGCGCCTAGCACAATGGGGTCCTACTCCATGACAGTGCTCCAAGGAACTACAGTAATACATCATAATAATGAAGCATGGGTACTTGAATAATCCTTTTCTAAGTAGCACGTGACTGATATAGCTCAATATTCTTTAACTTTCAAAAAAGTTGTAGTAGTTATAGGTAAGGTTGCACATTATACAATACTCCATAGAATGTTATGATTAATAACTAGCTACATTTAAATCACACTCTATATATGGCAAGTAAATTTTAAGTTAGATGTCTGAGTGCACTTTGGAACCAGTATGTATTTTTCATGGGCTTAGTCAAATCTGAATACAATTTATATTTGGCCTATTCCAAATTGCTTTTTGCCTCAGAAAGACAATTCATCTTAATTTTGTATCACTTTATTTCAAAATTCCTCCCAAAATGCCACTATCTCATGAATGGGTTTCTTATTTTGTAGGAGGAAGGCGGGGAGAAGAGAATGAGTAGTGTCCCTCTAATGAAGTCATAGGAGAAAGTGAATTAGGGCCTGATTCTGTTCTCATTGAAGTAAATTGCAAAAACTTTCAAAAGATTATTTTTTTGTTGGCACTAAAGCTATTTTAGTTCACAAGCTAAGGGAGAAAGTCGCACATAAAATGAGTCATTACCTTCTCTTCAACCAACCATTGTTTTATTACGGCATAGAGTAATTTAATAATTTAACTAATAGGCTGAAAATTGGCTAGGGCATAACACAATAAAGGCCCAATTAAGACAAAAAAGCAGATTGATTTTGTTGAATATTCTGTAAGAATTAACAAATTTAAAAAGTCCCAGAACTGAAAATAGTTTTCTGTTTTTCAGCACATGACTATATAAGGAACAAATATAGTGCTACCATCAATTTTGAGCTGTGATTCACAGTCACTCATTTTTGAAAGACTGAACGTATCAAGAACAGTCTGAGTATGTTTATGTATGAAAAGTAGCTTGTTTGTATTAAAGGTAGAAAAGTTGGCACTTTTAAAGTGAATTAGAAAACCCAAGAAGCCTGCAGTTGAAATTTATTCTCTCATGGAATGAATTTGTCTCCTTTATTTTATACTGCTTTGTTATTTTAAGGTTGCTTCTGAAGCCTAGGTTTGTTTTTTTTCTTTGCTTGGTTTCAGAAACATTTGTTCTGAAACTACCACCAACAAATGACATGAAAATGAAAACAGATATGAGTGGTTACATTTTTGGCCAGCAGCTTCAACAAATCTCTTTAATCATATACTAAAAAGACTAATTAGATGATACCACAGTAAGTCTGATATATATAAAAAGACTGTTTATCCATATTGAATCACTTTGGAAGAAGAAGTTAAGGGCTTGACTACACATACAGTGCTGCAACAGTGCAACTGTACTTAGTGAAGATGTTACTTACACCAACGGGAGAGCTTCTCCTGCCAATGTAAGCACTCCATCTCCTCAAGAGGTGGTAGCTAGGTTGACAACAGAAGCCCTCCAACTGACATAGTGCTGTCTAAGCCAGCAGTGAGGTCAGTAAAACTGCGTCGCTCAGGGGTGTGGGTTTTCCACACCCCTGAGCAATGTAGTTAAAACGACATAAGTCTGTAGTGTAGACCAAGCCTAAGTAAGTCCTTTGGAAGGGGATGAATTCCACACCTAAAGCAGATTGAGGGTTTTATGAAAATGAGTATGTCCTCCCCAGTTAATATCCAATTTATGAAATGAAATATTTATTTGTATCAGTTTTCTTCTATAAGATATGAAAACGATAGCAATATTATATAGTTTTATTACTACTACTGAAAAATTACATTTACTACTGTGACAAAGTTCCACCTCTACCTTGGTGGGTCCTGCACTTATTGGCAGATTTGTTCACCTCAGTGATCTTCCCCACAGTCTGGGTCAACTCCTCCTGTGTCTGATCAGGAGTTGGGGGGAACCCTGGCCCACCCTCTACTCCGGATTTGAGCCCAGGGCCCTGTGGATTGCAGCTGTCTATAGTGCCTCCTGTAACAGCTGCATGACAGCTACAACTCCCTGGGCTACTTCCAGCAGCACACCCTCTCACTCTCAGCTCCTTGTGCCTCTTGCTCCCAGCTCCTCACACACACTTCCTGTCCTCTGGCTCCCCCCTGCCTGACTAGAGTGAGCTCCTTTTTAAACCCAGATGCCCTGATTAGCCTAACCTGATTGGTTGCAGGTGTTCTAATTAGCCTGTCTGCCTTAACTGGCTCTAGCAGGTTCCTGATTACTCTAGCGCAGCCCCTGCTCTGGTCACTCAGGGAACAGAAAACTACTCATCCAGTGACCAGTATATTTATCCTCTACCAGACTCCTGTATCCCACTGGTTTGGGTCTGTCATGCTATACAAAGAGAATTTAGGGACATTGTTAAAGGTATGTAGGTGCCCAAAATTGCAGAGAGGCACCTAGTGTAATTTTCAAACACACCTGGACCCCTGACCACCACTGAAATCAACGTCAACCACTGCTTTTGAAAGTCCCACCAGACATTTAGGCACCTGAGTACTTTTAACAACCTGGTCTTAATACAACTTGGAGAACGTACTATACATCCAAATGAAGTCCAATGTCATTGCATTTACTTTATCTTATAGCTTATCTACTTTTCTTTATATGTGCTTGCATGGTTGAAAAGAAATGCTGACCAACAGACAAAAGAATACGCTCAGTCTTTCTCCTTTGAAGTTATGAAAATAGATTCCAAGAATATAGGGCAATAAAGAAGATTAAGGATGATACTGAAAATGCCCAGAAAATGAATGAATTGATAGAAAGATTACAAATGAACAAAAGGCATGTGTCTTTACACATTAGTATAAAATCAGAGTAGGCCTACACAAAAGAACAAGATTTTTTTCATCTCATTAGTCTGTTCTAGCTCTCTATTCCTTAGAAAATAAGGAAATTATATTATAGCACTCTACATTTTAGTAGAGGATTCTAGATTACAATTTTTTGTTAGTAGCCACTTTTAATGTTGGACAGAAGCAGCAGAAAGAGCAGAGGTACTACAGTTGTCCATTTCATTTCCAATAGGGCTCATTTTCCCACCATGCAAAGAAATTACCAGAACCATTTGCTTCTTCATAAAGCAGAATTTTATGCAATTAATTTAATCTGTTTTTGTTTGCAAATTGTCTGAGAACAGCAATTTTCTTTCATGTGTTACTCAAATTGTTTAGCGATTAATTTCAGCTAATAATTCACACCCTGAACTTCATTAGTGAGTAGTTTATTGCCAGTAATTGATATTTAAAAAATTAGCTGTTTTGATTGAAGATATATCACATGGTGTTTTTCCACCTTGATTGCATTAATGTAAACCTGACCATAAATTTACCCATGTGCAGATGAAAAAAAATCAGCATTTACTTTCCACTAATATTTTCCAATATTCAATTAATTCTCTATTTTGGTAAACATTCCTGCGCGTAAACTCATTTACTAGCTTTGCAGAAAGTGGACACCTGTATAAACTGAGTGTGGGCTGGGTGTAAGGCAGTACCAAATCAGAATTCTTGCTGCCAATGGTGATAGCGTTTTTAAACCCCATCCTGCACACCTTTTATAACCTCCTTATTGCACAAGAATAAATGACCACATACGGAGCAAGCTAACAGAGAAGCATGCTCCTAGTGTCTACATTTGCAATCCACAAAAGAATTATCTAAAGCTGAGCACAGCTATGTTATTAGGACCTCAAGGGCAATGAAGGTAGTTCTGCAGTAATAGTAACTCTCAAATGGCAACATACTCTATGAAATCACTTTTAGTTTACAGAAACGATACGTATTAGAATGTATAGGGGCAAGTTGTGCCTGGCCCTTCTGCACATATACAAAAGAGGCAGGAGTTAGAGTACTGCTCCCCACCCCATTGCTGATCCAAAGGCACAAGGAAGAAGGGTCATGCTCAGGACCGTCTCTAGGCACCAGCAAAGCAAGCACGTGCTTGGGGCGGCACATGTCCAGGGGCGGCATTCCGGCCGAAGTCACAGGAGGATTAGCCCAGCTTGACCTCACTACAACTCCCTTGGGCTTAAGGAGGCCAGCGGAAGCCGGGGCTGCATTGGTGCCATGAGACACAGTGAGGAACTGGTCGGTGGGGCAAGCACTGAGGGGGATAATCCCCTTCCACCAAGCGTCCCACCCCAGTGCTAGCGTGGTGTGTGCCACCCACAGGGCTGGGCCCCTCCACAGGCAGATCCCACGATCCACCGCCAGGTGGGCTGCGCTGGGCAGCTGAAGAACGAGGTCGTTGCTCTCACCCCCGCTTGATCAAAGCACTCTCCAATCAAAGACAGCTAGCTTGCCTTTCCCTGAGTGCCCCGTCCCCAAAAGTTGCGAGCTCCTGCTCCAGCACCTCTGTGCCGTGCAGGATGGGGCACATCTTCTCCTCCTGCTGCTCTTGCAAGTGGTGGAGGCTCCTCCAGCCCATCAGTGCAGAGAGGAGCCTGGTTTGGGGGCCAGGTCTGGAAGCAGAGCTCATGATGCCTGTCAGGTATTTCTACATCTAGGCAGTCAGTGCAGCTGGACAGAACTTTACCCACTCCCCATCCAGGTACTGTGCATGTATCTGCTCTTTGCCCCTGTCATAGCATTCTCTCTCAGATCTGAACTTTAGAGTTCAGAAAATGAGATACTAGCATGAATTTCCCTATGCTTAATTACCAGCTTAGATTTGATAGGCTGCCACCACCCAAAAATATAGTGTTTTGGGGCACTCTGACCTCCCCAACCTTCCCTGGGGACCCCAAGAACCCAGACCTCTTGGGTTCTTAAAACAAGGAGAAATAAACCATTCCCACACCTTCCCCGTCTCAGAACTTCCCTCCCTGGGATATCCTGAGATACTGATCTAACCTCTTAAATCACCATACAGAGAAGCATCTCCCTTCCCTTCCACAAAGAGGCAAACAGATTCAAGGAAAACAGAGAGAGATTTTATCTCTCCCCCTCCCGTCTCCCCACCCATCCTGGTGAGTTATCCCAATCCCCTGGGATAAAACAAGGGAAACAGAGAAAAAACAAACAATCAGGTTCTCTAAAAAGAAATCTTTTAATAAAAGAAAGGAAAAAGTGAAGAATTCTCTGTAACTTCAAGATGTCAATATACAGGGTCCTATAGCTTACAGACACCAGAAAGAGACTTTCCCCCCAGTACCAATACAAATCAAAATATTCCCAGCAACTACACATATAAAAGTTAACCAGCCAGATCCACAAATGCAAATAGTGTAAAACAATTAAAAAGCCTAAACCGCCTGTTTTACTCACTACTTGAAAAGAGACTTAGAGAGCCTGTAGTAATGTCTGGTCTCTCTCAGACCCTCCAAGAGAAGAACAAAGACCAAGAACTCACACCCAAACTTCCCTCCACTCGAATTTAAAAGTATCTTGTCTTCTGATTGGTCTTCTGGTCAGGTGTCCATTTTCCTGCTTGTAACCCTTTACAGGTATAAGAGACATTAACCCTTAACACTCTGCTTATGACAGCCCCCGCCCCTGATTGTGGCTCTCTCTCTCTCTCTCCAGACTGGGATCTGAGCCACAAGTCTGGCTCAGGGGGGGTCTAGGACTGAGGAAACTGTCACCTGAAGGAGTTGACTCAGGATGAGAAGCGGGTCCAAAGAGCCTTAAGTTTTTCTCCCTACTCTTTCCCTTTTCTAGCCCCCGAGGCGCCTTGGTGTGCTCCAGTTACCCAAGATCCATCACTGCTGCTTTTTCATCTTGCAATGTCAGACACGTTTCACAATAATACACGTATGTTTAAACACAAACATTCATTCTATGATAAGCTCACCCAAAACATTAAAATCCTTTATTACTCTTCTACTGGTCAGTGTGTCTTTCCATGTAACCCTGCATCTTCTCTCATTTGCTAAATAGGAACAAAAACAAAACCAAAAAAAAACCACATACACACACAAATTGCAAAGTGCAAATGTGTAAAAACAAAACAAAAAGGGGGGGGCAGATTTTTTGCTTGGGGTGGCAAAAAAACAAGAGCCAGCCCTGGTCATGCTGTGTCTTGAGACATCTGTCCGTGTCATACTGTGTCTTGATAGCATGAAGAGACAAGAAATATTTAAGAGGACACATCATGGACCTACAAATAGATTCTGGATCAGGGGAACTAGAGCCTGCAATATGTGGAATTTATTAACAGAAATACAATGCTGTAGCTTCTATTATAAATGGACATTTTGCTCATCAGAAAGCCACGGCCTGGATTAATACATATTGAAACACACCTGACTTTTCTGATGCAATGTAGGTCTTAGTACTGATCTGTGGGCTTCACAAATTATAAAACCACAAAAAAATTAGGCTAAGCGAAGATTTTGATCATACAGAGGCTGTTTATGTAGCTAATGACAGAAGCACACCACACATACGCTGTGGTATGAACATTCAGTTATTTTCCTACCTGTCAACTGGCCACATTTCATACACTCTAGAGATAAAGTCTTATAAGCTTTAGTGATCATACCTAACACAGTGGTTGCTTTATGAGTTAGACATGCCTAACTCATAAAGGAGTTAAAAGAAAAACAAAAGGAAGGAGGTTAATATGATCTTGCTTAAAGATTACCATGAACATCTAGCAGTCTGTAATGGGCAGAGGTTTAGATCTCAAGGCTAACAGATGAGTGTTGCCAAATTCTTAGCAAAAGAGCAGTAAGATTCTTTGTGTATCTGCAGATTAGGCAAGGGCCTGAACCAAGAGATCAAATACTAGCATTCCTGAATTACTGGAATGTAGAGAAAAGGTGCCAGCCTGGCTTCAGATCCTGATTTTGCAGCTCAGCCACATCTCTATTTATTAAAGATAAGCTGCAGAAACAATGTTTTGGTCCCTTAGTGACCCTCTTGATAATGATCATCTTGCTTCCATCCCTATTTTGGTGGAATATACTAGCAAGAGCTCTGCAGGACCTAAATACTGATGTCATACCAAGGTGAAACCTGACTTACAGCTTCTCCTCCCCCAAGAGAGGCTGTTCCTCTCAGCAGGGAGAGAGGGAAGGAGAGCTGCAGTCCAGGTTACAAGAATATCATTTGCCACCTCTCACTTTGCTAGAGGGCTGGAGTAGTGAAGCAAGGATCTGACCTTTCTAATGTAAAAACAGAATTTCCTTTGATGCAGGAAGTGTCTGAAATTAGAGGCAGGAGACTCCCCACCCCCGCACTTGTTTGCCTGTCAATTATGCATGCAGATAGAGTCTTCTGTCTACTACACATCATATACCCTTCCAAATGATCTCTTAAATTAATAGCATCAAGGCCTTAATTAGTAACAACCCCTTTCTGCCTCCCCTAGAGGATTATAACAATTCAATTAGTCTCAGGTAAGTCAGAGAGATATGTTCATCCTAACCCAGCACTTTTTATGCAGTCAAAACTCCCAGGAAGGTTAGAGGAGTTTGATGAGTGCAGGATTGGGCCCACTTGATTGATGTCATAAAACTGTCATCCTCTTCCCCTGGGCAGGCTACCATCACACAATGCCTTGTCTCTTGGGTCTAGCCTATACAGGAAAGAGCATCTATTTAGTTAAATAGGATTTAAAAATAAAATTCATCTGGTCAAAATTCCTAATTAGACACCCTTGAACCAGCTTGATGCTTGCCTATATTGATTTTGTTTAAGTCAGTAACTTTCGGATACATGCAAAACTGATTGGTTCTATATTAAGAGTCTGCACATAACCAGATTGATTAAAACAGGTGCACATTTCTAGTACAGACACGGCCAAGGACTGGCCGACTCCTCCAAACATTTAACAGGTACCCTCTCAACAGCTGCACTATTTCACATACCATGACTAATTACTTCCCAGGACTGTCATGGTTATAGTGCAAGCTGCACTGCAGACACTTTTCAGTCCCCCTCATGTGCTCCCCTTTGGGGACAATGTTTCACTATTGTCACCCCCTCTGCTGAGAACTACACCAGTGCTTAATTTGTAATTAAAGAGGTGTCCAGGCTCAAGCAATTTTAATAATCATAACTGATGCAGCAAGCCCAGAGGGGCTGGGGCTCAGCCCTGGCACAAATTAAGCTCTGAACTACATAGTCCTTCCATTCAGACTGGAACTCGGAGCTGCAGTCCCCCTGATTCCCAACCATGCTAAACTGACTGACCCAACTGGGTAAGCCCTTTTTTCCTCTGGGAGCCTGTGATTAGCAACTGATTATGGTGACTCAAAAACCATCTTCAAAATAAAGCATTATTTCTTCACCCAATGGTGCACAGCATGCAGAGATAAGGAATACAACACAAAAGACCTGTATGCGTATTTCTCCTTGCTTAAACCTTAATCTTTCCTTGCAAACTGTAGTAAGTTCCATTCAGTCCAGACACATCCAGCTCTGGCTTGGGAGAAGCAGACTGACAAGCAGCAAAAAGCTCCCTGTGTGTCTTCTCCTTGCTCCCTGTGAGCACTGCCTAACACTCCCTGGGCTCACCCTACCAACACACTCTGTCCCTTCTTTTTCTAGGTCCAGTGATATGATTCTAGTGGTTTAATATCCCTTTTGTAGCACCTCCATTATACCCTGTTGCCTCCTTTAGTGCTAATCTCCTTTCAAGTTTCAATGGGCAGGCCTGGGTTCATCTGGATCCCACTTCCAGCTCAGCAAGACATAACTTTCTGATTCTCCTCAGATAAATTTACTTGGTGGTGCTTCCACCCCACTTGCTCCTTCCTGGCAAGATCACCAGGGCAGCTTGGAAGGAAAATTCTAACCACAGGGTAACCCTGAGTTACTTGCCAGATAGTTGGAGACTCTCAAGGAATAAAACACACGCACACGCACTATAATGAACACAGGAACTGTATTAAACAGAAAGTAAATATGACATCAGAGTAAATCAATACTTTCAGGGTCATCAGTGCCTGCCCCACGTTGGTAATACCCATGAATTTCCTCACACATGATCTGATAGAGCAGCAGTAAAATTTACAGTCATGTTGGTATGCTTACTTTGCAGGGGCCCTTGATGACCTATGACAACGATGTTTTCTGTAGCAGCAACAGGCTGGCAGTACAGCTCAAAAGACTGATGTGGGATAAAGTGGTAAGTTCCTCCACAGGTTTAATAGACAGTAGGTAAAGAAAGCCCTTACCCAACAGCTTGAGGGCAAAGTTCAGGGAATTGGAGATCTCCCAACAATTTCCCTGACTATCTGACCAAAATATGGTGCACTCTCAGCTCCACGAATAATCCTCAGGTTCAGAGCTGAATCAGGACTCCCCATCAACTGCAGAGGGGCTGACATTTGCAGTTGGCAGGTATCCTCTTCATGCAGGAAGCAAGCTGCTTTCAAACCTGCAATTTCCCCTCACCGTAAAGGGATGCAGGGATCCGGCAACATTTTATACTACTTTGTATGAGTGTAAATGATTATGCATGGTGAACAGCAGTGAAGACTCAAGCCCAGTTACTTTATTTGGAGTTAGAAGTACAAACAGGGTGATAAAATACATTTCTCACCAGGTCCCATATAGAAGCCAGGATAATCTTACATCTGCGGTTGCATAGACTGAAGAGAGCCAAGTTAGGTACTAGTGAAGCAGCAGAGCATGAAAGCGTGAAGGCTCAATCCTCAGTTGTGCCAAGTTCATATTCAGCCGAGAGAGGAGAACAGTAAAGAAATATGGTTCTAAGCCACTGTCCACTCTCTTGGGCCATCTAGGGGCCAGAGTTATCTCCGGCATAATTTAGAGCAACTTTAGGGACCACTGTGCGAACCAAGGAGCAGCAGTTTGCTTCTCTTATATTGAGGCAGAACAGAACCTGGTGATATAAAACCAGCTCTCTATCATCACTTCTTTGCTACTGAGACATTGACCCCCCCACCTGGGCTTTGCCATGGATTCCAGACTTGATTACACATTTGTCAAAATTTTAAAACAAACACCTTGACTGTGACATTGCAGTCATTCCTATGCTGCCCTTTTTCCTTGATACCCTTCATGCATAGGAGAAGCTTCACATAAACCTCTACAAAGCCACATCATTGTCCTCTTTCAAATATCTCCCAAAACTCTCTTCTGCTGTGAGGCCTCCAAAATACCTTGACAATGTTTAGACAGCTGGTATGCTGAGACCACTTCCTATCATGCTAACTAGTATTTTCTCATTGGTAATTTGAGCTCCTGCAGTCTTTTTCTTATAGCCACCCACAGGGCCCTCCTTAGGCATAGGCAACATAGGCAGCTGCATAGGGCACCTGAAAACTTGGGGCACCACTGGGTCTTAGTGTCCACCCTCTTGTTTTCCTATTCCTGTTCTGACCCTTCCTGCAGGCTCCCACAGATGGCTGCTCTAGCCTGGTGAGTCTTCCTTGGGAGGGAATCTAGTAGTTAAAAGTGAAAAAACCTCCAGCCTGCCAGACCTATTAGCACAACAGTGAAACTGTTAAAGAGACATTCAAGGGGTAATAAAGCCATTTAACAGGCATTTGCCAACCCCAAGGTATATACTGACAGGTTTCAGAGAGGTAGTCCTGTTAGTCTGTATCAGCAAAAACAAGGACCAGTCCTTGTGTCACCTCAAAGACTAACAAATTATTTGGGCATAAGCTTTTGTGGACTAGAACTCATTTCATCAGATGTTCACGGAAGCTTATGCCCAAATAAATTTTTATACTGTCAGTTTCTGACTTTACTGACAAAAACAGTTGTGCATTAATGTAATATTTACACAGAACATGTCAGTCTACAGGACCTTAGTTTAAAATTTGCTTTAAAAATATTTCATTAGTGAGCTGGTGAAGATTATAAAATCACATTTCTAAAAAATGCTTGCATAGAGTTTTAGATGCACAATCATCTTTAGCCTTAAATGTGTGGATCTTCACACATAGTTTTTTAAATAAATCCTTCAAAAGATCTCCCTTATCTAAAATACACATTTTAATTACTATAGTTAAAAAAAAAAAAAGTGCTTCCAAGGCTTCTTGTCCTTTCTGTCCATCCCTTCACCACCTCTCCCCCCACTCCCCACTGAAGAGAGCCCTTAAAGGGACAACAGTCCTTCCCTTCCAGATAGCTGGACAAAGAGTTCCCTTTCTTTACTTCTGACTATCCGACAAATTAGTTTTAAAAGAACCCTCCAGCAAAATCAGTACCTTAGTAAGACAAAATCCTTGTTATACATAAAATCTTTGGAAACATTTTTTTAAAGTTGGTGAAATTTCATAACCATGTCTCTTGTTATGGAGAACACACAAAGTAAATTACTGTTCCCTTTTTCTAAAAGCAATGAACATTGTTATGAACACACTAAACCTCTCTGATTAATTTAAAAGAATGTCTTTGTTTCAGTGAGTTAAATATGTAGTAATCTGGAATGCTGGCTTAAGATTTGAGTACATTTAAAATATAAATTCAACTTAGAAATACTGATGAAGGAAATGTAAAACAGAAGAGCTGCATCATGTATTCCATTATATGTAATGTTGTATTCAGCAGGACAGCTGACTCACCCTTACTATGAAGTTTCTGCAAATAAATCTCTGACAAACTTCAGGGCATATAAAAAACCTGTGACTGACATTTTTTATTCCCAAATTTTAGTGCTTTTAATTAGGTACTTTCTTCATGTCATTCTGCATGAGGGAGAGTGCATGGAAGTCTCTGCGGGGAACTCTGACTCTCTGCCACCATGAGGCAGGCTGGGCATCTCATTATCCTTTGCTGTCAAGTCCCTCCTCCCCCTCCCCCACCAGGCTGTGAGCTTGGGCTGCCATCCGGCATAGGGGCACCAGTTTAATAATACTGCGTAGGGCCCCATAAATCCTAAGGACGGCCCTGGCCACCTATTTAATCTTGCCTCATACATCGATGATAAGCCCTTTGGAGCAGGAATGTATTTTTGTTATGTGTTTGTATAGCACTAAGCAGAGCAGAGCTCTGGTATGGCTAGTACAATACAAATAAATAGAAATATACCAGCTCTGTACTGTCCAAGGATTCCCCTATGTAAATAGGAACACTCAGTTGTTCCTTTAGGATCAGAGTCAGGCCTGAGGAATGAATCTTTACAGTCTAAGAACAGCAGCAGCTGTTCACACAGCTTTTTGCAGGAGAACTGTTTGCCAGGTAAGAAGTCACTAAGTATCAGTGTTTATATATCCACAGTAACATCACTCTGTGACCTTGACACACAAAATATTAACAACAGGATACTGGTAAATTCAAATTTGCCTGCATGTTTCATCAAGGTTCCTCCCCAGGAGCCAGGCTCATTGCTTCCATTTTGAATTAATCATTATCATATGGTGAGGCAATTGACTATATTTGTAGTTGCATTTCCATTCACCACCCTCCCCAAACAGCCCCCTAAATAAAGCTGAAGTTGACCACACAACACATGTACTGGAAGGTCACAAGACATTGAAACTCACCATGAGATTTCACATAGCAAAATATATTTTGCTAATCACAAACAGTGAACTTAATCTAAATCTTACTAGTCATAGCTAGCCCTGCCACAAAGCTGCTCTGATTCCTGAATTCATGATTACATTTGATATGTTGCCCTTGCCACGCTGGCCACCTCACTACAACTCAGACACAAATGTGGCATATTTATCTAACCTAGCTGCTGATTTCCAGTGCTCTGATAAGGCCAGGAAGAGTTTTCTAATAAGATCCAAGAAAAACCTTGTGTGTTGTGACTAAATATGGTAGATCAGGGGTAGGTAACCTATGGCACATGTGCCAAAGGCAGCACATGAGCTGATTTTCAGTGGCACTCACACTGCCAGGGTCCTGGCCACCAGTCCGGGGGGCTCTGCATTTTAATTTAATTTTAAATGAAGCTTCTTAAATATTTTTAAAACCTTATTTACTTTACATACAATAATAGTTTAGTTATATATTATAGACTTATTGAAAGAGACCTTCTAAAAATGTTAAAATGTATTACCGGCACACGAAACCTTAGTGAATAAATGAGGACTTGGCACAGCACTTCGGAAAGGTTGCTGACCCCTGTGGTAGATGATGGATCAAAATCTGCCCTGATGTACACTCCCAGCAACTCAAAAGACTTCAGCAGGATGGCAAAAGGTGTAAATCAGGGCAGACCTTAGTTCCACATTTGTAAAGCGTATATAAGGGCTGAGTATTATAATTAGAAAAGAAGACATCCAGACCTGACCTTGAAGAGAGAAAGTAGATGATTAAGAAAGGGAACAGATGTAAGGGAAGGCAGAGCTGTTTTTCAAAGTGAGTATAAAATAAGAACATGGTGTTCAAATGAGAAAATGAAATTTGGAAGAAAGAAAAAGAAAATTGTTTTAGAGAGGTCTACTCTGAAATATCAAGGTCAGCTCTGTCTAATAACTCCTCACCCTCATTCCTAAAAATACTTTTAAAGTTATTTTAACTAACCTAATATCGGTCTAGCCCACGCTAAATACACCCAAAGACAACACCTCTTAAAACTCATATAGGACTGTGATCTGACTTCACCTGAAACACTAGCCCTAAACACTAGTTAGTTTTGACTTTGTACAAATTCAGCCCATAACAATTATTCTCTTCTTTGTTTGCTACCTGACCTATGCCATGAGAATCTCTATTTTTACTCTTTACTCTGAGCAGTTCTTTAAACACAGTTTACTTGGTAAGATACCTCTAATTAGCAATTGTCGTAAAGCTTAATTGTGCTGAACTCTCAGATATATCAGGTTAATATTTGATGCTAATGCTCTATAAGGAAGAAATTGACCATTTTTAAACAGTCGCTATGAGGTTCATTTAGAAATTGGAGTTGTCCTCCCAATATTACTGATGAGGTTAACATTTTCTGTGACTCCTCTTCTTACTCACTTACTGAATGTGGACTAATGATTGTGACATGCCATATATTTCTTGTCCTACTTTCTACTCTATGTAGTGATTCATTTCTTCCCCTAGTGACAAAGTTATCTTAGAAAATTACTGATCTATACAGTACATTGCAGATAAAAGTCAAAACAATTTTCAGTTTAGGTTGCAGGCCCCATAGGATCCTGCTAGCATCTGCTGACTGCTCCCAATATACATGAATACATAAAATATGCATTGCAGCTATCAATATAGTGCATAGGGTTTTTATAGCTTATTCATTGTTGACGGAGTACAGTACTCCAAATGTGCACAGTGCTTAACATGTGAAGTGATTCAGTCCCTGCCTTCTTAGAGGATATCATCTAAATTTAGACAGGATAACGTCTCCAGAACAAAGAAAAAGTGGATATGCTGTTTGGAAGGAGATAAACAAAGGAAAGCTTCAAAAAGACAGGTTTAAGATCTATGCTTAAGATGTGGACATTGGTGGCCAGCAGTGAGTGTAGCCATATCAGTGCAGACCCCCAAGTGTAGAAAAAGGAAAGTCATGATTTACACCATTTGAGCTTACTCACCAGGCTAAATGAAGGTGCAGTTAAATGTCCCTTTGCATGTTGATAGTTGAAACAACAGAAGCCACCACCCAAAGCTTAGGCAGCATGGCCTTAGCAGAAGCTAAGGTCTTGTGGGCAGAGGGATTTCCCTGGAAATTGATTGCAAATGCAGTGCTGGGGAATTGATTGGTTGCAGCTGTGCGTCTGAAGCAGAAAGGAAACAGAAAGCCAGGAGAGAGTGAGCAGATAGAAAGCAGTAGTGTAGAGCATTGCTCTCACAGGGAGCATAGACAGAGAGCTCTTGGGGGCAAAAGACTCACTGGAAAAGGCAGGCTTGACTTTCTGGTTAAGGAAACTGCCTTCTGTTTGTTCCTACTGAGTTCTGGGAACAGGACTGTGTATATATTTTTTGTAAATGAACAGGTTTGCACCAAGGAAATACCTGGCTCCTAATCAAGTTCTCCTCCTACTGGGAATAACCTGACAAGGCCTCAAATATTGACTAATTGCTCAGACTAAGCAAAATTAATATGTTATTAAGCTGGTCCCCAGGAAGTATACACATGTGAGGGTATTAAATCAAAGGAACAGAATGGTGCGGGCCCTGATATGAACATAATGGACCTCCCAGGCACACAAGGCCCCCTGAAGACCCTCTCTCCCTACTACAGAATCTGAATGAAATAAACTTCCCTGGGGCTTGGGCCAGCCTTTGAGGAGAATAAAGTGTTACACCAGCAGCTATAGCTGTTCTGCTATATTCAGATTCTTATACCATGCCCAACACTGCAGCATGAATGCCTTCTAGCTATGCCTCAAACAAACAATAAGGGGAGTTGTGGAACATATATTCATTGTCAGAGAAGGTAAGATCAGAGTGCTTTTTGCTCTTGGAACAGAAAGTAGTGAGATTTGAGTTGGTTTGTAGTTCCTTTGGGAGGCAAATAGCATGGACTGAGACCACCTCCAAGAGTGCTTTCTCTTGCACAGACTTTACTCTTTTGATGATAGCCAGATTCATTGTGCCGGAGCTGATAAATCTCCTCAGATAAAAGTAGTGATTTTTGTAGTCTCCTAGGCCAAGATCTTTAAGAGCCTTGAAGATGAGAGCTGAGATCTTGAATTTGACATATTTAGTCTGTGAGGAGCAAGTGTAATGAAGGAAGGACAGGTTCAATGTGCTCCCAGTAACTTGCATTCCTGAGGATTCCAGCAGAAGCTCTCCCTTTGTCTTTGCCACCTCTGGACAAATATAACTGGAACTGGACATTACAGTTTTGCCCCTAGATATGTATGTGTGTTGGGGAAGGGGAAGGATAGTATAAGATAGCAGAAGGATCAAGAGGCAGCATGCATCTGACATGTAACATTGTTTCTCTTTTTGCTAATTAAAAACGTTTTATATTCTTCCTACTACTGAACTATGGTTTCCTCTTGCTAGCCTCTATTACGCTAGCAAAAACCCAGTAAACTGAATTGTTAGAAGTTGCCTCTTGAAATTTAATTCCAGTGTGAAAGGTGCTGAGAGCTGCTTCTAAGGTCTGGTCTACACTCCCAAATTAGGCTGGCATTGACACAAAGTGTCTATCCAGTTGTGCATGTGCCTGTATTAAAGTTTGTCTCTGTAAGCCGGTCGTGTCGGGGCTCGTCCCCCTCAGGCGCGGCGGGGAGCCAGGGCGCCTCCTTACGCACTGCAGTCCGGGTTGGCTTAGCCCCTCGGCAGGTGTTGAGCGGGGTATAAGGTCTGTAAACAAGGTAAAGCCCCGGCCCTCTAGCTGGGGTCGGGGCTCTCAAAGTAAATAAGCCCCAGCCCTTGGACAGGGCGGGCAGTAATAGTTCAGGCTCAGGCCCCTAGCAGGGGCTGAGCAAACACAGTATCAGTCCAGGCCCTTGAACAGGCCGGACAGCAATAGTTCAGGCTCAGGCCCCTAGCAGGGGCTGAGCAAACACAGTATCAGCCCGGGCCCTTGACTCGGGCAGGGCACCAAACACAAGTCTAATTAGCTCTGGCCCTTTGGCTCAGGGCAGAGCAGTGGCAAAGTCAACGGAGCCCAGCCCTTGGTTCGGGTGGGGCACCAAACACAAGTCTAATTAGCTCTGGCCCTTTGGGTCAGGGCAGAGCAGTGGCAATAGGCGGGAAGAGGGTGAGTCTGCCACAGGTGCCAGGGGGAACGCAGGCCCTCCCACTCCACTGCGTTCCAGCCCGGGGCCCTAGCAGCGGTCAAGACCCGCTGCGGTAAGTGGGGATCCTGGCCGCAACACACTGACATGGGTTCGGGCTCTTCCGGAGCCAAACCAGGGTCGGCTATCCCCGGGCTACTTCCAACCTCCCCCTCTCTGGGTACCTGGTCCTTGTCGGCGTCATCTGGGGGGTCCCAGACCATAGGTTCCTCCGGGTACCGGTCGTGGGGAAGCTCAGGCCACTCCTCGGGGTATCGGGCACATGGCAGGTCAGGCCGATGTTCCTCTGGGTACCGGGTCTGAGGCAAGTCCAGCCAGCGCTCCTCCGGGTAATGGGCGCAGGGCAGGTCAGGCCAGCATTCCTCTGGGTAGTGGGCACGGGGCAGGTCCGGCCTGGTGGGAGCCCGGGCACCAGCATCTGTCCTCTCCGGCAGCCTGCTTCCAACTGAGCGCTGGGGCCAGGCTTTTATACTTCCTGTCCTGCCCCTTGACTTCCGGGGGGGCGGGGACAGGCCGTGCTGACTCCGTCCACTGAGGCGCCTGCTCTGGCTCATCCCCCTCAGGCGCGGCGGGGAGCCAGGGCGCCTCCTTACAGTCTCCTATAGACATAAACAACCTATTGCAGCAACACAGCAATCACCTCCGTGAACAACACTGAGCCATGGTTGATGTACTGACGTTGATGCAGTGTAGATGTAGACACCATATTATGTATATCAGTCCTAACACTCCTCCAGCTGCTGTCCCACAATGCCCAGCTGTGACTGCTCTGCTCACAACTGTGCACTCTACTGGCCAGGGGTCATGCAGACCAGAAGACCCTTCTGCTCCCCTTTTAAAGCCTTGCAAATTTTTGAAATGCCTTTTCTTGATTGTCTAGCTTGGCAAGACACCTAGCAGTTCTCCCTTGTTTTGTGTAACTGCCCAGCTGACCATGCCAGCCACACGCTTCAGATGCGCTCCAGCTACAGTAGACAAAAAATATTGGATCTCCTGGGGCTGTGGGGAACAAGGCTCTGCAAGTACAGTTATAAACCAGCTGTAGAAATGTGGACATCTATGAGCAGTTTGCATGGAGGATGCAGGAGAATGGGTACTACAGGGACCAGCAGCATTGCCACATGAAAGCAAAGGAACTGCAGCAGTCTATTAGAAGGCCAGGGAAGCAAAGTCGATCCATTACTGAGCCTTAGAGTGGCTGCTTTTACAAAGCGCTGCCTGCCTACTTGGCAGAGAACCCACCACCACACAACAGATCACTGTGGATGCCTCTAATGAGCGTGAATCACACTCCCCGATGTGAACAGTGAGGTTGACAAGGAGGAGAAAGAGCAGGAGGATGCAGGATTTGCAACCCAGAGGGTGAGGATCCAGCTATGCCAGGACCTGTTTGAGACTCCACCACACTCCAGTCAGTCCCAACAGTCAAGCACAGGTGAGTCTGATGCAGGGGAAAGAACCTCAGGTAACTGCAAATATATTTCCCATTACAGGGATGTACATTTGGCACCCCACACTTAAGAGCTATTGACTTCATTAATTTACTCACACCAGAAGGGTTAGCAGGAGAGAGAGAGAGAGAGAGAGGAGATGTCTGCTTTTCATTCCCCTGTACTGTTAAACAAATTGCACCTCATTGCCTAGGTACACAGGGATCCTCCTGAGAGATCTCCATGAAGCTTTGATGGAGTTACTTTGCAATCCTCTCTCAAAGGGTTTGAGATAGCAACCTTATTTCTTCCTCCCACACCAGTCAGCGGTAACTTCAGCAAGCACTATTGCAGTAAGCAGGCTAGCACAATACAGGCCTGAGCGGCTTCAGCGGTATGACAGATCCGCTAAAAATCACCACAGCCTGTGAAAAATGGTACCAGTGTTCAGTGTCCTTGCCCTGTATTCAGGGCATCAGATCAGGAGCAGAGGGCCTCAAGAGTGAATACTGACTGGCAGACAGAGCAGACAGAAGAAAGGCACAGGAAAAGGAGAGATAGATGCACCAGGATATGATGGGGCTTCTCTGGCAGCAAACAATGCTGCTGCAGACTCCTGTGGACCTACAGGTTCAACAATCATGGACCCGCCTCCCTTTGTAGTTGTGATGGAATCCCCAGGATACAGCCTGTAACTGGGTACTGCTTTGCCCCCTTGTCTTTCACAGTACTTTGCTAGTAACAAGCAGCAAACCCCTCCAGGTGATTATCACTTAACACAACAGCATGTGGAGCCCCACACCCAGCTCAGTTGTGTGAATGCTCCCTGAGCTACTCACAAATCACAGAGAAAGGAACCAACAAATGTCCCAAGTCCCCAGCCTTGCATGCCAGAACTGTACCATCTTGCCTTGGTCAGAAGCCTGACCAGTCTAAGTTCATTACCCAGTCCACCCTCCCTTAATGTGGAGAGGACACACATTAGCCTTTGTAAGCTGAGCTGAGATTTCCCAACCACTTCAACCAAAACACACTTTTAGGTAAGATAAAAGAGATTAATTACAGAGAGATAGATTTTAAGAGATAAGTGGTAGGCACAAATGGTCAGAGAAAGTTAAATAAGAAGGTAAGCATGCAGTCTAAATCTTAAAAACTTTACTAGACTAGGCAGTATTTGGATCAAGCAGTGTCTCACCCCACTGGATGTTGCAGGTAGGTTACAGTTCCCCTTCAAGCCTGGGAGCACTCTCCTCAGTTCAAGTCTGTCTTCCCAGCATTCTTGTTGCTTCAGCCTAGGTGGGGGGCGGAGAAAGGTAAAAGCAGGATGCCACTGTTCCTTATTTTATATCCTCAGTCCAGGTGCCAGAAAAACAAGAGGCCAGATATGTCCTGGTGGGCTTTGCTGAGTCAGAGTTGAGCAATCCCCGATTGTGTGATGCTTGTGCAGCTCTTCCAGCATTGAAAATCCCTTGTTTACAAATACCCTGCTGATTAATGGTCATTTAACAACCTCCTGGAAGTGGATCCCCTCCTTTGGGGGTCACTGGAGAACTGGCAGTGGACGACTCTCAAACTTACAACATATTTTAGTAACAACCAGACAGCAAAATCTCATAACTAATGATAAACCTACTTGGACAGAACAATAGGTTTCAGTAGATCATAACCTTTCATATATCTTACATGGCATGCCTTTATGAAATATATAATTATATGACAAGGTTAATATGGGGGTTCCAGGGTGCTGCTTTGAAGTAAAGAGTGCCTTAGTAGTCCATGGCAAATGCCATTACAACACATCCCTTCACCCACAACATTCTATGTGGCATCAGGGGCTGCATCCCTACCACTCCACCGCAGGGGGCATTAAGGACAACCACAGCTTCGCATGTATTGACCTACGTATAGCTAAAGTTGACATGGAATGCAATGAGAGGGGACCTGATAGCAGTTTTCAGGTATCTAAAAGGGTGTCATCAGGAGGAGGGAGAAAACTTGTTCACGTTAGCCTCTAATGATAGAACAAGAAACAATGGGCTTAAACTGCAGCAAGGGAGATTTAGATTGGACATTAGGAAAAAGTTCCTAACTGTCAGGGTAGTTAAACACTGGAATAGATTGCCTAGGGAAGTTGTGGAATCTCCATCGCTGGAGATATTTAAGAGTAGGTTAGATAAATGTCTATCAGGGATGGTCTAGACAGTATTTGGTCCTGCCATGAGGGCAGGGGACTGGACTCGATGACCTCTCGAGGTCCCTTCCAGTCCTAGAGTCTATGAGTCTATGAGTCTATTAAGGGGAAAGAACATTCATTAATTTCTTAAGTTAATGTTTTTGCTTTTAAGTTGCAGAGGTTTCGTTACTCAATTGAATTTAGAAAAATAATTCATCTTTATTTGTTTACAACATATGCATGCAGAGCACATAGCAGTATTGAAAGCAACCAGTTACTTGTTATACAGTGTGACAACTCAGGATTGGTGACATGGTGTAACAAACAAGTGTACAACAATAGGTGCATTGACAGTATTCTTTTCATAGATGTTTACCAAGCACCATACAATTCCTAACAAGCCCCAAAACAGCATAGCCAGGTAGAGCACAGGTCACTACAATGCATTACTATGGCTTACTGTTAAAGTGGTCTTTTAAAGCCTCCCTGAGACCAATAGCCCTAGTTTCTGGCTGTTCAAACTCAGCAGGCAGTTGCTTCACCTTCACAGCAACTCCCCAACTTCCATTCCTTGACAAATATTATGCAGGACACAGCAGGCAACTATAACCATTGGGATTTTTTTCCCTGAAATCGAATCTTGTGAATAAAGAACGTCTACCAAAAGTACATTCAGTCATTCTGCACCTGCTGAGCCAGTAGTTGAATCTTTCCTTGGCACTGTTGAGGTGGCTGGTGTACAGCTTCATGAGCCAGGGGAACAAGGAGTAGGCTGGGTCCACCAGGATCACTACTGGCCTTTCAACATTGCCAATGGCAATTTGTCAGTCAGGAAACAAAGTCCTGCTTGTAGCTTTCTGAATAGTGCTCTGTTCTTAAAGAAGAGTCATGCACCTTCCATGACCAACCTACACTGATGTTGGTGAATCGTCCCTGGCAATCCACCAATGCTTGCATAGCCATAAAAAAAAGCCAGCCCTTTCATTTGATGGACTCTGTGGCAAGGTGGTCTGATGCCAAAATAGGGACATTCATGCCTTCTATTGCTCCACTGCAGTTTGGGAACCCCACGGCTGCAAATCTATCCATTATGTCTCGTACCTAGCTGAGAGTTAGTTCTGTGTAGCAGGAAACAATTAACAATCCTGCATACTTGCATGACAACAGGCCTCACAGTGGATTTTACAACTTTAAAATGATTTCCACTGACCAGTAGCAATGTGGTGCTGCAAGTTTCCACAGTGTTATCACCAATTGCTTCTCCACTGTCAATGCAGCTTTCATTCTGACATTCCTGTGCAGGAGGGCTGGGACAAGCTCGGCAGACAGATCCAGCAATGTGGCCTTGTGCATCCAAAAGTTCTGCAGCCACTGCTTGTTATCTCAAGCCTTCATTATAATGAAATCTCACTAGTCAGTGCCCACTTTTGGGGCAAAGAAGCAGTGTTCCACCATTTGAAACAGCTTCATGAATGCCACCAACAATCTTGAATTGATTCTCTCCATGTCCCATAGCAATCTGTCCTCTAGCAAATTGTCATTTTTCCTGCATCTCTTCTTGCACCTTTGCAAACAATGCAGGATTGTGAGTCCTGTGCTTGCAATGCTTATGACAACAGTAAAGACCTTTGCAGGCTCCATGCATCTGTCAGAGATGAAGGACAGTGAAGAGGGATGTATGGGTTCATGAGTTCTTTAAAAGAGGAGCAAAAATTATGGAATATAGAGTACATTATGGGATGGAGACAGTTGCATGCTAGTATGTTAACCCCTTCCTCCCAGTCACCCCATCTGACTGGTTTCTGCCCCACCATTATTGCCAAAACTTCCCAAAAGAGTGCACTGGACAATGGCAGGTTGCACACTGGGATATCTACCCATTGTTCACTTCACTGTACAGCCACACTGTTTGAGATCAATGCAGGTTAGAGTAAGTTTTTGATCGAGTGAGGAAAATCAAAACGTGACAGATTGAAAGTTCAAAACCACGTGGCCGTTTATTGATGAGGAAGGAGTTCCAACTTCTGGGGAGGAGCGCTTTTACTAACTAACAATGAACAAGAATATTTACACAACTTGAAACAATCTATTTACAACCAACAACAGGAAACCAAATGATCTGTGATTAACTGCTCATCAGAAATTGGAGCAGATACACCAAACTGAGTAAACTATATACATTAACCAAATATTGTAAAGTACAACAATTAACCACATTAGCAATTAATACAACAACTTAACTCTCATACTATATACACCGCTTGGTACCAAGTTAACAACAATATATACAGTTTTGTATCAAATAAGGGAGGGAAAAAGAGAAGAGGCTAAGCAAACAAAATATTACAGAAATTAGAATACAAATACCACACTCCAGGCGCAGCTGACCAGCAGTACAGACACCGAGAGCATAATGAATTGATGGGAATTAATCCCATCCAACCCAAGCTGGCTAAATCCACAGGAGACCCTTCTAGCTGGAAGGAGGATTTAGGTCTTTCAGCTAACATGCAGATACTCCTGCAGATCCTGGAGCGAGACATGGTTTTATTCGAAAACTCTCTTACTCGTGTCAGCATTTGATTGGTCCCTAGCTCCTTTGCCTTCCCGGTTCCGAGTTGGAGCCCTCCACCTAAACAGGATCTGCACACAGCACACTGTCTTTATGCACACGGCACACTGGTATTTTTGCACACGGCACTAGCCTGACCCCTAGGTGACTAGGGAAAAAGAGCAGGAAAATGCACACGGCATTATAATGTTGAACACCGCACTACGGTGTTGCACACGGTACCAATGTGACCTTTTGACCGACAATTGGCCATACAGATGCCATGTTTGAGCATAGGCTTAGGGCTGTGATACACACAAGCACTCCCAGTCAGAGGCAATTAAGATTTATTGGGGCCCTTGGCCCAAAGAACATTTGGCTTACCCCACCTCCTGTCACAGGGCCCCTCCTCCAGCCACAGGATTCCACCCCCGTTCCACCCCTTCCTCCATGGCCCCGCCAGAAGCTGGGTGGTGGTGAGAACTGCTCACTGGGGGGAGCCCTGGATCCTCCACCTGCCCTGGGCAGCATGTATTAGGGCAGGGACACAGGCAGGTGGAGGGTCTGGGGCTCCCCAGAGTTGCTCGGGCAGCTCTTACTACAGCCTAGGGTGGCCATACATCCCATTTTGGCTGGGATAATCCCCTTTATAAACTCTGCCCCAGAGGTCCTGACTTTTTTGGCAAACTGGGCATTTGTCCCATTTGCTCTTGCCAACGGATAAGTTGGCAAGAGCAAATGGGACAAATACCCCCAAGCCCCTTTTTGGCAAAAATGGGCAAGCAGTGGGGTTCAGGGGGCAAGTGTGGGCAGAGGAGAGCCTTGGGCTAGGTCCACAAGGAGGAGGTGCTTGGGAGCGGGGATCAGGCCAGTCCACGCTGGGGATGGGGGCAGGACTGGCATTAGGGGTGGATCACCTGGGCAACCTCCCAGGGGCATAATGCAGCAGTGCAGAGGTGTAGAGTCAGAAGCTGCTCCCAGCTGGCAGGAAAGCACTGTGTGAGGGTGGCTCCCAGATTTCTCTGTGCTTCCTCCCAATAAAGGAACATGGTGGGAGCAACCAATGACCAATACTGCTTACCACCTCCCAATGTTCTGCTCCAGCCGCCTAGGGGGCTGGAGCAAGGAGCAACACCAAGTGCTCTGTGCATCCAGGTCACTTTCCCCACCTGGGCTGTGCTATGAGGTGAGCATCAGGAGCTGCTGCTCTCTTCTCTCCCTTTATGCAGCCCAGGTGGGGAAAGTGACCTGGATGCAGGGAGCCCTGATGTCGCTCCTTGCTCTCCCCCTCACAGCCTCCTAAGGATGCGTGAGGAGGAGCAGCATCTGAGGGGGAGCGAGCATCAATACCAGCCGCTCTATGCATCTAAATCCATTTCCCGACAGGAAGGGGGGTGCAAGAATTAGAGATGAAGGGGGCACAGGGCAGGGGTTAGGGGTATAAGGCTGAACAGTGAAGGACTTAGATGCACGGGAGGGTGCAGGGATTAGGGGTACAGTCCAGGCATTAGGGGAACCCATGGGGGCCAGAGGCAATGGGAGGGGACTCCCTGCTCACAGGGAGTCATTTTCCCTAAGACTAGCCCATGGTAGGGGAGATGGCTTGGGCCCGAACAGGGTGGCAGAAAGGGTCTTGGGCCAGGTCCACACATGAGGGAGGGCCATGAGGGATTAGGTGAGTTGGTCTGACCTAGCCAGGAGGTGGGGCCTCACAGGATGGAGGAGGAGCAGGACAGCGGGGTCCTAGACAGCAAGGGGGGGGTGGGAAGAGGAGGGAGGGAGGGCCAGAGTCAGCCACTGCTCCCAGTGAGCATGTGCAGTGCCGATGCAAGGACCAAGTATGCGTGTGCACAAGTGACATACTAATTGCAGAAGCTTTATGCTGACGTAGCTTGCATCAGCAAAAGTTTGCAGTGCAGACATGCCCTAATACAGAGAGACTTTATAAAAGCATATTTTTTTACCAGTTCCAACACTAAGGCTTGGCCTACACTTAAGACTTATACTGGGATAAGTATATTGGTCAGTGGTGTAACAAAATCACAACCTCTAGCCAACACAGGTATACTAACAAAACTCCCAGGGGAGATGCAACTATGTCGATGGAAGACTGCTTCAGGCCATGTCTACACTAGCGAGCCTACAGAGGCACAGCTGTACCTATGCTTTCCTGTCAACATAATAAAGCCACCTCAGTGAGCGGCACAGTGCTGTGCACACCACCGCTTATGCCAGTAAAAGTTATGTCACTCAAGGGGAGTTAACACCCCTGAGAGACACCAGTTTTGGTCAACATAAGTAGTAGTGTAGATGTGTCCTCTGTCAGCCTAGCTAGTGCTGTTCAAAGCAGTCATGTTCCTACTCTGGCAGAATAATTCCTTCTGTCAGTGTATGCTGTCACTGTGCGTATATTGGGGGGCTATGCCAAAATAGGCTCTGCTTAGGCCATGTCTCCTTATGTTAGCAAAACGTGTCGCTCAAGAGTGTGAAAAAACACCCCCAATCAATTAACTTTTGCCAGCATAAGTGTTAATGTGCACAGCGCTATGTTGCTGGGAGAATGTCAAAGGGAGAGCTCTCTCCCATCAGCATAACATGGCTACATGAGTGATCTTACACTGTAAGCTTGTAAGTGTATACATGGCCTAAGCAGCTATTAAATTATGACGCGCTGTCAGCCCAGGCTGGATTTAAACTGGTGACCTAAAAGCAAACAGCTTTATTTTCTAATACCAGGTCTTTCAGCTATTTTGCTCTCACTGTGTGGGAGCAAAGTCTGGCTGTTTTTAGTCTTCAGTTTAACCAGTTCTTAAATGTCCAAGTAGAAATTCAGTAAGATTTGATTTGTACTATAATGCATTGACATTCTGAAACATACCTGCTGTGATGCTCTGAATACCATTAATTTCAGTGGAACACCTGTTAAAGTTGGCAACATTAGATTAGATATGTCCAGCAATTTAAGCTTTTACATTTCCTAAATTAATAGTATGTAGGCAAACTTAGAAAATACAAACATATTTTTATTCTGAAGGTTAATTTTCCAAATGGCCCCATATGTCATGATTGCCACAATAATGAATTAAGTAGGCCTCTACTCATAACCAGTAGTCCAGTGATTAGAGTATTCACATGGGATGCATAAGACCTTGGTTCAATTCCCCTCTCGAGCTGCTGAGGCAAAAGAAGTTGAACAGAGGTTTCCCACCTCTCAGCTAGACTATAGTCATGCTCTCTCTAGCCTAGTGCATGTTTAATTATTTATACAAAGTGGAACAGCTTCAACAAGAGATACAGAGAGACCCACCTCTGAACATCCTACAGCCTCGTAGCTCTGAGTATGCCTACTAAATCAGGCCCACCTATATCAGCAGATGAAATAGGTGGGTCAACACCTCTATCCACCTGGTTTGAGGAGTGCACTGGTGTTTAAGTATGGGATAGGCACCCAAATGCTTGCCTGAGGTAGCAGTGTGCCTGCCAGGAGGCAGAAACTTAGGAATCCAGGGAACTTTCTGGCAAAAATTTAGGCACCACATGAGTTTAGGTGCCTAAAGTTTAGGCAGCAGCTGAGCAGGTGTTTTCTCAATCACAGTAGTACCTATATCTGGGTTATAGGTGTGACGGGTTATCCCCCCTCTTCCAGGATGCCACATGATGTACTGGCATACCACTGAGCCCACCAGTCTGGGGTCCCTTACATTGCCCTGCTGAGCCAGGCTCTCAAGCCTCCTCCAGCACATATGGAGGGAGGCAGGGCCGGTGCAACCTATTAGGCGACCGGGCACTAGGATTTGGGGGGTGGCATTTTTTTCAGCAGCAACCACGGTGGCTGGATCTTTGGTCGCCCCAGTCGCCACCGGCATTTAGGCAGAGGGATCTGGGGCGGGGGAGCACGGGGAGGGCCGCCAGCAGCAAGTAAGGGGGAGGCAGCATGCAGGAGAACTCTCCACCCCACCCCACCTCCTCCCCGAGCATGCCGTCACTGCTTTACTTCTCCCGTCTCCCAGGCTTGCAGTGCCAATCAGCTTAGGCGCTGCAAGCCTGGGAGGCAGGAGAAGTGAAGTGGCGACAGCATGCTCACAGTGGAGGCAAAGCAGATGTGAGCTGGGCATGGGGGGGGGTGCCTCAGGGTGAGGGGGGTGGGGAGCTGCTCAGACAGGAGCTTGGGCGGGGGGCAGGGGAGGAAGGCACAAGGTGGACGTTCCACCTAGGGCACAAAAACATCCTTGCACTGGCCATGCAGGTAGGGCCACATGCAGCTGCAAAAAGACACAGACAGTGAGATCAGCTCTGTGTGGGAAGACTCAGCTTGAGAATTGCCCAGCACTCAAGTGCACACCCGCTCTGGAGTGTAAACCCAAAATTGTCTTGTGCTGAACAGAAAACTGTACAGTGTAAGCTCATGAAATTCACTCCCTCCCTCAATGTGGAGGAAGATATGCACAGCATTTTGCCTCCCAGTTATGCATTGACCAAACTGGTTTGGAGAAAACAAAAACAATTTTATTAACTACAAAAGATAGATTTTAAGTGATTATAAGGAATAGCAAACAGATCAAAGTAGATTACTGAGCAAATAAAGCAAACACACAAACTAAGCTTAATACACTAAAGAAACTGGCTATAAGCAGTAACTTCTCACTCTACCCCGATATAATGCTGTCCTCAAGAGCCAAAAAATAGCAGTGTGTTATAAGTGAAACCACGTTACACTGAACTTGTTTTGATCCGCTGGAGCACACTGTCCCCCCCGCCCCAAGCACCACTTTACTGTGTTATGTCCAAATTAGAGTTATATCAGGTCGTGTTATATTGGAGTAGAGGTGTATATGTTTTAAGTGTGTTGCAGAGTTTCCTGAAGACAAACTGCTCTTGCTTGCAGTTTAGTACTCCAGGTATTCCTTTCACAGGCCAGACACGGTCTAGCCTGGGTCTAGTTCTTTCTTCCCCAGATTAGTGTTACATGTTTTCAGAGGTCATCACGGGTGGAGATTCAGTGAAGAATCAATCCTGATTAACTCGTTTCCCTGCCTTAAATAGGATTTACATATGGCAGTGTAAAAAAAAAAAAAGGTTGTATTAATCACAGTCCACTGATATCCTAATACATCTTTCTTTGGTGTAGTACTATATCACATCTGTTATTTAACTATTCTCAGGTACTTTCAAAAGGCATTAACATTAATAGCATAGGAGGGGGTGTATTTCAATAAGGTACAGGTTACATTATTAATTACTGGAATAATTTCAATACAGGTAAAGTTTCCAGTGGCAGAACAAACTCTTTGGGTATTCGTTTGATTAATCACTAATTGGGTGACCAAATCACAATAAGGGCCTCTTTCATGTAACAGTACAAATTCCAGGAATAGCCAGCATACCTACTTCACTATAGAACCCATCAATTTCAATTACAGATTCTTGGGGTTTATTTGTAATGATATCAGATTTCTATTTCCACTGATCCATTTATTTTCCACTCAATTGTTTGCTTATATGGGATATCCTGAACTTTAAACAAACATTTTTTTCCAAACAGTCTTTAAATAAATCACTAAAGTGTGAGGGCCTTGGCCATTGTTTTTTTTTATCAGATATATGGCATTGTCTGTATTTGGATGTATTACAGGGGTAATAGTGTAATGGAGGAGATGGCAGGGGTAGCGGCAACAAGGTGCCTTTGGTACTTGTCATTTAAAATCCAGTTAGGGAGGGCAATTCATGCTGAAGGATTTATCCAAAACACAGGGCGCAGCCTGTAGAATAAACCCCAAAATCCAATCAATACCACATTCCCAAGCATGGGTCCCAAATTTCTTCCTGACAGTGTATATAATTCTTTGTTTCTTCACCAGGGTCAGTTCTTAATGTGGACAAGGGAGAGGTTACTAGCACTTCACCTTGTCCTTTTTCCCTGCTGTCCAGAAGGCACAGCAGAGCTAGAAGGAGAAATAGGCTAATCATCAGTAGGAGAATCCTCCCGAGGTGGAGGGGTCTTTTTGCAGTGAGAATCACGGGTACAAGCAGTCAGTCTTTGGCACTTCACAGCGGTGTTGGTAGTCAGAAGGGCTGGCTCCAGGCCCCAGTGCACCAAGCACGTGCTTGGGACGGCATGCTGCGGGGGGCACTCTGCCAGTTGCCAGGAGGGTGGCAGGTGGCTCTGGTGGACCTGCCGCAGGCGTCCCTGCAGAGGGTCCACTGGTCCCGCGGCTCCGGTGGACCTGCCGCAGGCACACCTGCAAGAGGCCCACTGGAGCCGCGGGACCAGCGGACCCTCTGCAGGGACGCCTGCAGGAGGTCCACTGGAGCCGCGGGACCAGCGAGCAGCAGAGCGCCCCCCGCAGCGTGCTGCCATGCTTGGGGCAGTGAAATGGCTTGAGCTGGCGCTGGTAGTCAGCAGGACTTAAGGGCCTTCCAGCATGGAGCCAAAGCAGTCTTTCGTTGGTTACATAGATCCAGTCCCCTGGTTCCAACGAGTGGCAGGGTTGCTAGGGTCTTTGGGTAGCGCTTCTTTACCTGTGAGAAAAGAAACCTAAGACATTTCATTAGTGCCTGGCAATGTTTTGCAGATCTCATAGCTGCTTGGGCACATTCAAGCCCCCACCCTTTCTTGGTTGTCAGCCAAGTCTTAGCTGTGAGCAGTGTCCTTGAATGGGGCCAGTGTCTTATCTTTAGACTAAGCAAGCTAGCTATTTTTTTTCCAGTTAATTCATTCTGTTCTTTTTCCTTCTTCCTTTCTTGGCTTTTTAACCTACAAAGGAAACTTCCAGTCTTCACCTCATACACCTTTTCCCAACCATGAACACAAACATTGCCATTATACAGTACATTAGTCTTATTATTCAATGTATGCCACATATACCCTTCCATTAAAATAACTTTTATTACAGAGCTTTGGAGCAACAAGCCAGGACAAGCACACCCACTTTGAGGAGTTCACTCAATACAACCTCTAGTCCAATAGCTTCCCACCATCCCCAGCCCTCTGGCTAGAAATCTGAGGTAGCCAGAAGGATCCTATGTACAATATGGGGAGTGGGTTAACTTTTCATGTCCTTGCTTCCAAAGACTGTTGAGATGCAAATTTTAATAACAATTTTCAGTTAAAAGATTTGGCCAATGAAGTTTCTTTTTCTTACTTAAGGAAATGTATTAGACTTTAGTATATCACATTTTCCTAATTTATCCAAACACTTTGTATTCCAAGTTGAATAAAACAAGTATCTGCATTTTAATTTAACCCTTCTGTTTAATATTTTTATAGCATAGTCTAGTTTAAAATCAAACACAACAATTCTGGCCACGAGACAAACACCACAAGACAGGACGTAGAACACAAAACATAATTCCTATTGTGCCAGTAAATGCATGGCATGCTAAATGCTGTTCAGCTGGCATCAGTTTTCTCTGATTATTTGAATGACAAAAATAGAGGTCTACCCTTCTGGGCAGTCAATCATCGCTTAATATACAAATACCCTTGTTGATTTCAGGCAAAACAGAGGAATTACCCCATATTTTCTTGTATTTGTTTCATAGAAAGCCCAGGTTTCAGTGGCTTCTACTTTATCAGTTAGATAATTTGCATTAATAGAGATGCTTTCTGGCTTGCTTCTGGATCCAAAGCTATCCACAGCTTAAAGATACTTATTTTTAAAAAGGGACACAATTGTTTTTACCAGAATTTTGATGGCCTTTTTACTTGCAACTCCTGCTTTCAAACACACAGTGATCTGAAAGAAAAACAAACACTTCTTATAGTGCCCCTTAGAGGCTAATAGGATTTCAATTACATAACACTGTATACATTCTTTAGCTAATTCGACTAAATTGTTCATAGCCAAATGATTGCAATCTAATAATTTCTTTGCCTGAAGTTATTTACAAACATTTCAAAGACACCAAGAACTTTCCTCTTTACATTTTTACAAAGTTCAGCTGCTGTTCCCTCCAGCAGCTACAGAGTTAACTTCTCACTTCTTCCTTAAATCACTTGCTTGTCTCCCAACAGCCACCTTTATCAACTCAAATCACCATTTCAAGTATTGCCCTGGGTATTTGAAATCCCCATGCTTATACATACTTACTCCTTCCTTCCACTACACCCTCAAAGTTTTCCAACCTGTTTTCCAATCTCTCTGTCTGTTGCCTGCCCGCCTGGACCCGATCCTGCTTTTCTCGCTGAACCGTCCCTTCCATGGGCACCGGCTTGTCTCACTACCAGTTTAGCTATGAGGGTGGGCTTCTCAACTAGCCCCCACCCTTCCTGGTCTCTTCCCTTATACATTCTTACTCACAAGACTACCTGAGTCCTCCCTCGTGAGGCTTGCCACCTGGGCAAAAAGCATGGCCCATTTGCGTTTAATTGTTCAATTTCCTCTTGTGGCAAACACACTGCTGTTACGGCATATGCTGAGCACAAATGGTTAAATTTTGACAAGTCCCTGAAGGACTGGTACTTGCTTAGCCAGGGCTTCCTTTTCTAACTGGAAGTCCTGTCTCAAGGCCTGCAACTTGCCCTGGGCATAGGTTTGAGTTGCTGCCTGGTTCATGATCTATGCTCTTAATTGCTCAATTCTAGTTATCAAGTACACATCTCTTCCCTTTTCTCCAACTTCTCTATTGCCCAGTCCTGCTACGACTGGGGGTAGATCCAACTGCCAGACTTCCCAGCCAACCAGGGTGGAGAGAGGAATGCTAAACCCCTCTCCAGTTCTCAGACTTACTGTGGCTGAGAGTGGGCACACCTCTAATCATGCAGTCCTCGACATATAACACCAATAGTACCAAGCAAAGCAAACATAAAAACAAGGGTAAAACAAATAGATGGTGTAAATTCTGCAGGGCTCCCCACTTCTCAATTGCTCACCAAACTGTGACAAATTTCTGTTACCATTCTATCCCTCATGTCAGGTGATCAGGCTGCCACTATAGAATCGTTGGGGGAAGATAAAGAAAACACACCATATGACTGAATTTTAAAGCTTCATTAATAAAATAATAGAACAGAGGATGTTGGGAACACTCCCCCATCACTCAGGAAAGAACATTAATGCCCCAAGCCCTAAGCCACTTTCATACTCACACATGTCCAGACTGGCCACGTCTGTGTATAATGTTCAGAGAAGGGGAATAGGTGGACAGGAGATTATCCTGTATGCCGCTTGTCCAGAATTTCCAACATACTTCCACTCTTGGGAGGGCTGTTCTTTTACACCCTGGAATCTCCTATGGCATCTCTTTCTGAGATTCCAGTCCAGGTCAGCTGCCTGTGGCTTCTCCAGTGTCACCAAGCCACACTGACTCCAGGGTCGCAAAGGCACACTGTTGGATTTTACTGGACAGTTAAGCTTTGCAAATGTAATCTGTTCTGTAACTTGTATTGCCTTTGGTTTGCCTCTATCTATATTTTTTCACAGCCAGCTGGGGCCGAAAGCAGTTTTTCTTTGTACTTAGCATAGTCTGCGTTGATTCTTGACCTTGAACGCAGAGCAAATTTCTCTTTATCTCTGGGCCAAACTGAATTTCAAATTGCTCACCCTCAATAGCCAAATTGCTCACACTGTGTCAGAGGCTTTTTTGGTGATTGAAAGCTCCTCTGAGATGTATGATCTAATCTAGATTGAAGGTACCTTCTAGTGGGCATTGTTTAGATGGATTTTCACGTGTGTAAAGATTCCAATTGTCTAAATACCTGCAGGTTTTAGGACCATAATGTATGTACATGAAATAAGATGGCGTACCCTTAGGGGGTGACATAGAATGCTTAGACTGTTCCCCATCCATTTTCCAATCACATACACAGGGAGAGTGCCCTGTCCGCGCTAGTGGCACATAAACTAAGGGTCTCTCCCTACAGGGTACTCACGCAGGAGAGGCTAACAAGGATGGCTACGAACCTCCTACATCTCGCTTCAGCAAAGAGCGTCGGCTAGTCTCAGGGAGACGGCGACGCTTACTCTGATTGCGTCCAGTGAAATGATCAGACTGTCAGTAGCCCACACGGAAAGGAACGGGGGAGGGAAGATGGGTTCACATGCTCCTAGACCCAGGTAGCTTCCTCACTGGACGATGCCAGGCCGAGTTAGCCCACCGTGGGTCGGATCTTCTAAGATCCTCTAGTTACTGGGCTTGCGTTAGAGTAGTCCTGATCATGAGCTTTCGCTTTGCAGGGTACTCTGGGCATCTTCTGGTAACAGTCACTCACACTGGAGTACACAGACACACACACACACACCCGCCCCAAGGCCTTTATTTCCATATACCATGATGCATCTATACCTTACGTCCGGATCCAATACCATGAGGTGGTATAACAATCCCTCTTGAGGCGGTAAAAACCCCTCAGCAGCAGTGCATACCTAATGCATTTCCCTATTGGCCAACCACAAGCAGTTCCCCAGTACTGCTTCAACCTAACCTTATTGGGGTTGGCAAAACTGTTCCCCCAATACCACTCTGCATCTGATCTTGCTGCACAGTCAGTAAGTTCAGATGGTGTAAGACCAACAGGGACAGACGGCCCCATGGACAGTCCTCCTCCGATATCCCAATAGAGATTTCAAAGGTCTCATACCTCTCTTGTGGTGCCATGGGGTTCGAAGGGGAACGATCCGTAGCAGCTGCCTGTGTCTCGGTAGGCATTGCCATCCCGGATGAGCCCCCAAATTGTCGGAGAAAAACTCAGTTCTTGCTTTTTGTTTGGGTGCAGCAAAGTCAGATACTTTATTCTGTTTAGCAGCTACAACAAGGACAGAGTGCACTAGAACATAGGGTCTCCCCTTCCTAGACAGGTCTCTCAACAGGTAAACAATTCAAGCAGCATTTATACTTTTGTTACCGACAATAATAAGCAACAGCTGCATTTTGTTTATATATAGGTCATCCTGATATCTTGTTTTTCTCACTTAAGAGACTCCAGTCTACGTTTCGTATTATCTACACAAGGTCAAAAAACAACTTCTCATACAGTTCTTTTCCACTCGCCTCACACAATCCTCGCTTCCACAAATCTCGTGTTATTAGGGTTACAGTTAGCCTAACTCTTGCTAACAAAGACTGTCATGCATTAAGATCCTCTAAAAATCCCTGTCAGTTCTTTCTGTACTTCCACAGCAGGAATCCTTTGTTTCCCAGTTTGATCCTCAACCCCTATTAGTGGAAAAATACTAGTAGTCCAGATGGAATCCAGTACCAGGTGACATGATCACATAACCCTGTACTATCAAAGCAGTCATAAGTCCTCAGGAAGACTTCTCAGGAAGGTGGGAGATTAGCATCTTCAATGTCCTATTGTTCTCCCTAACGGCCCATCCAGACTGATTGCATTCTGTCTAGTGAGCATTCCCCAGACATAAACCCACTTGTAATTGTTACATAGTCAATATTCCTAACTTTAGATACATAAATGACACATGCATACAAATAGGATACTGTGACAAAGTTCCTCCTCTACCTTGGTGGGTCCTGCGCTTATTGGCAGATTTGCTCACGTCAATGATCTTCCCCACAGTCTGGGTCAACTCCTCCTGTGTCTGATCAGGAGTTGGGAGGTTTAGGGGGAACCCAGGCCCACCCTCTACTCCAGGGCCCTGTGGATTGCAGCTGTCTATAGTACCTCCTGTAACAGCTGCACGACAGCTACACCTCCCTGGGCTGCTTCCCCATGGCCTCCTCTGTCATAAACAGATAGTTAAGGGTTAATGTTTCTTTTACTTGTAAAGGATTAACTAACAGGGAACCAAACACCTGACCAAGGGACCAATCAGGAGACAAGATACTTTCAAATCTCGGTGGAGGGAAGCCTTTCTTTGTGTTTTTGGGGTTTGGCTTTGTTCTCTCTGGGTCCTGGAAGGGACTAGACGTGCAACCAGGTTTCTTGCCAATCTCCCTGCTACAGTCTCTTATATATTCAGAATAGTGAGTATTTAGTAAGAAAGGCGGTTATAGTCTTTTGATTGTTTTCTGTATTTGCAAATGTGTAGTTTGCTGGAAGTATTTTGAATTGTATTTTTGCTGGGGGAGGCTTCTTTCTAGTGTGTATAAGCTGACAGACCCTGTAACTTTTACCATCTAAATTGCAGAGATAACTTTTACTTTTTTTCTTTCTTTTTATTAAAAGTTTTGCTTTTAAGACCTGTCTGATTTTTTCCCCTTGTTGAGGCTCCAGGGAATTGAGTCTGTACTTAACAGGGAAGGGGAAGGGAGGGGAGAAGAGTGGAATCCCTTTGTTTTAGATTCACGGAGCGTGAATCTGTCTATCTCTCCAGGAGCCCAGGGAGGGAACACCTGGAGGGGAAGAGAAGGGAGGGAAAGTCTGGGAAAGGCAACGGTGAGGAAAGGGGTTTACTTTCCTTGTGTTAAGATCCAGGGGGTCTGGGTCTTGGGGGTCCCCAGGGAAGGTTTTTGGGGGACCAGATTGTATCAGGCACTGGAATTCCTGATTGCTGGCAGCTTATCAGATCTAAGCAGGTAATTAAGCTTAGAGGAATTCATGCTGGTACCCCAACTTTTGGACTCTAAGGTTCAGATTGGGGAAAGATACTATGACATCCTCCAAACACCATCTTTACCCTCACCACAGGATCTTCCTCCTGGTGTCTGATAACGCTTGTACTCCTTAGTCCTCCAGCAGCACACCCACACCCACACCCACACCCTCTCCCTCTCCCTCTCCCTCTCCCCTCCTTGTGCCTCTCGCTCCCAGCTCCTCTCACACACTTCCTCTCCTCTGGCTCCCCCCTCCCTGACTGGAGTGAGCTCCTTTTTAAACCCAGGTGCCCTGATTAGCCTGCCTTGATTGGCTGCAGGTGTTCTAATCAGCTTGGCCCTCCTGCCTGGACACCAGACCACCACCACCTGGAGCTGCTGGGACTCCTGTCACTGTTGCTGGGGAGCTGTTGGTGCCCGGAGGAGAGGAAGGAGAAGAGGACTGCCTGCTGCTGGAGACCGTATGAAGACCACTGTGGAGGGGGCATTCCTGGACTGAGTCTTTTTCTAACTGTGCTCTTGTGGTGGGGGTTTGGACTGTGTCTGTTGGGACACTGGGGGTGTGGCGTGGAGCCTGCCCCTGGTCCATCCATGTTCCCTTTCGCCCCCACCACCATCGTTGCCCCCTCCACCACCCTCGCTGGCTGTTTTCCTTCTGCTTTGGACTCCTGCCTCTGGGACTGAGCTGCTGGTCTGGCTCACCACACCTGCTTCCATCGTTTGGGCCTGCAGCAGCAGCAGCCAACCATTGACTTTTGCACAAGTTCCTGTGGGCGCACCACCTCCCCACTCCCCCTGGACTGACCCCTTTCCTTTCCCACATTTGTCCGCCACATCTATTTCCCTCTGCGGCCCTGATAGTTCTGCCCCAGCCCCGCAGCTGTCCCTGTGGTCCCTCTACCCCATTCCCAGCTCGCCCTTTCCCCCCACCCTGTGCTCCCCCAGCCCTGATTGGTCCCTCCCCTTGTGCGCCCATGCCCCCTCCCATGCGCTTGTGCCCTTCTCCATTTGGTTTCCCCTTGTTCACTGCACTCCCCCCTCTGCCGTTGTCCCCCCTGATCCCCTAGTTCAACTAGAGGAGCCAGAGCTCCCCTCTGCGTCGGTGCCCTGAAACCCTCCCACTCCTAGGTTCTTGGTTGCTCCCCAAGCCCCTTTAGCCTTCCCTTTCTGGCGCCCTCCTCCCCTGCCTGCAGCCTAGTGGGGAGTGGTGGTTGCCTCCTCTCCTTCCCCTCCCCTCGCTGTTTGTCCCCCTCCCTTCTCTTTTTATGGCGGGGGACGCGGCGGGGGAGACCCCTCACGATGCTCCCACTGCCCCTCTTCCACCTGCTCCCGTGTCTACTGCCCAAGCCTCTACCTCGACCGCCGCTGCCGATCCACCTACCACCGCCCCTGCTGGGGCGCTGGCGGCGGTGAGTACTGGGGAGACCTCTGCTGCTGCCACGTCCCTCGCCCCTTCCAATTCGGGGGGAGCCCCCCCAGCCAGTGGGAAGGGTCGGGGTGGGAAGAAGGGTAAGGGCCCCGCTAGAAAGGCCAGGCCCTCCATGCCGGAGACTGCCCCCTCTGCCACGGCCCCACTACCGGCTGCGGCATCCCTCCCCACTATTCCCTCCACCAGCTCCGCGGGTGTCCCTCCCCTGGCCCCCAGGGCGTACGCCCAGGTGGCGGCGGCCCCCCCGCCTGCCGCTGCTCCTCCGACCGCCACTTCCGCTACCATCTACAGCGGCCGGGGCCTCTTTCCCACCTTGACCAGGAAGCATGGCGTCCGTTGACTCCTGGTGCCTGCTTCGCCCCACGTGGAGACCTACGTGAGGGCATTGGCAAGGGTGGTGGGGCCCACGGCCATCACGGAGGCCTCCAAAATGTACGGGAGGGTGGTCTTCTTCCTGGCATCGGAGGCCACCGCGCAGGAGGCAGTTGAGACAGGCCTGGCGGTGGGGGGCGTGTTCGTCCCCCTGGATCCATTGGAAGAGCTGAGGGTCCACTTAATCCTGACCTCCGTCCTTCCCTTCCTGCCCAATGCTGCCCTGCTGCCCGCCCTTTCGGCCCTGGGATACCCCATCTCCGTCATCAGCCCTCTCCCGTTGGGCTGCAAGGACCCCGCCCTCCGTCATGTCCTCTCGTTCCGCCGGCAAGTGCAGCTTCAACTGCCGCCGGCGGCGCGTGGCGGAGAGGCGCTCGAGGGGTCCTTTCTGGTCCCCTACCAGGGAGCCCACTACTGGGTGCATTATTCAACAGGGGAGGCCCGGTGCTACCTCTGCCAGGTGATGGGGCACGGCCGGAGGGACTGCCCCTTGGCCCAGTACGGAGGAGCGTCCGGGACCCCCGAGCCCCGGCAAGGCACCGGCCCTGTCATCACCGGTACCCCTGGCTGCCCGGCACCTGAAGCTGCCCCTCCTCCTCTTTCTTGGTCCACCACTGTGGAGGAGGGTGTGGCGGAGATACCGCCGGACGTGGGAGAGGGCTCGTCCCAGGGGGAATCCTCCCCGGCTTCTGCTGTCCCACCACTGCCTCCCCGAGTCCTTGAGCCATTGCCCTTGCCCCCCGACCCGACCCGTTAGCCAGCCCCCGGATGATGCCATGGAGGGCGGGTCTTTAGTGCAGGGGAAGCGGGGCAAGCGGAAGGCTCGAGCTTCCTTACATCCTTCAGATTCGGAGGTCTCCCGGAAGAGCAGGAAGGGGGGCACCAATGACGAGTCCTGCCCCCGATGACTCCCGTTTTGTGGTGCCAGCTGGGGACACCGTGGCAGCACCGGAAGGTAACACTGTCCCTCCTCCAGGGTCCCTTCCTGTGGAAGCCCCCAAGGGATCCTCTCTTGCCCCCTTCCCCCTCGAAGCCTCTGTGAGCGCTCGGGTGGGCGTCGCCTCAGGTGCTGGCGAGGGGGGCCCTGAGGTGGTGGACGGTGATCTCCCTTCCATCTACGAGGAGATCAAGGTACTGGGTCTGACCCCAGTCACACAGGGGGAGGACGACCCTCTGTCAGTGGGCCTCGATCTGGGTGACCTCACCCCGGTCCCCCTGTCCCCGAGTTCCCTTCCCCTAACCACTGCTTCTGCTCGCGCCTCTGAGGGTCCCCTGGAATCTTCCATCAGCCCGGCTGCGGGTGGCACCCTGTTGATGGCCGCCGAGCCCATTGGGGCGACGGCCAATGCCCCGCTGCCAAGACCTGGTTCCCAGGGGGTGTCTCTCTTGGGTGTGGGGGACCCGCCCTCCTTCCTAGGCAGGGACCCCGCTGACGAACATCTATCTCTGGATGCCGGGGCTGCCACACATACCACAGTGGCTGAGCCCAGCATCGTTAGGGGTCCACTTCCTACTTCTCAGATCCCTGAGCCTAACCAGGAGGGGCCACCGTCCAGCGGCTCAACTATAGAGGCTCAGGACCCTGCTTCTTCCACCTTCCCCGATTATCTCCCTGATCCCAGCCTACTCCTGTCAGTTCTGTCCTTGTCCCCCCCACCTCCTGTGATGCTAGTGCCGCCCCTGGGAATACCCCCCAGGGAGCGGCTTCAGTGGTTTTTCCTTGTCCCGACTCACTAGGGGCTGCTGTTCTCCTTCCGCCGCCCCTTGATGAACCGGGGAGTGGGGCAGGTCGCGTGGCGTCGGCCCGTTGGATGCCACGTCGGGGGTCTGCCCCCTGCCTGCCTGCCTCGGTGGGCCACGGAGCTGTGACGGGGCCCCACTGGGGGACGGTCATCGATCAGTGACCCCACCCCCCATGCACTGAGGGAGGAGCTGTGAGAGTTCCTTGAGGACGTCCGTGGCTCCCGTAACAAAGTCCAGCTTGCGCTCCGGCGGTGGGGGGATTTCCATTAGATCCTCCGGGCCGCGAGGGCCCTCATGGAGGAGGGTAAGACGACCAGGAAGCAGGCTGCTGCGGCCTACCGGTGGGTCCGCCTCTTCCGTGACTGTTTACTCACCTACGGGGTAGGTCACGGATTGCTGTGCGGCCTGCCGGAGGCCGTTGGCGTTTCTGCTGGCGAGGTTCCCCCCCAGCCCTCCTCATGGCGCCGATCATCTTTGCCACTTTAAACACCCGGGGCTGGAGGATGCGTCTCCACAGGAGCCAGGTGCTCTCCTTCCTCCGGGAGGGGGGGTACTCTGTGGTTTTCCTGCAGGTGACCCATACAGATCCGGCCGCTGAAGGCCATCTCGATGCGGCTAAGGTCCGTGCTGGCGGACGTGGTCCATCCCTATGACCACACTCTCGATCTTGTTTTTTCATTAGTTGTCCCACGAAATCATTTAGTGTCACAGACCTGTGGATCCTCCCCTTAGGCCAGGGGGAGGTCCTTTAGAAGTGGGCGGGCTTTGCCCGCCCACCTCCTGGATGCCAATAGGACCAGACTCCTGTACCCCACTGGTCTGGGTCTGTCACCATACTCATATTCAGTAAATCATCATCTTTTCAATAATAACTCACAAGACTCATCTTAAATAAAATACATCCTACATATGCTATAATAATCTTATAACAATATTTCTATGATGAATATGGGGAGTAGCATCACAATAGACCTGAGTAAACTGAACAAATCACTTATCTGTGCAGTGGGGATAATCTTTTTATCTCATACACATGTTGTGAGGAGAGTCAGATTAAGCCAGAGGCACGATAGGCCCTCTTGCACAGAGTCTTATCTCCTGGGGTCATGTGATTGGATCAGAATTGAAGCTTTCATTTTAAAAAAAGTTCTAGCCCTCATGATTACGAAGAAAAGCTTCAAAATGTGAACCAAGCACAATCAATATATTGATGTTTGCCTGTGCTGAAAATAACCTGAAAGAGTAGCTCTGGAGGGGTGAATTGCCTCCTGGAGGAGTCTCTCAGGGCCCTGGTGTGCTTACAATCCCATTTGCCTTTATCAAGCCCTAGTTATCAGGCTAAATTCATCAAGGTTTGTGAAGTGTTCCAATATGGACACTACAAGACATCTAGATACATGAATTATTAGAAAATGTATCATATTACAGTGGTTAACTTATCATATTATAGTTAGGGTTGTGGAAATGATTCTTAACGTTCAAGCTTTATCAATTTGGCTGCAAAATCTGCTTTGGTTTGAGGATTCAACTATGGGAAGATGTTTAGAGAGAGAGAAATGTACAAATACCTACTGGTGTTTTTGTAAGAAGGTCAACACACATGGTGAGAAAACAATGAAAAAAATCTAGTAGAGGCACACGGACTGATATTCCTGCATCCAAAACTATAGCCATTTTCAAAAACTACTCAACCATTTTACTCATTCATCAGTATTTCCACACTGACATGTCAGATGCTAACATTTCAGAGTTACCTGAGAGCTATTAGTATATTTGTATTAAAGAGATAAAGACCTGAAATATTAGATTAGAACCAACTGTGCATTTGTAAAATTACTGCAGAAATAGAGTGTGCAAAGCAATAGTTACTGAAAATTGCTTACTATGTGTATTGACCCATATCTTGCCACTGAACATAAAAGATTCAAAATCAGATTTGATAAGCAACTACTGTCAGAAATTATAGCTGCTTATGCCATTCACTTCTGGGACATAGCAAGTACATATGCATTCAGCAATCCCCAATAGTGAAAGCCAAATTCAGATTATAGCAACTTGGTTGTCATCTTCACTTAGAGGACAGGTTTTGTAGGAAGAGAAAACTAGTCTTAAAGAATTCACACTTGACCTGTTAACTTGAAATTTCAGAACAGCAAGCAAGACAGAGTCACTGAGCAATCCTTATATGCACTCAAGTATTAAGAGGATATAGAAAATTATTTATTTTAAATAACCCTTCCCAAAACAATGAAATGAACCAGAGTTAGGCACATAGGAGCCTGGGTCAACAAAAATAATTTTAAGTGTCTAGAAATTCCCTGGAACAATAGTGCCATCCACAAAGCATGAGTTAGGTCCTTAGCCTCTCTATACAACGAATAGGGAGAGACAGGCTCCTTAGAATGTGATCCACAGAAGCCTGCATGCTAGACACAAAACTACCTAAGTTAGCCAGTGGGAGATGCTGAAGAGAAGGGTGTGTCCTAAGCCCCTCCTCTATCTAAATCCAGGCTGCAGGAAGGTGCCTATCAAAGGTGGTGCTAGCCCATTAATTTTTTAATCGCAAGTAATTGTTTTGAGTTAATTGCATGAGTTAACTGTAATTGACAGGACTGCACAATAGCTTTCAAAATTGTGCCCCGCCTACAATGGGGGTAAAACTACCAGCTGAAACAGCTTTGTTTTTTTTTAAAAATGGTTTCTTGAATACACTTTGTAGTTGGAGTCATCCATGCTTGTCAAAAGGTTTTGCACCCACTGGAAACTCTTGCTGACAAGGAGCATCTATAGATGATGCATTTAAAGCAGCATGGTTGCAAATAGAGGCTGATATTAAGCATGCCTTAATTTCCAGGTCCAAGATGGGTATAATGGCTGTAGTGCTTTAACAAGTTTGGCAGTGCCAAAGCCTCTAACACGGATTGGGCAAACTTTTTGGCCCAAGGGCCACATCTTCGTGGGGAACTTGCATGCAGGGCCATGAATGTAGGGCTGGGGCAGAAGGTTGGGGTGCGGGAGGAAGTGCGGAGTGTGGGAAGGGGTGCAGGAAGGGGCTCAGGGCAAGTGGTTGAGGTGCAGGAGGGGGCTCAGTGAAGGGGATTGGGGTGGAGGAGGGGGTGCGGAGTGTGGGAGGGACTCAGGACAGAGTTGCAGGGAGGGTTGTGGAGTGTGGCAGGCAGCTCAGGGCAGGGGATTGGGGTGCAGGAGGGAGTTCAGTGGGGGCTCAGGACAGGGGGTTGGGGTGCAGGAGGAGTACGGGGTGCAGCAAGGGGTTGGGGTGCAGAGTGCAGGAGGGGTTTGGGGTGCAGGCTCAGGACAGGCACCACTTACCTTGAGCGGCAGGGTGGCAGCAGTGTGCAGCAGGCCGAAGGCAGGCTCCCTGCCTGACCTGGCCCTGCACTGCTCCTGGAAGCAGATGTCACTGCGACCCCTGGGGGAAGGGGTGGCAGATGGCTGCTCCCGGCCCTCACCTGCAGGTACCACCCCCAAAGCTACCATTGGCCGCGGTTCCCTGTTCCTGGCCAATGGGAGCTGCGGGGGGCAGTGCCTGGAGGCAAGGGCAGCACGTGGAGCACGTTGAGGGAATGCTGCAGTGTTGTGGCATTCTTGGCAATCAGGTCATTGCACGTGCTCAGGTCATCCACTTTGCTGGACATGGTGTACAGCAGTGGTTCTCAAAGTAGGGCCGCCACTTGTTCAGGGAAAGACCCTGGCGGGATGGTTTGTTTACCTGCCGCATCCACAGGTTCGGCCGATGGCGGCTCCTACTGGCCGTGGTTCACCACTCCAGGCCAATGGAGGCTGCAGGAAGCGGCACAGGCCGAGGGACGTGTTGGCTGCCAAGGGCTTTCCCTGAACAAGTGGCATCCCAAATTTGAGAACCCCTGGTGTACAGTATGTTCTGCAGCTCTGTCTTGTTTGTCTGCAACACAGACTCTTTATCAAACAACTCATCCGATTCCGCCACCATCTTGATAGCCTTGGCCTTGAGTACGTCACAGAGTGCAAATGGCGCATCTCTACATGGATGGATAACTGGAGGGGCCTGTTTATCAGGATTGTATGTTCATGTGCAAGCAACTCAACCCTTGAAACAGGTCATGATATTCCTGAAGTAGTGCCTCATAGCAAGGTTCAGTATGGTCTTGTAGTGAGAGCACCCATGTTACTAGATTGAATTTTTCACATGAAGCCAGGCCTAAAATTGGTGTGATGTAAGAGAGCACATCAATGTCTTATTCCACATCTAGGCATGCACACAGCCCTAACCCTCCTTGCCCCAAGAGCCTGCACCGAATAACTTCCTTCTCAAAATAAAAACCACTTACTGGGCACCTCCTCTGGTGTTTGTCTTTCCCCAAGCACTAGCCACCACGACTGTCTACCCTCCTCCTGGCTTGAAAACAGCTCCTGGCTGCATGCATTTAGGAATGTCGGGATGTCTTCCTCCTCCTCAGCACCCTTGCTCCCGCTTTCCTCCTCCTCCTTCTGCCTTGTTGAACTGGGCTCTGAAGTGTCCATGGGGGTACTTGGAGTGAAGTATAGCATTCAGCTCTTTGTAGAAACGGCAGGTCGAGGACGCAGCACCAGAGCATCAGTTTACCTTGCGGGCTTTGCAGTAGGCATTCTGCAGCTCCTCTGCTTTAACCCTGCACTGCAGTGCGTCCTACTCATGGCCCATTTCCACCATGTCCCTTGATATCTGCCCAAAGCTATCGTAATTCCTACGGCTGGAGAACAGTTGGGACTGGACAGCTTCCTCCCCCCAAACACTGATGAGGTCCAGCACCTCACCACTGCTTCATACTGGGGATCGCCCGGCGCGTGGAGGCATGGTCACCAGGACAGATTCGCTGAGAGCATTCCATACCTGGCTGAGCAAACAGGAAGGAGATTTTCAAAATTCCCAGAGAATTTAAAGGGCGAGTCTGAGGGTTGGTCACCTGAGGACAGGGCAGTAGAGTTCAAAGTGATGACCAGAGTGGCTAGAACAGGCATTGTGGGACACTTATTGGGCATGATCAGAGTGCATTAACAGACCAGGGCATCCACACTGGCGCCACGGCACTCCAGCAGGGGTGCATCAAATATTATTCCACTCACCGAGGTAGATTACCAGGAAAGCTCTAGATGCAGAGTCAGAGCGCTCTATATGCCTTGCGAGTGTGGACACGCTGTGATAGTGCCCGGGGCTGCTTTAATGCACTCTAACTCACAAGTGTAGCCATCCCCTAAATTACAGGGAGTGGCCATTGGCTCCTTGCTGTCTGAGGAATCTGCAAGAAGAGCTGTCTGGGCAGGACGAGTTTCTTCAATGGCCCTTTGTGAGAGTGGAGTGTCCTTAATGGGCCATCAAAACATAGCTGTCTAGTTATGATGTAAATCTATCAGGGGGCGGGGAGAGGAGGTGCATTATCCAGGCACATAACACATATGTAAGATGCAGATACATAGCTAATATTCATAACTTCAGATACATAGATAATATCTGCATATAAACAGGATAATCATACTTAGCAAATCATAACCTTTCAACTAGTATCTTATAAGATACACTTTGTATACATTTTGTTTCAAATGTATACACTGATAGCAACACTAATACAAATAGTCATTTTCAACCATCCAGCATCACAGACCCCACCCTGAAAAAAATCTTTCCTGAACCATCTCTTCTGTCCTTCAAGCAACCCCCTAACCTCACCAAGCTCATAATCAGAAGTAAGCTCCCCACAGAACAGGACACACCAACTCAAAGTGCCAGCAGACCCTGCCAGAACAATAGATGCAAAACCTGCAGACATAGCTCCACTGCTATAATGATCAGCACTCTCACATGCCCCTACAACACACCTTTCAAGATCCATAAGTCCTCCACATGACTATTACAACATGTGGTGTACCTCATCCACTGCACTAACTGCCCCAACAACTATGTGGATGAAACCAGAGAATCACTAGGCTCTCGAATGAACTCACACAGAAAAATAATAAAAAGAACGAGGAATACTTGTGGCACCTTAGAGACTAACAAATTTATTTGAGCATAAGCTTTCATGGGCTAAAACCCACTTCATCGGAGGCATGCAGTGGAAAATACAGTAGGAAGATGTGTGTGTGTGTGTATATATATATATATATATATACACACACACACACAGAGAACATGAAAAAATGGGTGTTGCCATACTGACTATAATGAGAGTAATCAATTAAGGTGGGCTGCCTTAGAACAACGCTTTCTCAGCTCTCGTCCCCTAATGCCCCTACTCTATTTGTGCTACATTGATGACATCTTCATCATCTGGATCCATGGAAAAGAAGCTCTTGAGGAATTTCACCATGATTTCAACAATTTCCATCCCACCATCAACCTCAGCCAGGACCAGTCCACACAAGAGATCCACTTCCTGGACACTACAGTGCTAATAAGCGATGGTCACATAAACACCACTCTATACCGGAAACCTACTGACCGCTATATTTATATCCATGCCTGCAGCTTTCATCCAGCCCACACCATATGATCCATTGTCTACAGCCAACCTCTAAGATACAACCACATTTGCTCCAGTCCCTCAGAGACAAACACCTACAAGATCTCTATCAAGCATTCTTACAATACCCACCTGCTGAAGTGAAGAAACAGAATGAGAGAGCCAGAAGAGTACCCAGAAGTCACCTACTACAGGACAGCCCAACAAAGAAAGTAACAGAACTTCACTAGCCGTCACCTTCAGCCCCCAACTAAAACCTCTCCAGTGCATCATCAAGGATCTACAACCTATCCTGAAAGATGATTCCTCACTCTCACAGATCTTGAGAGACAGGCCAGTCCTCGCTTACAGACAGCCCCCCAACTTGAAACAAATACTCACCAGCAACCACAGACCACACAACAAAAACACTAATCCAGGAACCTATCCTTGCAACAAAGGCCATTGCCAACTCTGTCCACATATCTATTCAGGTGACACCATCATAGGACCTAATCACATCAGCCACACCATCAGGGGCTTGTTCACCTGCACATCTACCAATGTGATGTATGCCATCATGTGACAGCGATGCCCCTCTGCCATGTACATTGGCCAAACTGGACAGTCTCTACGCAAAAGAATAAATGGACACAAATCAGACGTCAAGAATAATAATATTCAAAAACCAGTCAGAGAACACTTCAACCTCCCTGGTCACTCAGTTAGGCCTCAAAGTGGAAATACTCCAACAAAAAAACTTCAAAAACGGACTCCATTAAGAAACTGCAGAATTAGAATTAATTTGCAAACTGGACACCATTAAATTAGGCTTGAATAAAGACTGGGAGTGGATGTGTCATTACACAAACTAAAAACTATTTCCTCATGCTAATTCCCCCCCACACACACTATTACTTGTAGTAAGAGGAGGCCCTGAGATATAAACCTTGGTATCAGAGGCCTGGTATGAGGCCTAAGGCCTGAACTAAAGTAATGGTCAAGACTTTGCTAACATAAAGCAAAGTGAAGCTCTGAGCCAGAGGCAGGCTCTGCTCACAGAAGCTGGCAAGGAAAGGGCTGATGCTGCAAGAAGATACGTACCTAAAAGGTACTGAACACTAGAAATCAGAACATTCACATACTTGCACATTCCACACAGATAACAAGGAACAGGCTGACCCATCCCAATAACAGGGCCAAAAGGGTAATATGATGGATAGAGTTGTTTTGTTCGAACCAACATGTACAAGGTGAGAGGCGGTACCTTACGACGTAGAGAGGTTGTACCTTTCTACGTAGAAGGGTTGCACCTCAATACGTCAGGAGTGATGTGTAACTTGTTTGTACCTGTATATAAGAATGCATCCCTGGGGCGGTGTCTTTGTCCGGCCGAGGGGGCAGTGGAAAGTCCCGCCACTGACTGAGCCGAGTCCATTGACTGTGGGCACATATTTGTAGTATGCCCTGAGTTAGACTAAGAAATCTACAGGGAACTATCATTGTGTCCAATACGGCAATAAACCTGGCCGAGGTGCCTTTGTACCTTACTAGACTCTGTGGTCATAGGGGGTTCTTGTCGAGTCTGCTGTGTCAGCTATCTGCAGAGCTGGGGCAGAGCATAAGAGGGAACATATGCACGCAGCCGAGTGATACCAACATTAAACAGAGCAGAGCACCACACCAGTAGCATCTGACAACATTACTCAGACCTTCTTGTCAACTGTTGGAAATGGGCCATCCTGATTATCACTACAAAAGTTTTTTCTCTCTTGCTGATAATAGCCCACCTTAACTGATTACTCTCGCTATTTATAGTTAGTATGGCAACACTCATTTTTTCATTTTCTCTGTGTATATATATCTTCCTACTGTATTTTCCACTGTATGCATCTGATGAGTTGGGTTTTAGCCCATGAAAGCTTATGCTCAAATAAATTTGTTAGTTTCTAAAGTGCCATAAGTACTCCTCATTCTTTTTGCAGATACAGACTAACACGGCTACCATTCTTAAACAGGAAAATAATAAAAGACAAAAACTCTATCAGCTGTGCGTGAACACTTTTCAAAAAGCAATCACTTGATAGCTGAGTTAACAGTACTCATCCTCAAAGGAAACCTGTACAATACTTTCAAATGATGACCCTGGGAGCTTAAATTGATAACTCTGCTGGCCACTAAAAATAATGGACTTACTAGAGACATCAGATTTATGGCTTATTACAACAATCTGCACCCCACTAATTCCCCCTTTTGTCCTATGACTGCAAAGGTGTTAACAGGCCACTTCACCTTGAACCATCCCTTACAACATGTGTTAGCTACTTATGCTATCAGTCTGCTCCACCTTGCATTTAGCTGTGACCTCAGAGAGTACTGGTCCCAGACCTGAAGAGGGGCGCAGTGTGGCTCAGGAGCTCGTCTCTCTCACCAACAGAAGCTGGTCCAATAGGAGCTATTATCTCACCCACGTTGTCTCTCTAATGTCCTGGGACCCACACCACTGCACTGTACACAAGGCTGGCTTCAGGGCGCTCCGCCTCTGCCCCCGACCAGTGAGTGAGTCAGTGCCCCTGGGCTGTCAATGACTGAGGACTACACTTCCCAGCAGGTAACGCGGGACATCACATGACACGCATGCCCGGCGCTGGCTCCGACGGGCCATAGAGACAGAGGGGAGCGGAGCGCTCTTAGCCGGGCTGCGTGCGGAGGGGGGCGGAGCCGCGGTAACACCATGGAGCCCGAGCCCGAGCCGCGGCCTGGGGCCGCCGCCGCCGCGGTCCTGACCCAGCCCCCGGAGCAGGAGAGGAAGCTGGAGCAGGAGAAGCTCTCCGGGGTGGTGAAGAGCGTCCACCGCCGGCTGCGCAGGAAGTACCGGGAAGGTAAATGCCGGGGCACGGCTGGGCCCGCTCCCAGCCCCTCGGCGGCAGCGGGTGGGCGGTTAGAGCTGCCCGTGAGGCCCGGGGAGCCGCCCCCTACACGGAGCGCGGGGCCCAGGGAACCGCCCCCTGCGCGGGGCCCAGGGAACCGCCCCCTGCGCGGAGCGCGGGGGCAGGGGAGCGGAGCGGGGCCCGGGGAACCGCCCCCTGCGCGGGGCCCGGGGGCAGGGGAGCGGAGCGGGGCCCGGGGAACCGCCCCCTGCGCGGGGCCCGGGGGCAGGGGAGCGGAGCGGGGCCCGGGGAGCCGCCCCCTGCGCGGGGCCCGGGAGCAGGGGAGCTCCCTCTAGGTGTAGTAGTTAGGGCTTGGGAAGTGGGGGGGCTAGACGCATCCCCCCAAAGAGGGGGCCCAGGTCTCCTGTCTCTTTTCGTGGCGCCCGCTTCCCCCCAGTTGAACCGGAGGTGGGGAGCTGCAGCCTTTGCGTGCGGCTGTAGGCGCTGCTCACAGTCTGGAGCGTTGTGTTTGTGCACGTAAGTGCCCGCGGTGCTTCATCCTGCAGAACCCTGCTCCACTGCTAGTTGGGCTGCTCGCAGCTGCAAAGTGTCGCTTTGTCCAGCGGCGGCTGTCTGTCACGTCTCTCGCTTTTCCTCCCTCCTCCCCAAAGCTGCTTTTCCTGGCCCATGAGTGCTCACATTTCTGAGCTTCTGTTGTCTGCACTTCCCAAGGAAGAAGTCCTATGGATAAATGATACCCTGTGATGTAAAAACAGACTATTAATTTAAATCAGTAACCAAGTGCAATATAACCTGTCTAATCTGCATATCATCAGTCTCACTCATAAAACTTAATAGCTGATGCTGTAGTGACCTCTTGCAACAAACTTTTACATTATGAAGTATATTATCTCACCTGACCAACAGCCCTTGACATATGATCCAGGAGGTAAGTCACTAGTAAAAATGCTTGCTTTATCCTTCTCCATGAGAGCTTTAGATGTGTTCACACTATTGTGTGGGATTGGGATAGCAGAAGCATCCCAGAAATTAGACATAGCAGTTTTGAAGATTTAGAATAAGGCACACTGTAAAGTTGAGATTTATAGATCTTTAGAACAAAAAGGACTAGTATTCTCTAGTCTGACCTCCTGCAAAACAGGGGCCATACTATTTCCTCCAGTAATTCTTGCATCAGGGCCATAATTTCTGGTTGAGCTATAGCCTATATATTTTACAAAAATATTCATGGAATGGAAACTGTTCTAACAATACTACTAATACTTAGCTCTTGTATTGCCTTTCTAATCTTTAGGTCTCAAAATGCTTTACATTTCAAACTAATTCCTGCCTCTTAATCTGTGGCTGCTTGAAATCCATTTTGCTACAGAGCTGATACTATGCTGCTCTGTGTGGGGACTCCCCACATGTTTCTTCTTCTTCTTCCTAGCCCAAATCTGCATGTGATTTGGTCTTTTGCTATCCAGTGGATAGATGTCTACACTACATCTGGGAGTGAGCCTCTCTGTCTGAGTCCACAGAGTAAAAATAGCTGTGTAAATGTTGCTTTGACATTGAGGCTCAGGCTGGCACCTGGGCTCTCAAGCCCACCCCTGTTCCTCTCACTCTTGAAAACCCAAGCTCCAGTCCAAGCTGCAGTGTGTATAGATATTGTTAGTACACTAGCATGAGCCCCGTTACCATAAGTCTGTCAACTGGGCTGGGAAGCTCATTCCTAGATACAGTGTAGGCTTACGCATAGTGGCCACACGAGAGAGATACTTCCATTCAAGCTTAACTTCCAGGCTGAGGAACGATCACCAACACACACAGCTTTGGGCTTGTCTACATTGGCAATTTACAGTGCTGCAACTTGCTTGCTCAGGGTGTGAAAAAACACCACCCTAAGCACAACAAGTTTCAGCGCTGTAAAGCACCAGTGTAAACAGTGCACCAGTGCTAGGAGCCATGTGTCTCATTGAGGTTGTTGTTTTTTTTAGAGTGCTGGGAGAGCGCCACATTAAAGCATTGCCAGTGTAGACTAGCCCTTAGCTGCTCAAATTGTGTTCTGTTGCCAGGACTTGTGCTTTTGGCAGTTGACACCTTTCTGTTATTTCAGCCTATCTGCAGATTCAGAAAGACAACACCAGCTCACACTTAGGGCTTTTCTACACAGAAATGTCATGGGGAAGTTAGCATAAAATAGCTAGGTTGTGAATTTAAAGGAGGGCTTTGGAGCAGAGACCAGAGCTGGAGCGCGGAGCAGCTCCGGAGCAATGGAGCTGCAGGTTTTTGCCTGGAGCTGGAGCACAGCTCCAAAGACCTGATTTAAAGTGCAATAGTTATTTGGCACTAACTCCCTGGGTGGAAAGTCTTATTCTGCACTAAAAGTGCCTTTTTGTGAATTAGGTTGATCCATTCAGCAGTAGCTATTCTACAATAATTATTCTCGGCCTTTTCCCTTGTGTGGAAAAGCCCTCACCTAACATTTTTAATTGTCATAAAATTATTTTTTTTATGAAAGCTTAAATTCTGCAGAAATTGGGGTAAGCATCCCTCTGACCAGGAAAAGATTCTCACTTGCTATTAGCAAGTGAATATGTAGGGAATAATTTACTGGTACTAATACTAGTTGTCTTATTCAGAATGCACAGTTATTGTTTGTTTGTTTTTTTTCCCTCATGTACTGTATCTCTCACATTAGTGAGAATTTTCAGTGTCATGTATTTTTTGGGTGGGTAGAGGAGGAATAACAAAACTGTTCAACAAATCATACTTCTACAGCATGGAGCTTTCCACCATTATAATCTAATCAATTGTAATCCTCATGAGTTACTAGCTATCAGTACCATTAGTTTTTCACATTGAAATTGAAGTAATTATCTTTTCCACTACACCCTAACCTTCCAAAACCATGCTTGGGAATCTCCCTCTCCAGAGCTTTAACATCTTATTGAACTTACAGTACCTGAAAATTCTTGCTTTCAGAATTCTGTATTGCCTTCTTAATATGCATTTCATTCTGTATAACTATCTTGATGAAATCCAAAATGGCAGCTTACTAAAGAAGTAAAAGGCTACATTAATTTGGTAGTACACCAGCATTTCAATTTCCATGTCAGTGTGGAAGGTTCAGAAAACAAAGCAAAAGTTAAATCCTTAAACATGTACATCCAACAGGTAGATGCAAGGCAGTGCACCCAGCTGGCTTTATGCAAGTAATAATGAAGCTGCTGATCTTCAAAAATATTTGATAAAGGCATTAAGATCTAAGAGCAACTAGACTTTTTTTTTTCTGTATTTTTTTTTACTTCCCCATTTGTCTAGCCTTGTTCTGTAAAGCTAATTTCCATCTCATGAATGGTATCTAGCAGGCCACACCAAAGTTGCTGTTTCATGGATTTTCCAGCAGGACTTTACTTTTAATATATGAAATCACAAGTGGTTCTGTACTATGTACAATGAGCTACCAGTGAAAAAGGGAGCATGCTCAACTTCCTCAGTGAGAACTGTATAATTACTTAACATAATATAGATGATTCTCAGAGAATGCACTTTCATACTGTCATTGGGATTTTAATAGTTACTTTGTTTTGAGAAAAGTGAAGTGGTCCCTTCCTCAAGGCATTTAGATGAAATTCTTTGCAGTTATACAGACTTATTTCTAATAAGCAGATTTCAGTGCTGATGTGAATGAGGCAATTACTGGAATTACTTACTATTAGGTGAATTTAAAAGGCAAGTTCATGCCTTACCTGACTTGTTTACAGTTGGCATCACTGACCTCACTTTGATTTATTGCCTACCATGACTCCCCTTTCTTTCTTTTTTTTTTTTTAAATGAATCAGTATAAAAATGACATTTGCATCCTTTAATACTACAGGCTAATGCAGGCCTCAACCAGTTTTAAATGTTTGTGTTTAAATATGAAAGCAATGTTTGTTTTAATGTGCAGTTCCCAGTTAAAAGATATTCTTGTGTAATAGAATGTATGTAACTGAAGAAAGGCTTATTTAACAACAGGTCATCCAGAGAGCCAGGCAGTTCTTTCAAAAGTTGATGCTGTTCTATGAAGTTGCTTTGCTCAAAGTTGCATCTTGGCTCATTTCCATGTTTGTCTAGGCTTCTCCCATTTTCAACAGCACTGTTGTTGCATGTTAGAGGGCCCACATATTGGCTATATTATTTGTAATGTGACTAATCTCTAGGATGGATTACCATATTCGTTCTAATTTTTTTTAATTTTCTTCGTGGCAACCATGTCAACCTCTCATTACCTAAAACCTGTCACTTTAATCTGGAAATGAAACTGGAAAACATGGTTGTTTCTCTTTGTAGCTCTGAAACACCACAAAAATGCATTTTATTTTTATTTCCAGATCTTTACTTTGCATCTCTTAACCAATACTTCCCTTTTCTGTTTGCAGGGCATGGTCACTGACCCACTTCTAGTGCAAGTGTTGGGTTTACCTTTGGCTTTTAGTTGGTAAATGAGAGGGAAAAGTTCTTTGCAGAAAAATGGATAAGCGAAAATGGTTATATAACAGTCTGCTTTGTGATTATACTACCCTTCAGCCCCATCCACACTCATCTCTGAACCATATTTTCTGATTCATTATTAAGCAAAGCTTAAAATAGTTTCAGTCTAAAATGGCTTTAATATGGGTTAGGTAATCAGTGTGTATTAGATATTCTCATTTAAAATTCTAACAGTTGTTACGTGGTTGAGTCCTGTCAGTAGTGGTTAAACACTTCAACCAAATTATCCTAAATTCTTAATAAGCTGTTTTAAACTATTTCAGGCCAGTGACTTCTGCACAACTGTAGACAAATTTTCTGAAGTTATTAGATGAATGGGCTGGTTGAGGAAATCTCCTTTTCAAATATCAGGGATGGCCATGGCTGGAGATGGGATGAGGATGGACAGGGCTCTTAGGTGGCACTGAGCATTTTCTACCAGTTGCTTGTCTGGCTGGTTCTTGCTCATGTGCTCAGGGCCAGACCGTTAACGTATATGGGATCAGGAAGGAATTTTTCCCACAGATCACATTGGCAGTGACCTGGATTGGTGAAGTATTTGCCGCCTTCTGCAGTGTGTGGGTTGGATCACTTGCCAGAGTTATCTGGGTTTATCTCACTTAATCATTTTTCTGACATTGCAGCAGCTTCGGGCACTGGTTCATCTCAGTCCCTCCAATTCTTGCCTGGGCCACATAATAGTCTAGTCTCTGGTTTGTGCTACTTCGGTCTAATTTTGGTTGTTGGATTCAGTGTACAGGTGCTGGATGATGTTGGTGACCTGTGAAATGCAGGAGGTCAGACTACCTGATCTGGCTGTAAACTATCTCTCTCACAGAAAATCTAATAAACTTCTAACGTGTCGTCTTCCACATAAAAAGGAAAAATAAAATTGGATACAATACACATGCTTTCAAAGCAATATAAATAAAATAGAAAATGAGGAAGGAACATTATATATGCATAAACTTCAATTTCATAATTTCATTTTGTATGAACGTAATCTTGCCTTTAAACTCTACTTCTGTTCCCCATCTGAACTGTTTATCTTAGATCAGTGGTTCTCAACCTTTCCAGACTACTGTGTCCATTTCAGGAGTCTGATTTGTCTTGTGTACCTCAAGTTTCACCTCACTTAAACTACTTGCTTATACGATCAGACATAAAAATACAGAAATGACACAGCACACCCTTACTGAAAAACTGCATACTTTCTTATTTTTACCGTATAATTATAAAATACATTGATTGGAATATAAATATTGTACTTACATTTCAGTGTGATACTTGAGCCTGTTGTTTTTCACTTGTGAGCCTTCTGAAGCCCAAATCCAGGCTGTGGGGCTGAAGCATGTAACTTAGCTTTGCGGCACCCCCTGATTAGCTGCCCTGCTTATCACTCCTAATGCCAGACCTGCACTTGTGACCCCCAAACCAATCTCTCGATGACCTCCCCTCAGGTGCTGCAACACCTAGATTGAGAAACTCTAGATGAGTGGAGTATGCCCTGGAAAACCTCTGAGTACCCCCTGGTTGAGAACCGCTGTCTTAGACTATAAGTAGGAATGTATTTTGTTGTATTCAGGTTTTAATACCATGCTCTTCTCTGTAGTGTCTGAGCACCTTACAGTAGTACAGTAAACAATGTGCTTACATATCTGTGACACATTGTTTGCTCTCTGATCCTCTTACTAGAGGGAGAAACATGGAATGGAGTTTCTCATTATGGTTGGGTCGTGGTTGTTCAATATACCTGTTGCTGTGGGTTTATATTTGAGAAAGCAAGGTCAAAGAAATGCACCTTGCACTTGGAGGTGAAAACAGTGAGGTTTATGATAGCCCTTAGTTTCTGGGGGAGTTAATTCCATAGTCTTGGACCAACCCAGAAAAGATTCTTTCTTCTGCCCAGATGAGCTTTACTCCTATAATGGAACTCTCAGCAATGCCAGAGGAACAAAGTTTTTGACCAGCATCTTTATCCTGGAGCTTTAAATGGTCTTTTAAGTATCCTGGGCCAAGGCCAGAAAGCAGTTTGAAGATAACAAGTAAGATCTTCAACTTGAATCATAATTCTATGGAAAGCCAGCATAGAGAGCCGGGGACAGATGTGATTTATTTATGATAGCTTGTGTTGCTGTGGCGACGCACTGCAGCATTTTGTATGGGTTAGTTTCCTAAATCCTGAGGATTTCACCCCCAGGTACATTGGATTGCCGTAGTCCCGCTGAAAGGTGATGAAGGCATGATTAATGGAGGCCAGGTCTTTGTCTGCCAGGAAGCGATGCTGTCTCCTAGCTAACCAGAGATGGTAGAAAGCATTACTCATGTCTGTTGCCTTGTGAGAGTTTAAGGGTCAGTGAGGAACCCAAGAGTACTCCTAGACTACAGACTAATTTGACCAATTGTGGATGTGAACTTTCAGTCAAATGAGATGATACTGTGGCTGCAAATTTCTCAAAATACTTTCCTCTACCCATCACAGTCAGCTCTGTTTTTCTCAGGTTCAGCTTGAGACAGTTATCTTTCATTCATGAGCTGATCTCATCCAAGCACTGGGCCATCTTGATGGTGGTGATGTGGTTGTATGTGATGAAGGATAGGTGGAGCTGTGTCATTATCTGCATATTGCTGGCACTTGAGTCCATGTCTGACCAATTTACCTGATAATTAAAAGGTAACCTGTACATGCAACTGTCATAGACTTCTATGGTTCAAATAAGTAAATAACAATGAATAAATAAAACTGATAACTAAAAACACTCTCAACTCTGAAGTGTGAAATTTAATGTATAATTAACTGCATCCCCAAAAACTATATCAAAAGAATGCTAAGGTTGCAAAGTCAAGCACTCAAAAGTTAGAAAATAGAATTAAGGTTGCCCATGCCACGCTAATTCTGCCCCTTCCTGAATATGCATTTTGATCTTAGATCACATGATCACCTACTTCTTTTTCCACAGCAAAGAAAGGAGGGGACAGTGTGAGTACACAAGAGACATTTTTCCTGTTCTCTTTTCTGGTATCTGGCATGACAGCCAGGAGGAGCAGTTGTTGGGAAAGTCCTGCTCAGCATTTGCAGCCATCAGTTGCTCCATGGGGAAGGTACAGTTGCAGTTCATTAGGCAGACAGGCTTTGTGGGGATGAAGCAAACACATGGAATCTTCAGAGAATCTGGCCACCGAATTCTAGGAAGACTACACTGAGTATATGCAAACTTACATGTATAAGTCCCCCGGAAGCTTATAACTTTGCCAAATTTGAGTGGCAGGGTTGGCAAAAGTCAAAACTGTGACACTAGGCTGTGACCCCTCTGCCAAAAATCTGGTCTCTTCTTCACAGCATGGTTGGTGGCCATACAGCTTCTCAACTACTCAGTTGTATGATATTTTTTTTTAACATAGGCAAAACTTGTTCCCCTTAATGTTTCCAGAAACAGTTGAAACATTTTTAGCTGAAACTTCACAAAAAAATTCAGCCTCAGGAAGTCACCAGGCATAGAAAAATTTAGCCCAAACAGTTAGGAAAAGTCTTATAAGCAACTGCAAACACTGCTTCTAAAGAGAAGTGTTGGGCAATCTTAACTACAAGTGGCACTGCCAGCGCCACCTATAATAATTAATATAGCACTTCTTGGCAGTGCTATATAGAATCAAAAATTTAATCACTTCTGTTTGAGTTCAGCTGTCATTCACTGAAGCTTTTTTATAGCTCTGTAGAGCTTATCTTCACCCTTCAGTTTATCTGTTTTTCAATCTCTTGAACACAATAAAATCAAAACAAATTTTCCCCACTGTTTAAAAACAATCTTTTTAACAATGTTAAGTTTCTGAAAAAGAATGTAAAATGTATATTTTGCAATTTAAAAAAAATACAGGAAGGAAGAGTTATGTATACACGCTAGAATCCTCCCTCCTCTTCTCCCCCCACCCCCCAAAACACAAAAAACAAAACAACTCCAGCCAAAAATCACTTTTGCAGTGCAGGTAGTTCTCTCCCTGTCTTCACAAAAATAACTGTTGGTAGATTTCTTCTTTAAGTGACTTCTTCCTTTTGTAGCAGTACAGTCATGTGACAGCTTCTTAAGTGTCTTCTGTGCAACATTATCCATGGAGAAGCAGGTTTTAAACATAGATTGGATGGGAAATTTACAAAGGCCAGTTAAGTGCCTGCCTTCTATCGAAATCCAATGGAGTTGAGTGCCTTTGAAAAACTCCCCTTAGATACTCTGTGAAGAGTTAAAAAGATATTTGACCATGGGTAAAAAAGGAAAACAGGATATTGCACTAAAATACTGGGCTATCTGATTTTATTTAAAAAGAAAGAAAAATGTCTGTAAAGACCACTAATACCAAAGCCACTTAATTTTTCTATAGATAACACATAACATCAGTCTAATAAGCATTACTACTTCTAGATTCTTTTAAAAAACTTAGATATAAATATCATTATAGAGCCAGTGCCATTCATCATTTGTTTTAATCTCTCTAGAAAGAGGAAAATAATTGTAGATACCTGCAGTTATATTTTCAAACAATAGCCATCAGATTCAGAAGTTCAAGGCTTTAATTTTTTAGTAATGATTTCATGTAAATAAGCCCCAAAATTTGACTGACCTTACAACAATAAATGTTTGAGAGCTGGAAGGTGCTTTCCTAAGAAATAAGTTGTTGTTGTTTTTTTGTTGTTATACTCTACCATAGTTCATGCTCTGCTTGTACTCCCTCTTGTGTATCTGCAGAAGTTAAGTAACAAACTATATTATTGGGTTTCTACTAACCTGAACAGTGGCATCACAGATATAACTGCAAAAAAAGGAAGTGACCAAACAAAAAGCCTCTTTGAAAACAAAGGGAAAGTACATCTGTAACTGTCACAGTGTGTTTAGTAGAGAAATGTATTATAAATTGAGATTTAATAAAAACCCCAAAACGCATGTATCTGTGATTCAAACAATTCTAAAAGATCCCCGTACCTCCTGCAACAGGTGGTCATGTGATCCTTTATGTTCCTTTCAAGCTTTGTTTTCAAATAACAGTTATTCCAAGACTAGTATTTTTCTGGTATATTTGTGTTTTATATATAGTATTTCTGAAACTGATATCACAGGTCAGTGCATGATATTTGCTTTTGTATTCTTGGGTCTGTATTGTACATCTATTTATGCAGTGTGTGCTGAATATTCATTTGAGACCCAGTATAAAGTACTCTGACTGGGTCTCTTGTTAAAATACCTGCCATTTGAGCTTATATAAGTAGTCTAGATGTACTGATTATGAGATATTATGAACTAGAATTTGCATCAGCCTTGGATAACATAAACTGTGGAAAGTTTTATTAGCATTGCTGTAGCAATAGCAGAGCTATTGTATATAGGGATGTAAATAGTGGTTTAAAAAGTTAACCAGTTAAATGATTACAATTATATTTAATTAACCATGAACCAAGGCAACTCTGGTGGGCCTGGCATGGCGGGGGCTGGGGTCACTCCGGCTGGGGACACACTCCAGCTGCTGGGGTTAAGTTAACCTTTTGCATCCCTAATTGTACGTTTAAAGAACTGTTATACTGCAACTTTTGCAATTTTCTATGAAGATCAAATTAAAAATAAACCAACGAATATAATAAGTCAAAATTAAGTGAGGGAGTTAACTAATGTAGTCATCGGCTATGAATTTTCTTCTGAAATTTATGGGAGGGCAAATTGACACCAACATTTACTGTATAGCCTCAGAAGAGTTTTGTGTTGACAGACAGAGGAATGTATAGCTAAATGAAAGCTTGCTCATATTTCTTTGCCATTGTTAACCATGTCATCCATTTTTCAGATTAGATCATGAAATGTAAGTTCAAGTTTGTAAAGCAAATATTACTTCTAGTAAGTGAAATAAGTAGTATCTAATTACCCTTACTTTTTTCTTGTAAATAATTCTTCAAGTATACTCCATTTTGGACAAGTATAAAATTAGACAAACTAGTTTTGGAAAATAGTTTGAACTCCATTGAAATAGTAAGTATGTTGTATGAGGAGGCAGATGATTAGTAAACTTCTAGAATTTTGAACATGCTGAATGTTTTAAGTGGACTAAGATAGTGGGTAGCATTCCTAATTTAATTAACTTTTTCTCTGCTTAGCCACAGCTACATTTTCCAGTACTGTAGCACCAAAAGGGCATACTTGTTACATAATGCATCACTGGGTATTTTTCCATGATCGCATAGTAGATATACCTCTACCCTGATATAACGCAGTCCTCGGGAGCTAAAAATCCCTACCACATTATAGGTGAAACCGTTATATTGGGGTAGCAGTGGCAGGGCTCCAGCCACTGTGGGGAGCCTGGGCCCTTTAAATTGCTGGCCTAGCCCTACTGCTGCAGCTTCGGAGTAGTAGCTGCAGCAGGGCTCTAGCAGTGATTTAAAGGGCTCAAGGCTCCCTGGGCCCTCTAATTCGCCAGCCGAACCACGCTGCCGCAGCCCTGGGGTAGTGGCGGTAGTGCTCCAGTGGTGATTTAAAGGGTCCAGGACTCCCTGCAGCCACCCAAGCCCTGCTGCTGGAGCCCGGGGTTACATGCAACCCATGTTATATTGGGTCGCATTATATCTGGGTAGAGGTGTATTTACAGCAAAGAATTGGATAAGTTGTATGTTAACTTCCTCTGATAATGGGGATAGGATGAGAGAGTGTCAATTAGTGGACTAATGTAAAAATACATTCCATTTTAATCATTTAAATTATATAAAATAATGTTGGTACAGTAGGTGGATGTATCTGAACTCTAGAGTCTGATTTAATAGTTTGAAAATAATAAAATGAGTTGTCGTCAGCTCAGACTTTAAGAACAGTGTGGAATTTGTCATGTTGAGTTTCCCTAGGAATTTTTTAACCTAACTTTGCCTTAGCTCAGTGGTTCTCGACCTTTTTTCATTTGCAGACCACTAAAAAAAATTTCTACTGGAGGTGCGGATCCCTTTGGAAATCTTAGACATAGTCTGTGGACCCCCAAGAATCCCTGTTGAAAACCCCTGTTCTATGGTAATGTCAGCCTTTCATGGACCCCGTAGGCATAATCTGAGGTCCCCCAGCTGAGAACCACTGCCCTAGTTGACAATATTTGTTGCCATTTATTGATGATCAGCATATTGTGTAAACTGATATACTATTTCAGTGAGGAACCAGAGGTATTTTTACAAACACTTAAATTATAATCCTTGTGTGGAACACTGGGACATATTAAAAATTAGACTGATGGCACATATTCTAGTTAAAATCTAAGGAGAAGCTTTAAGGTATAAATGGGATGTTGCCATAGATTGGCGTTAGAAATTTTGAATTTTCCAGCATTATCATTGTATCCTCACAACGAGCAGATTTGGCTTTCCTTTAAAATGGAAGATTAAAGGGGTGCATCTATAAGCAACTTTGTAGAAACATGAAAATATGTTTTTGTTTTTAATGCAGCAGTAGGCAACATGCTATGTTTGATTTTTCTCTCTGGGGCCAGCAAAAGATGCACAGTTCTAGGAATTTTTTTGCTAAATAATGAAGAGCAGCAGGGACAGACTCACACATTGTGTTCTGAATCAGCGTAATTGTCACTTTATATTTCTCAGTGACACATTTATGGATTTTTTTTTTAAATGAGATTCTTGAGGACAATGCCACTCCAGATTATATCCAAATCTGTTGTCTTTTACCATTGTTATACGATGGTTTGTATCCCTTTTATTAAAATTAAAACACAAGTATAAGCTAGTAACATGACATATAAATTGAAGTAAATGTGTACTACCCTACATACAGGCCCCTGTCAATAGTTCTGGATTGCCATAGCAAACTGTTAAAAATACTTTCATAAATAAACACTGGCATAGTGTTGATAGAACATTATCCTGGCGACAACATGAATATAACAAAAACGTAATAAACTCTACTAACAAAACATTTACTAGAGTTGCTATCCTCAGTTTTGCCCAACTCACATCTTCTTTTATGCACAAATGTAACACAGAAGATTTACCATAAGTTAAGAAAATTCTTGGTGCTGTGAATAAGTAATATATTTCTAGTGCAATAAATATCAGTTTAATTACCAAAACACTCTTAAATTACAAGAGTAAGAAATAAATAGCGAGGTGTTTTGAACTAAGGACTTTAAGGCACTCTAAAATTGCTTGGACAACGTCTTACTTTCAGTTTCTTTTAAGTTATCTTCTGTGTATGTTTGTTAGCCCAAAACAGTTTAACTATGGTCTACACAGATCAGAAGATGGCTGTTTGCACATCCCACCCCCCTCCTGCATCTATCCTTGGGTGATTTATTAAGACAGAGGCAGAATAAGATGTAACACACAAATATTTATTATGCCACTAGTCAGTAAACTAGACAATGACCCCATTCAGACAATAAACAAAAGAAAGACACACTCGCTTGTTAAGTTACCAGAGCATAAAGCTCAGAGCCCTTAAACCCCTTTAACCTATGGATGTAAAACAGAGGAAAACCACAATGGGTATTACAATACCATATCCTGAAGACAGGGACACAATGACAAAACCTCAGGACAGGGACAGTGGTGAAAATCAGGGCACTGGACACCAAACGGGCACTGGGTATTCTTCCCCCTCCCCGGACAGGTCCTCTGGGCAGGTCTCCTCCCTCTTGGGCAGATCTTCTACCTCAGGTAGGTCTTCAGTGCTTGCCCACGCAGTCTCTGCTTGACCTCATAGTCCAGTGCAAGTATGCACTCACTAATGGTGTGTAGCAGTTGAGTGCAAGTATGTTAGAGACGAAGAATCCAAAGTCCTATGAATCCTGGTCCCTCTGGGGCTTCTGGCAGCTAGCTGAACTGTGAAGGACACTGGCTGCCACTTAAATAGATAGCCCTGAGTGACAGGCATGCCACTCACTAAATAACCTGCAGTTGCTAGGCAGATTATGGCTGTCACATGACTCTAACTGCCCTGACCTTTCCCCTCCTTCATTGAAAAAGGCTGAAAGGACACTAAATCATCTGAGAAGGGTATCCAAGATGAAGGCTTGGCTGTCCTTTTACAAATCCAAGATGGACATTATATAAAACAGGCCAGAAACAGGTTTTACCCAACATGTATACTTCATAGTTTTTGCATTTGTATGGTCTGTTTTGTGTTTGATAGATAGGGTAATGTTACAGTGCTGTATCCAAAAGGATATTGTCTGAGTGTCAGTGTTTACTATCTTTATTTCAAGCTGCTTAACTTTTTGGTTTACTCTGCAGCTTACAGCACTTAAACCTTCTGAGAGTAGAACAGCTGATGAGATTTCTTACGTTACAAATAAAAGTGCTTTAATAAAATAATGCAAGTCCTTTTTTAAATTACTGTTTTCAGTTATGTATATTTAAATTGTGAATAAAAAAGCTGCATATGTAATGTGACATGCCAATACACTCACTATGTACTGGTGAAGTGAAAAACAGCTGAGGTCAAAAAATTAATAGTCATAATTTAAGAATGCAGTTTTTATAATTAACTTGTGGAAACTGATATTGTATATTTGGGTAATCAACACCTCTTTTTTTCTGTTCTCTATTCCCTCCCCCACCCCCACCCCCCCCCCAAAAATCCACTATCTGTGTCAGGCAATAAGTCATTCCACTGTGAATAGAAAGAGTTGTAGTGTGTGGCATTTTTTTTAGTGAACTCTGCTCTTTCAGTTGCCAGCTAGAAAGGTAAGTATGGTTTTAAACATATTCAAGTCAGTTGAGGATTTTTGTCATTAAAGTGGAATTCCAGGGGATGGTTGGAGGTTCATGAAACCTTTCAGTTTGCACTGTAAATATGTTACTTGTCAGGTATTAATTGTCTTGCTGCATGTGAAGCCTTTGAGAGCAATGGGAGTACCTCAAAATGAAGTGCCTCCTCAGTGCTATAATACTAGAGTAAACATGATAAATATGAAAAAAAAATATGGAGGAGAAAGGGGAAATTGTGTTAAGGAGCTCAACTGTGCAGTGTTAAATATTTATCACTTAAATCACATTAAATTTATGCTATCAGGGAGGTAGGTTAGGGAAATAAGACATGGCAATAAGGCAGACTTTAAAAGCTAGTTTTTAGTTTTTGCTATACTTGAAATGGGCAGAAATATAATTTCTCATTTCCTTAAAATTTGGGTAATGTTTTCTCCTATGTCCTTCTTTTTTTTTTTTTTTTTTTTTCTTTTAACGCAAGGAAGCCCAGTTCCTGGAATAGCAGAAGGGCTCCCAGGACAGGTGAAAGTGGTTATGCCAGTCTTTCTTTGACAGTCCCAAGAATTGGTGACAGCAGCAACAACTTCACAGACCCAGCTGCCTTGTGACTTTTGGGCCAGCCACTTAACGAAAACCACAAACACAGCTCAGACTTCCTCTGAGGTTGCCTAATTTAATCCATTTGAAACTTGTTCTACAATCTACTCTAGACAAGTGTTGTTTTTTAGATGAGGGAGAAAGTGAAAGGATCACCAATAGTAGGTGAGGGCTCAGAGTTGGGGAAGGGGTTTGAAGAGGCATCATTACGATGTTGAGGGGGGAATGCCTAGGATTAAAACCTTTAAAATATGGGAAAAGCAGTATGACAAGGCTAACTAGCAAGGCGGGGGGAAAAAAAGAATGGCAGTTAGGAATGTTGTGAGGAGACAGTGATAAGTAGTTACTAGGCATTGGACTAATAATGGTAGAGAGTAAAATTGAGTGTAGTACCACAAAGCGAACTTATCTTTTTATTTGTAATCTTTTTTTTTCCTTGTACTGCTCCCTTATGTGTTTATCTTGACTCATCTTGTTGTCCTGTTTCTACTTAGACTGTAAGCATTTCAGGGCAGGGACTGCCTGTCCTGTGTTTGTGTGTAAGGTGTCTAACACACTTTTGAATGCTCTGTAAACAAATAATAAATCAGAGCAACTAATCAAAGCACCAGTAACTTTTAGATAAGCTTCATCCAGGAGTCTTATGGTTATCATGTGGGGCCTATTAACAGGAGCTCAACTTAGCAAGATTCAGAGTATTGTGGTGGAACAGTTGCAAGACTACAGTTAAGGTTGTGTTAGAATTTAACTACCAAGTTTATTTATATCCAAGCTTGGACTGATCAGTGGTTGGTATTTCCTAAATTGTTTTTGCATAGCCACAAACATGCTTCATTAACCCACTAACTAGGAGAGAAATTACAGGAGTTGTATTAGTGTCTTACCAAACAGTGGAGGGTGAAGAAATCTAGGCTATGGCTACACTACAGTATAAGTTGACAGAAGTTATGTCACTCATAGGTTTGAATTAGTCAGCCCCCTGAACTACAACTTATGCTGGCTTAAGCGCGGGTGTGGACAGCGTGTTGTGTTGGCGGGAGAGCTACATCCACTCGCAGGGGCTGGAGTAATTAAGGTGACAGGGAGCTCTCTTCTGTCCTTTTAGAGCGGCTACTCTAAAAGGCTTGCTGTACTGCTGTAAGCTCTCTAGTGTAGCCATAGCCCTGCACAGTTTCTCTTTCTGTCTCCCAATGTCTATTCAGTCCTATGTTGGTGCTGCATGAAACACTTTTTCCAAGCAAACCCAGCCAGGGAACAGAGTAGTCCTGTGTCTCATCCTACTCAGGCATGCTCCCAGGCTGATGTCTGTGTAACTGCTGATGTCTTTTATTGCCAACTACACATTTTAACACACACACCTCTTAATTCAGTGCTTTTGGGAACTAATGAGAATGAAAGGTGCCATATTTATGCTTTCGAGTGTTCTGATCAGCCAGCCAATTTACTAATAGGGGCAGAGTGACTCTTCTGCCGTGTACTAGTCATAAAGCAGACAGCCAAATCTGTGCTAGAGCTTTCTTTGTTTGCCCTGTTTCCCCAGTCTCTGTTGGATTTAAACTGTATGTGGTTTGCTTCTTGGCCTTACGGGATGAATGCCATCTTAGATGAAAGAATGCAAATGCCTGATTGGAAGTACGCCTTATTCTGTTGATATCTGCATTTTGTGCCTTCTGAAACTTTTTCAAGTAAAGGAAATAGGCTTAATATCCCTGAACCACGCTTGGACAGGCAGTCTGATTAAACAAGGAGCTAAGCTGCTTCCCTTAAATTTCTCAGTTACGCAAGTTAGCAAATTTTTGTATATCTACTCCTACTGCAATCAGAGGTCAAATGGGGGAGGAAAAGCAATGGTAATGCTTTGCCTGCTCATGACACCAAAATAAATTGCTATTTAAGGTAGATTATGCAGTTCTTCATAATCCCTCTTATTCCTTGTTGGCTTTGATTAGCAGTAAATAGCGAAGCATGTTGACATGTAAGTTGTCATAAGTAGATTTAATATATTAACAGTTGATATGAATGGGAGCAATTTTGTTGCTCTGTTTTTAGGGTGCCTTGAGACTTAAGGAGATATCACTGCATCAATTTATGCTTGGCTCACACTTTAAAGATTGTGAAGAAGACATTTAGACTAGATGCTGCTTTCTGGTGTCAAACATTAAACATGTATATTATGCTCACACTCTGTTTTTGTTTTTGTTTAGTGGGCGACTTTGACAAGATCTGGCGTGAACACTGTGAGGATGAGGAAACTCTTTGTGAATATGCTGTGGCAATGAAAAACCTTGCAGATAATCACTGGACAAAATCTTGTGAAGGGGAAGGTCGAATTGAATGGTGTAGCAGGTAAATCTTTGTATGGTTTAACAAAATAGAATTCTAAACTGTCTCAAACTGGCAATCTGAGTCTTTAGAGCAGAGCATATTCTTGCCTTCTGTTGTTATCTCCAGCACTCATGTTTTATTGTGTGGTTATTTTTAAGTAAGCATCAGATTTCCCATTGTTCTATCTCACTATTCTTAGAATTTTAGCATGTGATTATCTGAATTTTGATTTTAAATCCAGATTAAAGCATTCCCAACTAGCTTTAGTGAAACTTTGTGTTGAAACGGTTAGCAGCGAAACTTGTTATAAAGAACATGATTATTACTTGGTTCTAAATCTAGACTCTTCAAATTGAGGTAATCATAAAACTGGAAGGGACCTCAAGAGGTCATCTAGTCCAGTCCCCTGCACTCAAGGCAGGACTAAGTTTATCTAGACCATCTCTCACAAGTGTTTGTCCAACCTGCTTTTAAAAATCTCCAGTGATGGAGATTCCACAACCTCCCTAGGCAATTTATTCCAGTGCTTATCCACTCTGACAGTTCGGAAGTTTTTCTTCATGTCCAACCTAAACCACCCTTGCTGCTATTTAAGCCTATTGCTTCTTGTCCTATCGTCAGAGGTTAACAACAAATTTTCTCCCTCCTCCTTGTAACAACCTTCTGTGTACTTGAAAACTGTTATCATGTCCCTTCTCGGTCTTCTCTTCTCCAGACTGAAAAAAATTGGGTTTGTTTAATCTTCCCTCAAAGGTCATGTTTTCTAGACCTTTAATCATTTTTGTTGCTCTTCTCTGGACTTGCTCCAATTTGTCCACTTCTTTCCTGAAATGTGGTATCCAGAACTGGACACAATACTCCAGTTGAGGCCTAATCAGAGCAGAGTAGAGCGGAAGAATTACTTCTCGTGTCTTGCTTACAATACTACTGCTAATACGTCTCAGAATTGTTTGCTTTTTATTTTATTTTATTTTTTTTTTTTTGCAACAGCGTTACACTGACTCATTTAGCTTGTTGTTTTGATACGATCTCCCACAGTATTCTTGCCAGCAAGTTAAAGTAGTATGGATGGGATGAATGGACTATAAGGTGGATAGAAAGCTGGCTAGATTTTTGGACTCAACGAGTAGTGATCAATGGCTCAAAGTCTTGTTGGCAGCCGGTATCAAGTGGAGTGCTCCAGGGGTCGGTCCTGGGGCCGGTTTTGTTCAACATATTAATCTGGATGATGGGATGAATTGCACCCTCAGCAAGTCTGCAGATGACACTAAGGTGGGTAGATACTCTGGAGAATTGGGATAAGGTCCAGAGTGACCTAGACAAATTAGAGGATTGGGCTAAAAGAAATCTGATGAGGATCAACTAGGACAAATGCAGAGTCCTGCACTTAGGAAGGAAGAATCAGCACAGGCTGGGGACCAATTGGCAAAGTGGCAGTTCTGCAGAGAAGGACTTGGGGATTACAGTGGACGAGAAGCTGGATGAGAGTCAGCAGTGTGCCCTTGTTGCCAAGAAGGCCAAGGGCATATTGGGCTGTATTAGTAGGATCATTGCCAGCAGATCGAGAGAAGTGATTATTCCTCTCTATTCGGAACTGGTGAGGCCACACCTGGAAGGAGTATTATGTCCGGTTTTGGTCTCCCTACTGCAGAAGGGATGTGGACAAATTGGAGAGAGTCCAGCAGAGGGCAATGAAAATGATTAGGGGGCTGGTGCACATAACTTATGAGGAGAGGCTGAGGGGGACTGGGGTTATTTTTGTCTGCAGAAGAGAAGAATGAGGGGGTATTTGATAGCAGCCTGAAGGGAGGTCCAAAGAGGATAGAGCTAGGCTGTGGCAGTGACAGTGGTGGCAGATGACAGAAGCAGCAGCAGCAATGGTCTCAAGTTGCAGTGGGGGAGGTAGGTTGGATATTAGGAAACACTATTTCAATAGGAGGATGGTGAAGCACTGGAATGGGTCACCTAGGGAGGTGGTGGAATCTCCATCCTTAGAGGTTTTTACGGCCCAGCTTGACAAAGCCCTGGCTGGGATGATTTAGTTGGTGTTGGTCCTGCTTTGAACAGGGGATTGGACTAGATGACCTCCTGAAGTCTCTTCCAACCCTAATATTCTATGATCCATTCTGATCCCCAGATCCCTTTCTGCAGTACTCCTTCCCAGTCAGTCATTTCCCATTTTGTATGTGTGCAACTGATTGTTCCTTCCAAAGTGAAGTATTTTGCATTTGTCCTTATTGTATTTCATCCTATTTACTTCACACCATTTCTCCAGATCACTTTGAATTTTAATCCTATCCTCCAAAGCACTTGCAACCCCTCCCAGCTTGGTATCATTCACAAACTTTCTAGGTGTACTCTCTATGCCATTATCTAAATCATTGATGAAGATATTGAAGAGAATTGTCCCGCGGGCTCCACTCATTATGCCCTTCCAGCATGAGTGTGAACTACTGATAACTACCCTCTGGGAATGGTTTTCCAACCAGTTATGCACCCATCTTATAGTAGCTCCATCTAGGTTGTATTTCCCTAATTTGTTTATGAGAAGGTCTTGCGAGATAGTATAAAAAGCCTTACTAAAGTCAAGATATACCCCATCTACTGCTTCCCCCTCTATCTACAAGGCTTGTTACCCTGTCAAAGAAAGCTATCAGGTTGGTTTGACGTCATTTGTTCTTGACAAATCCATGCTGACTGTTATTTATCACCTTATTATCTTCTAGGTGTTTGCAAATTGATTGCTCTATTATCTTTCTGAGTACAGAAGTTAAACTGACTGGTCTGTAATTCCGCAGGTTGTCCTTATTTCACTTTTTATAGATGGGCACTAGATTTGCCCTTTTCCAGTCTTCTGGAGTGTCTCCCATCAGCCATGACTTTTCAAAGATAATTACTAATGGCTCAGATATCTCTTCAGTCAGCTCCTTCGGTTGTCTTTCATCAGGCCCTGGTGATCTGAAGACATCTAACTTGTCTAAGTAATTTTTGACTTGTTCTTTTCCTATTTTAGACTCTGATCCTACCTCATTTTCACTGGCATTCACTATGTTAGATGTCCAATTGCCACCAGCCTTCTTGGTGAAAACCGAAATGAAGTCGTTAAGCACCTCTGTTATTCTCCCCCACCTTATTAAGTAATGGACCTACCCTGTCCTTGGTCTTTCTCTTTTTTCTAATGTGTTTGTAGAGTGTTTTCTTGTTTCCTTTTATGTCCCTAGCTAGCTTAATCTTGTTTTGTGCCTTGGCTTTTGAAATTTTGTCCCTACATACTTGTATTTATTTGTTTATATTCTTCTTCTGTAATTTGACCGAGGTTCCACTTTTTGTAGGACTCTTTTGAATTTTAGATCATTGAAGATCCCCTGGTTAAGCCAGGGTGGTCTCTTGCCATACTTCCTATCTTTCCTATGCAGTGGGATAGTTTGCTCTTGTGCCCTTAATAATGTCTCTTTGAAAAACTGCCAACAGTCTTCCATTGTTTTTCCCGTTAGACTTGCTTCCCATGGGATTTTACCTACCGACTCTGAGTTTGCTGGTCTGCCTTCTTGAAATCCATTGTCTTTCAGATTATCAGCCAGTTCCTCCCTATTTGCCAAAGTCAAATCTAGAACAGCCTCCTCCCACAGTAGCTTTCTCCACCTTCTGAAATAAAATATTGTATCCAAAACATTCTAAGAACTTGTTGGATCATCTGTGCCCTGCCGTTTTCCCAACAGATGTCTGGGGGTAGTTTAAGTCCCCCATCACCATCAACTCCTGTGATTTGGATAATTTTGTTAGTGATTTTTTAAAAAGCCTCATCCACTTCTTCCTGGTTTGGTGGTCAATAATAGACCCTGCCGTGACCTCACCCTTTACCCCTTTTATCCTTACCTAGAGACTTTCAACCAGTCTCTATTTCTATCTCAACCTCAGTCCAAGCATATATGTTTTTAATAAATAAGGCAACACCACCTCCCTTATAAGCTCATGACAGTAATACACTCTTATGAAATAATTCATAATGTTTTATTTGCAGAGGACTTTTAAAAGTTGGTTGCTTGCTGCTTTTTATAGCGGTACTAATTTTTTTAATACAGATCTTTGCTGTGTAAGAGTCACATGTTCAAGTGGCTTTGTAAGCATATCAAGTTTTGCACCTGGATTTAATTAAAGATGTAGAGTATAAAAATCTATCCCTGTGTTACTTCTCATACCCAGTGTTTCGTATATAAAGTTTCTCTTGCAGAAATGACTTTCCTTTTGTCAGGGAGACAAGGTGGATGAGGTAGTATCTTTTACTGGACCAACTTCTGTTGATGAGAGAGACAAGCTTTTGAGCTACACAGAACTCTTCCTCAGGTCTGGGAAAGGCACTCCCTTTTCTCTTTGTCTACATAATCCCAAATGTCAAACAATATATAACAGTGCTATTTCAGGGTGTGCTGCCCTTTGGGGTTTAGGCCCCAGCTCTGATCTGTGGCCAAATCAGTTGACCAGAGAATTACCATAGGCACCACTTTTGGACTGCCATCACAGAAGAGGGGCTGCCTTTCTCACAGTGAAAGGGAACAGAAAATAAAAGGAAATTTTTCCCATAGAGACAATATTAGGCGTGGGGCAAACCAAGCAATGGCATGAACAAAGGAAGGAATCTGTGTGCAAAGTTTCTGTGACCCAGGGATAGAGGAGGACTAAGCCTTGAAGGCTAAAAGAGATTATTTGTGGAACCCTGCTGACCAGGAAAAGGAACTGCTTTGCCTTGGAAGGGGCAAGCAGATTTAGTGAACTTGTTGTGGTTTACTGAAACAAAATCCTAAGAAAATGACCTTAATTTGAATGTGGTGTATGTGCATTCTTTGGAAATTCCGGGGACAAACTGAAGCCTAGAAGGCCAGATGATTGGGTAGACTGATCCTCTGACAGATGGTTGTCAACTTCTTAGTAAATAGAGCTGAGAAAATACTTTGCAGTTCCTCACTTCATCTCTAGATGCTTGGAGTTCTCAAGCTTCTGTTCTATGTATCACTGATCTGCGGAGAGGTGATGGGTCACATGGTGCTGGCCCTTCTTTGTGTCCTGCTGCTTAACTGAATGAAAATATAGTTCTTAAAAAAAATACTTTGATTACATAGAAAAATTAATTGTAGTTGGTACAGTTATGTGAACATAAGTTTCTCTTCAGAAGAGGAACACTGTGAAAATGTAGGAGAACCCCTTCAGTAAGCCTTATTTTGAGGACAGGATGGCTTTTGGAGGCAGATCTTAGGCATCTGTAATGAGGAAAGATTTTAGTCAGAATCTGGAAGAAACTTGTATAGCTACTCTGCCTTCATTTTCTTTTTTCTCCATGCAATCTTTTCTAACCGAATACCTGAGAAAGCAACTGTCTGCAAATTATGTAGAGGGCTAGCCTACATAGCACAGTACAGTCATTAGAGAAACCATCTATACTCTTCTTTGGTATTAAGAGTCACAGTTACGCAGATTATTTTTTAAAACTTTCTGCTGCCTAGTTGGGGAGTCTGAAAAATATTGTGAGATTAATTCATAAACTAGATTCTGTGTATCAGAGGGGTAGCCATGTTAGTCTGGATCTGTAAAAGCAGCAAAGAATCCTGTGGCACCTTATAGACTAACAGACGTTTTGGAGCACGAGCTTTCGTGGGTGACTTCGTCGGTTGCATGTCATTCTGTGTGTCTTTCATTTTTGATTATATAATGTGTTTATTGCTTAATTGAAATATTTCTTTGTGGTTTGTAAAAATTCAACATATGGTGATCAAATGGTCAGTTTCGTAGCCTTAAAATAAGGAGACTGCATCACCTTGTATATGTGATTGTTTCAGGGAATACCTGGGAACCCTTTAGTTATAGGATTTATACAAGGTTTGTCTGCTGAATTCCAGAATTTGGATCCCATGACCTTAGAGTGCTATTGCAATAAGCTTGAACAATAAATTAATCATATACCCTGCCTGTGCTTTCCTCAAACTCTATTTTTTGTTGTCTTCCCACTTTCCTTTTGTATTTAAGACTATCACTTTGTAATATAAAGGGAAGCAGAAAGACACAGTTTGGAAAATAACTCCAAATCTAAGGTCATGTCTCCACACAGAGGTTTTGGTGGTTATAGCAAAATTCTCCTTGTGTAATAGTATCTATTGGCAAAAGAGTGCTTCAGCTGGTATAGCTATTCTGGTTCTGCAGGCAAAATAAGTTATGGCAAAAGCACTCTTTTTTTTTTTTACTGGTATAACTGCATCTACACTAGGGCTTTTGCTAGCGTAATTATGTGGTTCTATAATTTAGTTAGGTTCTTTCAAGAAAGAAGGGGTGAAGTGGGCCCTAAATTAGATGCAGATGAAATTCCATGTTGTCTTGTTTGTCTTTTTTTTTCCCCCCAAATGCCAGTCTGGATTTTCTCTCACTTGTAAGGTGGTGATCAGCAGAGCTATCTAAAAATTCTTCTTTCGTAACAAAATCATAAATTGCTTTTCTAATGTTTGAACAGAATCAGAACATTGAACTTGTAGTAACTGATAGAATTGTCTCAAGATCTCTCTGTTCTAGTGCAGACCTTGGAATCCTCAATGGGAGAAACTGCTCCCAGAGATGTTCTTCCAAAACATCTGACATGTCTCAGTTCAGAATCTGTTTTAAAAAATATAACTGTCTAAGAACCTGACATTAGATCCATATATCAAAACCAATATCTCTCTCAGTAAGAAGAGATGCAAAGCCTCTGATCTATGGAAAAACAGACTGAATATTTTTTTTCAACTTCAAGTTTCACATGATATAAACAAAATAAAAAGGCAGCTAAACATTTACAATGTTTTAAAACAAGATTCCAAATACAAACAAGGCCTTATATTCTCGTATATGCTGAGACAGTTCCAGCCTTTGTAGTCTTAAACTGGGAGCCTACAATGACGCATGACGCAGTCGACAATAGCAAAACTATATAATAAGAGAAAAAGCTCTGTAATCCAAAGGTGAACCTTCTGTGCTCTGGTTGATATTACTAATATATGCTTATAAACAGTTGCATTCTTGTCCTCCATGGTTCTAGAATGAGACTGGAGTAGCTTTCAAGGCTGGGCTTGATGCTTATAATTAAGTCTTCTCTGCTTTGTCTAGTTTACCTACACCAGTCCATATGACTGGGTTATATTCCTCCTTTCCAAGAAGAGTCTTACAAGTATTTGCTAACCCTCCCCATTTCTGGAAACTACAGAGCTAGTATGTAAGTGGGGGAGAAGGTTGAATATTCTTCTAATTGTAGCTCTGATAAGGGTATTTTCACTAGATCCACGTTCCCTCTCCTTGAAAGTTAGGATCTATTTATGTATAGGTAATACGGAACTTATCCAAAAGGGAAAAAAATCCATATACCTCATTTTAACTTAGTTCAGCTTTTGACTACTGCCTCTGGATCAAGCATCTGGAAGCAATTAAGTCAGTTCTCATTTCATTTGTGATCTGTATGGACAATAAATGTCCAAAGAATTGAGGATAATTGCCTTCTGAAAACTACTGGAAACAATGCATTCTACAGATAACTTGGTGGGTTTTCGTCTTTGAATATGTGTTGCAGCTTTAATATGGGACTTTGTTATGAAACTCTAGTTATTAAGTGTTTGTATCCTTTATTAAATTCCATTTAAAACTGTGTGTTCCTTCATTCTCAGTTTGTCATACTGCTGCTGAGCTCAAATTAATGTAGGTAAACCCCAATAATACTTACTTTTACAAAGAAGTTTTGATCCTCTCAAGGATTGTTATAATCTGTTTTTAATAATAATAAATTTAACTGCAAGTTTTAGATAACATGTAGACTCAAAGTACCTATAGTTACAAGTTTTGCTAAACCTCCTTACCATTGGTCTGCTGAAATATTACTTTGGATATTTTCTCTTTTAGTGTGTGCCGAGAATATTTTCAAAATGGCGGAAAGAGAAAAGCACTTGAAAAAGATGAGAAAAGAGCAGTTGTTGCATCTAAGACCACTTCAGCCTTAAATGTTCTCCAGACTCCTAAAATTGAAGAGCCCTTACCCAACTTCAGCTTTACAAATCATGAAACTGTATCAGAGGAGTAAGTTGTAACTTTTTGCTATAGTAAAAAAATTTGCAAAAGAGAACTTTTTCCCAATCTTATAACACTGACTTCTGTGAAATTGCATTGCCCTATTGTATTTCCAGTGCAACTTTTTATAGTTTTTAAAAAAGCAAAGAGTTTAAAAAAAAAAGGTATATTTTAATATGCTTCACGAAAATTTGTATCACCACATTTTTTGGAAGCTAATGTTACAAAAATAGTAGTCCAGAACTTATTCTGAAATTGACAATAGTCTTTTTTTAATGAAAAAACTCTAACAACCACTTGTGGAACAATTCTGTCTTGTTAGTGCTCTTAGTGTGCAATTTATAGTACAATTTGTGTTTGGACAAAGGGAACATTTAAGAGGAAAGTGTATCACTGGGAAACTACTGTATTCAGCACTTTTGAAACTCAATCCACTTTGCCTAAATATGGATTAGGTGCGTATGATTACACTCTTTTTAACACCCCTTTACCCCCTCCCCCAAACACACACACACGCACAAAACCATGGGCAAAGTCCTTTGACATTACCTACGTACTTCCTTCTTGACATTACCTACGTACTATGACTTCTTGAAGCCTAACTTTTGAACTACTTGGTTTTCTGATGGATGATTTTTTTTAAAGTACATACTTAACAGATGCAGTACTCTTCTAAGGTATTTTTCCCTCAAGATTCTGACTTGTTTTCAACTTTAACTTTTGTACCTTTTACTATAGTTTAAAATTTCTGCCACCTTATTATAATGGGAAGAGATTCATACTGTACAACAAATATAGTAGAGTAATGAGACTACATAAATATATACTCATTCAATTTTAATATGCTTTTAAAAATTAAATTAAATTTAATTTATGCTCTTAAATTCATGGATCAACTCTTATGATTGCTTAGCTGCCACAGTATTTTGTTAGCAGTTTCGGGGGCATTTCTGAATCTTGCTTCTGTACCATATTTCCTATGAACAAGTTGCTGTATTATTCATTAGGGAAATGAAGGGCAGGTTGGTAATGTTAATGAATATTTTATGTCCACATTGGTCAGTATCTTTGTGCCTTTAACTCCGTTAGAATAACTTGTAAATGCCATAAGTGTCCCTGTACAAAGTGCTTAGAATCAAAACCGAAAATTTGTTCTCTAATACTATTTTGTATTACAGAGATGCACAGTATCCACTACATAATTGAGGTTGCAACCTGAGTTCCCTTCAGAATCTGATTTCTCTCCGCTTCTTTCCTCCTCCCCCCAAAATCAAACTAAAAATTATTCTCTTCAAAATTTTATTGATTCTGTCAGAGTTACACTTGCTCATCAGTAGAAGCGCAGTCGAGGGGTTAATAAATTATAGCATATAAACTGAAATAGATGTTCACCTAACTTAAAAAAAGAAAAATCAAGTAGAAATTAATCATGTTTCATTTTATTTATCTATTAATTTCAGTGAACAGAGCCAATGATTAGACACTTCACAGTAATATTGGCAGGTGATTTTTTTGGGGGGTGAACAAGTTATCTGTTGACTATCAGCTCCAGAAACAGAGCTAGGAAGCAGGAGGAGTTCATCTCCAGTTTTCCTGCATATGTTTTGATATGGAAGAGGTGTGTGCCTAGTATGCCCTGTTAATACACCTGTACTCTTCCAACCCCACAGTTGCTGAAATGTACAAGCTTTTCACCTCCTTTCACAATCCATTCACTCTCACCCAGAGGATTCCATCTAACGTTGTTAAAGGATAACAAGGAAAAAAATGCCCATGCAATACTCCTTTTGCAGTGGCTTGTGACGAACTTATCCTTAGTTATGTTTAAGGCTACGTTTTAGTCACTGGTATTTTTAGTAAAAGTCATGGACTGGGCTGGGGGAAAGCCAACAGGTGCGGAGGAGCACGTGGTTCAGACAGAGACCTCCATTAGAGGAGGATCTACTAATGGGGATTGTCTGTCCTAGTAAGAAGGAGAGTATGGAAGATGATAAAATAGGTAGGAACTGATGAGAAACAGTAAAATGAAAAAGTCTCATACAATTACATCATTTAATGAAGACAACTAAAAAATGACAAGTTTTTAAAGTGCTTGTATACTAATGCTAGAAGTCTAAATAATAAGATGAGTGAACTAGTGCCTCATATTAAATGAGGATATTGATATAATAGGCATCACAGAAACTTGGGGCAATGAGGAGAATCAATGGGACACAGTAATACCAGGGTATAATATATATCAGAGAGACAGAATAGGGCATGCTGGTGAGGGAATGGCACTATGTGAAAGAAAGCGTAGAATCAAATTAAGTCAAAAATCTTAAATGAACCAGACTGTACCATGGAATCTCTATGGATAGAAATTCCATGCTCGGATAATAAGAATATAGCAGTAGGAATATATTACTAACCACCTGACCAGGACGGTGATAGTGATTGTGAAATGCTCAGGGAGATTAGAGAGGCTATTTTAAAAAAAAAAAACCCTCAGTAATAGTGGGGGATTTCAACTAGCTCCATGTTAACTGGTATGTGTCACCTCAGAATGGGATATCGAGATGAGAAAAATTTCTTGACACCTTAAATGACTGCTTCTTAGAGTAATTATTCCTGGAACCCACAAGAGGAGAGGCAATTTTTGATTTAGTCCTAAGTGGAGCACAGGATCTGATCCAAGAGGTGAATATAACTGGACCACTTGGTACTAGTGACCATAATATAATTAAATTTTAACATCCCTGTGGTGGAGAAAACACCACAGCGGCCCAACACTGTAGCATTTAATTTCAAAAAAGAGGACTACTCAAAAATGAAGAGGTTAGTTAAACAGAAATTAAGTTACAGCACCAAAAGTAAAATACCTGCAAGCCGCATGGAATCTTTTTAAAGACACCATAGTAGAGGCTCAACTTAAATATATACCCCATATTAAAAAAACATAGTAAGAGAAACAAAAAAGAACTACCAGAGCTTAACAAGAAAGTAAAAGAAGCAGTGAGAGGCAAAAAGGCATCCTTTAAAAAGTGGAAGTTAAATCCTTGTGAGGAAAATAAAAAGGAGCGCATAAACTGGCAAATGAAGTGTAAAAATATAATTAGGAAGGCCAAAAGAATTTGAAGAACAGCTAGCAAAAGACTCAAAGTAATAGCAAAAAAATTAAGTACATCAGAAGCAGGAAACCTGCTAAACAACCAGCGAGGCGACTGGATGATCAAGATGTTAAAGGAGCACTCATGGATAAGGCCATTGAGGAGAAACTCAATGAATTCTTTGCATCGGTCTTCATGGTTGAGGATGTGAGGGAGATTCCCAAATCTGAGCCGTTCTTCTTAGGTGACAGATCTGAGGAACTGTCCCAGACTGAGGTGTCATTAGAGGAGGTTTTGGAAAAATTGATAAACTAAACAGTAATAAGTCACCAGGGCCAGATGGTATTCACCCAAGAGTTCTAAAGGAACTGAAATGTGAAATGCAGGGTTATTAACTGTAGTCTGTAACCTGTCTTTTAAATCAGCTTCTGTACCAAATGACTGGAGGATAGCTAATGTGACACCAATTTTTTTAAAAGGGCTCCAGAGGTGACTCCAGCAATTACAGGCCAGTAAGCCTGACTTCAGTATTGGGTAAACTGACAATTTTCTTCTTCACTATAGTATCAGAGGGGTAGCCGTGTTAGTCTGGATCTGTAAAAGCAGCAAAGAGTCCTGTGGCACCTTATAGACTAACAGACGTATTGGAGCATGAGCTTTCGTGAGTGAATACTTCGTCATTACTATAGTTTCAACCAGACACACAGATGAACATAATTTTGTTGTGGAATAATCAACATGTTTTTTGTAAAGGGAAATCATGCCTCACCAATCTACTAGAATTCTTTGAGGGGATCAACAAGCATGTGGGCAAGGGGGATTCAGTGGATATAGTGCATTTAGATTTTCAGAAAGCGTTTGACAAGGTCCCTCACTGAAGGCTATTAAGCAAACTAAGCAGTAATGGGATAAGAAGGAAGGTCCTCTCACGGAGTGGTAGTTGGTTAAAAGATCGGAAACCAAAGGTAGGAATAAATGGTCAGTTTTCAGAATGGAGCGAGGTAAATAGTGGTGTCCCCCAGGAGTCTGTACTGAGTCCAGTCCTATTCAACGTATTCATAAATGATCTGAAAAAAGGAATAAATAGGGAGGAAGAAAAATCTGCAGGTGATAAAAAACTACTCAAAATAGTTAAGTCCCAGGCAGACTGTGAAGAGCTACAAAAGAATCTCACAAAACTGGGTGACTGGGCAACAAAACGGCAGATTAAATTCAGTGTTGATAAATGCAAAGTAATGCACATTGGAAAACGTAATCCCAACTATTCATGGTGGAATCTAAATTATCTGTTACCAGTTAAGAAAGAGATGTTGGAGTCGTTGTGGCAAGTTCTCTAAAAACATCCACTCAATGTGCAGGGGCAGTCAAAAAAGCAAACAATGTTGGGAATCATTAAGAAAGGGATGGATAATAAGACAAAATATCATATAGCTTCTGTATAAATCCATGGTACACCCACATATTGAATAATGCGTGCAGATGTGGTTGCCCCATCTCAAAAAATTCCAATATTGGAATTGGAAAAGGTTTAGAAAAGGGCAACAAAAATTACTAGGGGTATGGCGCATCTGCTATATCAGGAGAGATTCAGAAGACTGGGACTTTTCAGCTTGCAAAAAAGACTTAAGCGGGGGATATGATAGAGATCTAAAAAATTATGACTCGTGTGGAGAAAGTAAATAAGGAAGTGATATTTACTCATAATACAAAAACTAGGGGTCACCAAATGAAATTAATAGGCAACAGGTTTAAAACAAACAAAAGAAAGTATTTTTCCAGAATGCATTTTTCACAGGAAGCATTTTTCACAGAATGCACAGTCAACCTGTGGAACTACTTGCCAGAGGATGTTGTAAAGGCCAAGGTTATAACAGGGTTTTAAAAAAAAACCTCATGGAGGATAGGTCCATCAATGGCTGTTAGCCAGAATGAGCAGGGTTGGCTTCCCTGGCCTCTGTTTGCCAGAAGTGGGGAATGGACGACAGGATAGATTAATTGATGATTACATGTTCTGTTCATTCCCTCAGGGGCACCTGGAAATGGCCACTGTCAGAATACAGGATACTGGGCTACATGGACCTTTGGTCTGACCCAGTATGGCTGTTATGATTGACAGGTCATGGGTCTTAAACAAAAATTCACAGGCCTGTGACCCGTCCATGACTTTTACTAAAAATACCTGCCATGACCAAAACTTAGGCGGGGGAGGCCGCGGGTGCTGGGGAGAGGGAAGGGTCAGGCTGTGGTGTGCGGCCTGGGACCCCAGCTGATGCTTGGGGGGGGGGGGGTGAGGGGGAGGGGAGGAACGTTGGCAAGGCTGGCAGCGGGTTCCTTCCCGGCTCCATGTCCTTCCATGGCAGAGGCTCAGCCTCTGCTGCAACTGCAACAGCCAGCTGCTGCAGCTCCCATTGGCCATGAACTGCAACCAATGGGAGCTGCAGGTTGGGGCCCACTGGCAATGCATGGCAGAGACCCTTCCACTGCCTGGGAGCTGCAGGGGGGCCATGCCAGAGGGAGCTGGGGAGCCCCCACCCTGAGGTAAATGCCTCCCCCGCACTCCCCAGCCCCCTGATCCTAGCCCGGAACCCCTTCCCACACACCCAAACTGCTGCTGCTGGCCTATAGGCTGCCTGGTTTGGGCAGCCTCTTTGCCAGCACCAGCTGCTACAGAGGTCGCTGAAAGTCACAGAATCAGTGACCTTCGTGGCAGACTCGCAGCATTAGTTAGTTATATTAACTGAAGAGCGAGTTCACATCAATCTTAATGAGGTCTCTGATTTACCCAAACATTAGAACCTCTCAGTCTAACAGTACAAGGCGGCAGAAGAAAACTTTTTTTGCATGGGTTTTTTTTTGTGGGGGAAGAGGGTACTCAGTAACTTAGGAACTCCTTGGTCATGTGTCCCCAAATCTTGATCACTAATGCTATCCTGTGCCCCTATATGTAACATTAAATATTGAAGCAATCCAATTAACTCAGATTTTAGAGCATTTAAGAGTTGAGATTTAAATCATATCAAATGGCAGGAATGGAAATCCTCTAGCTTTTTGTGTGCGCACGCGCGTGTATTAGCATATGTGCACTGTAAAAAGTGTACATTTTTATAAATGTTTTGTTTGGGTGCCCCAAAGATTTAGTGGGTGCCATGGCACTGTCTTGGGTAAAACTCAACAGATTGAGACCATTTTGACCCATATTACATCAATAGTTTAATCTCAAGCTCTGTGCAAAAAACCCCACCTGGAAATTTTTGAAAAATGGCTGGGGGCAGGAGGCATATCTCTGCAACTCCTAACTCAAAGTACTCCAAGTTTGGGTTATCTACCCCACCTTGCATCCTCTTGAAGCACACCAAATTTCAAAGGAATCCAGCCAAGCATGTCTATTTTAGAGTACTTAAAGAGTTGACGGTGGTGAAGCGATGGAATGGGTTACCTAGGGATGATGGAGTTTTTAAGGCCCAGCTTGACAAAGCCCTGGCTGGGATGATTCATTTGGGGTTGGTCCTGCTTTGAGGTGCTCCTGAGGTCTCTTCCAACCCTAATCTTCTGTGATTGTATGACCTTTAAATAGAAGTTGTGAACTCTACCTTAACTGTAGTAGTGGCACTGCCATGCTATTATAATAGATAAAATGCAATTTTTTATTATACTTTTGTGAACTATTAGATGAACTCAAAAGCGATAAGCAGCCTAAAATGGTCTGCTCTTGAAATCATTCTGCATTTTATTTAAATACATTTTAGAAGAGAAATTGAGGAGTTCACACTGCCCTGAACAATCTACAAATTAAGGCCCTGGGCCTTCCATTAGCTCTGCATGGGCCCAGCAGTTTGCCTGCATAAAGCTTATTGCAGGTTTGGGGTTTCCTGGAGCATTCAACATATTGCAGCTGTGACCAGTGCAAGGAACTTTTTGCTTCCTCTTTCGGTTTAGGAGGAGAAACTGTCTCACACTTGGAAGAATGTATTGTATCTTGTGCACAATATTGGAGATATACTGATGTATCTTCTTGGGCTGTCACAGAAAAGTGTTTCCTTATTTTGAAAAATGTGTAGTTCACGGTGTAAGTTATTAGTATTGTGAGATAAGTGGTCTGTTATCTAAATCCTGTCACAGAAGTGGGGTAACATCTCCAAATCAGCAGCCCAGTTCTGGTCCAAGGCAACAACAAATAACTGTTCTTGCCTTAATATGGATTCTAGCTATTTTCGCAGTTTCTATGATGGTAGATGTCCACATCACAAATAGCTATCACAATTCCCAGTGATTTGGGTTCTGTTAAGAATACAAGGTTTAATCTGTGTAAGGCTTTGAAAGATGATGTATTGATAGTAACTACTAGCTGTGGGGTAGGCAACCTAAGGCACGCATGCCGAAGGCAGCACACAAGCTGATTTTCAGTGGCACTCACACTGCTAGGGTCCTGGCCACTGGTCTGGGCGGCTCTGCATTTTAATTTAATTTTAAATGAAGCATCTTAAACATTTTAAAAACCTTATTTGCTTTACATACAACAATCATTTAGTTATATATTATAGAATTATAGAAAGAGACCTTCTAAAAACATTAAAATGTATTGCTGGCACGTGAAACCTTAAATTAGAGTGAATAAATGAAGACTCGGCCACCACTTCTGAAAGGTTGTCGACCCCTGTACTAGCCGGTTATTATACTGTAATAGCCAAGGGGGGTTCTCCAAGTGTTCTTAAGAAAAGGGGAACAAATTATTCAGTGGTATCTCTGCCCCTAAAGATGAAGCTTAAAAATGTAAAAATACAATTTGAATACTTTCACCTTTGATTCTGTCATAGAATGTTAAAGGCACATGAATGCATGAGCTATATAAAATAAGTCAGATGGGTTTGCAGCTAGGTTTGAGTGGGAGGTGTGGGGGAGGAAGGAATCTTGTGTAGACTCAGCACCTGGTTTTATATGTTACTTAGTAATGGCTTATAAACGTAGGCTGTAAGGTAAATAAATTTAATTGGGATAAATGATTGTTCCAGATGGTTTCTTGAGTATTGCAAGGTTTTCAGATACACTGACATTAAAAAAAACTTGTTTTAAGTTTGAAGGACAGATTAATTTTTAACAGGATGGACTGATTTAAATCAGTGCTTTGAATTCGGAATTGTAATCATTACTTGAATCAGCAAGTTGGAAACCTTGATTTAAATTATTGGTTTGCATTTGTACTTTTACCTTCCTAAAGATAGGTTAATTCTTGTTGATTTACAATCAGATATAGCCTTTACCTTAGTCTTTTGTGCTAACCAGGAGGATACACTATATCTACATGCATTTATTTAAGTAATGATATAGTTTAACATGAAAATAAACATCCTGAATAAATGTGGGGTTTTTTTGTTTACATTTTTTCCAGGTTTTTTACTCCTGGATTTGTGTCAAGCTGCATTTGGATGGAAATTAGAATTAAATTAAATATACAAAAGCAGATTTTTTTTAAATGGCTTCTTCTTAGTTAAACACAAGTACCTTTTTAAAATGTGCTGGATACATAAGAAAAAAAGTAAATTTAGTCAAAATATATTTTGCATTTAAAACTGATTTATTAAACAAAGGAAATATTAACAGTAGTTTATTGACTGACTGTTTCTGGTCATCATGGGACAGATTTTCAAGGGTCTTTATGTACCTAAAAATGAAGGTAGGTTTGTAGTTTGACTCCTTTTCCCTCTTCCCCGCCTCCCCCCACAAAAAAACCCCCCACCTAAGCAGATTAGGTAGCTTTCTGCATCATCAGGTGCCTAAATACCTTTAAAAATCTGACTCAGTTTCCTTCTAATTTTTAGAATTAGTAGATCTCATCCTCTTCCACCTGATTTTTATTGGAAAAGGAAGTATGCTTTACAGCTTTTTCAGCTCCCAATCAGTTTCTCAACTTTGAATGAACTAATCCAAATGAAGAAAATGTCCTCTGTTTACCTGCTGCCTAAACTAAAACCAAAGGGAGAGCTTTTCTGCACAGAGGAATCTGAAAGGAGTTATATTTGGACAAATATAAATACCAGCATTTGCTCCATTGTAAAGAATGTAAATAACTTAGATACTTAATGCAGTACCTGACATTGTGACACATTTATAAAGCTTGAGTTGACCTCAGAAGATAATGTTTTCCCTCTGATTCTGTATATAATTTTAAAAAAGCAGCACCCTTTAACACATTAAAATTTGAGAAGGGCTCATTGATGCAGCATACTTTAATTTAAATGATTTTAATAGATTCTAGTAACTTGAGGCCTTAATATAACTTCAAATTTAATTTTAAATAGTTTATTTTTAGAAAATATATTTAAATACAAAATCTGTTTTTAATCATCTATTAATATTTGTTTTTAAGTTTAATCAATTTTGTTATATAGGAGAACAACAAAGTATCTTAATATCAGAAGTGTTCTTGTTTCTGCACGTCTAACTATCAGTATTTTGTGGGAGAGCACTTTTATTTTTGTGGAAACTTCTTACCAACTGAGAATTTGTCACTTTCATTTTGGAGTGAATTTTTATCATCTAGCCATTGAAGCCAATGGAAAGTCTCATAGGACCTTAACTAGGGTGACCAGACAGCACGTGTGAAAAATCAAGACAGAGGGTGGGAGGTAATAGGAGCCTACATATGAAAAAGACCCAAAAATCAGGACTGTCCCTGTAAAATTGGGACAGCTGGTCACCCTAACCTTAACTGATGGGACTATGTGTAGTATTAATTCTGTTATAAAATGTTGTTCTTGTAGTCCTGCACTACTAATCATACTGGCAACAGTTGCAGCCAAAAAAATAAAATAAAATAAAATAAAGGTTGATTCTAGGGGCTCTTGGGAAATCCATAGTTCTGTAGGATTAGTAACTGACATGCTGTGTGATGTGGCTAAAGTTGCTGCTGTTACAGAATTGAACACTTCTTGTATTGTAGATTCTTGCAAGGAAAAAGGCTAATGGATGCTATAATGATTCTTATTGACATGACAGATAGATAGAAAATACTTTTAAATGACTGAGACTTCATCGTGATTTTAGTCCACGGGGATGCAACTAATAAAACTGATTTGCTGTATCTCATTTCTCAGATCTTTTACAGGCATTTTTAAGGCATGTATTCATAGTCTAAAAATGAACAGTAGTTTACTTTCCATAATTTAGTTAAAATGCAGCTAATACAGTCAAGCTGTACCTCATGTTTTGTATTTTCTAATAGTTTTAGAAGTAAACTTATGAACTAGTGCCCAAAGGAGCTTATTTCAACATTAGTAAAAACACTGATCTTGTTAAAATTCTGCCTTAAAAACAGCTTAAATTTCGATCTGGATCTGGTGCAGATAACATCACATACAGGCACGAAGCATTATATTATTATTAGTAGTAGTAGTTATTATTTATTATATTTAAAGAGCTCTGGCTGTCAGCCCCAAGTGTATGGGGCTCGTGCAGAAGGGCCCTGCACTCCCAGGAGGCGGGAACAGGGCTGCTGAGAGTGGGTTTGGGCCCTGGTGAAAAACATTTTTTGGGCCCCCCAGCAAGGGCGGACCAGCTAAACAGAGCCGACGAAGCCGAGCCTCAGGCCCCCTTCCAGACCACCAGGCCTGGTAATTTGTACCGGCTTCCCGCCTCCTCTCATTGGCCCTGGGCAGGAATAAAGGGGACAGCCGGAGCCCCACCACCCCGGGGCTGACAGCTCAAATCCCGCTGCTCAGTCACTCCTTCCCTCCACCCGCCAATCCCTCACTTGGAGGCAGCAGGGCTCCGGCTGTCAGTCCCAGGTGGCAGCAGCAGCACAGAAGTAAGGGTCGCAATAGGGTGCTGAGTCTGTTGGTGTTGACGAATATCACTTTTCATGTTGCCACCCTTACTTCTGTGCTGGCGTGGTGTTGCCATCAGAGCTGTGTGCCCAGTCAGCAGCTGCTGCTCTCCACTTTGCCTTCAGAGCTGGGAGACGGGGGGGACACAAACTACTACAGACACAAAGCAGAGGGGGCCCCATCAGATAAGTTTGAGGAATACTTGTCTCACAATTTGCTACTGTAAGACTACACTATTTTGGTGACCTCTGATATCCTTCTGTCTACATCTCCACATTTATTTCACCAATGTGTAAATTATTTGCCATATGGGATCTCATTGTTTGTGTTTATCCTCATATAACAAAGCACCTTCCATAATGTGTGTGTACAGTAGAACACCTACCTCTGAATTTAAAATCTTGATATAACTCTAACTTAGCATTTGCATTGATTATATAAACAGAAGAAAATAATATAATGGTTAACAATCAAATTACTATTTGTAAGCATGAGATTGTTAAATTTGGCAGTGCTGGTGCAAATTTTCTTCATAAAGCAAAAAGTTAATTAGTTTTTAATTTCTGGTTTTATGTAACGGAAGAACAAAGAGGGAAAGATGCTGCATCAGCTTGTGAGATGCAAATGAATAAGGTGTGGGATGCACATAGAAAATAAATTGGTTATGATACTTCAGCTAGTTATCCTTCAAAAAAAGATTAGTGATAATGTTTAGTTTAATTCCAGAGTGCATTCTAATGGTTTTTTGTTCAAGTATCTTTTATGTAGTGTGATAAGTCACAAACTTTAATTACTATGGTTTATTTCAAGAAGTAATAATGTTCAAAGGTTTTGACTACTGATAATAATTTGATATACTACATGTTAAATGCAGACTATTGGACTACTTACTGTACTGCGAAAGTAGGCAGGAATTAGTTGATAGTGTTACAGAACATGGAATTTAAAATTATGCAAGACTGCCTTTCAGGGCTTGATTTAACTTTAACTTTCTCTCTTCTCCCTGCCCCAAGTCTCCTCCAGTACCACATACTTGGAAATGCTTTTGGCATGTTATAGCAGTAATGTATGTGTATGGATGCCTTATAACAAAGATTAATACATACAGTTGATAGAATAGAATCTGTATTGCACCTTGACTGATTTTACCCACAGATCAAGAAAATGTAACAGTTTAATTGTAAGTCTCTTGTATTATTCTGTCAACTGTCACTCAAGTTGGCAGTGGGTTATGGGGACTTAGTACCCTCTTTGGCCAATTGAAGGCTACTGATTTCAGCCACCTATTTTCATCCTTTGTTTCTAGTTTACCATGGCTAAAATGTGAATTACAAACTCTTGCATCTATCAGGACAGGAGGCCTTGGGATTCTTTTCTTTTTTGTAGAGCAGCCACTTCTTTAGTTCATGGCACTCCTTGTGGTTTTAAATAGAACCAGATATATCCAAGAAGTATAGGGACAAACAAGAATCCAACAGTGTGCATTAGTCTTCTCAGTCAGAGATTGGATCCAAAGGTTGGTTCTGATTATGACGTGGCTTCTTTGGATTCAAGTTGTTCACGTCCTCTCAGGATGATGGGGCCATCTCTGTCCAGGTGAGTCAAATCCTTCATGCAGAAGACCTGTGGAACAGTCTTATCTCTACAGAGCTTTCTCAGGGAATCTATCTGTGGAAGATCCTGTCATCGCCTTCCTGCTCCTGTCAAAACTTCCTCCATTGTTGCTAGGACCTTTTTAGTCAAAGCTGAGAAGGCAAAAAATGCAGTCAGTCTTGGTTAGAATTCTTAACTAATTTATGAAAAACAAACAGTAAATTAAAATGGAAGGATAATGTCTTATTGGCATTTATTATGCTCCTTCTGCAGTCAAAGAAACAGTCTAAATATTGTCTTTTAAGTATTACTTTCTGGTAAACATCCTTTGAGTTCAAGAGAGTCCAGAAAGCAGTTTTGAAATAAAATGTCTAAATGACAAGAATACTCAAATGAGCCTTTCTCACCAGCAGTTATACGCAGTTCAGTATGGGTGCCAACTGTATGGTCACAGCACCTGAAAAAAGAGCAGCTAATATAAATTTGGGTGCTGAATACTATAGAATGGGAGGGAACAGCTTGCATTATTCAGTTGACCTTCATGCTAACTCACAATGGCACTGAAGACTTTTTTCTCTTCCCAGCTACCCTTTGCCAGAAGATAAACTATAATTTAGGTCTCTAGCAGTTTCCATAGTGAAAGAAGGTGTGTGACTATGAAATTGCGATGAGGGCTTGGGAAATCATCTTTCCTTCCCCATCCACAAGAAGATAAATTTAGGATAAGATTGTCAAAATTGAGGGATTTGGGAGTCCAGATCCTTAGGCAACTTTTGAAAATCACCACTTTAATGGCTCTCTTAATTATGCAATATACTCCAACCTATAAAGTTTGAGTATTCAGAATTTTAAGGCAAGGCATAGGAACTGTCCAGGGATTTCACTTGCAACTTTGCTTTCCTCAGCAAGAAATGAGATCACTTTAAGCCATGAATATTAAAGTAGGCTTTTGCAAAGAAGTTGCTTTCTCTTTGTGTTGCACACAGCACAACCCCACCAAGAGAACAGGGCAAAGATTAATTACTGAAGTACAGTAAATGTTTTAAGGCTGGCAACAGAATAGGGCCCTACTGTCAACATTGAAAATTGCCTGTCAAGAAGATGATGAAGCAGTGTAAGAGGCTGTGACCAAAAAGCCGGATTCCTGGGTAAGCTGAGCCTTAAAAACTGGTAAATCCTTCTTCTTGTCCATGCTAGACATATAGTTTAGTGGAGAAAAGAGGAAGTCCAGCAATTGAGGAAAACTTTACAGTTGCTCAAGACCTAGAAGAGAGTACACACCCCCTCAAATCCTGAGATCAAAGGGAAAATTAGTCCTCTGGAACAGAACAAAAGCAGTAAAGAAGTTTTTCCAAGAGGCTATTTTCAGGGAGCAGCTTGTGGGCTCCTGCTATTTTAGTCATTTATTTTCTTCTGCCCTTATCTTGCATCCCTTATCAGGCATACTGTAGCAATGGAATATATGGGAACGTCCAGTGTCCCTGTGGGTGCTCACATGTAGGTGAGTGTGCACCCCTATGCCACCGATCAGAGAACTTCAACAGCTGTCCATCCTGCCCACACGCATGGCTCCCTGCCCGCCACAAGGTCAGCCAGCATGCGCAGGCATTTCCTCCTCAGTTCTTTCTCAACCATCGCTGGCTACGGACTGAGGTAAGAGCTGTCTGTTCATGGACCGTTAACTCCTATAGTTTTTGCAAATTTTAGCTTCCCTTGAAGCCTTTTCCTTTTAGTACCTTGTCTGTTTTTAGTTGACCATGCAAAAAAAAAAAGGGAGTTGCTTCCCACCAACCCCAGTGGAAAGAACCCTCCCCAGACAAGGCTATTCTTGGCTCTCCAGGCTTCAAAAAGTGCCTTAGCTGCAAGAATCCATCCCAGTGATGGATGGACACTTGCAGTGCGTTCGCTGCCTGGGGGAAAAGCACAGTCCACAAAAGTGTGGTTGGTGCCAACAGCTAAAACCCAGATCCAAGAAGGCTTAAACTGTTGCTCATGGAGTTGGCCCTTCAAGCCCTGGAATCCCAGTGAGAGCTATCACTGCAGCCTTCTACTTCAAAAGCAGGTGATCCCAAAGAGATGTCACTCACTCAAATCCACTTAAAAAAAAAAAGGTCTGCAAGTCCCTGTAACGAGCCCCAGTCAAGCCAGAAATATCTCCAGCTCCATCTGTATCATTGGTACCAACGACACCAAAGCTATCTAGAGTTGTTACCCAATGCATGCGCAGTACTGAGCCGACAGAGCAAGTTGGTCTGCCCAAAGACCTGAGAGGCACAGGCAAAGAAGTATCAGTATCACCAGGGTGTGGAAAGCATGGAAAATCTGCCCCAGGGAAGGCTATGTTGAAGTCATTGGCACGGACCTTGACCCTGCTGGGTTTGGCACTGATGGACCATATGATTAGGTCGTCTTCTCCAACTCTGTCGGTACAAGTCTTTTTTGGCACTGACAACCACCGGCACCAATGCCATCCACACAGGGCCGTCCTTAGCCATAGGCAGAATAGGCAGCTGCCCAGGGCACCACTAGGTCTGGGGGCACCGCTCAGCGAGAGCCTGAACAGATGGGAAGCAGTGGAGCATGTAAGAGCAGGGCTGCTGGGTCCTAGAGAGAGTCGAATGTAGCACAGTCTGAGGGAGGGGATTGGCTGCTGGTGTTTCTGGGAAGGGGTGGGGAAAGGAAATCACCTGCCAGTGACTCTTTTCCCCTAGTGTGAGGTGAGGCAGGCTCTGCGGCTCTGGCAGTATCCTTTTGTTGTCCCCCATAACGTCCATTCTTCTCCTCTCTGCCCCACAGAGCACCCCCCTGTTTCTCCCTCCTCCCCATGGAGCCACCCCTCTCTTCCCCCTCCCCTCCATCAGGGCTGGGTTGGTCAGGTGCCGGGGGGGGAGGAGAGGCTGGCTGGCTGCCTGCTGAGGAATGAGAGTGAAAGTAAACTCACTTCCTTGGCAGGCAGCCAGGATTGGAATGGTCTTGCTGGACTGGGCTGGGCATAGCCAGATAGCATGTGTGAAAAATCAGGACAAGGGGTTGGGTAGGGTGAACAGATGTCCCACTTTTATAGGGCCAGTCCCAGTTTTGGGGTCTTTTTCTTATATAGGCTCCTATTCCCCACCCCGTCCTGATTTTTCACACTTGCTGTCTGGTCACCCTAGATAGAGGTAATTGGTGCCTATACAAGACACAGCCCCAAATATCAGGACTGGCCCTATAAAATCAGGACATCTGGATCTGATCACCCTAGCTGGGGAGCGCATCTCTCCCCTGGGCTGGCAGTGATCATCTCATCTGGGGGGAGCTGCACAGGGCAGGATGAGCTGCTGTGGCTCCATGGGTGCCCCTGAGATCAGATGCTGTGCTAACTTCACAATGGTCCTTTGGGCTGGTGGTGGCGCCCATTGGCGTGTGATCGGACCTGAGGGTTTGCTGCTGCTGTTGCCACTCTGCACCCCAAAATGTGGATTTTGAGGTCCTGCAGTTTCCACCTATCTCCTCCTCTACTGCAGCTGTTGGACCAGCAGGCTGGGGGGTGAGCCAAGCATGAAAGCCGTACTGTGGTGCCATTTAAAGTGTCATTTAACAACTTTGTTTGCCAAAAATGCTTGCTAACAATCCTGAATTCAATTTCAATATTTTTTTAAAATCAATATCTTAGCCAAAAACAGAAAATTAAGTTGACAATTATTTAAGACAAGTTTGGTATGGGGAAGGGAGTGGGCCAGTTTTCATCAGAGAAACAAAAAATGTTGACTGACTTTCCTATAGCTCTGTTACTGCTAAATAGAGCCCTTCAACAACTGTAATATGCTCATCTCCTTACTAATGTATAGAGCAGGGGTTGGCAACCTACAGCACATGTGCCAAAGGTGGCACGCGAGCTGATTTTTGATGGCACGCAGCGGCGAGCTGAGCGGCTCAGCCTGCCACAGCTCTGGGGTTCCGGCTGCTGCCCCATTGGCACCCAAGGTCCCAGCCACCGGCACCACTCAGTACCCACTGCTGGCCTGGGGACCCCCAAGGAACCGCAGGCTGGCAGCGGCTGAGTAGGCCGGAGGCTGAGACCCCGGCTGAGCCACTCAACCCGCTGTCAGCCTGGGGCTCCATTCACTCAGCTGGCAGCGGGCTGACGGGACTAAATTCAACGAAATAGGAAAACAAGAGCAACTAATGACAAAGTGCAAGAGCCTGGAGCAGTGGTCCCCAACCTTTTTCATCTGGCGGGCGCCAGATGAAGGACCGTGGTGGCAGACAAGCATCTGCCAAAATGATGCCGAATTTCGGCAGCATTTTGGCACATGCTCGTCCTCCGGCCAGTACATGGGCGCACTGAAAGGCCACTGCAGGCACCGGGACACCTGCAGGCACCGCGTTGGGAACTCCTGACCTAAAGAGGCTCCTGAAGCATGGTGATCGTTTTGTTTTAAATGGACTTGAACTCTACAAAAAATTGAGCTGTTGCCACATGCAAAATCAATGATGGACATACAGTTTATTCATACCAGCAAACTTGTTGACACATATCCTAATGTGTACATTGCCACTCATATTCTGCTGACAATTCCTGTAACAGTAGCATCAGGAGAATGGAGTTTTTCAAAACTAAAGCTCATTAAAAACTATCTCTGCTCTACAATGAGTCAGGAACACTTTACTGGTCTTGCTATTCTTGCAATCGAACAAGACATCTCTTTGTCATACGATGACATATTACTGATTTTGCAGCCAAAAAAGCCAGAAAGATTGCTTTTAATTAAAAACTAATCCTTGTTTCAATACCTCTTCATAGAAATTTCCAATAAAATGTTGACAAATTAAAATATAATTTGCATCATTCTGTCAAATCAGAATTTTTTCTATAGTGCTACTTCTTTAGAAGGAGGAGATTTTTCTCAGCTTTCAAGATGCATTCTTCCACATTTCTTTCATACTAAGTCATAGGCATTATCTCAGATTCACACTGCGCCAGGGCCACTTACTTTTGGCCTGTCATCAGCCCCCCAGTGTAGCAGCCCACTTATGCTCTCAGGGCATAATGTTTTTCTTTACCTGGACGATTGCCTTCTCAGGGCATGGTCCTACACAGAGGCCCAACGGGTCACTCAGGTCACATGGGACCTGTTTCTGAGTCTACAGATCAACAAGCAAAAATTGACCTTTAATACCAGTGCAGAGACTAAACTTCATAGGAGCCGACCTAAACTCCATTTAGGCAAAGGCACTCCTTCCACATCACAGATTTCTCAGTCTTACCTCTTTCATAGAGACAGTACAATCCAGCCCCCAAATTTTGGCGAAGCGTTGCCTCCAGCTTCTGGGATACGTGGCCACAGACACATCAGTTATTGCTCATGCCCGACTATGCATGAGATGCCTACAATCATGGTTCAGTTCAGTTTACAAGCCAAATAGAGACAACATAAATAAACTTGTATCAATGCTCACCAGGGTCAAACTATCCCATAACTGATGGAAGAACCTGTAAAGATATCTATTGGGAATCCCGTTTACTCAGTCCTCCCCATCTCTACTCCTGATTAGTGATGCATCCCTCATAGGATGGGGCTCACATCTCAATGGTCACAAAATACAGGGCAAATGGTCTCTTGTGGAGACAGGCCTCCATATCAACCTGCTTGAGCTCCGAGCAGTCAGAAACACATGCACTCACTTTCTCCCACTGTTCAATAACATGCGTACAAAGGTCATGATGGTCAATATGGCCTGCGTGTTCTATACAAACCGACGGAAAGGTGCAAGTTCTCATTCTCTGTGCATAGAAGCTATAGAACTAGTGCATCTCCCACAACATCTTACTATCAGTGGCCTACCTACCAGGAATACACAACATGATAGCTGATAGCCTCAGCCACAAATTCCCACATGAATGGGAGATAGTCCGACAGTGGGGGACACCGGTAATAAATTTTAGTTATCAGAGCAAGAAATGTCCACATTACTGCTCCAGGGCGGGAATTGGATGACGCTTTGTGGGAGATACTCTCCTTCCTTGAGACAAGGGCCTTCTTTATGCCTTTCCCCTATTCCCTCTATTACTGAAGGTCCCTTCAAGATAAAAAGGGAAAAGTATCATTCTGATCACCCCCACCTGGGCTATGCAAACTGTAGCAACTGGCATTTTGTCCTCCAATGACTCTACTTACTTCTTGTCGCAGAATGGGGTGGAAGGTTTGTCCCTCAAACTGTGGATCCTGTGACTCAAAGCGTGGCTTCTTCATAGATCTAGCACATAGAGACCTCTCACTCTGAGGAGGTACGGGAGATGCTATTACACAGTAGAAAGAGCACTACTCATTGTACCTACTTCCAGGAATGGAAGAAGTTCCAGATCTGGTGCCAACTCAAGAGTATCAACCTAATACAGCCGCCCTGCCACTGGTCCTAGACTACCTGTTAACCTTAAAGAAATCAGGTCTCTCTATTAACTTGCTAAAGGTCCATTTAGTAGCAATCACAACCTTCCACTGCCAGGTAGAAAGCTTTTCTCACACAACTACAAAGAGGTTTCTTAAAGTCATAGCAAACCTCTTCCCAGAACCCAGGTCCTCACTCCCAATCGGACCTCAGTCTAGTGTTAAAAGGACTGACTAGACCGCCATTTGAACCCAGTGCTACTTGTTCGCTGGCCCACCTTTCCATGAAGACGGTTTTCCTCATTGCCATCACTTCAGCCTTAAGGATGGGAAGAGGAGATAACCTTGGTGGCACATCCCCCTTTTTACTGTGTTCGTCTCTAAGGTCAAACTCAGACCACATCTGAAGTTCACCCTTAAAGTGACTTCTGCATTTCACATGAATCAACTTACTCAGTTTTCAACATTTTATCCCAAACCTCATGAGAACAACAGGGAAGCCATCCTCCATATGCTCACTGTGAGAACAGCCTTGGCCTTCTATTTGGACAGGACAAAGGTCTTTAGAAAATCTCTGAGACTCTTCCTCTCTGTTGTGGATAGATTGAAAGGTGTAGTGATCTCAGCTCAGAGGTTCTCCGTGTGGGTCTCTGGCTATATTAAACTCTGCTACCAACTGCGTGGGGTAATACCCCCATTTTAATACGCGCACATTCCACAAGGTCAGTCTCCTCACTGATCGCCTTCTCAAAGGGTATCCCTATATCTGAGATCTGCAGAGCAGCTACCTGGGCATCTGTGCATACCTTTGCAGAATGCTGTGCTGTTCTAGGGGACTCAGCTACAGATGCCCAATTTGGTGCCATAGTACTGTCATCTTTTGGATGACAATTCCAAAGTCCCATCCTCCAGTGGTGAGTACTGCTCGGGAGTCACCTACAGTGGAGCACCTAAAGGGACACTACTCAAAGAAGTTGTTGTTCATTTTGTTCAGTAGTAATGGCATTTGAGATGTTCATCTCTATGGGAGCACGACCCACTCTCCTCCCCTCTACTCTGGAGTTCCACTAGTTGACTCTGCAGTGGAGAGGGAACTGAGGAGGGAATGCCTGTGCACGCTTGCTGGCCTCGTGGTGGGCCGGACATATTCCTGTTGAAGTTCTCCAATCAGTGGCGCAGGGCTGTGGAGCACTTATGGGGGGCACATCTTGAAGAACCATTATGGTGAGTAATTATTACTTTTATACTCAATTTATTTCAAACTGTTGTTTTCTGTTGATGTGGAAGGACGTGAAAGCACTGCATGTCTCTATCTTTATTAAAAATCTGATTTTTTTCCTGCTGGAGCTCTCTGTAAAAGATGTTTTGGTTTTTTCCCTCTGCCTCAAGCTGTGAGGCCAGTTGTCCTTTTAGTCCTTGCATAATCATTTGATCACACTAAACTCATTTTTCTTAACTACAAATTTGTCAGACTGTGGAATCATTAAGAGTGAGGTGTTTCTTTAATTATATAATTTGTAGACGCGGCTGCTCTGCTTTCCTTATACCTCTCAAAGTCCTCTTTATCATACCAACTGAAAGAGTGCCAAAGCCAAACTCATTTAAAAACAACAGACCACCTGCACGGTGATGAAGGTAGGACACATGGGCTGATGCTTCATAAATTACAAGTACACAAATTAATTACTTGTTTATATTACAGGTTCAGACTGGGCCCCAAGTATGAAAATATGAAACACATGGTCCAGTCCCCTGGAAGTTTACTATCTAATATTTTAAAACAATAGGTGTGACAAAAAGCCCAACCCCAGTCAGTGATCAGGGTAAAAAATTTTCAGCTCTAGTTTAGAATAAGACTTTGGATTACTGTCAGGTAGTAACTTTAGTTATCATCTGTTTGCTATTTTTCCTTGGATGCAGGTTACAAATTTAAATCCTTTCTAAACATTAAATTAACTTTAAAATAACACCTGAACACTTGTGAGGAAGATGCACACATTGGTGGATTCTGTAATCTGATGTGCTGTCCTACAAAGATACTTCTGAATCTGAATAGTTTATTTAAATTGCTAGTAATGTACTTAGCAAAAATAGTTTTAAATGTAAGTCTAATGCTATATATTTCTGATAAAACAGAAGTGTATTCTGATAATTATCCAAATTATGTGAAATAAAAATTTAAATTCTGCAATTAAGAGCACTGTTGTCATTTTGCTATATATACAGTATTGACAATGAAGCTAACATTGGACATTTACAGTGGCATGACTTCTGCCTGTAGACATTGAGACAATACAAATAATAAATCTCTCTGTGAGGACGCTTTTTTTCCTGAAACACTGTAGACATTTTTTTTTAAACCGTGTGTGTGTGTGTGTGAGAGAGAGAGAGAGAGAGAGAGAGAGAGTCTGTATAAAATTATTAGTGTCATGTGCATGGTTCTTTACAAAGAGAACAAAAATGCTATATGTGAAATATTTAAACCTTTTTGTATATTCTAGAGATTTTATTTATAGTCTCCTGTTTTGTTTGAGAGATATTTTAACTATAATATGGAACTAGTGCAATTACTCTTGAAATCAGACTTACAAAAACAAAGTTATTCAAAACATACAAAGTATTCCTAAATCTTTTTTTAGTTATTGTAATATGTTGTAATATCCTCAGCCTTTTCATTTTGGTAATTCTGGTTCAACCAGTGCCCTCAGTAGAACTTATGTTTGAAAAATTGACTCATAGCACCAAGTGTAAGCATCAGCCAGAAAACTCGGTATTTATTATGCTGATCAGAATAGTTTCATTGTTGCCTTGTGCTTCCCACCTGGTATTTCTGTTGTGTTCAGCTATTGTCTCACCTTATGGTTAGTTGTACTGTCTTCAGGGCACGGGCCATCTTCTTAGCGCAATGGGCCTCTGCTAGGCAACTTCAGAGTAAAAATAATAAAAAAATTTCCCCTCTATTATTTAGTCGGCACTTAATGTTCTACATAACGTTCTTTTGCTCCAATTGTCTAATTCAGAATATACCTTTAACAAATAGCATTTGATAAAACTGAATTTCTACTTTCTTAGGTTGCTTCCCCCCTCAGGAAAAATTAGATTACTTGATGTTGGCAGCTGCTTTAATCCATTTCTGAAGTTTGAAGAATTCTTGACTGTCGGCATAGACATTGTCCCAGCTGTTGAGGTATGTAATGTTTGCTGAATTTATTTTTAATTTGAGTCTGTATTTTAGGGGTCCTTTCTATAGTAAGACTTAAGGGAATGTGGGTCTGTTTGAAAAGCAGATATTCTGTATGGCTTCTGGAGGACGGGTGGAGTGAGGAAGGCCACCAACAAGATTCATATCAATGGAAGTATCTTTAAGATTGATAAACTTAGATTGTTTCAACAAACATCACATTGGTCAAGCTTCTATAATAACGAAATTTTAGTGTTAATAGAAACAAGGAAAAAAACTGTCATAGACATGCAGTATATTTTTAAGGGTTGTTTCATTTTTCACTAGTCAAGAACAAGGAAGAGAAGACAAATTACTTTTTTTCAATTTATAATATGGTAAATATACTATAATCAGAGCCATTGGCTGGATGCAACAAACACCACAGAATTTATGGCTGACGTTAACATTTGTGTCCCCACACAAAATTGCACTGGCTTAATTAAATCTGAGCGACACGTAATATCCTTAGTTAAACCAGTGTAACCTCTGTGTTTTGGAAAAGTCCTGAAATGTTTTTAACTTGCTGTAATCCTTATGTATTGCTTTTGTCTCCTCATCTTGGCCTTATTTATGTTAGTGAGGATAACCAGACTCCAACAGAATAACAGTGCCCTCAACAAGAATGAGTCACAAGAAAGTGGAAGGGAGATGAGAAGATACAGAAAAAGCATAGATTTTTATTTTAAATCTTTAACCACATCCACTGACTCCAAGAATCCTGAAGCAAATGAGCAATTTCATATCCTTTATATTAGAAATGTAATTGGAAGCTAATAAATATTACAACTAATCTTTGTAAAGACAAAGTAAAAATGTAAAAGCAGCCATTGTGAGTAGTGCTAGTCAAATCGGTAGTATGACCAAATTTGATTGAAAACACAGGGAGTTGTCATATTTGAACACGGTAATATTTCAGCTTTCGTATTCTTTGATACTGATTCAGACAGTAGTTCACAGTGGGTTCAGGAATATATAGGATAGATATGGAATTCAGTAATATTAACAACTTGATGATAATGCTGTCCTTCAGCAAAGATGTACATTCTGTTGTTCGCTGCTGCTTTGTATAAAGGCTCATTGTTTGTTTGCTGCTGTATAGCAATGTTTAGGCAGTCCATGCCATGCATGTTGATGTGATCACCAGACTCTGATGCTGGATCCCTGAAAGGATTTATGTGCTTAGGTCAACATTTAAGCACTACTGTAGGTGCTTAAGCTACATTATCGCAGTGAGTATATGCATAGCTGCCTCAGTGTAGGTGCCTGGGTGCCTATCTCATGCCTAAGCCCCAGTGGGATCCTCAAACTAGGCCTTCCACATCTAGCTTGCCTATAGGGTCCGATCCAATTGGTGTGCTCCGAGCAATCCTCACACCCTCACAACACAGCTTGTGTGGGAGGGTATGCCTCATTCATAAGGACTTGTCCACACAGAGACTCTGTACTTGGTAAGCCAGGATTTAATTCTGTAGTGCACTAACTTGCCGCGCACTAAGTCGCTATGTGAGCCCTGTTGCTGTATGCCAAAAGTTCTGAAGTGTGCTGGTAAACTCTGATGTCTGTTACAGCAGTAGGTCAGGTTGCACTAAGGAACTTTAGTGTGCAGCAGCAGCATCCATGTAGCAACAATGTGCAGCAAGCTACTACGCTGTAGGCTAAGGCTATGTCTACAGTATAGCTTACGTTGGCATAACTTACATTGCTCAGTGCTGTGAATAAATCACCTCCCTGCATGACATAAGTGCTGGTGTGGACAGCTGGCAAGAGAGCTTCTCCCTCCGATATAACTACCGCCTCTCGCACACACTGCAGTGGCACAGCTGCGTCTGTGCAGCTGCAGGTATAGACAAGCCCTTATGCTGTGGCTTGGCATGCATTAAATCTCTGTATAGACAAGCCCTAACTTTTAGTCCAGTAGTTGGAGCACTCTCCATGGATGTGGAAGACCTGGAATCAGTTCAGTTCCCCTTCCCTCGCCCCCCCATCTAGCGAAGTAGATTGAACCTGGGGGTTTCGCCCCCCAGGTGAGTGCTCTAACCACTAGGCTATAGTCATTCCATCTCTTTCTGCCGCAATACACTATCTAAATCCCTTTGTGGGTCTAGCTCTTGGTCCATGAACCCTTACTGATTCCCACCCTCCCATTTTTAAGCTAATTACGGTTATCATCGAAAAATTTGTCTGTGCAAGTCCTATATATAATATTTTTCTGTACAATTTAACACTAGCGTGAGCTAGTATATAAAGAAACACAAATTTCCAGACATACAGTAATTCCTCACTTAACGTCCTCTCGCTTAACGTTGTTTCAATCTTACATCCCTGCTCCATTACAGAACGTGCTTGTTTCAAGTTGTGCAATGCTTCGCTGTAACGTTGTTTGGCTGCCTGCTTTGTCCACAGCTGGCAGCCCCCCATGAGCTCCCCCTCATACACACCTCCAGCGCTTCCCACCTGCCAGTGGACACCGTGGATCAGTGCCTTCCCTCTGCTCCCCTTGCCTTCTGCCTGTGGCAATCAGCTGGTTTGCGGCATTCGGAGGGGGGAGGGGGAGGAGCGAGGACTCGGTGCACAGGCTCCCTCTCCCTCCCCTGTCTCCTGAACACAGCAAACCAGCTGATTGCAGGAGGCAGTGGAGGGAGGGGGAGCATCCATGCTGCGTCCTCGCTCCTCCCCCTTTCTCCCTCCTTCCTGCCACCTCCTTAACACAGCAAACCAGCTGATTGCTGCAGGCAGGAGGCAGAGGGGGGAGTAGCGAGGATGCAGCCTGTGGTATAAAGGAGGAGAAGAGGCTGGTTAAGGGTAGGGGCTTGAGGGAATGGGTGGAGTGGGCAGGCTGAGAGTTGAGCCCCCCGCCCCTGGTGTTTGCACAATAGGGGAAGCTGCCGCTGCTGCTGCACAAGGTGCTTCTCCTAGCCTACGGCACCTTCAGCCTCCTTGCCTGCCTCATTGTCTGCAGTGCCAGTGGGCTGTGCCTATGTGGAGTAAGACGGGGACACCTCCCATTGCTTCATACTCAGCAATGATGATTGTAGTATTAAATTGTTTCTTTAAATTTATTTACAACTTATACCTGTATTGCTTGTTTAAACTGTACATAATGCCTTTTTTGTCTGGCAAAAAAAAATCCCCCCCCGCCCCCCCATTTACATTAATTCTTATGGGAAAATTGGGTTCGCTTAGCATTGTTTCGCTTAAAGTTGCATTTTTCAGGAACATAACTACAACGTTAAGTGAGGCATTACTGTACTTAGAAAAACTAACTACACAGTCTGAAAATATCATACGTTTTCAATAAGATCATAGTTCAAGTAAAGTTCTTTGTAATTGTGTAGAAGAATGTAAGATCAGATTCTAGCAATGAATAACTATCCCTGAGGTTTCCCAAATGACTTATTTATAAACTTTAAGATGCTACTAATGTAACTCATGGATCTTAATCCATGTCAGGCATTAGGAGATAGAGATGGTTAAGTACTTACAGGACCTTCATTATGTGACCCATAAAAGTGTAAAGAGGCTACTATGGAAACTAGTAAAGGGTTGAAGAGTAAACTGTCGTGGAGTAGAAACTAGGGGAGAGACAGTAAATAAAGAGTAGGAATTAAAGGTCACGTTTGTAAATTGGAAAATCTTAAATGTGGATATTCTGAGAATTAGGCTTTTTAGGATATTTGAATTTTGTTGCTGTATATATTACTTTTGTATTACTATAACATTAATAGTAATAAGCGTTCAGTTTCCCCTATCCATGAGGACTTGACTTTCCTTTCTGTACAATACCAAATGAAAAAACAAAAAAGGGCAGGGAAAGGTGAAGAGTGCAGTTAAAAGTTAACAAGAAGCTTTAGTTGACCTTTTGATCCTTTTTCTTAATATTTTGGATGAAGATTTTTAAAGGCAAAATCTTTTTGTGAACGTCTATCAGATGGCAGCAAATGTGCTTGTTGGGGAATAAAAGATGTCAGTTGTAGGTGGTAAATTGACATTCTCCTGTTCTTCTGTTAGTTTTATGTCTCAAGGCAAAACAATGGCGGTGAGGAGGAAATCACAAGAGAGGAAAATGCATTTTTTGCTCCCTGGATTGTAGTAAAATTGCAGGAAGAACCTAGAGGTATAATACAACAGCCAGTTGGATGCTCTGTGAACTGACTTTATATACCTTGTTTGGGGAAAAGCTGTTGCCCAGGATGTTCTTGTGTTACTCTTGTTTTGTGGGGGAGATTTTTTTGCTGAGATCATACTGGAAGCTCAACAATCATTTTTAGCTTGCCAAACCCATCCAACCAAAGTACTGCAAAGTTATATTTGCCCTTGCTGGTTATATCAGTCTCTGAAAGATTGGCTGCATGGGGGAGTGAATCCAAAGTAGTTATTTTGGATTAACTCCATTTATGAATGCTCTCTTTCTGGAATATGAGTATTCACATATGGAGTTAAACAGGAATAGCTAATCTGCTTTAAATTCACACCCTACTTTATACTGGATTAATTTTCATGTATAGACAAACCCTTAAGGCAGAAAGAGGAAACATAGTATACAGGTGGCCTTGATATTCTTGCTGAGTAAAACCCACCCTTGTGAAGAAATCCAGGACAAGGCCTTATGAACCATTCACTAAATTCAAGCCTTGCACTGGTTGTCTCTGTATTGGGAGGAGGGGGAAAAGATGCGAGAAGCTTTTTGCTTTCTCTCATCTCTGTCCAGCATATAAAAGCACAGTATATTCTGAAGTTCTCGTTTAACACAGCACAAGAGCAGCCAGTGTGGGAAATCATATGTACACACACCAGTCTGGCAAGCAGCATAAGGCAAACTATAGTGGTTACTGGCTAACTTTTTTTTTTTTTTTTTTTTTTTTTTTTTTTAAATCCCAGTTTTAATAAAAGCACTCTGCATTGCCAGCAGATTGAGGGATATTATCATTCCCGTCTATTCGACATTGGTGAGGCCTCATCTGGAGTACTGTGTCCAGTTTTGGGCCCCACACTACAAGAAGGATATGGAAAAAGTGGAAAGAGTCCAGCGGAGGGAACAAAAATGATTTAGGGGGCTGGAGCACATGACTTATGAGGAGAGGCTGAGGGAACTGGGATTGTTTAGTCTGCAGAAGAGACAAGAATGAGGGGGGATTTGATAGCTGCTTTCAACTACCTGGAAGGGGGTTCCAATGAAGCTGGATCTAGAGTGTTGTCAGTGGTACCAGATGACAAGACAAGGAGTAATGGTCTCAAGTTGCAGTGAGGGAGGTTTAGGTTGGATATTAAGACAAACTTTTTCACTCAGAGTGGTGAAGTACTGGAATGGGTTACCTAGGGAGGTGGTGGAATCTCCTTCCTTAGAGGTATTTAAGGGCAGGCTTCACAAAGCCCTGGCTGGGATGATTTAGTTGGGAATTGGTCCTGCTTTGAGCAGGGGTTTGGACTAGATGACCTCCTGAGGTCCCTTCCAACCCTGATATTCTATGATTCTAAGTAACAAGTCCTGAAATTGTTTTAAAATGTCTTTCTCTTTATCCCTGTTGGTTTATATTGAGTGTCTATCTTCTCAGCATCTGCGACTGACAGAGGCATCAGCAAATCTGATTAAAGCACTATTTTCAAAAATACTTTTTGCTAACTTTCTGCTAATGATCTTGTGTTACTTGAAGTATGTACTATTTTCAGATGGCAATACACTGAAAATCATAATGGGGTTATTTTAACACTTGCCAACAAATACAATGCAGTTACCACAGTTGCATCCTATTCTACATATACTGTGGTAGAGAATGAGATACCACAGATCCTGTAATGTGGCTACCTTGGCAAAAGCTGAGATTTTTAATTCCAGTTACTGTATATTCTCTGTTCTCTTCATGCCACGGTGCAAGCCTGTGAAAAGTGGCTGAAGGATTCCTGGAGCACTAATGAGATCTTACAACTTATAGACATTCTCTGAGGAAGAAACGATTCTATACAGACAAACACCCAGAAAACCAGAAGAGGAAAGTCTTAATGTAAACAGTGACAAGTAGCTTTATAACAGTATGGTCTCTCTAATTCACACTTCAGTAACTTTTACATAGCTTTTACCATTGAAAAATGTGCAGTGAGCGTTGAGGTCTCTATGAATGAGTTATTATACAAAGTAATGCTGCAGAATCTTTACTATGCTTTTAAATAGCATCAGATTAAGCTCCATTTGTCAAATGTTCATTTCAAAATGTTTTTCTATCCTTGCTGTTCATCTTCATTTAATTACTAATTTGCAATTCAATATTTCACAGTAGATGGTCCAGTCAACAGTGTAAATTAGTGAGGTTGTACAGTGTTAAAATGTTTTGTTCTAGGAATGTTATCTTTTCTAAGGGAAGTCAGGTAATTGGTGAATAGACTATATTCGCCAATAGATTTATTCAAAGTGTCATGAATTGGCATATGTTACATTGAACAACATCTTAACATCTAAATTATTTTTTTACAGTATTCAATGTTTAGAGGAAATAAGAGCTTGATTCTGTGTGTACTCAATTACCATTGCGTTGTACTCCACAGTAATTTGGACTAAAGTTATTCTGAGTTACCTGGATTCAATTTTTTTTAAAATGGGTGCTTAGGTGTAAAAATGAAAAGTATAAACCCATACAGGAGCTGCTCCAGCATTGTTTAAGATTGTATTGCTCATTTTATACTGTCCCACATTTTGCCTAATATGCCACAGTTTTTGCATTGACAATATGCAGCTACACTTGGAGAAAGAGAGAGGATTTTGGCAACTGAGTATGAGACATTTGTGGATTTGAACATTTGGAGATGCAAGAAGACAATGTGGAACGAGCACATTATCTGAATGTTTCTACCAAAATTATCAGCAGTGAAATAGTTGTGTGACACTTTAATCTGCAATTTATGGTTTCAGAGATGACATCAATTGAGATTAAAATGGGTAGTTCACATTTCTGAGCTATTGGGTTTCAATGCATTAAATCACATTTTGAAGGCTTTCTATGCAACTATGATAGCTGGCACTCTTAACTTTTTTTTTTTTTTTAAAGCTTTAAATTCTACAGCACAACTTAGTAGCAAGAGACAGATTAAAAGGCTGCTGAATATCTAGGAGCCTCTTCATAATCATCACATGCCTTTTGCATAATGTTTGTTACTGAGCGTAATCTTAATCTATTTTAATATTTTCTCTCACCAGAGTGTATACAAATGTGACTTTTTAAACCTTCAAATTCAGCAACCTCTCCAGCTTGCGCAAGATGCTATAGATGCCTTTCTTAAACAGCTGAAAAATCCCATTGATTCTCTACCTGGAGAACTCTTCCATGTCGTGGTTTTCTCACTTCTCCTTTCTTACTTTCCATCACCTTATCAACGGTGGATATGCTGCAAGAAGGCCCATGAACTTCTGGTGCTGAATGGCTTGTTGCTTATAATCACTCCTGACTCTTCGCACCAGAATCGCCATGCTATGATGATGAAAAGCTGGAAAATTGCCATAGAATCCCTGGGCTTTAAGCGTTTCAAGTATTCAAAGTTTTCTCACATGCACCTGATGGCATTTAGGAAAATCTCCCTGAAAACTAAAAGTGACTTAGTTAGCAGGAACTACCCAGGGATGCTGTACATTCCACAGGATTTCAACAGTGTAGAAGATGAGGAATATTCTAACACTTCCTGCTACGTCCGATCAGATATTGAAGACGAACAGCTAGCTTACAGCTTCATGGAGCTTCCTGATGCCCCTTACGATTCAGACTCTGGAGAAAGCCAGGCTAGCTCAGTCCCTTTCTATGAGCTAGAAGATCCTATATTACTTTCAAGTTAATGTAATAGTTAAAATGCCCTTTAAGTCCAAACTTCTTTATTGCTTAACAAATTTTGCTATACTAACATGGGCTTGTTACATAAAAATGGTTTGCATAGAGAAAATGCAAAGGTTTACAGAGTTTGCTATTTTTTTCTACTTCTGAATTTTAAAATTTATTCTTGTACAAAAAGTGAAGAATACACATTTTATGCAAAATGACTCGTGTCATAGCATAAATTGCTGTTACTTTCTTTAGGACTTTTCAGAAAGGTACCATTCTTTTCCTCAGTGCTGTGAAGTGTGAATTCTACTTAATTTTGCTAAATGTCGTTTCAATATTTTTAATTCTTAATATAGTTGAGCCTATGACACTGGAGTTGGTGGATTTCTGAGAAGTAATTTGCACTTTGATAGTAAATGTGCAAATAAGTTTGGGGTAAGCTGATTGGTGATTAAACTTGTCCATTTCTTTTATTGAACAAAGCTTGTACTGTGCCACAGAAAGCAGTTTCATTCTGGATAAGCTTGGGCTGAAGAAACTTAAAGATCTTGTGATCTTTCTATTTCAGTTAATTGAGGTAATGCCAAAATACTGTATTGGGGCATACTCTCCCATCTGTATACACATGTAAAACCTCACTGGCATAACAGAAGTTAGATGTGTGGTGATGAGAGACTAGCCCTGACAAATGATATAGTTTGATAACTTCTTTTACTTCAAAGCTGGAAAGTGTTTGGAATTTTATGATTATAGTAGCACTAACATATCAGTATTGCCCACATTGGATAGTTTTCTGAATTCTCCTGAAATCCTATTTTGCATACAGTTTTAGAGCAAAATACTTATAGGTGGGAAAAAATACTAAGATTAAGTATTCTTTTATAATTGTAGATCTTAATTTCAGAATTTCCACACGGTAACTCTAGTAGGCCAATTTTGCAAGTACTACGATCCAATTCTACACATTTAAGGATGTATATACATGTAAGTGAGTAACCTCACTGACCACTCTCATAAGTGAGGTTAAGGGCACCCTTAAGTGTTTGCAAGATTTGGGCCCCATTCTAGATAAGGCATTTGGCTGGACACTCTTCCTGTGACTTTCTAAGAATTGCTCTGCAGTTTGATACAGACAAAATCTGATCTGTACACATTCTGAAATATTTTGTTTAAATGTGTATAGTAAACCTATATCCTTCTGCAGACAAATTTCTGTACTTATGTAGAAACAGTGGTGGTTTATTTTTTGTGGTCTTTTTTAAATACTTTTGCTCTCCATTTAAAAAGAATTGCCAAAAATGTCAAACCTTGGGTACCTGAAGTTAGTCTTAAATTCTTCTACCTAACTAGAAGTAGCTTGAATTAGGTTCCTAAGTGTGGGTTTTAAGACCCTAACTTTAGAGTAGGCTTAAAATTTTTTATCCAGTGTTATCAATGTAGTTTCACAAATGTTAAAAAATATCTTTAGGCAATATAAAATTAATCTTGTATTCATCAGTCAGAAATTAACAATTGCCATTTCTTGTGTGAATTTTTAGGTGGTGGTTTTTTTTTTTTTTTGTTTTGTTTTTAAAACACTTCCATGGAAGTTTTGCACTGAAGTTTCACAATTTCCAACTTCTTGATTGCTTTTTCTTTGTATGCTGTATTTTCTTGGCAATTGGTCCTACTTATACTAAAAATTTCACAAACTGTATTAAGTTGCTTTATTCTTCAACATAAGCTTTTTGTACATCTTGTACATCACAGATTAAAAGAATTCCCTATCATCCAAACTTGATTGCTCTAGTTAACGATGAATGGCACAGTTTATTTATAAACAAAACAAGAATTATATTTAAAAATGTAAACATTTTAAAACTAGATGGAAGTGTTAAATTAGAACTCATGCAAAATTAAGAGATTATTAAAAATTTAACAGCCACGGATCTAAATGAAATCCATCATGTATTTTGAATTAAATTAAATACAGCTTGATGTTCACATGTAATGCTTAAAATTTCACTTTTTTGCTAAACTAAGATGCTTGGAATCAAGACTGCATTCTTCTCAGTTGAGCACTGCTGGAGTCAGTGGTTATGTTAAAGCTAAATGTTGGTGCTATAAATTCTCAGTTGTTTACAGAAATTACTGATTCTGCTTATACTCCAAAGTGTGCATGAGCTATTTTAATTGGAACTCCTTTTAAGAAACAAAAAACTATACAAAATTTATTACCACCTAGCATAAATGTATTTGTATTGGTTAATGTAAATTACACTCCATTTACCATTCATTCAGATGGGGATGGTTTGGAATTCAGACCAAGGTGTACTCAACAGATATAGTTTTAAACATTGAATGTTTGAATTCAGCCTACATGACAGCTTGGTGACATTGTGGTTGTGAATCAGGGACCCCAGATTATTATAGAAGCTGTGGTTCTTTTTGCTGTCCAAACTAAATACCTTTAAATGCTTTCCAGAAATGGAGGGTTTGGGCTGGTGTGAGGAAAAGTGGCTTCTTGCTACTCAGGCCTCCCAAGACAAGAGAGAGATGTTATGGTCTTCTAGAAATACAGTTTTTGGAGGTTCAAGAAGAATGTCTCTAGGTTTTGAAACTCCTTAAAATTATGACTGGACACAATACTGTGAAAGAAGATCCCCATACTCCAGGTGTCAGGGAGAGGGAAACAGGCATACCACAGAATATTTGTTTGCATTTATGTTGTCTTTATTTCACTACTTTTGAGAACAAAGCACATTAAAAAAAAAAAAAAGCCTTTTGCAAAGTGTTTTGTTTCAGTGGAACTGTCGTCTTTTCTTGCAAGCTATTTATTTAGATTGTCATTAGTGTACATTAATCATAACAATTTTATGTGGTACTTATAAAACACTTTGGAGAGGAGTATTGAATAACCTTTTAAAAAGCAAGAAATAGTAACTAAATGCAAAATTTGGTACCTCCTTTTTTTTTTTTTTTTTTTTTTTACAATTTTGCTTCATAGTTAACAGAAACAAACATAACTCACTTCCTTGGCCTTCCTGTCTGCTACATGCCTCCCCTTGGTTTCTCCCTTCCAAATCTGTTCCTCACTGTAGACCAGAACACATTCTGCTTTTCTCTACCACTCTTACCCTTTGGTTACAGAGCACAACCTTGCAGCGCCTACAATAGGTGTTTCCTCTCAGCCATTATCAGTCACAGAGGCACTACTGAGATGTTTTCTATTGCAGCTAATAGTGCAAAAGGGAAAGAATGAAGTGAAGAAAGCAGAATGTAGACCGAGAAGATTGAAAATGCAGGATTCCAAGGCCATTTTAGGAGAAATGTAATGAGTCTTGTCTCAATGAATACAATGGACTCCACTTCAGAGTTTATTTTTCTGTGGTGTTTTAGCAATTCTCAAGCTAAAAGGTGCATAGAAAATGTTTTGAGTGTACATCTTTCTCCTACCCACTTAGAAATAGGCTCCCATAACCCACTGTAAGCATTGGATGCATTGTTGGGTTGTGGTTTTTTTTGAAGTTTAGAAGGAAGAATTATGAGAGCTGCTAATACTGTTTTATCCAAGCATAATACATAGTACAAACCAGCTTGTAGTGATGTTTAAGAATCCATATGAAAGCAAATGCTGTTCCCACCTGCTAACCTGTAACTGGGGTTTCCTTCACTATTAAACAGCAGCAAATGTTCTTTGACTGCTCTTAGGCCTTGGCTACACTGGCGCTTTACAGCATGACAACTTTCTCACTCGGGTGAAAAAACACCCCTCTGAGTGCAGCAAGTTACAGCGCTGTAAAGCACCAGTGTAAACAGTGCCCCAGCGCTGTAAGCTAATCCCCACTGGGAGTTGGAGTACCTGCAGCGCTGGGAGAGCTCTCTCCCAGTGCTGCCGCCACGACCACACTCACACTTCAAAGCGCTGCTGTGGGAGCGCTCCCGTAGCAGTGCTTTGGAGTTTCGAATGTAGCCAAGCCCTTAGTGTTACTCCCTGCAAGAAACTTTCCATGCTTTTCTCCCTACCTGAAAGAGGGGCTTAAACCTTTTCAAATAAATCTGCAGTTGCAACTGTTAAACAGACCTAGTGGGTCTCATCTGCATGAATCAGCAGAATAGTTTTTTATTACCAGGGCCTAGTACACAACTTATTTCTCCAAAAATTTCAATGGTATTCCTGGACCTGAGCCAAAACTAGGGATAGGGAGTTCCTTTCTCTTGAGACCTCTTAGTTCTCTACTGCGAGCAAATCAGTTCCTATCTTTTAACTGCTCTGGCAGTTTTAACTAATAATGGGAATGGTTACCAATAGACTAGTCTTTCTGCTACCCATTCTCACTGTTAAGATTCACCTTTTTCAGTACAAACTCAAACACCAGCTTTCTGTTCAAAGGCCATAGTTATTGCCCACGCTCTCCAGGTATTAAAGGTCCATGCCCTTTCTCTCCACTGCATAAATTGCTTATGGAATTGAGAAATCATGGCTATATAAACTATACGGAAGTTTTAAAAGAAAACAGTATTCCTTTGGTCAAAATTTGATGTACTATTTTGTAACTAGTGATATACAATGTAAATAAGCTTCAGACCAAATAGGGCAGAGGTGGGAAAACTGTGGCCTGGGGCCACATTTAGTCCAGCCCTTGAGCTCCCACTGGGAAGGGGGGTCTGGGGCTTGCCCCACTCCAGCCACGGAGAATGGGTTAGGGTCTTTTCCCATTCCACATGGCTTCCAGAAACAGTGGTATATTCCCACTCCAGCTCCTACTCACAGGGGCAGCCAGGGGACTCCACACTCTGCCCCCACCCCAAGTACCATTCCCTCAGCTCCTATTGGCTGGGAACCACAGCCAGTGGGAGCTGCAGAGGTAGCGCCTGTACGCAGGGCAGTGTGCAGAGCTGCCTGGCTATGCTTCCACATAGGAGGCAGAGAGGGGACATGCTGTTTTTTGGAGCTGTTTGAGATAAGCACTGCCTAGAGCCTCCCTACAGAGCCCCTCCTGTGTCCCAACCCCCTGCCTCAACCCTGATCCCTGCCACCTTCCAAATCCCTTGGTCCCAGCTCAGAGCATCCTCCTGCACACCCAACTCCTCATCCCCAGCCCAATCCCAGAGCCTTCTCCCCCAGCTGGAGCTATCCTGCAGCCCAACCCCCAATTTCTTAAGCATTCATGGCCCACTATACAATTTCCATACCGAGATATGACCCTCAGGCCAAAAAGTTTGCCCACTCCTGTCCTAGGGTATTACAGAGACAAGGTGGGTGAGGTAATACGTTTTACTGGAAAACTTCTGTGGGTGAGAGAGCAGCTTTCCAGCTACATCCAGCTCTTCAGGTAGTAGTCTGGTGTTATGCAGCTTTCTAGTAACTGCCATTTTACTCTTTGAAGGAAGGGCAGCACTTTCCTCCAGGCTTCAGTGGGCAGAGTAAAAGGGGACTGGGCCCTGTGCTTAAGAGGACTGTAGCAAGCTTCCAAAAAGAAAATGAGGTGGGAGATTTAGAAAATAAAGTATCACTACACTACAGAGCAGTGACTGGGGCTGCAGGAGCAGTTTGACCCCGGGAACCCCCCCACTCCGTATGCCAGGCTGGGAGGTGGCGTCACTGGCGCAGGAGGTCACTCCTCAGCCCGCGTGCTAGGGCCCTGCTCGGCCCGTGGCCCCGCAGCGCGAGAGATTTGGGACGTCTCGCTTCCTGACACGAGCGTGCCGCTCCTCCCTTGTCCTGGTGAGCGGGCTGGGGTGACCCCCCCCTCATGCGAGCGGCGGGTGGCTCCTGCTCCTATTGGGGGGCGGGGCACCCTCCCACAGAGAAACGCCCGGGACCCGCCCTCCTCGTCTCGGGCCGCCCGCCCGCGCGCCAGCCAGTTGTTGCTGGGCCTTTACCCCCCGCGGTACTGCGCTGTTTGAACCCTCGCAGTCCCCGTAGCCTCGGAGCGTCAACATGGCGGCGGCGCGCTGCGGGCCTGGTGGGGGTGAGACCTTCCCGGGGAGTAGGCGCCGGGTGAGTGCGGGGAAGGGGTAGTTAAGCCGCCCCATGGGCTCCCGCTGCTGGGCCGGCGAGAGGGAGACCGGGGCGCTGGGCTAGGGGGAGGCCGGGGCGCGGGGTGACTGGTTACCCCCGTTCCGAGCAGCGCTGGGTGACACCGAGCCCGTGGGCGCCTTGCCTGTGGGGGACTCTCGCCCATGGGGCTGAGCCTGGGCGAGCGACGGCGAGAAACTTTAGGGGAAGTTTGTTCCCGGGATAGGCGAGGCCTGGGCCGGGCTGACGTGTTTTCCTTTCGGTTTCACGTTGCTGCTGTCACGGGGTTGGCGCTGCACGAGGCGAGCCGCGGGGCACCGCGTTCGCCTCAGCAGCAGGCGCCGGAGAGCTGCCCGCGGGCGCAGGTGTGTCCGTTAAAAGGTGTCGCGACATCTTAGTGGCAGATGATCCCTTTGGCTTCTCTGCCTCATGTGAAGCCCAAGTTAGAAAAACAACCCCGCTGATATTTGAGAGACGCGTCAGAATGACGGGCTGTTGCAAACCCCATAACCTCGACCGAGGGAGCTGCCTGGGGAAAAACCCACTTCTAAGGTGCCTGTCTCCCTCCCCGAAGAGAGTAGTCATTGCCATACAGATTCTCCTGGTGGCTCTTCGGGGATATCAGGAAGGATATACTTGCACTTTCTTGTTCTTCAGTATACAGTACCTCCTCACTAAACGTTGTAGCTATGTTCCTGAAGAATGCAACTTTAAGTGAAACAATGTGGAGTGAATCCAATTTCTCTATATGAATGAATAGAAATGGGGGGATTAGGTTCCAGGGAAAATGTTTTTGCCATGTAGTACAGTACTATCATTGGGAGGTGTCCCTGCCTTACCCCACATAGGCACAGCCCACTGGTACTGGAGACAATGAAGCAGGCCAGGAGGCTGAAGGTGCCGTAGGCTAGGAGAAGCACCTTGCGCAGCAACAGTTTCCCCTACGCTATAAGCACCAGGGGCTGGGGGCTCAACCCTCAGCCCAGCCACGCCACCCCTTCCCCTAAGCCCCTATCCTTAACCCGCCTCTTCCCCTGCCTTATTGCACAACCCATGTCCCGCTCCCCTTCCTCCTGAACACCACAAGCCAGCTGATTGGCACAGGCGGGAGGGAGGGGAGGAGTGCGCCGAGTTTTCACTCCTCCCCCCTCCCTCCTGTCCGCGGCAATCAGCTGGCTTGCGAAGTTCAGGAGGCAGAGGCTCGCTCTCCCTCCCTCCCCCCCCATCTCCTGAACACTGCAAGCCAGCTGATTGCCGCGGGCAGGAGGTGGGGGAACAAGGGGAAAAGCGCTGATCTGTGGAGTTTGCTGGCAGGCGGGAAGCTCTGTGGGGGGAATGTAGAGGAGCTGATTGGGGGGCTGCCAGCTGTAGACAAAGGAGGAAGCCAAACGACATTATAACGAAGCATTGCACAACTTTAAATGGAGCATGTTTAGTAAATGAGCAGGAATGTAAGATTGAAACAACATTAAGTGAGAGGAAGTTAAGTGGGGAGTTACTGTACTGTATTGTTCAGACATACTTGTAACAAGTCTTTGATCCATCCATGTTGTCTGACTAAAATCTAAACAACACACGAGGTGTGCTTTTAAACCCATGCAAAATCCTAAGCAGACTCTTAATTTTGTTTAAACCTTGATTATGTTGGTTTAATTTTCACTAGTAAATGGATAGAAGAGTATTCACACAGAAGTATTTACCAAATTAACTAAAGCTTTGTATAGTGTAGGTATTATAGGTATGTTGTTAGTGGTGTTTAATTTATATTGAAAGAGATGCCAGGGCTCAAGCAATTATTTTACATTCATAACTCAGGGATCGGCAATCTTTGGCATGCGGCTCGCCAGGGTAAGCACCATGGTGGGCTGGGCCAGTTTGTTTGCCTGCCACTTACTCAGGTTTGGCCTATTGCAGCTCCCACTGGCCATGGTTCGCCATCCCATGCCAATGGGGAATGCGGGAAGTGGCGCGGGTTGAGGGTTGTGCTGACCGCCGCTTCCCATCGCCCCCATTGGCCTGGAGCAGTGAACCGTGGCCAGTGGGAGCTGCGATTGGCCGAACCTGCGGATGCGGCAGGTAAACAAACCAGCCCGGCCTGCCAGGATGGCTTCCCCTGGTGAGCCATATGCCAAAGGTTGCCAATCTCTGTTCATAACTGATGCAGCAAGCCCAGAGTGCCAGGTCTATGAACTGCCAAGCCGAGAAGTGCCTGACACAAACTATTGGTTGTTGGTATGTATTTTAACTATCACGTTTTAGAAGTCTGGTGTAGACAATGCATACTTGATTTAATATGTGCTAAACTGTTTGTGTTAAACCTAGTAAGAAGCGTAGGTCAAACTTTCCAACAAGGCACCTTAAAAGCCTTGCCTAGATAAGGCCTAATTTGATTTTCAAGGGCTCCCTCTTATGCTACTGCCTCATTTCTTCTGGTAATGCTGCCTCGTTGTTCAGGAGAGCCATTCAAGTCCTGATGCCCAAACTAGCATGCAGTCATGGAACCTTTAAAGAGTAGTGGCAGTTGGGCCAGTCATATACCAGTAAGCACTCTTAGCACGTTTCCAGTCTTTCCCCTACCACTCATTCATTACAAACTCTTGAATTGTTGCTAATTAGCTATAGAGGAAGAATGCGGATTGGTTTAATTACCGCCGATGTCTCTGAAGTCCCACATGAGAGTTAACTTACTTGTTGAGCTGATCCTGCCTATAACTTACATAGTCATAACAATTCAGTGTTTGAGTCCTGCCGGAACATTCTGGGACACTTCTTGTGATGTTTTGGGTAGCAATACCAATACTTCTGTTGCAGCATTTCTTGAGTGCAGCACTCACTGGCTGTACTTAATTAGACATAATTTCTTCATATGCAGCCTATATGCAAGTTTTCTACAAGTTTTAAATGTATGGGACGTTGGAAGAGTCTGTTCTATTAAGATCATTTGCAACAAAGGACTGACAGATGTTGGCTTTCTCAAAGGACCTAGTTTTTAATATTAATCTCCTTTGCCATGATGCCTATTTAAAAAATAAATAAATAAAAAGACAGCTGTTAGGCATCTTACACTGAGACCACTGTCTCTCACACTGATCAGCACTGTGGTTTTTTTGCTCCCAGGTCTGTCTGTATCCACCTCTTGTCTCTTGTCTGATACTTATTTTATAGTGGCACCCTGGTTCTTGACAGTACAATAAAATAATTAATTATAACTCATGAACTAATCAGTTTGCTTGTAAATTCTCAGAAAATTCATTCTCACAGAGCAAGTGCAGTAAATTTGGAAAGAATACATATTTTCATATATAGCATGGATTCAGCCTCAACAATGCAGAATGGAATTCAGCTTTAACTGTGGAACCTCCATAATATCGTTTAATACAAATAAATGCAGCAAAAATAAGACAGTTTTGAAATACGTTTTTAATCAAAATATGATTAAATTAATAGATATTGAAACAAATAGCTGTATTTTAATAGTTATATTAAAAATATAATTGATATTTACTGTAGATAATAATATTACCCAAGCTAGCTAGGATTCAAAATTAAAAATGTTACACCAATACTCTTGTTTCAAGCCACAAGTAGACTGTTGCTTGGGGTCAGGAAGAAATTTTCACTATAGAATAGTACTGGTCTCTGCCAGATATAGGATATCCAGACTACCTGGACCATTGTTCAGTTTTGAGAATCTGTATATTTCAAAAATATTTACAAGTTTCTGTCACAGAATGTCTTATTAAAATATCGTATTCCTGTTCCCCAACAAGATTTGACAAATTGAATTGGACATTGGGTCAGAGATGCAATGGTTTACAAAGTAGTGAAATAGTTAGCAGATTCTAAATATAGCAGTCTTTATTCTGGTGAAATTTTTCATTTCATGGTGGCAGATAAGTAGAACTTTGACTTCACAAAAATCAATCAGTTTGAAAGACATTTGATGGTTATTGGTCTTTTCTCAGGGAATTTAGGGGTTAAAAGAATGGCTTTGTGATGAAGGCCCTGGGCTTGGGTTCGGGCTCCGAAGGTCTGGAGTTTGTTCCTGGCTGTGACATGGAGCAAGTCAGTTAATTTCACTGTGCCTCAATTCTCCATCTGTGTAATGGGGATAATGATACTTCGGTCTCACAGTGTGTTGTGGGGATAAACTTAACTAATGTTTGTGAAGTGTCCAGCTACTTCAGTAATCAAGTAAACCTATTAAGTACCTGTATAAATAAATATTGCAAAGGATACTAAAAAGGTGTAACAAAAAATAGGGATTTAGTTTTGTTACCTGAAGTAATGTGGAGTGATTATACTGGAAACAACAGATCTGGTTTAGGGATTTAGCAGGTTTCATAAAATTGTATTTTTAATATTTTACTGGAATAAGAAAATTAAGAAGCTGTCCATTAACAGACAGTAGAATTTAGCAGAAGTGTCACAGGTATATTCTGAAATGTGTAGGTAATTCATGGAAAGATTGTATTGTCAATTAGGGTTTGATTAGCTAACATTATATTCCTCATTATTTTATTCAAATTATAGAGTAGTTTTTATGAGTTGAGACTTATGTGAATTTCAGTTCATATTGGTTTTGAATAACTTTCGATGATCCACCAATTATAGAATATACTTAAAAAACCTTACACATTGTATATAGCTGATATTTATTGTATGTTTTTAATTTAGATTGTAAACTCTTTGATCTAATACATTAGTAAATAAGTTTAAAATTTGTAATTTAGCACTGATGTTTCTATTCATTCTTCTTTCAGGACTTCTACAATCCAGGAATGTTACTGATGAAATGACATTGCAGGAGGTTTTTGCTGCACTGCATTTTTTGGATGAAAGCCAAACAGTTGCTTTCTGTAGAGTGGGTAAAACCCCCTAATTGTTTATTTACATGTGTAGATCACTGCGTTACTGTGTTAGTCACTGTCTCTATGCAGCAATGACAAGGCTGGAAGAAGCAAATAGAGAAGTGAACATGCATTCATCGGTCCGATACCTTGGCTATTTAGCCAGGATCAACATATTGGTTGCTATATGTCTGGGCCTTTATGTCAGGTGGGAGAAGTCTGCAGATGCACTAATACTGGTAATATTTATTCTGGGACTTTTTGTTCTTGGAATTGCCAGCATACTTTATTATTATTTTTCAATGGAAGCAGCAAGTTTGAGTCTCTCCAATCTTTGGTTTGGATTCTTGCTTGGCCTCCTCTGTTTTCTTGATAATTCCTCTTTTAAAAGTGATGTGAAAGAAGAAACAACCAAATACTTGCTCCTTACCTCCATAGTTATAAGGATATTGTGTGCTTTGGTGGAGAGGATTTGCGGCTGTGTCCATCACCGACCAACTCTGCTGACAACAGTTGAATTTCTGGAGCTGGTTGGATTTGCAATTGCCAGCACAACTATGCTGGTTGAAAAATCCATGAGTATCATCTTGTTGGTTGTGGCTTTGGCCATGCTGATTATTGACTTGCGGATGAAGTCTTTCTTGGCAATTCCAAATTTGGCAATTTTTGGAGCTCTGGCATCTTTATTGTTTTTTACTTCCCTGACCATTCCCACAAACCCATTTGCCTTGGCCTGTTTCTTTAGTTGCCTGATTTCAGACCCTCTTCTTGATGTCTACTTCAGCGGACTTTCAGTTACTGAACGATGGAAGCCCTACTTGTACCGTGGTAGAATTTGCAGAAGGCTTTCAGTCATCTCTGTTGGAGTAATTGAATTTATCTTTTTCATTCTAGCAGCATTTAAATTAGGTGACTTGGGTCTCTGGTACTTCGTTATACCTGGGTTTTCCATTTTTGGAATTTTCTGGACGATCTGCCACATTATTTTTCTTATAACTCTTTGGGGGTTTCATACAAAATTAAATGACTGTCACAAAGTCTATTATACCCACAGGGCAGAGAATAATAGCCTTGACCGAGTCATGGCTTCTAAAGGAATGCGTCATTTTTGTTTAATTTCAGAGCAACTAGTATTTTTCAGTCTCCTTGCAACTGCAGTTTTGGGTGCTGTAACTTGGCAGGTAATTATAATATATTTGTCTCTTTCGCTCATCTGATATTATAAAGAACTGTTTTCTAACATTTATGATATCCAATACTTAGTGCCCTGCTAAATTGACGGCCCTGAAAATTCGTCATGGACCTTGAAATTAGACCTCCCCTGTGAAATCTGGCTATTGGAAGGAAGGAGCAGTGCTGGGGGTACCCCAGCTGTGCGCTCCTCCCATTCACTGGGCTCCTAGTGCTAGTCTGGATGGGGCAGGACTTCCTCTTCGCCTGAGAATGACCGTGCAGGGGGAATGAGACCCACTTCCGGGTTCTTCCCCAAGCTGCTGGAAGCTCTGTGGCTGTACTGGCAGCAGTCACGGAGCTTCCTGCAGCCACAGGAGGTTCTGGAGGTGGGTCTGATCTCCTCCGTGCTGCTGGGAGTGCCCCGCCAGGAGCTCCTAGCTGCTAATCCAGGCTGGGCTTGAGAGGGACAGGACATCCTCTTCCCCTGCATGGCTGCTGAGGGTGGGGTCAGTGGGAAATCAGCCAACATTGAAGGCAGCACAGCTGCAGAGCTTCCTGCCCCTGGGAGAGGTACCCAGAGTTGGGTCTGATCTCCCTCGTCCCCTGCATGGCTGCTGTGGGAAATCCTGTCCCTTCCCAGCCCAGCCTGGCCTAACAACTAGGAACATGTAAACAATTTTAAAACTTTTTGGCTGTGAAATTGATCAAAATGGGTCATGAATTTGGTAGGGCCATACTAATACTGTACTAGGCCAAGACACAATTGAGCAATTCAAATTTTAAACTGAAACTGATGACTTCAAAAGCAGATTATTTTATTCTGGCACTTTGTTCTGTCTGACTATGGCTTAGTGAGGCTACTGAATCTACCAACCTAATCTGGTATGATTAAACTGACAGGAGGTACTAATTCAAGGCTGGAAGAAGTATTAAAATAATTTAAAATCTGAATATATTTACTTTACAAAGCCACTGTCTATATTGCCAGTATTTTCACAGCAGACAACGTGCACATTTCTGTAGCCGTATAATATGAATTGAAATATGTTGGTGCACTGGTCTGGGAACATTTTTTATATCGGGTAGTTTTAATGAAACCAATAAAAGATAACATTTATGTATACATTTTTCAAGAATTTAACCATATGACTCTTATTAATCTCAGTCAAGAACAAACTTCTAAATCTTTACAAACTACTTCGCAAATGTATCCCTTGCATCTGCCCCATGTGCAGATATATTTGAAGATAAACTATATCTTCTAATTATTTCCACAAAGTACCCACAAACTTTTCAGTTTTGTTCTTTTCTTCCCATTTGACTTTTCTGAATGGAGGAACGTGCCTTTTTCCTTAGCAGACTGAGCCAATGTACATTTGTCTGAAATATTTAGCCAGGTCTCCAACTGAGGCATGCTGAGTGTTACTGGTACCACAGCAGTTTGGGAGCTGGTTTAAGGTAGATATTTTTAAAAGTGGGCTTAAAATGACCGTTGTTTTTTATGTCTTCAGCCCCACCCCAAAAGAGCTTATGACTAGCAAGTCCAGTATGCAGAAATGCCCCTGCAATACTTTCAAAATCATTTTGCCGTCCATTCAGAAGGACCTTGTGATCCTAGATTGCCGCTTTCTGCTGACTCATGCGAAATGCTTGATGGAGAGGGAAGCTGAATTTTTTTTTTTTTTTAAATCAGTGAATCAGTTTTCCTGTGCATCAAGCACATTTGTGGTTTGCAGAGGGAAGCTGGCTAGAATCCTGGTTAGTTTTCCTCTGCAGCACTTCCTTCCATAAATCATCGTATATAGCTACAGCTGCAGACTTTATAGAGAAAAAGAGCGGAGTGGAGTGATTGGGAAGGGATTAAAAAAGATAGAGAATGGGAAAAGTGTCAGTTTAAAAAGACAGCTAAAGGAGAAACAAATGCCCTGACGAAGATGAGATGGCGTTTAGGAAGAGATAACACCAGCAGCACAAACACTGGTGACCCATGTAACTTTATTATTGAGGATTATGCAAAGCACCAAAGTTTAGAGGTGGCCAGTCCAAAGTTTGATTCTTTATAGACTATTATATGATAAAACAAGTTACTCATCACTGCTGAATAATTCTTTCTGTTCCCACCTAGCCGTCTGTGTATTTCATAGAGTGCTAAGACAACTTTTGTCCTAACCTTTCTTAAAATCTTAGGAGCACTATATGGTAAATGTGATGCTACTTTAAAGTATCTTGTTTTTTTTCATTTGAGTGTTATAAACAGTTTCTGTGTTTATAGCTATCTCAGATTAACTTTCTATGTTTTATTTATTCTTGAAAATAGTTACAACCATTTGCATCTGTAGTTGCACTTTTTCAGATACTTGTAATTCAGAAGAAACATGCTTTACACTTTTATCCTCATAATAATTTATGCTTGTAAAGGTTCATGAGAACCAAACAGGCCTATTTCTCTTAAGATCTTTTGTATTTATTTTCAGTTAAGTTAGTAGAAATTGGAGGGTATTTATTTCAGTATGGATCAATTAATCAGATGCATATCACTTGTATCTCATTAAAGAAATGTATACGTGTCTATTCAGTTGGGGAAGGAAGGAATGAATAACTGCAGTATCAAAGGGAAAGGTATTTGAATCAAGTAATAATTTTCCCTTTTAGAAAATCCACTTAATTAATTCTAGTCATGAATCGGAGCAAGGAGAAATTAAAGTAACCAGTGAATTAGTCTAAGATTATAAATGCATGTATCACATACTAGACATATTTCTACCTTGGTAGTGTGAATGTTTCATGATAGATCAGCATGAGCTGTCCCCAAGAGGTCAAATATGTGCTTCTCTTCGCTAATTTGCATTACAGCAAGGTACGATAAAATATCACTTATTGCAGTAGTTTCTAGTGATTTCTGTAGTTTTTGAGGTTCTATACATTTTCAGGGTAATTAAAAGCTGCAAAAGCACACCTGTATAAACACACCACTTATACTTTATCCATCAATTCAGAACTCTTTGCTATTGATATATTATTATTATTTAAGTATTTATTAATTTACAAAATTCAGTAATTTGCAGTATATCTTCTACTCTCTAGTGTGAATTAACGAGATTGTACTGTGTGTGTGTACGCACATGCATTCGTTCGTTCATTCATTCTACCAGCCTGGCAAAACTGTCATGAAAGCTTGGCGTGAAACCTTGGCGTGAAAATATTGTGATATTTTACTTATCCTTCAAAACACATTACTCTTGGACTAAGTTGTTGAGTTTGCAAAGCTGGTCTGTACAAGTATTTGTAGATATTTTGCATTAAATTGTCAACTTCACTTTCTTCCTATTATGTATTTAGGTATATCTTTCCCTCTGGCTTTTTCAGTCACTGGTTCCTTATTTCTTTCCATTCCCTCATATTTCTTACCCTCTTTTTCCCTCACATTGTGATCTCCCTCCCACACACATTTTGCCAAACTCTTACTCCATTCTCTCACTCGGAAATCCAGTCTCTCTGCCTCTCCTTCCTATTCTTTTACCCTTTCACCCCATCACCTGTCCTTTCTCATTCTCTATCGCTCTCCTTCCTGACTTAACTCACGTGCTGTATCTCACTATTTCTTTTGTAACCTATCCACTCAGTCTCTCTTAATTTCTTTCTCACTACCCCATCGCTACCTTCTGTTGCTCTAACCACATGGGAGCTATAATTAGCCCTGGTGCCTTAGAATCAAAAATGGAAATGATTGGAAACTAAAAAGCAGAACTAAATTGCTATGTTTTGAATATTTGTCTATTTCCTTTAGACTAAATGATGTTTTTCTTGATATTCAGCCTCAATTTTCCCTTTCTTAATTTTGTCCTTTAGCTTCTGTCTAGACCTCCATGTACCACAGTATATAATTTCCCTCCTTGGGAACACCCTTAAATATTTGTAGATAGATAGTTATCTGTCTCCCTCTCTTTCTTTGTGACGGTCTTCTAATTCCTTAACCTTCTTCCTGTGTCAAGGGTCCCCAGCAGTTTCTGGTTTCAATAGTAACAAGCTCTGTCTTTTCTTTTGCAGGCATATAGGGTCAGAATCTAGCTTCTGGGTTGCATGGGTGTAACTGAGGGAAGAATTTGGCTCATATTTCTTTCTTAGTCCCCAGTGTTGTTACATGTTGTGTAGTGTGTTTGTTTCTTTACTGTAGCCATGCGTTTCTCTTCCTTAAATTGTAGTTCTGTGTATAGTTCCTTATAGGGTGACCAGATGTCCAGTGTCTAAAGGTACAGTCCCATATTTAAGCCATTCTGCAGATGTCCCGACTTTTTTTAAAAAATGGGCAAATTGTCCCATATTTTCTGTCTCCCCTGTATCAGTACTGGTGGGTCCTGCTGCTGGCCAGATCCCTGCTCATCAGCTCCCCGCCGCCACCACCCCGAGCAGTGAATGGGGGGTCCAGTGGCCAACGATGGGGTTGGATGTGCAAGGCTGGTGGCGGGGCCAAGTTGCAACTTGCGGGGCCGGCCAGTCCTCCTGCTGGTCTGTCAGTGCAGCCCCTGCGGCATGCTGGCTCTCATCCAGCAGGGCCGTGCCCCTCATCTCATTTCTGTCTGGCACTGGCTGTAGTGACTGGTGAGTGCAGGCAGGTGCCAGGTGGTGGCTGGTTACATGTCGCCTCTGCTGCCCACCCATCGGCCTTTTACGTGCTCCCCCTCTCTCTGTCCTGTCCCTGCTTTGCCCAGTCGCACATACCCCCGCCCCACTGCTCCTCCATATCTCCTCCCATCCCCCCCCCCGGGGGGGGGGAGAACGCGGCAGGGCATGTCCCAGTGCAGGCAGACGCCTTCCTTCCCTCACTGCCTCTGGCTAGGCCAGTGCCCCGGAAAAGACCCTCTGGTCATCGCTTCCTCCTCTCCTGCAGCTGGGAGCAGCTCCTGTCCCTTTCCTACCACACAGTGCTGAAAGGCTGCTGCTGGTCACATTCTGGGGTAGGAGGACATGTGACCCTGCATGCCCCACCACGTGTTGCCTCAGGAAGATGAGCTACCAAGAGAGGCAGGTCAGTCCGAGGGCCCAGCCAGGCATGTAGGGTAGAGAGTGCTTGCCAGGAAGAGTTGAGTTGGTTAGTCACCCCTCCTATGTGAAAGAGTTGTACAAGTGTGTGTGTCACCTCTCTCCATGTGAACCGTAAAGCCTTAAAGATAAGAAGGTAAATAAATAGAATCCATCTACGCAGTATTTCTTTTTAATAGGGACTCAGTCAATCTGATGTTAATTTGAACATTTGTACTGCATAGTTCTGATTGCCATTGAACTCACTTGAATATGTGTAATTTTATCAGGTGTCCCATATTCAGCATAGGGAAATATGGTCACCCTAGTTCTTTGTGACATACTTTTTGTTTAACTTATTTTCATCAGGTAATACTTTCAAACTCTCTTCTTTCTTCCTATTATCTTTATCAACCTTTTCCTGCTAATACTCTGGTGTAGAGTACTTTTCTGGTTACTCCTCTGGCACCTTCAATAATTGCTTGCTCCCTTAGAATTAGAATGTCCCATCAATAAGTATCAACCTGGTATGTAAAATGACATTTGCTGTTAACAAAGGTATATCCCTTGCTTGTCATTAACAATGTCACCTGAAAAGATTTAGAATATTTAAAGTAGAAAGATTGTTATTAACAAACATCACAAATGTCTTATTGTCTAACATACCAATAGTTACTCAGGAGAAGAGCAAGTGGCAATTTTTACCCAGTTCACACATTGCTTGAAATGAGCACACACAAATTATATGCATCCTAAATGTTCAGGAGAGACTATCAACGTAAAAAAGAAAGGCAACAAGAGAAAATGCCTGTTGATGATTTCAGTAGTCTCACTCAGCCAGTCCCTCTGCACTCTGTTTGCTTCCAGAGTAGTTACAGTAACTCCCCACTTAATGTCCTCTCACTTAACGTTGTTTCAATCTTGCATCCCTGCTCAATTACAGAACATGCTCCATTTAAAGTTATGCAATGCTTCACTATAATGTTGTTTGGCTGCCCACTTTGTCCATAGCAGGCAGCCCCCCATCAGCTTCCCTATGCTTCCCCCGCGCCTCCCGCACGCCGGCAGATGCCACAGCTCAGTGCCTTCCCCCTCCTCCCCCTGCCCACTGCAATCAGCTGGCTTGCAGCGTTAAGGAGAGGGGAGGAGCGAGGACTCGGTGCTCAGGCTCACCCTGCCTCCCGAATGCCGCAAACCAGCTGATTGCCGTGGGGAGCCTGCGCACTGAGTCCTCGCTCCTCCCTCCTGCCCGGTGAACATTGCAAACCAACTGATTGCCGCAGGCAGGAAGCAGGGGAGGGAGAGGGGAGGAGCCAGGACACAGCGTGCAGTGTAAAGGGGGAGGTGAGTTAAGGGTGTGTGCTTGGGGGAAGGGTTGGCGTGGGCAGGCCGAGGGTTGAGCCCTCTGCTCCTGATGCTTGCAAAGTAGGGGAAGCAGACACTGCTGCTGTGCAACACACTTTTCGTAGCCTACAGCACTTTCAGCCTCCTTGCCTGCCTCATTGTCTCAAGTGCCAGTGGTCTGTGCCTGTGTGGGGTAAGGCAGGGGCACCTCCCAACTATAGTACTGTACTGTATGGCAAAAAAAATTTCCGTGGAACCTAACTTCCCCCCCTCCCCTTTACATTCATTCTTAAGGGGAAATTGGATTTGCTTAACATCGGTTCACTTAAAGTCACATTTGTCAGGAACATAACTACAACGTTAAGTGAGGAGTTACTCTACTTAAAAGGAAATGAGCACTTCAAGGTCACAGATGTACTGAGGGCTCAGGCTGCAAGGCTTTGTGCCACTACACTCGAAACAGTGAAAATGGGTAGAGCAGATGAAAGAACATAAATCATTTCTTGCTTCACTTATATGTGTATGCCATCTGTTCTTCTGAGCTCCACAGTCATCAAGTCTTTTGAATTTAGTGATGCAATGACAAATTCCAGCTGAATGTTATTGAAGATGTTCCTGTCTAAGATTTTTACTGTCATTATTAAGCTAATCAGATGTTATTTTATGTTCTTTCAAATTGTCACAGATATACGTATTAAAATGCCATCAGCTCATAGAGATTAGGGAATGGCACTATACCAGAAAGAATCCATAAATTCTAGTGAGAGAAAAAATTCACAGTATAATTTTTAAGGTTACAAATTCCAAATAGCATACCAGTAGGGTTATCGGGCCTTTGATCAGCTTGGAGTGTACAATGTTGAGGGAAATCAAAGGAATAACCCAAGTCTAATAAGCCGGTAATAATGAGTGACTGTTGCAACTTGCATGTATACTAGTCAAACATCACATGATGTAAGGTTTAGAGGCAATTTTGTAATACCTTAAGTGATTGCTTCTAGGAAGAGCTAGCAAGTTGTACAGTTCAGTGAAATATCTCTGCTCACTGCAGCTGGGATTGGAATGGCAAACGTTAGGATGGTTAAGGAATGGAAAGGAAAATACTACTGACATTGTTATAATGCATAGTATAAATCAGCATACTGCAACCCAATGGTATAGCAGAAACAAAAGGGGTTCAGTGATGAGTGATGAAAATAGTCAGAGGCATGGAAAAGCTTCCATTTAGAAACAGTGAAAAGACTGGGATTGTTAAATTTTGAGAGGAGATGAATAAGAGAGGACACAATATGGGCTTACAAAATAATTATTAATTTAGAAAAGATAACTCAAATGGCCACATTAACCCCTTTTCATAATAAAGAAGCAAGGCTATAAAACTGAGAAAAGGAAATACTTTTTTACCAAGTATAATTAACCTGTGAAAGTTATTGTCATAGAACCTCATTGAAACAAAGAGATTAGTAGTAATAATACCACTTAGCACTTATGTGAAACTTTTCATCCGTAGATCTCAGTGCTTTTACACAGCAGATAGAAATCAGAAGATGATTAGACATTTAAATGGATAATGAGAATATGCTTGATTACATTATATAAGATAAATAGATATCTTATACATCTTTTTAAGGGGATAATATATACTTTTGTGTGTCAGAGCATAAGATGGCCACTGATAGATGGGGGTGAGCAGTAAAGTTCCCCTATAGTCAAGTTATTTCATAGTAGTTCCCTAAGGGTTTCTTACCCTTTCCTCTGAAGTATCAGGTACTGACTAAACAGGACACAGGACAGAATGGATCACTTGTCTGATCCAATACAGCAAGGATCATCTTTTTGTTTTGTGTTTGTACAGCAGCTAGCATGATGATTCTTGACTAGGCTCTTAGGTCTATAGTAATACAAATAATAAATAATAATTCCTATGTAAGCCGCTGATTGTGCAAACATTTACACATGTGTTTACCTTGATTTTGATGGGACTACTCTTGGTAGTAAAGGTGAGCATATGTGTAGTATTTGCATGGTTGTGGCCAAAGAGTATTAACTAACATTGCCAGAGATGTGCTGCACTGGGAAGCAGCATGGTAAATTGTAGATTCTCCGTTGGATCACTGCCTCCCAAAACACTACAATAGTGCGTGTGTATTTGATGTTTTGAAGAAGTGAGGAGGGAAGTGTTTAAAAAAATATTTTTTTAAACAATATCCAGCGTGTACTGAATTGCTTTAATAGAAATCCACATCAAATACAATTGCTACATTATAGTCTGATAGACACTGAATTTTCACCACCAGACATTGCCTTTTGGAAGAAAGTGTGTTTACTGTAAGCCAAAAATAATTTAAAAAATGTTAAGTTTTAAATAATACAAAAATAACAAATTATTTAAAAAAAATAAATTCACTGTAAGTGCAGTTCTGAAAGACAGTTCTCACTTATACAGATCCAAGGAGAGTGCATAAATGGAGAACAGACCTAATTAGTGTTACGTTACAAATAACTGTCTTAAAACCTTATCTTCCAACTATGTATAGCATTATCTGATATATTTGTTAAGCTGAAAGATCAGGGTCCCAACTGATTACTTGAAAGATGAGTTAGTAATGGAATATGCTGGTCAATTATTAAATAACTAGTATTGAAGCATTACACAGTGGGGAGTGAATAATTTTGTGTCATATACCCTGTGACATTTAGGATGCATTTCACATGTGCATTTTGGCTACCTGATAGTAGAAGGCCACAGCTGAAAAGCTTCTCACTTCACTGACATACCTAAAATTAATGATAGATTTCAAATTGCTTATAATGGCTCTGTAGTGCATGCTGACTCACTATGCAGAAGCACTTAATACCTTGTTAAACTCAGTCTACATCATATTAAAACAATTACATAAAACATGCAGAGATTTCTTTATCTCAGAAACCTCAGTTTTCAGGAATCAGTGTTGATTTATTCATGTTTAACGGCTGTTGCTTAACTTTTGAAATGTCAAGGTGAAGTTTCTGATGAATATGGGAACAAATGTATTTAAAAATAATGAACATTATTGAAGTAAAATGTGCAGGGGCTGCACTCGGCCCCTAAAAGGCATAAAACCATCTTCTGGAGATCTGCAGTTTTGGTGCTATAGGATTCTGGTCAGTTTTAAGGGCCAGTTATTGCTTTTCTGCATCTGATAAATAATTGTCATTTTCAAGTAAAGTGCTTTGAAAGTACCCATGAATCTTCTGTTTAGTACAATTGTATTGTAGAATATGATATTGAGATATTAATACCAAAGGAGCTTTTAAAATATCAATGAACTAGGCTGATGAATAATTGAATTTTATGGGTTAGGCACGTTAAGCACAGTCCAGAGAACTATGCAAGTAAGAGAGTCCAACAGATCAAGATTGAAGGAAAAAGATAGATAGGCTGACCCAGGAAGAAGTAGTGGGATGTCATAAAGGATGACATGTTAGCATGTGTTGTGATAGAGCAGGGGTTCCCAAATTGGAGGTTGAGACCCTTCAGGGGGTTGCAATGTTATTACGGGGGGGGGGAGGTCGCAAGCTGTCAGCCTCCACTCCAAACCCCGCTTTGCCTCCAGCATTTATAGTGGTGTTAAATATATTTAAAAAGTGTTTTTAATTTATAAGGGAAGTCGCACTCAGTGGCTTACTATGTGAAAAGAGTCACCAGTACACAAGTTTGAGAACCACTGTGATAGAGGATATGGCATTGAACAGAACACTTTGGAGGGAGAGGACTTATAGAGCAGACCCCATGTGATGGGATTAAAGCAAAAAGAAGAAAAATAATAATTGAATTTTATATACCTATTGTATGATACAGTATACTGTCATCTAATATTTGGTATCTAATATTCTCCATTGTGTTTTACCTATGCCCCAAATCCTGCAAGCACTATATGCATGCTTAACTTAACACATGATTAGCCCCATGGAAGTCAGTGGCACTAGTCAAAAACTTAAAGCTAAGCATGTATCTAAGTATTTGCAGGATCAGGGCTTCAGGGCCAAAATCAGTGCTCGCCTAAATAGTACAAATGCATTTATTTCTGTGGAGTTGCTCCTGCTTATGCGACCAGTGAAATTGGCCCAAAGTCTGTTTTTAGAATGCTGCACTGTGTAATCAGGTCTATCTTTGGCTGTCTGTTGCATATAATAATTTGCACCTCATGTTTCAGCACCAAATTAGATTTGCTCAAATAATTTTCACAAATCACTGAGGTAAGTTTTAAAGAAAATCATAACTGGAATCTGAACATAACTTTGTTTCATTGAATTTCTAAGTGGATATCATCAGACATAAATATATCTGTTTTCTTTTTAGCCAAAGAATGGGATCTTCATGAGTGTGTTTCTGATTGTTTTACCTCTGGAGTCAATGGCTCATGGGCTTTTCCATGAACTGGGGAACTGCTTGGGAGGAACATGTGTTGGATATGCTGTTGTGATTCCCACCAACTTCTGCAGGTATACTTACCATGGTAAATGTATGCACATTGCAACTTCATATTGGAATTAGTGCAGCTGTTACACAAGAGGCAATTCATTGGTTTAGCTTTTCAACTATTAAATACTAGTTTAGATATTAAATGGCTATATTTGAATGAGCATTCTCCTTACCTAGCCTCACCTTCCAAAAATAATATTTAGGTACTTACAATACAACTTCAAATGCTGTATATATTTGACTTGCTTTTAACAAGCCAATAAATATGCTAGGCCCCAGTCCTGCAAAATGTACTGCGTGAAAGAAACTGCTGATTCCATGTGATATATGTTGCAGGATCAGGGCCTTAGATTCTGGAGTCAGTGCAGATATTTTGTGTAAAGTGACTTAATAATCTAAGCAGGCAATGAACTCATGTTTGGAACAACTTTATAAACTGTATTAAATGATTTAACTAAGTGGCAGTACTAAAAATATGTTGGCGTGAGAATGATTTTGGATTACTTATAACCTACATGTTATCTACATATTTACAGTAATTCCTATTTTCAAAATAAAGGTTGCATTAAAAACATTTTTTTCTTTGCTAATCATTTACCTGCTCATCCAGCTATAAAAAATAGCTTCTAAAGTTGAAATATCCTATTTTAATCCCATTTTACTCCTATCATTTAAATCCTTCATAAAGGCGTTATATTATAAATGACACACGAGAACTCATGAAATTCATATCTTCGTGAGTTTCTGTGGAAATGGGATTGCAAGTTGGAATGTGTATGAAAACTATGGATTTAATGGGCTAGGAAAAGATCCGGGGGGGGAGGGTGTGTTTTGGTTTTTTGGGGAGTGTGTGTTTGTTTTTTTTAAAGGGAGGAGCCAAAGGAAAAAATGATTGTGTGCTGATGTTCAGTTGTTAGATACCATGTAAATCATTTGAAAATGCTGTAGCATTGAACAGATTAAGATTTCCACTGTTCAACTGGTTATTTCTGTTGAGATATATAACATAAATAGGTTTTTAATGGAAGTGTTTACCCACTAAAAAAAGATTCTGGGAAGTATGATGGCCATCATGCTCCCCCATCTGCTTAACTCTATAAAGGAAGCCTGCTGGGGATGGGGAAAATGATCTACCCTAGCTCTGGCCCCACAGAATCCCCTCGGTTGGGACTTTGTGAGTTTGGAAGGGACAAGTGCTTGCCTAATTTCAGAAGTGGAGTGACTGATGCTGCTTCTCCCATTGTGGTTTGGAAGACTCCTGCCCAAAGTGGTGTTTGACACAGCTGTGATCTGAGAAACACATGAACTATGCTGTCCAGAAAACTGTGGGGGCTGAGTGGTAACTTGAAAGAAAGATATTTTTCCATGGATGCCACTAATGGCCAGCAGAGATGCACAGGTCTGTGGGCTTAGTGATGAAACCACTGAGGATGAAATGACAATTGTTCTGCGGTCTAGATGAAAGAGATGGTCCAGTGGTTTAGTCCTCTATTCCCAAGTGAAAACTTTAATACCAAGAGAATTACCAGGACAATAAGTGGGTTAATACTGCTAAAGCTCCTGTGACAAGAATGATCCTGATAGGAATGAATTTGTCACTCTAGTACATTGTTGCATCTTTTCCATTTAGAAATCAGAAGGGTTTATATTTTATCCACAATAAAATTATCGGTGTCACATCAACTTCCTGAGCTTTGTTCTTGTAATGTCCTTAGCTGCCCACATTCTGCAGCAACCAGACTGAGGGCATAATATCCCACTAGGTGCATTATTGTGAAGGCTTAAAAAGCAGGTTTAATACACTTACATTACAGTATAAATAATATTGCCTTGTCCTTGGCAATAATCCAATTCTTGCATTGTGCTAAATTATTCTGTCACTGGCAATTTAGTTTATCCATGGAGAAATTGTAGTAAGGTCTGGAAAAACAGTGTGAGGCACTTGCAATGTTACCCTTTCTTAATAATAATAACAATAAATAATAATAATAAAGGTCAATTAATAAGCCCATTCTCTAATTGTTCAGATAAAGTATAGACAATATTAATAATATCAGTGCAATGTAAACCTATTTAGGTCCTATAAGAGTGAGGAGATATAGAACCAAATCAGTTTGACCCAAAAAAGGAAACAGGTATAATATTATATAAAAGACTTATTTCAGACAAAAGCAATGGGAAACATATGCACCAAAATCACTTTTCTTTTGCTTGTTCTGTTATGGCGTGATTCTCTGAGACAGAACCCCTCACATTTTCACCTTGCAGAGTCTGTGCATTGCTACAGTCTTACTCAAGTGAAAAGTTTTGATACAGCTCACTGAAACCCTCCAATACCAGTTATTGAAGTGGTTGAAAGGCATTGCTGGAAAGGGATGACTGATGCTTTTTCCCAACTAGAGGCGGAGCACAGCCTCTGGAGTGCTCCCAACCCTTACTGGCTTGGGAGACAAAATCTGAGTCCCTTTTTTGATGTGTTATTTACTGACACATAAGCCCTAATTATTTACCAAATCTCTTTTATATGCAGTTTGCAATTTAGCATTTAGATTTCAAGCCTTGCAGTAAGTATTTCACCAAAGTAGTTAGACACTTTAAATATCAATAGTGAGCAAAATATTCCACACAGAGAGCTGATTTCACAAGTTGCTACAAGTATGTACTGAATACAATAATAAAACATAACTAAATATTTTTTTCTTCTGTTTAGTCCTGATGGTCAACCCACACTTCTTCCACCTGAGCATGTGCAAGAGTTAAATTTGAGGTCTACAGGCATGCTCAATACCATCCAGAGGTTTTTTGCATATCACATGATTGAAACATATGGCTGTGACTATTCTACAAGTGGACTTTCTTTTGATACTCTTCATTCTAAGCTGAAATCTTTTCTTGAACTTCGGACTGCAGATGGACCCAGACATGATACCTATGTTTTATATTATAGTGGTCACTCCCATCGCACTGGTGAATGGGCACTAGCAGGTAACCAGCATTTGGAGCTTTTGATAATACATTTTTCATTGATAGAACCTACAAGTAGATTATTCCTTTATTCTTATGAAATCATACCGTACTATTATTAAAACTCAGAAGTTTTATATGTGACAGCTACACATGTACGTGTGAACGTTATAGTTCTAAGAACAGGAGGTGTAAAACACAAATGGCTAAAGTTAACCACATCAAGCTTTCAAATAAATTGAATTCCTTGTTGCTTAGTCATCTACAGACTTGAGTACTTATGAATTTACAGTTTTAATAACCACATTAAAAATGAAAAATAAAATGCTTATGATAGCAATAACAAAGTGAAATATATGTAATTAAATGGAATGTTCAGACTTCATCAAGAAGTTATATGAAACTTAATGAATTCAGAAGTCTTAGAATCAAGTAGTAATCTTATTAATTCAATAATGTCCTGGGAAGATGATTTTGTTCAAAATTATTTATGAAGCATTTAATACAGGTTTTGTTGGCTGAGCTTGCAAAGCCCTACATATGCTCAAATTGGTGCCATTTGTGTGGATAACTTTTGAATACAGCAGCCAATAAATTCCAATATTTCAGGGAGTCACCAGAACCCTATTGATTTTGGGGAAAATTGGAGCATTGAAATGGGGAAAATGAGAACACGGGATACCTCTGCCATCTGTTTTAGCAGAAAGCCATCTTCCAGCACCTCTCTAATTACATATCAAAGAACTGTTTGATGGCAGCCATTAGTGTCATGGAAGTAGGCTACTAAAATTGCTGTGTTGAGTTGGGGACTCAATTTTTGGTGCAGAATTTGGATCCCTGTAGCACTGAGGTCTGGTCTGTATGTAAAACTTAGGGCAACCTAGCTGCATCACTCAGGGATGTGAAAAATCCACACCCCTGAGAAATGTGGTTAAGCTGACCTAAGCTCCAGTGTAGACATGCTAGGTCGATAGAAGAATTCTTCCATCTCTTGAGGGAGTGGACTTCCTACATCGACAGAAAAACCATTTCTGTTGCTAATGCATGTATACATGGTGGCGTAGCTGCAGCGTTGCAGCTGTGCTGCTGTAGCACACGTGGTGTAGATATACCCTACGTATTTTAAGTTTTTAAAGATTTTTTTTCTTGGCAGGCATTGCCACTTAATTTTTACACCTGTGTCAATTTGTGCCATAGGACTTCCTTTAGGGAAGCTCCGTTTTCAAATTACAATAAAGGCCAATATAGTGAGAGTGCTCCTTTTACAAAAAAATAGAGGCAACATGATAAAACATAAAATATAGAAAGAATGAAGGATTTAAAAGCCATGACAACATTTTATTAGTGGATTTGAATTTTCTTGAGAGGAAGTTCCTCCTGGGTTACCCATGAATGGTTTGCATGTTGGCACACCTCCAGTTTTTTCTCACAGAGATAGAATAAAGCCACACAAAGAAAAGGAGCAATCAGTATTTGTCATGAATCACTTTCATGATCAGTTTCCCATTATGAGATCTAGGTAAACCATGGTGTGTAGCTTGATTTTCCTGCCTGATAGAACTTCTTCTGAATGCATCCAGCTGTATAATCTGAAAAGTTGAAGGGTATTTGATGATATAATTGTGCATAGTTTATCCGACAGTGATGTTTCATGACAGACGGAACAGACAGTCATTAGCTCCTCTAATCTGTACTATCCTCTGACCTCTGGAGCAGGTTCATAGAGATGGCAACAATGAAATGTTAACATTCAGATATAGTAGAGGAAAATAGTATCTTCTGGGGGCTTAAGCAATGATGTAGCACAGCAGTAGCACTGTAGTTTTTGTGCTGTAATGACATCTTTAAGGGCAGCTTACTGTATTTATTAGCTCACTAACAATGTTTCTTCATTGTTGGAAGCTTGGAAGTAGCACAGTGGTGTACAAAAAACCTGTTAATTGGTCATGCATAAAGTATGAGCAATAAAACAGCCTTGGAGGTCATGTTCACTGACTGAATTCAAAAGGCAAGAATCGGGCTATAAAGCTTTGTCTGTATTACTGGAGCTGTCAGTTTAACTGCCTGTGAAACTTGCCGAAGGAGTCAGATGCTGCTACATATCCATAGGTCTCTTCCACAGCATGGAGGCTAGCTCTGGTGTTGTGTATATATAGGAGGGTCAGAAAGACTTTCCGATAAGTTGCTCTCTTTTGAGTAGATCCACAGTACTGTCTCTTCTGAATTATCTATGCCCCCACATGATCATGCTGAAATGTAGGAAAGTCCTTTATGCGGGCTTTGAAAAAGTGAAAAAGTAAAGAAATACTTTTCCCTAATTTACATTTAGGGCTTGTCTAAATTATGGAGATTTTCACCTGTGCAAATCCCAAAATCAGACACACTACATTGGAGCAAAGTGGGACTAAAAGAGGTATAATTTACTGGGTAAATCGCACCACTTTGCACCAAACTAGTGTGTATACATTATAGGTTTCTGTTTTTTATAAGATGAACCTGATGCTGAATTTCCTGGATTTATCATCTTTGTTTTGGAGATGATTCCATCTCTGTACATTTGTACTTACAATATGTACTCTGAACCTTAACTCCATCCTTAATGTAGTTTTTCTCTGGAAGTAACAGATTACAAATGCATTTTTGCTATCTATCAAAGATAGGAATCTGCAGACAGCGATGATATCCCATATACTCTTGGGTATCACTTGACATTCACTGTTTTAAAAGAACACCTCTTCTGGCTACACATCCCCATGACTAATAATAAACTGCCACCTTCTGACAAGACTAATTGGAGTTCAGTTGACCAAAGATATGGGAGATGTATGATTTGGACTCATAGCCACATATTCTGGCTGGTGGTGCCCTTACTGGATTTGTTTCTTTTTATTGGATGCATCAGGCACTTTACAAATGGGTGAAATAAATACATGGGTGCAGGAAGAAATTGCTATTTGCAGCAAAATGTGTTTACAAATATTCTAAATCAAGCATCTGAGCAGAATTTTTTTGGTAGAAATTGTTCCAGTTGTATGAAGACAGTAAGTAATGAAAATTTTGAACAGAATCAAGTAAATATTAAAGTAAAATTATGCTCAGGTTTATAGTTATAGTAAGTCTTAGTTACAGCCACTTGAGCTTCATACTCATGATTTATATTTGTCATTGGAAATTCTTGATTTCAAATGCAACCATTCTCCAAGTTAGGGTATGGTGAGTCTGTATGTAGATAGTAATCATTAAAGCATTAAAAGGAAATGCTACTCAGATAACAGCCTACATTGGTGATTGTCGTATGGAAGTGAACAAAAAGCAGGATTCCTTTTGTTATAAAGTTGCCAAAAATTAAACACTCGAGTGTCTGGTTTGAGTCAGTTTATAAACATTTATTCAGAGGCTACAATAAAGTTTCTTCATCTTTATAACACATTTTTTCTTGGCTTGAAATTATATCCACTCTGCACCAATAGCTAGGTTGTAAGTGAACTGGCTTTCTCCATTATGGATTACCTACATCCTTAATGTAAATCCTAAAATGTAAAACCTGTTTAAAAAGAAGATGGATGCCACTTTTTCTGACTGAAATATGCTTGTAAACAGTGCAGATAAAATTACATTGGCTTGATCATAACTAACAAAGCATTAAATAGTCTAGTTAGTCCGGTTTAAATTGCTGTAAATACTCATACAACAAATGGGCATATTTCAGAAGTCAGGTTAAAACCATGCTGTCAGGGGAAAACTACTTTCAAAATAAGATCTGGATTTTCATATTTCAGCCTCTAATACGTGAACTTGTTGCCTCCTGTCTGATGTACCAAACGCTTTATCTATTCTTCCAATTGAGATACTTCGGTGATTACATGTTTTGTATATAAATTTAAAGAATTTAAACACTATTTAAATGTACTCGGACTCCCTGGTGCAAGTTGTCTGTAAAGGTGCATTGCTAGGTTAAAATTAATATCTGCTTTAAAAATCTAATGTCCTACTAATGTCGCTTTAGATTATTAAAAATTACATTTTAAATTAGACCAAAATGTTCAGTCTTGGGTCCTTAATATTGTGTATTTAAATCCATATTATAGCTCCAATCTGCAAACATTTATGCGTGTGAGTGAAGTTCATCATGTGAGCAATCCAATTGAAGTCAGTGGAGTTGCACTCACTGTGCAAACGTTATCAGGATTCTTTCTTTATGTTTTTCAATAAGTTGCCTGATTTTTCTTAGGTACTGAGTACCAACGGCACCCATTAAATTTAATGGGCCAAAAGTGATCCAACTTGTTAATAACTTTCCTAATTACAGTCTGTTTTCTTCAAATATAGTTTGAGTTTTCAAGGAGATGAAATTATACTGAAAGTTTGAAGCACTATCAGAAGTAGTTTTTGAGCTAGAGGGAGACAAACATTAGATACCATGATTTGAAACTTTGATTTGTAACTTTTTGATTACATGTAACTTAAAATCCATTTAAATTTTCTTTAGACTTCACAGAAACATTCTCTTCTGCCTTTAGAGTAAATTTATCAACGTTCAGGTCAAATTACTCTTCCAAGGCAAAGGTTATGATGGTATATGAGCAGGTGGCTTACTAATTCTGCTCTGAAATAGTCAGGGCATATTATGTAGGTTTAAAACATACCCCATTCTGAGGTTTGAACTTGTTAACATAAAGCCAGTAATGTAAACTCCAGCTCACACCTTCTGCCCCTGCTTAGCCATTCTTCTTTAAGTGCTTGCATACGTCCATTCCATCGTAGGTGTATGCATGCCCCGAGCACAGTTGTCAGAATTCTTTCCCCTAGCAGTATCCTTTGGGTCGGCTCCAGCTGTCTCTGGTGCCTCACGTTCCTCATGGAGGCAGCCTTAAGCCTTGAAGCCGTGCTAAATCTCACATCCTCAGTGCAGAGAGCTCTTCCTTAAGGCTGCTCAACTTAATTTATTTCACAGTAGGGTAGGGTTTTGCTCCTACCTGCCTTAATACAAGCATGAGTTAATGACTGCGTCTACAGCATTGACTTGGCTGGATTAATTAGCATCTCCCTGCAATGGAAAAACCCTCTCACCTTCACAAAAGGTACTAAAACAGGCTTACTATTGGAAACTGCAGATTTAACTATACTCATGTGTATATTTTTCTGCTTTCCTGCAGGTGGCGATGCATTACGGCTTGACACGCTTTTGGAATGGTGGAGAGAGAAGAATGGGTCTTTTTGTTCACGACTTATAATTGTGTTAGACTGTGAGAACTCCCAGTCTTGGGTTAAAGAAGTAAGAAAAGTAAATGATCTATATATTGCAGTACAAGGAGCAGAATTTGCCAGAGTGGTGGACATTGAGGAAGCAGACCCTCCGCAACTTGGTGACTTTACCAGAGAATGGGTCGAATACAATTGTAACCCTGACAATAGCATCAGCTGGTCTGAAAAGGGCCGTGCGGTGAAAGCAGTGTATGGTGTGTCAAAACGCTGGAGTGACTATACTCTACATTTGCCAACAGGAAGTGATATTGCCAAACACTGGATGATGTACTTCCCTCGTGTTACCTATCCATTGGTGCATTTGGCAAACTGGTTTTGTGGTCTCAATCTGTTCTGGGTCTGTAAGGCTTTTTTTAGATGCTTGAAAAGATTAAAAATGAATTGGTTTCTTCCCACAGTGCTGGACACAGGACAGGGCTTCAAACTTGTCAAATCTTAATTAAAAACCAAAGAGGAGTAAAAGTGGGAGCTCTGGGAACTTTCCCACTCTCAAATTTGATTGACTTGCAATTTTTTATATGTAACAGGTTTTTCTCTGTTGAAGAAATCTTGCTACTTCAGTAGCTATACTCACTGTGTTCATCTTTTTGAGCAATTACAGTATATGCAAAGCGTTGGAAGCTTCATTCTAAAATGAGAAGATTATACTATTTGAATTTTGTTACTGAGTTGTATATAAACATGTAAAAAATTTATTAAATATGACCATGCACTTTGGAGACAGTTTGCATGTTCATATGTGCTGAACAGAAAGCTGCCAACAAATTACAGGCTTTAATAAGCTATGGCTCATATGATGATACATGGCAGTTATATCCCTCTCAAACATCAAATACAGGAAAGGAAACAAGACAGAGTTCAGATCACTTTATTATGCCCTCACACTTCTATGCTGGGTTTCAGAGTATTATAGAACACAGTCAAAAAATAAAAAACTCAAGAAGCACTGTAGGTATCTGCAAGGATATTTAGATTCAGTTATATTAGCATTCTCAGTACTTGCCTGAGGCTCCCATTGACAACAATAGTAGTTGCCCACACAGAGGGGGGGAATGAAATGGGTCTTTGTTAGAACATTGTGTGGTTCCAGCCATGTGCTTGTTGACAGCCAACAGAGAGAGGTTTTCAAATGTGATTTTTTTTAAAACGTTCCATATTTTTTCAAAATAAATTCAGTCTCTCAGGTGATATTTTCTTTTTTAAAAGAGTTAATAGATATAAGGCATATTAAATGTGCTAACAGGTTGGGGCGGGAAGCGGCTGTCCCATCAGAACTCCTGGACTTCCATCAGTTTGGCTTTTGAATTGTTTCCTCTGCAGAAAAACTCAAAAAAAAGGAAGCTATTTAGAAAGAAATTATGCGAAGTTTACATATGTATGAATAACAAAATGGAAAGTTCAGAGGTAACCTTGCCCCCAGGTTTCTGATCTGAAATCTCTGCTGTGCCTAGACCCCAGGCCTGTGGATTGCTGAGTATAGGACTGGATCCAGGGGGATGATTCTCTGATTTTTTTTATTTTTTTTTAAACTGAAACCAGACGATTTGACAAGGAGAGTTGGGTTTTCCCTTTGTTGGGGAAATGAGTCCTCTCAACCCTGAGTATCCCTCTTTTTGGGAGACCTGTCAGCATTGCTCCTCCAGTCAGAGATGTTTGTCAGTTAATATGAGGTAACACTCGCAGAACTCTCTAGCACCACAGTACTCTTAGCCCTTGTTCACCTGAAGTGCAGGACACCAAGATTTGTAGGCTGCTGGGTGGATCCACTTAATGTTGTTTCAGAGTGTGTGTGTGTGAATAATTTATAAGATTTGGGATTTACATCATTCACCAGCATTTTAGTAAAAATACAAGTCACTTTATAAATAAGACATTAGCTGAGGAAGTTGCCTGAAATGTAGCTGTCGTTTAAACATCTGAAAAAGAATGTTATGCACTATGTAACTCTTTGACTTCTGAGGATTCGTAGCCTGCTGGGTTTTTTAACTTAATGGTCAACTCATTTAGATAATTTGCCAATCCTGGTACATATTAATTTGTAAACCCTACAAGAGAGGAAATATTCTAGTAGTAATTGCTGGGCATGCCAGCAATCCTAGTAACTCATTGTTCTTTCAAACTGTCAATTCCAACCTGTTAAATTCACTGGCAAGTTAGGGCACCTTCCCTAAAATTCCTTTATTCTCCTTTGTTGTGCAAGTTAGATTAACAAGAAAATCACCATGCCCTCCCTGCCACAAAAAGGTATGGGGAGCTAAGGTGGGTGAGGGACAAATCAAATCAAATAAACTGTCAAGTTTCATTCCATTCAACTATTTGAAAATAACTACTGAACTAAGGGTAACTAAGGAATTCCAAAGAGAAAGCAATAGAGGAAGAGAGAACACTGTGTTCCAAAAAGGGAAGCACTATCTTAATCTTACAGGGCTGGTCTACAACAGTATTTTTCAGCTATTTCTGAGTGACAAACATTGGGTCTGGATAGGAGGGATCTTCAAACAGTTATTTGTCTTGGTAAAATGATCGTTATTTTGGCTGCAGTTTTGGTAACAATTTAGTTGCAATAATAGACTGTTCCATCTAGATGGCTCATAGTACCCAGACAAATCTGGATGTAATGTAGTGTAAATGTGTAATGACAGATTTAACTAATTAACTATGTCTCTTTAAAACCCTATTATTAGGATATAGTAGTTATAACACAAACTTTTACAAGTCAAGAAATTAGAACATTGTAATTCAAAAAAACATAAACATGAATCTGGAAATACTGTTGATTTCATCACCAGCCTTAACTCTTCCTCTTGCTTATTCACGATGGACTGGTGGACGATCCTTTACTCTCTAGTTGCAACTGGAGAAATCTTGTGTTGATATGAACTACATCAGTATATTCTGCTGTTGTACAATGATATAACTGGCTTTCATCTTTGTAACAGTATTGGTTACAGAGGGAGCCCATCATTGGAGAGTATATTAGAGATTTGTGGCCTATATGTTTTGAGAAGATATAGAAATGTTGATATTGTGCCTGCATAGGAAAGTGTGAGATCTCTGACCTATGCTGGGAGCGTGAATGGCCTAGTGTGGGGAAGCCAGTCCATAGTGCAATGATGGGCAGGGACAGAGGGCAGTATGTCAAATAATGTCTGCTGTGGCATGTACCTGGAAGGCAAGGAAGGGGCAGATCCTGTAGCCTCTATTTAGTGGATGGGTTTACAGTTTATCTACTGGCCTGCTGTGTTATCTCTAGGATAGTGGGAATGGTCTTTAGCCTGTAGTTGAAAGATGGATGAGGGATATTGCTATTGATTAAGAAGGCAGAGGTAAAGTTGGTATTTGGAAACTTAACCGAGTATCTCTATATATTCCCATGTATGTGTTCTAACTGCAACATTCTAACTTCCTGAGTTTCAAATACTTGTGTTTTAACCTGAACTCAAAAGTCCCTCACTTTCAGACTTTTAAGAATAACAATGGTATTCTAATAATACTATTTTAAATGTGAAGATGTGTTTATAGCTATACTAACTGGGCTTTTTGTCTGGAATCTTCCTTTCTCATTGTCCAAAAGAACATGCTGTCCATCTGTTTTTAATAAAAAAAAAAAAAAGAACCACAGGGGTTGGGAGCCTACAGAACTCGAACGCATTAATTCTGAGTGGCACTAACTTCCATGCCCCATTGTCTAGCAGCATCAGTGACTGCAGAACTCCATACTTAAGTGGCTGGCTTTCTGTACAGGTGCCAGAAGATCAGCAGGGATGCAGCTGGAATTCTCTAGAGGTGTTGTGGCATCCAAGCAATTATAAGGCCATGCCCCAACTTCATGTGGCTACAAACCCCTCTGGAGGGGGTAATACATCAGAAACTGCACGAGGCAATGACTTATCCCTAAGGTTGGTCAGGATTGAACAGACAACATTTAACGATACCTCAGGTTATTGATTTTGTTGACAGATACTGGAGCATAGACAACATGATGACACTCCTGTGGAACTGTGACCTGCCTGGTGTTAAGCGGAAGTGATTTTAGGAGCATTTTCAATTGCAAGCTTCAGCCCTGCTACAAGGTCCATGCAGGCAAATCTCAGTGAAACAGGGTACGTCTTCAGTACCAGCTGTATCGGCGGGTAGCAATCAATTTCTTGGGGATCGATATATCGCGTCTCATCTTGACGCGATATATCAATCCCCGAACACACTTCTGTCGACTCCGGAACTCCACCAACGTGAACGGCGGTAGCGGAATCGACAGGGGGAGCCGCGGACGTCGATCCCGCGCCGTGAGGACGATAGGTAACTCAATCTAAGGTACTTCGACTTCAGCTACGTTATTCACGTAGGTGAAGTTGCGTATCTTAGATCGATCCCCTCCCCTAGTGTAGACCAGCCCTTACTTCAATGGAACTCTGACTAAATTGATCCTGGTGCAGGGTTGGGGCATATTTGAATCTCAGTGTTATATGGTGCTATTTAAATCTGATTCCAAAGAGTATCTCATTTGAGCAAATGCTTAGGAATGAGCAGTATGGAGTCAGCAGGTGACTTAAGATTTGAGCTTATTTTGCAGGTACTTGACTTCTGCACTTTAAATTCAGCCACTCATTCAAAAGGTATGTATTTTTACCACAGCTGTGGGCTCACTTTATGTTGGCTTGGTTTACATTTCAGTTATCTCCTTTACAGGAACATCCTTGCTGAAACATACAGATGCACTGACTCCTGATAACAATTGTCTTGAAATGGACTGCATATTGAAAATATACAGTGATGTTTTTCTCTGACTAAACACAGGATGAATCCATTTGCTTTTTTAAAATGTTTGTACTATCACTTCTGTATCTCCACTTTTTTGTTTGTGCTTTGGGAGTTTTGGTTTTGTTGTCTTCAGATAAAACATTTCCTAGGATTTTTTTTTTAATTTATAAATTCTTCTCTTCAGTTTGCAAGGTGATAAACTAACGGGGTGCTACACTTGAGTGGTTAGATGGCATTTTCAGTGTGTTGCCTGTGCTGGATAGTGTAATTGGGTGAAATTCCTTGTTTATAAATGTTAAAATTTTTGTTTGGGGAGATTTTTTTATATAGTTGGTTTTAGATTCTGTAAATGAATATTTGTGTGTTGTAATATTATTGCTCAAATATATTTTGCTGTTTTGGATGCTCATCTCCATTTCATTTTCTTTTTTTTTTTCTTTTGTTTGTGGTTTGACACTCTAGTTTTGTTATGCATTAATCTTCCATTTACTGTAATCTCTCGATTTTACATAGTTTTTAAACATGGTTTGTTCCAGTACATTGTGCATTGATAAGAATCACAGCAGCACGGATTGAAAATATATCACCCAAGGATGCTCTTAAATTTGATACTTTTAAAAGAAATTAAAAGTAATATTACTAGATTAAATCATTGACACAAGAATCTTTTTATCTTGGGCTATTTTTTCCCCTCCTTATCTCTCCGTAGACAGCCTAATATGAATGCTCAAAGGCTACATCTGCATGAGCAATTTTATTTAGCCTGATTGATTATTGCACCTCTTCTTCACTAACAGCTTACCCCAACTCTCAATTAAAGTCAGTGAAGAGACGCCTATTTGAGTTGGATCAAGCCTAGGAGACTGAGTAGAATCATCAGACAATGGCACTACGGAATGCTGAAGAAATCAAAACAGTGTACGTACTACTCTCTCAATATCTACTGACAAGATTCCGACAGTACTTTTTTGTAACAAAGATATACCATTTGCTTGTTGACAAAAAAACAGAGTTGAGTTAGGCTCTGCTTGGATGGGAGACTTCTGTGGAACATGTAAGTGCTGCAGGATGTATTTCTGGTGATTTAGCAGATTGCACAGCACTCTACCTTCTGAACTAATACTAAAACTGTCCCCAGCTGCTGGGGGAGCCATGCTTCAGTGACACCTATAGCTAAGACCCTGACTATTTGTGGTGTTAAAGATCCAAGGGTACTTCTTGCAAAAATAAAGATGTTAATGTAGGTGTCATGAATAAATTCCAGCTCAGGTAATCACATTCTGCTATCCTTACATTGTATTTGTCATTTCATTTAATTATCCTTCACTTCTTATCCTAAATTTCTATTTAATATTGCTGATTACTGCATTTCAATGGTGACATGATCTCTACAGTTTGTACTTTAGGCTTTTACATTTATTAAAGAACTTTGGAATGAGAGATCCTACATCAATAGAAGAAAAAGAAAATAGGATAACCTAACTCAAGTCTTGTGATCATGATTCTAGTAGAAAATGGCACATCTTTAACCCTCTTTAATTCTTATTTGAACTTTAAAATTGTAAGTTCTTCAAGTGCTTGCTCATGTCCATTCCATATTAGGTGTGTGTGCTCGCCACATGCACTGGTGCCAGAAGTTTTTCCCTTAGCAGTATCCATAGGGAACTGGTTCTGGCACCCTCTGGAGTGGCACGTGCATGGCATGATATAAGGGGCGCCACCGGCTCCGCCCACCCTCAGTTCCTTCTTGCCACCAGAGATGATGCTGGAACTTCTGCTGCTTTGACTAGCTTTCGCTTAGTTCAGTGTGCCCACAAATGTTTCTTGTAAAATAGTTGTATATAGTTTAGTAATTACCCTTAGGGTTAGCTTTAGTTAGTTGGCCCCAGACAGACTCAGCCTAAGGACAGGGCATGGCCCCAGTCCCCAGGCTTTAAACCATGCAATCGTTCTTAGCGGCCCATGCACATCAGCAACCTGTGCATTAGCTGTTTATGGTGTCTGAGAAGGACACATAGGTGCCAAGTGTCACATCTGTAAGACGTTCAAACCAAGAACGAAAAAGAGAGAGACAGCTGTCTCAGGGCATTCCTGATGGAGTCAGCGCTGACCCTGGCACTGGGGCAGAGGTCCGATAAGGTCCCGAGCACCGCAGCATCAGTACGGAGCACCCCGCTGGTGCTGTCTGTGAGCCAACCCTTATCCCCCGCCGTTGCCAAGAAGCCCAAGAGGTCTGCGAGGGGAAGATCTCCCACTCCTGTAAGGGAAAGAGAGGACCGGAGGTGAGCCAAGACTGGCGCTGGCCGGCTCAACGCCTCCGTCAGGGAGTCAAGCCTCAGCTAATGTCGAGCCCCTCCCATACTGTGCCTGCCACACCAGACAGTGATGGGGGCCTACATCAGCTCAAAGTCCCGTCGATGCCCGAGGCCCTTCAGGCAGCACAGGAGATCCTGACACTACCAGTGCCGTCCACATAGACTCCGTCAGTACCCAAGCCCAGGGATAAACCCGCCTTGGGACCATTCTGAGTGTCCCCGCCTCAGTAGCGCCGCTCCCCATCATGGGGAACATCCCACTAGTGCTTGCCCGCATGGAGCTGTCATGACTCGGACTTTGGGAGGCAGGCTCAAAGAAGCCCTCTTCTGTCTCCTGCTTGCTGGTAACCTGGCACAGACCTCTGGAGGCACAGACCTCTGGAGGCACATACTCCCCCGGTATGAGCGTCGAGACTGACCCATTGTGTCTTCAATGCCTCAATACTGGTCCTATGGCTGACTGGCAGAACAGGTTCATTGGTCACCTGCCTGCCATCACTGAGATGTGAATCCCCTCAATCAGGGAGATTCTACCTATGACTGTCCCAGTCCTTTTCTAGATCCCAGTACAGGTCAAATTCCATGAAGCATAGATCACCGGTCTAGCAACACAGATCCGCTGAACACCAAAGATCCCCGGGGTCCCGTGGGAGGAACACATCCCAATCGGACAGGTCAATGTCAAGGCACAGCAGCCGGCACTGCAGGGAGGAGGGCCGCTGGGCCAGCTGGTCATGATCACTCCACAGAATCTGCTCCACTTACAACTCTGATGCTGATCAGGAGTCCCTGGTAGCAGGCCAGGTGTTCATCACCAGTGGTACCATGAACCTCATCGATACCGCAGCTGACCCCAATGGCCAGCAGCATGGTACCCCTGGAACCCAGGGGGGTTCACCCAGCCTTTCCAGGCTGCTCAATCAGTGGCAGGTGCCTCAGATAGGCCATTAGCTGCAGCATTCCACCCTCCTCCAGAGGTAGAGGCCCCACAGGGAAAGACCCCCCCCCCCAGGCCCATGAGGTCCTAGGGGAGCAGCCAGTTGGACCACAAGGGGACATGGTGGATCCCTTGGCACTGGCGTCATCTTCATCATCGCCGGATGAAGCAATTACAGGTCCCCCTCACCCAGTTCCACAAGATAACGCCAAGGCTCATGAGGAGCTTTTGAAGAGGGTTGCCTCTAACCTGGGGCTCCAGGCAAAGGAACTTGAGGGGCCTTCGGACTCACTGTTTGACATACTTTGCTCCACAGCACCCGCTAGAGTGGCTTTTCCCCTACATAAGGGGGTATCAAAATAATTAATGCCCTATGGCAAACCCCATCTCCCCTGTCACCCATCTCAAAAAGGGCTGAGCGCAAATATTTTGTGCCAGCTAAAGGCCATGAGTATCTCTATACTCACCCAGCCCCAAACTCCCTCATAGTTGAGGCCGTTAACCAGAAGAAGAGGCAGGGTCAGCATGGGGCTACGCCCAAGAATAAAGACTTGAAGAGACTGGATCTGTTTGCATGAAAAGTTTATTCATCTTCCAGCCTTCAGTTGGGAGTGGCTAACAGCCAAATCCTCCTTGGCCACTGTGACTACAATACGTAGCAGTCTATGGCCGAATTCAAGCTCTCGGTGCCCAAAGGGTCCAGGAAGGAATTCCTGGTGATCCTCAAGGAGGGCACTGCTGCTGTGAGAGTGGCCCTCCAAGCAGCCTCAGACGCTGCAGACTCTGCGGCTCGCACTGTGGCCTCGGCCCAGGGTGGATTTGATTTAAATCACTAGTCAGAAAGGCTCGATATAATCATGGATTTCTACATAAACGCATTCTTGTTGGTTGTTATAACCTTAATACATATTCTACCCAACTCAGAGATAGATGTAGGTTTCATTTTTAGAAGGTGTACACTATATACATTTTTAAATGATTTATTTTTAAAACTTTTCAGATTAGTTTTACAGCTATATCAGAAAATAAATGATTGGTTATTTCATTTTACCAAAGGTAATTGAAGCAGGTATTTATGAAGTCATTGAGAGGTGAACTGTTCAACAGATTAATCATTAATATTTGGAGGATTTTCTTGCCATGATGTATTAGGAGGAGAACATCACCAGGCAGACATTTAAATTGTTTTAGTTAAATAAAACAACATTATTATGTATTATGGATTTTTTCTTCAACATATAATATTTTAACAAAACAAGCATATGAATTTTTGAATTTAGTTACACATTCAAGTTTTTTTAAAATCAAGTTTGTTTCTGTTAAAATTGTTTTTAATTAAAATAGTTAGTTGATTTAATTCTTTTTTTAATTTCATTTATGTCAGCCAGGTCAACATGAGAAACTTAAAATATTGGCTTCTGCAGCTAACTCAGTCGTCTTCACCCTCATTTTCCTGTTTGTTCGTAATCTGGAAAAGAAAATCAAGCTTTCCTTCTTGTTCAGGTTCCAAACGATTTCTCAGTTTGGAATGAATTAGTCCAAAGGAAGAAAATATTCTTTCTGCACTAGCAGAAGAAGCTACTGCTGTTAAAAGTGAGATTATCACTTCAACAGTCTCTGAATCCCAGTGCTTAAGTGACTTCCACCAGTTCACTGGTCACACTTTCTTTAAAACATCATCAGCAAACATACATTTCTTGAATAGTTTACCCTTAGCTCTGACGTTTATTATAGTTGACACTATGGAGGGATGATTGCTGGATGTACATGTCATAGCCAACTCCTCTTCTTCAGCAGTTAAGGTTTGACCCTGATACCAACTACTGAGAATATTTGCAAGAAAATGAGCTGGAGATAGTGCTTGTCCCATTTGTATTTTTAGTGCTTGTAATTTAACTCTGTCACTGCATATTTCTCTTTTTTTTTCTTTCTTTTTTTTTTTTTTTTTTTTTTTTTTGATCTCACTCAGTTCCTTCCAAATTTCAACAGCGTCAGCAATAAAACAGCTATTTCCCTGCATTTTGTTCAAGGCTACAGAAATAGGCTTCAGGGTACTCAGCATGTGTTCAACATTTCTCTTAAGCCCAATGTTGAGAACTTTGGCTGTGACAGTGCCATCTATTTTTTTCATGATTTTGTTCACAAACTGCCATCAGATTAGGTCAGTTCTTGATATAGGGCTCAAAACAGTCCACTACTGAGTTCCATCGCACATCTTGTGGGATAGTTAGCTTGGTTCCTCCCCCATTTTTCACTGCTGCAAAGTGGTTGTTACAAAAGTATTTTGCAATTTCAACAACATTAGCCTTTATTTCTGGAACACTGAAGTCTTTTTGGCTACGAGGTGCATCAAATGACCACTGCAACTGTATGTTATTAGCTTGGGGCTCTCTTCTAAATAATTTCTTCTCATCTTGGATACATTTGCAGCATTGTCTGTGTCCAAGCTGCGTACTCGACATTTGAATTTTTTTTCTCAGTTTGTTACAACTTTTACTGCTACTACTTGTAGGTATTCTGCTTTGTGTGCATTTCCTGATATATCGATTGTTTCATAAGGAAGATATTCCCTTCTTTTGTTGTATGTGCTTGTGTGACAACAAGATCATTGTGGACATTGCTCTACCCATCAAGACTCAGGTTAACAGTTTTACTCTCTAGACCTTTTGCACACTGCTCAATTTCTCTTTGATACACTTTATCCAGCAATTTGTCTGTGACATCTGCTCTGTTGGGTGGACTATGTCCTGGTCGTAATGACTGAACCATGTTAATGAAGTACTACTTTAAAGATTAAATTGTAAAAGGAAGATATACCTATTTCAGCAATTTATTTTTTATCACAACTGCATCTAAAATGATAGTACCATAGAGTAACAATTATATAGGGTTGAGGTCTGTTATTTCTCACCTATTTATTTATTTATTTATTTATTTTAAAACATGTTTGCTATTAACAAGCATGTTATCTCTGGAGAGACAAATCCACAGTTTGAGAACTGCAAAACTAAGCATCTCTGATGGTATCTTCTAGACTGAGCACTGAGTCCCATTGGGTAGACAGAAAGATTAACCTAAATAATCTATACAGAAGCCCTGGAACCCCATAAGATTGGATCCCTAATCCATGAACTATTGGAACTCATTTAGAAAACTTTTCTTAAACATTATAATCGACATGTCCATGAATTCCTACCCACCTCCAGGAGTACTGCTTGAGAGTCACCTAATATGGAATGGACATGAGCAAGCACTCAAAGAAGAAAGGACTGTTACCTTTTCCATAACTGTTGTTCTGGTTGTGTTGCTCATGTCTGTTCCATAACCCGCCCTCCTTCCCCACTGTCGGAGTTTCTGGCAAAAAGGAACTGAGGTTGGGGGGAGCCCCTTATACCATTCCATGCAGACACCACTGCAGAGGGTGCCAGAGCCAGTTCCCTATGGATAATGCTAATGGAAAAACTTCTGGCACCGGTGCATGTGGTGGGCACACACACCTAATATGGAATGGACATGAGCAACATATCTCGAAGAACACCAGTTACAGAGAAAGTAACTCTTTTTTTCCTTAGATGTTGTTAAATGTATTATGCAATTGGAAAGCAAATATATCCTTCACATAAAAGCATAGCTAGCTAATAGCACAGTAATGTAAATAGAATATTAATGTAAACAGAAGTGACTTTCAGGGAGAGCATTCAATTTGAACAGCAGGTTAAAATAGCTCTGCCCTTGTATTTCAGAAAAGGCAGTTGAAGAAATAATCCAGCTGTTGATTAGGAAGTTAAGAGACTGAAAAAATACAGAGAAAGCATGCAAAACTCTCTCTCATAAGTTTTCCAGAAACAGCCATATTTAATAACACCTAGGTAAAATGCAAGATGCATAAAACCAAACAATATTAAATATAGACTAATAGAGGAGCAATCAAGAGTTCTGGATCTATACAAAAGAATAAATGGACACAAATCTGACATCAGGAATCATAACATTCAAAAGCCAGTAGGAGAACACTTCAGTCTCTCTGGTCACTCAATAACAGACCTAAAATGGCAATTCTTCAACTAAAAAACAGACTCCAGCGTGAAGCTGCAGAAAAGGAATTAATTTGCAAACCGGATACCCTCAGATTAGACCTGAATAAACACAGAATGGTTGGGTCATTACAAAATCTAAACTTAATTTCCCCAATACTAATTTCTCCCTACTGTCACTCACACCTTCTTGTCAACTATCTGCAATGTGCCACTCTCTTACCACTTCAAACGTTGCTTTTCCTCCCTTGGTATCCTGCTGTTAATTGATTTATCTCATTAGACTGGCTTCACACTTGGTAAAGCACCCCCATCCTTTCATGTATTTATACCTGCTCCTGTATTTTTCCCATCATCTGATGAAGTGGATTCTAGCCCACAAAAGCTTATGCCCAAATAAATTTGTTAGTCTCTGGGCTGGTCTACACTAGGGGAGGGGATCGATCTAAGATACGCAACTTCACCTACGTGAATAGCGTAGCTGAAGTCGAAGTATCTTAGATGGAGTTACCTACCATCCTCATGGCGCAGGATCGACATCCGCAGCTCCCCCTATCGATTCCCTACTGCCGTTCACGTTGGTGGAGTTCCAGAGTCGACAGGAGTGCGTTCGGAGATCGATATATCGCATCTAGATGAGACGCAATGTATCGATTTCCTGAGAAATCTATTGCTACCCACCGACACGGCCGGTAGTGAAGACGTACCCTTTAAGGTGCCAGAAGGACTCCTTGTTGTTTTTGCTGATACAGACTAACACGGCTACCACTCTGGAACTTATGATCTTTATTCTCACAACACCCCTGGGAGGTAGGGAAATATTATTGTTCCTGTGAACAATAGAGACTAAGTGACTTGCCTAAGGTCTCATAGAATGGCTGCAGCAATGCAGAACTGACTGTGGGGCTAGTACTCGTACCATCCAGCTGTCTTGCTGATAACATTGGCCATCTTCTTGATAACATAGAAGGAAAATCTACTCCCAGCATGAAGGGCTCAAAAGACGTTTTAAAAAGTTAATAAGGCAAGCAAAAGTAGAGAACGATTGCAGAGACAAGGGTAATTTAAGTGCTTAACAAGCAAACAGGTGAGAAATGACTCAGTTGTTCAGTGATCTTTGTCCCGTTCACCTGGCTGAGAGGCTGTAGTCCCTTAGCAGATGTGGACATAGGCATCGTAATCAAGTATTCCTCAGTTCTAGGCTAGACTACTATAGCATTCTCTCTCTGAAATGAAGGGAGAAGCTCCTTCCTGTCTATTAGACAGTATTAGCCTACAGCGAGGAGTGCATCCTTCAGTGTGCTACATTGCTATCCCAACCCGTGAAGAATCCACTTCAAAGATTAGCTTCAGGATCTTGAAGACATCAGTGTCCTGGTTTGTTCCCTCAAAAAAACACCTCTCTGAGCTCTACTTCAGCGCAGGCCTTGTCGTCTGCCTTTTTGGCCCATGTCCCCATCTAGGACATTTATAGGGCTGCTAGATGGTCTTCAGTTCACACTTTCACCTTGCATTATGCGATTGTCTTCCAGACGAGGGATGATGCTGGGTTCGGTAGGGCTGTGCTCTGTCCTGAGAATTTGTGAACTCCTACCCACCTCCAACAGATATAGCTTTGAATCACCTACTGTGGAATACACCTGAGCAATCACTCAAAGAAGAAAAGATGGTTACGTTTTCCATAACTGGTGTTCTTTGAGATGTGTTGTTTATGTCTATTCCACATACCGCCTTCCTTCCCCCCCTGTCGGAGTTGTCTGCCAATGAGGAACTGGGGAGGGGGAGGGAGCACAGCGCTCCTTATACCGCACCATGGAGGCGCCATTCCGGGATCGCAGGGGTGCTCCCCTACAGGTTCTGCTAGGGGAAAAACTTCTGGCACTGGTGCATGCACACCTACTGTGGAATAGACATGAACAACACATCTTGAAGAATGCCAGTTATGGAAAAGGTACCTGTCCTTTCCTGCTGCCCATCATTTGATCTCCAGTCACTGTAGCTTAAAACCCACCCACTAAGAGCTAGATTCACAAAGGGGGCCTAGATGCCTAACTGCCACTAAGCCCAGCATTTAGTGGCATTCCCAAAACCACCTCTCAGCTGCCACCTCACCCTGTAGGTGCCTAAAGTCCCCTGGACACCTCAATTTCTGCCCCTGGCCATTCACACAGCCACCTAAGTCCTGCCACCACCAAGCAACTCGGCACCTAACTCCTGCTGGGAGTTGCAGACTAGCCGTTCCCTGCCTATCTCACCTGGAGGGTCCAATCTGGTAGGCATGATCTGAGCAAGAGCCCAGGGATTGGGTACTCACCTAGGAAACCCAGACTCAAATCTCTTTTCTGCTGGATTCCTAGCAGGAACTTGAACCTAGGTTTCTTGTATTCCAGCAGAGTTTCCAACCATCAAACTATTGGTTATTCTAGGCTGGCACAGTGGGTGTTGATATGCTACATTGTATAAATAAATATTGATTGGAGCAGGAACTTAAACCTGACTTTCCTACGTCCCAGGTAGGTGCACTAATTGAGCCATTGGCTATAGCAGGGTGGATGGCTCTCTTGCTCATGAGAAAGGCACTCAGGTCAGGTCAGCCCTAACTCCAGGCATGGGTTCATGTATGTGAATCCTAAGTGGAGATAGGTGTCTCCCTCCGGCCTGCCAGTCAGGTACCCAAAGCTGAAATCAATGGGAGTTAGGTGCTTAAATACCTTTGAGGCTCTGAGCCCTAAGTCCTGCCCTTCAGAAACAGTCACAATCTTCTGGCCAGGCATAAGTAGGAAAAGTCTTCCTGGATACTGCTGCTATGTGACCATATAACTGCAAATGGGCCCCCTACAGTGTCCCCAGGATGGGCACCTGAGTGACAGCTGACAGGCAAACACCAAAAGGGCCGATAACCTGGCCAGAGCTTCCAGTTTACCAGCATCTCCTCTGTCCACTCTGGACAAAGTGAGTTGGCTCGGCCATGCATGGGCTACTTATCTAGGCATTTCCACTGCACTCCTCCCTGTGATAGCTGAACATCAGGAGTCCTCTTGCCCTTTTTCACAGCATGTCCTTCTAAGTTCAGTCAAAGGAAGCACTAAATTCACCAGTATTCAGGGCAGCGAACAGTGCTAGAAACAGATTGTCTCTGTACAGTCAATTCTGTCCTGTACATCCTCCTGTTGTAAGTAGGAGTACATGAATGTTTACTTACCTTCCTTTCATCTCAGGAAAACCTACATGTGTGTCAGGGCAGCAAGTGAGGGGTTAAATATCACAATCAGCTTTCACAGGCTGTTGATGATGAGATTTTCCAGCCCAGAAAGAGCCCCAGCATCAAGAATAATCTAATTTCAGAAGATATTAAATTACTGCTGGTATTTCTTTCTCCCGTTCTCAAACCACACACTTCAAGTCAAGCACCAAAATACTAATGCGTGCCTCTCCACTGACATTTTACAGATACACGCTATGAAAAGCCCATCATTTTAGATTGAATTAGCATTTTAATTAATCAAATCCATTTCATCTGATGATTAATGATACTACACAACTGACACTCATCATCCTCTCTAGTGTGACACAGCATGTGTGTTCCTAGCAGCTGTCAGCTGGTGTTGCTTTGGGGACTGATAATACAGTATGCTGATCTGTGCAAACAACACCTTCAGAGTAATCAACGTGCAAAGGCACTTGGACAAATCCATAACTGCTGTAACTGCTCTGTTGACGTCACTAATGTCACACCAAAGATGACATTAGCCCAGTTCTGAAATGATGTATTTGTTTATATTACACATAATTAAAGCTGTAATATAGTTCCATTCACACATCCCTTCCCCCCCACACACACCCTATCTTAGCAAGGCCAACTGGTTTCATTCCCTGCACTGCCACAACCTTGGACTGTAACTAAAAGCTATGGGACAGCCACCCGTCTGAATATGACCCACCCTCACAAGTTACCATTTTATTTCCCAATTCTATGCAGGTTCAGACTTCTAGCTGGCTACTTGGGATTATAAGAGTGCTTAGCACTTACTGTATAGTGCAGCATTGAAGCACTTGAGAGACATTAGTTAAAGCTCATAACTCCCTTGTGAAGTCTTATGCCCAGTGTATGATGGAGGAAAGAGGGCGCAGAGAAGCAAACACAGGCCTGGTGTAAGTGGGTGCAATGCTGTTCATTTTACTGAACTTCAACCTGCTTAAGCCAGGCCTGAGTTTGGCCCAGGTAGTTTAAGTGTGTAGCTCAATGCCAGTTTTAGAGCCATGCTTAGAACTTGGCAATTCCTGGTTCCCTGTTTGTTTCTCTAGACAATGTGCCATCACCTATCTATCTGTATCACGTTTAACTGAGGTGTTTGTTGGTGGGGGTGAGGATGGCATATAGGTTGTCCACAGAAATGTTACAAGGACACCATCAAAGCCAATCTGCAGTACACCAATATCAAACCTAGGGACCTTGAGGACACCATCAGTGACAGAACACAGAGGCGTGCAACAGTCAGAAATACCTGCATCGCCTTTGAGGAAGACCGCTGCCGGCGTCTACAAGAGGCATGCGGCCGACATCACAGAGCACCAGCAGCGCACAACCCACTGACTGCAAACTTCCCATGCACCATCTGCAGCAAATGTGTACCTCTAGAATTGGCTTCTATAGTCATCAGAGGGAACATCATGAGACCAACAGTAGATGATCTGCACAGATTTGTCATCATCGGATCGATAGACTACCAAGGAGTTTGCTGATGGGGGTGAGGACAACAGTCTGTGTGAATCACTGTCCTTTAATTTCTAGTATAGAGCATGACTTGCTGTTATCCAACCCATCAGCTCATTAGCTAAGCTAATCCTCTCCACTAAAAGACAAGTAAAATGCTAATTGAAGTGGACTAGCTTCTCTAGGAATAGTTCAATGCATAACTGGTTTCCTGGCTAGAGGTAGACATACAAGCTTCATTTTTCAGAACTCTGCTATATGCAGCTTCCCCAGTCCCGTCAAACGAGGTGGAGCTGGCCTCCGTGTCAGAGGCCCACAGACTGAAGAGGCATGGAGACTCTTGCCCACACCTAGAGGTTGTCTCTTCAAGTCTGAGTGGAGGCCCAATCTGGGGACAGTCTGGGTAAACTTACACTACCATTGCTGTGCTGTGGATAAATCCAGGACTTTGGTCTCCAGGACTGTCAATGCCTCTCTTTTCAAGAGCATGACAGTCACTTTAGGAAACAAGCCAAACCTAGAGTGGGTAGTTTACATCGGCAAATGCACTACTAGCCGTGTGTTTATTTTGTTGCGTGTGGAGAGAGTGTATAATGACAGCTATGCCCTATGCGTCATTAAACATTTAGAGGAGAATTTCATGCATAATCCACATGACTCCAAAAATTACCACTTTGTGCCATCTAGCAACACTTTTCAAACATGTTATACTGAGGTGAGGACTAAGCCCATGGCAACTATGAATTTTTAATATGAAGCTATTTGATTTTTCCGCATGAAGAAGGGTTAAAACAAAAAACATTTAAGCCTGAAAAATATCTTCCAATACTCAAATAACTGGAAACCTGGCAATGGAAGATTTATGTACCTGAAAATGGGCTTAGAATGAAATACCTCTTAAGACATAACCAAAACATCACTACTGCCCCTTATTTGTACACATGCTATTCCCTGAACGGCGGATTTCTTTAAAAAAACAAAAAACACCTCTATTCTTTAATCAAATAAGCGTTTTAGTTTCTAAACTGATTCATAGTACAAAGCCATGTAATTACATTACAAGAGTTTAATCTGCACGTTCATTTCTTGCCAAGAGCTGTATGGTGTCTAATTCTAAACAAAATCTAATTTGCACCAACCACCCTCACTGAAACCCTCTAATCAGTGTTGTAAAATGACTTCAGAGGGACATCTTGTGAGCGGCAGTGATTCATCAGACAGTAGCATTACCTTGGGACTACACTGCTTTTAAATAGCAGGCCAGGAATTCCTACTTTTTTTCAAAAATGAAGGTTACATTTTCTTCTTGCCTCAAACAGACACATCACCACTGTTAGAAACCCAGGGTCCTTCCCGTACATTCTTTCTCAGCTCTATTATGTCCAGACAGATAGTGTTGTTACTATAAAATATGTATGTTACAGCTATATGGCCCACTATTTTCCACTGAGAGGGAAAACGGCAGGCAATATAGACTCAATTCTGCACCACAGAAATCAATGACAAAACTCCCATTCATTTTACTGGTGCAGGATAAAGTCTATCAAAGGAAGAATGTAAACCTAATAGTGCCTTGAATTATGTGGGCTTGATTTCTCAGGGTGCTGAGCACCTTCCACAGCCATTAATGTTAGTGACCCAGCCAAATCTTGAGGTCCTTACTCAGTTCTTAGTCAAATTCCCATTGCCTTAGGAAAAGCTGAGGACCACACTCTTTGGCCATTGAGAGTTGAGGGTCTTCAGCTCTTTGAAGGAGACATTTGGACACCTCACCAGGTTGGGAAAGGCCCCCTCCTATCAGGAAGCACCAAAAAAAGATGACAAACCACACTACTATCTTCCATTTGTTGTGCCCCTCACCATGGGCACCGATTCTGTGGGTGCTTTGGGGCTGGAGCACCCATAGGAAAAAAAATAGTGGGTGCTCAGCACCCAGCAGCAGCCCCACCGATCAGCTCCTCCTCTTCCTCCCCCCCAGTGCCTCTCACCCACCAACGGATCAGCTGTTTAACAGCAGGCAGGAGGTGCTGGGGGCAAGGGGTGGAGCAAGGGCAGGGTACATGTGGCGGAAGGGGGTGGAATGGGGTGGGAAGAGGCAGGGTGGGGGTGGAGCAGGGTTAGGAAGAGGCAGGGATGGGGCCTTGGGGGAAGGAGTGGAGTGGGGGTAGGCCTGAGGTGGAGCCGGGGGGTCGAGCACCCCTGGGGAAATTTGAAAGTCGATACCTCTTCCCCTCACTGTAAGCCAAATCCTGAGACTATTCATCAAGCAAATGCTGACAGAGGGAGATTTCCTGAGTAAGGACTGAGCAAACTCAGTAAGGACCTCCAAGAGTCATCCCTATACTACCTTAGCAAATGTAATGCTTCCTCTTACTGGCAAACCTGACTCTTACTGACTTAGCACTGTGTGATTAGACTGACATTCAGAATTAGTTACACAACATTTACCATCCTGCCCGGCAGAAACTGTGTGTCATGGGAGCATTGTATATAAAGAGATTTTTGAAAAGAAATCAGCAGAGAAAATAACCCAGAGGAAAGAGTTTAACCCAGAATTGTCATAGTCAAATTACAGCTGTGCTGAAGGAAATTAGCTATGGTAAAATGCTAATCGAAATGGCACTTTTAAGCAGTTATATAGCATATTGCATGCTTGACATGTTTTGCAAAGTTAAGTAATCTTCAAAACACCTTTGTGAGGTAGGAAATGTAACCCTGTTAAATGCCACAGCAGAAACAAAATGGGTGCATGTGGGCTAGGGATTTCCCTCAATAGATAATACAGTACTGGATATCAAAAACAGGTTAACATAAGCAAAGAATAACAAAAAACTCCTTGGCCTGGTCCTGGATCCCTGCTTTCCCCCAGCCATTCTCTTTTCTATCTCCCAAGCCACCTGAGCGCCTGTGAAGGGACCTAGGAAGCGACACCTCATTGTAGTTTTATTATCACCATTTTAAAGATGGAGAGATTGACAGTCAAGTGACTCAGTAGCAGAAGGCTACTTCCAGGATTCTCAACTTCCAGTCCCTTGTCTAATCTACTCGAACACATTGCCTCAGTATCTGACAGTGGTTTAAATTGCCTACAAAACCCATATCTTTTTTGGCCATTAGACACAAAATATAGCACTGACACTTGAACTATAGTCCAAACCAATATCTATCGATCTGAAGGTAGGGATTTGACAGTTGCTCTGTGTTGTCAAGCGAAGCAGATTAGGCTGACCCAGAGAATACATACATTTTGAAGAGGTGTTCTAGTAAGCTGGTGCAGTGTCTGGAGAGTGACCCTGCTTGTCTTTATGGCATTCTACCATTTTTTCTCTTTAAAGGTACAACAATTCACTGCAGTGAGGTAAATAAAGCTCAGTCACAGATATGGACCTTCCCGAAGTAAATGACACCATCTGGTAAAGCTGATAAAGTAAATTGCATTGCTATTAAGTCTTCAATACCTTGGCTAAAAATGAGTCTTTAATAATTGCACTGAGTTAAAGCTGCTCCTGAATTCATTAGTCAGAAGGGGGTCTGTTTATCTCTCCCTGCCATGTCAGACTTAAATGGGATTTTGCTGTTCTCTTCCGTATATGCTCTGAATAGATTGTGCTACTAGAAAGATCCCCCTAGCCTTTTAACACAAAGTTGTCTTGTTAGGATACAGTTGTATGTGTATAACAGTGAGGGAAAGCTAGTTTTATGGCTAAGTAGGACATTTGCATCTGTCTGTGTTCAGACAGATATTATGCAGCATAATGATAGATGAAAACACTAGATGCCATTATATTTCTTTAACTGTCTCTCAATTTACTTAAGTAACTAGTACTTTCTCAATCAATGGGTGCTGTAGAATGTCCAAAAATCAAGCCACATATTTAAGTGCCTTGTAGCACACAAATGTGAGAATTTAGGCTTAAATTAGTTGCGGAGTTTTAGCTCATCGTTCTAGACAGTCATAAAATGGATTGACTTTGATATCCTCTCTGCTCTTCAGATCAGCATAGAAAGTAGTTCAGGTAATACTGTACTAGTCAGAGTCAGTTTCATCTATACTTTTTCTATATTGCACTGCAAAACTTCTGTCTGGCTTTAGGTTTGAAAATGATGACCTTAGTTCATTGCTATCCACTAACATAGCTCTTACTTAATCTCGGGGGAGGGGAGGGTTGGGATATTATGAATGCAATACTGAATATCTCTATAATCAGCATGAGTGTGCCCATTTTTGTTTCCCATTTCCTCCCCAACCCCTGGAGTGTGTCCTATGACACAGCTGACAGGGGAGTCCCTGACAACACAAAAAATCTTGCAAGTTTCTCCAGCCTTCTCCTTTCTTTCCCATAGGAAAAATATGAAGGACACTCTCTGAGAGCAAGGTGGAGGTTACCTTGTACTGTGCAGTAACCTCTCCATGACTCATAGACTCATAGACTCATAGACTCTAGGACTGGAAGGGACCTCGAGAGGTCATCGAGTCCAGTCCCCTGCCCTCATGGCAGGACCAAATACTGTCTAGACCATCCCTGATAGACATTTATCTAACCTACTCTTAAATATCTCCAGCGATAGAGATTCCACAACTTCCCTAGGCAATCTATTCCAGTGTTTAACTACCTTGACAGTTAGGAACTTTTTCCTAATGTCCAACCTAAATCTCCCTTGCTGCAGTTTAAGCCCATTGCTTCTTGTTCTATCATTGGAGGCTAAGGTGAACAAGTTTTCTCCCTCCTCCTGATGACACCCTTTAGATACCTGAAAACTGATATCAGGTCCCCTCTCAGTCTTCTCTTTTCCAAACTAAATAAACCCAATTCCTTCAGCCTTCCTTCATAGGTCATGTTCTCAAGACCTTTAATCATTCTTGTTGCTCTTCTCTGGACCCTCTCCAATTTCTCCACATCTTTCTTGAAATGCGGTGCCCAGAACTGGACACAATTACTCCAGTTGAGGCCTAACCAGCGCAGAGTAAAGCGGAAGAATGACTTCTCTGTCTTGTTTACAACACACCTGTTAATGCATCCCAGAATCACGTTTGCTTTTTTGCAACAGTATCACACTGTTGACTCATATTAAGCTTGTGGTCCACTATGACCCCTAGATCTCTTTCTGCCATACTCCTTCCTAGACAGTCTCTTCCCATTCTGTATATGTGAAACTGATTGTTCCTTCCTAAGTGGAGCACTTTGCATTTATCTTTATTGAACTTCATCCTGTTTACCTCAGACCATTTCTCCAATTTGTCCAGATCATTTGAATTTTGACCCTGTCCTCCAGAGCAGTTGCAATCCCTCCCAGTTTGGTATCATCCGCAAACTTAATAAGCGTACTTTCTATGCAACATCTAAATCGTTGATGAAGATATTGAACAGAACCGGTCCCAAAAACAGACCCCTGCGAACCCCACTTGTTATACCTTTCAGCAGGATGGGAGCCATTAACAACTACTCTCTGAGTACGGTTATCCAGCCAGTTATGCACCCACCTTATAGCTAGCCCCATCTAAATTGTACTTTCCTAGCTTATCTATAAGAATATCATGCGAAACTGTATCAAATGCCTTACTACAGTCTAGGTATATCACATCCCACCGCTTCTCCCTTATCCACAAGGCTCGTTATCCTATCAAGGAACGTTATCAGATTAGTTTGACACGATTGTTCTTTACAAATCCATGCTGGCTATTCCCTATCACCTTACCACCTTCCAATGTGTTGCAGAGATTTCTTTGATTACCTGCTCCATTATCTTCCCTGGCACAGAAGTTAAACTAACTGGTCTGTAGTTTCCTGGTTGTTTTTATTTCCCTTTTATAGATGGGCACTATATTTGCCCCCTTCCAGTCTTCTGGAATCTCTCCCGTCTCCCATGATTCCCAAAGATAATAGCATAGAGGCTCAGATACCTGTCTATTAAACTCCTTGAGTATTCTAGGATGCATTTCATCAGGCCCTGGTGACTTACAGGCATCTAACTTTTCTAAGTGCTTTTTTACTTGCTCTTTCCTTATTTTCTCTTCTAAACCTACCCTCTTCCGTAAGCATTCACTATACTAGACATTCCTTCAGACTTCTCAGTGAAGACCGAAATAAAGAAGTCATTAAGCATCTCTGCCATTTTCCAAGTCTCCCGTTACTGTTTCCCCCTCCTCATTGAGCAGTGGGCCTACCTGTCCTTAGTCTTCCTCTTGCTTCTAATGTATTGATAAAAAGTCTTCTTGTTTCCCTTTATTCCCATAGCTAGTTTGAGTTCATTTTGTGCCTTTGCTTTCTAATCTTGCCTCTGCATTCCTGTGTTATTTGCCTATATTCATCCTTCGTGATCTGACCTAGTTTCCATTTTTTATATGCCGCCTTTTTATTTTGTAGGTCACGCAAGATCTCAAGGGTAAGCCAAGGTGGTCTTTTGCCACATTTTCTATCTTTCCTAACGATCGGAATAACTTGCTTCTGGGCCCTTAATAGCGTCCCTTTGAAAAACTGACAACTTTCCTCAGTTGTTTTTCCCCTCAGTCTTAATTCCCATGGGACCTTGCCTATCAGCTCTCTGAGCTTACCAAAATCCGCCTTCCTGAAATCCATTGTCTCTATTCTGCTGTACTCCCTTTCTACCCTTCCTTAGAATTGCAAATTCTATGATTTCATGATCACTTTCACCCAAGCTTCCTTCTACTTTTAAAATTCTCAACAAGTTCCTCCCTGTTGGTTAAAATCAAGTCTAGAACAGCTTCCCCCCTAGTAGCTTTTTCAATTTTCTGAAATAAAAAGTTGTCTGCAATGCAGTCCAGGAACTTATTGGATAGTCTGTGCCCCGCGGTGTTATTTTCCCAACATATATCTGGATAGTTGAAGTCCCCCATCACCACCAAATCTTGGGCTTTGGATGATTTTGTTAGTTGTTGAAAAAAGCCTCATCCACCTCTTCCGCCTGATTAGGTGGCCTGTAGTAGACTCCCAGCACGACATCACCTGTGTTTTTACCCCTTTTAGCCTACCCAGAGACTCTCCACCCTTCCATCTCCTATGTCCATCTCCACCTCAGTCCAAGTGTGTACATTTTTAATATATAAGGCAACACCTCCTCCCTTTTTCCCCTGTCTATCCTTCCTGAGCAAACTATACCCATCCACACCAACATTCCAGTCGTGTGTATTATCCCACCAAGTTTCAGTAATGCCAATAATGTCATAGTTGTATTTATTTATTAGCACTTCCAGTTCTTCCTGCTTATTACCCATACTTCTTGCATTTGTATAAAGGCATCTAAGATACTGGTTTGATCTTGCCTCCCAGCTTCGCCCTGACCCTCCTTCCTCTCTGCCATTATAGCCCGTGCTCCCTCCTGTTTCCAACCCATCTCCCAGGTCTTGTTCCCCACTTACCTGTGGGCTTTGTGACAATGACTCCCAACTCTTTTTCCTCAGAAGGCCCCATAGCTTCGGAGTCCACCAGCGTGCAAGATGTGTTATTTTTGCCAGTGAATTTACTGACCCAAATTGGATTAAATCCACCTTTTTGGTATCACCCTCCCCGCATATAGTTAATATTAATAGTAGTATCACTCTGAGACATTGTTTATATAGGTTTATCTCTCTCTAGTTGTCTACCATAGCTCTGCTGAAGTGCTAAAAACAACATCTTAAAGCTTCAGTAAATCTCTCATTTCTCTATAGGTGACACAATTTTAATGTAATTTCTAGACAGTCTCCACTTTTAATTTTTGAGCTGCTTATGCATGACAATCAGAAGGAAGAAAAAAACTAGATTCTCAGTCATGCTCAGCTTGTTTTATAAAAAGACTGTGTTTCAGTCCAATTAATAAGAAAAGCAGACAAGGTGCTGGTCTCTGTCAGGATCAAACACATCCCACAATGCAAAGTATCCTGCAGACAACAGGTGTAAGCAAGTCAACACCTCGACCCACTCAATCAAAAATCTGTCAACAAAATGCATGTAGGCCTAAGGACACTGGATCCCTATTAAAAGCACAGTCATTCTTAGGGTTCATCCACCGGTAAGCCTGCAAGCTGGTCACACTGCCAACCTCCTCAAATCAGCTTGTGGCGATAGCAACCTGGCTCCCAAAGGATCCTAAGTACGTGAGCCTGGTGGGGGCGGGGTAAAGAAAGGAAAGGAAAAGGCAATCATCTGGTTCTCACCTCTGCTTGGCTTCTTTTCTAAACTAGGCTGTCGTTTTCTAGTATTAAAAGGCCAGTTTTTAAGTGATGGATTCACTTTTGTATTGCCTAAGATAAGCTTATATTACATTGGCAATAGAAAGTTGTCTGGTTTTCTAGCTATGCTCTGTAAGTATATGATAGACATTATGCAGAAAGGCATGAACAAAATTGTATCTTTAAAGAAAGTGAGTCACTTTCAAACTGCACATAGCAGGAGGAACCATAGTACCGCTAAGCTCCTTCCATAAGCCACTCCTATCCCACGCAGAGACATCAGAATGGTTTGTTGGAGAAAGCTGAATATGGGTCTGTTTTCTGCTTTTCAATCCCACCATTTTGGAGATGGCCACTTTTTGGAACCAAGGATTCTCCAGCCTGTGACATATAAAGAGTGACCCATGTGGCAGAGCTCTTACTATCATATGATTATGGCCAACCATGCACGAGGTGCTTTCCAGGCATTCAGAAGAGGACAGTCCTTACTCCAAGGAGCTCATGGTTTAAGAATAGACACACAAGTAAACCGGGATTAAGGGAAGAGGAAAATAAGGAATTTTATGCAGGTTAACAAGACTCACTGTAGGCAACCTGACAGTAAGTGGGTTTTTAAGAAGGACTTACATGTTGGCAGGGTAGGGGCCTAGTGGAGGAACTCAGTGAGGTCACATGGTTCATAGGAGGCCATAGTAAAAGAGGCATCTTAGTGTGTGTTTATATTTATATATAAATATATTTGAGTGTTTTGAAATCCCCATTAGTATTCAACTATGCTTTCTTTAAAAACAATGTTTCTACATAGCAGCAGCTGTGCCTGAAGCCATTATGAGTGCAGTACCAGTGTACAATTCCTGCAATGTCACCAGCTGCCTAGAAACGAATGGCAACATTTCCATCGACTTCAGTGAGACCAAGATTTCACCCTTTATGTTATTCTCACAGTAATGTCCTCACTAAATTGACGGGTCCTCTACTGTCTAATTTAAGTTTAGATTATACATTTACATTTTCATTCACCACTTTTTTTCTGTATTTGACCAATCAGAGGTGGAAAACACTGCAGGTGTGATATAAACAGTTGTAGGGGATTACAAAAACAAGAGGCCAGCTTAGAAAATTTGACCTTATGGTAATTACAGTAAAGTGGTCATCATGGGTTAGCTGGATGACTCAGAGTATTAGGGGATGGTGCCATGCTCCATCCCTCACTATTTCCCTGTTTGTTACTGGGAGCTTCCCCGCTACACACGCTCAGTTTGTCTATGATGCAGGTGAATAAAGCAGCACATTCCCCAGCTTACAGTTCTGTGAGTGAAATATTTGTGTTGCCCTGAGCCGTCCCGACCCAAAAGGTTTGCCCTTCTCCAGTCATAGGCTGTCATTACCACTAGTGGGAGAAACAGGCTTTCAGTTTTCAGACCAAAGTACAGTAAATCCTTGTATTAGAAAATAAAATTATGTTGCAAAAATGACCAGTAAGACTAACACTCCAGGCCAGCTAAAGAAGTTGGTCAAATGAGTCACCTGATATCTCGCAGATGCCCAGACATTAGCATGACATTCACTGCTCCTAGCATCACATCTACTTTCCTTTAATGTGTAATAAGCGTAGCTTTGCCTGAAGAGTTCTGGAAACGTCCTGGTCTGATAAGTCTGTTAAATCCAGGTTCTGAATACCTGCTGCAAACTTTGTGGTCCTGGACTGCAACAGGCACTGCAGGTATTCAGCACCATTGAGAATCAGGCCATTTACATGGGTGCTTATCTTTAGATATCCTCAGTTTGGAAAAACCTGGCATTACTGGCTCAGTAGTACTATTAAAATATAAAAGGCATTCCAATGCAAGTCTGTATAGAGCTCTTCAGAATGGTGTTATGATATAAAATCATGATGCTACAGAAATTTAGATTGAAGTCGGCGGATGCTTTAAATATAGCAAAATAAACATTCAAGGTAAAGCTTTAATGCTGCTAAAATAAAAGAAGAAACTAAACACTAAAATGCATGAAAATGATATTATGGGTCTGCCAATGTTGAGGTACTTACAAAAACCAAATTATTCAGCGTGCAGTATGTCATATCTTCAGTTCAGCCCTTTTCCCTACCAATTATAGCTCTGGGATGTGGATAGTTATATGAAACTGGTGCATGTGCTGGAATGAAGGAAAGTGATGATTAAAAAAAATCAGTAATCAAGTGTCATCTGAACCAGCAAAGCAGCCAAAATAAAAACACAAAACAAGTTCATTTCATTTATATGGCCCCTGTTTTTCATCCCCACCATACTATTTTCCATTGATTATTTTATGCAGGTGCAGAACTGATCATCACTAGACTTTAGTGCATTATGCTGCAACCACACCTAGTAAAACAAGCTACATGTGATCAGGGACTGATATAAGATTAGCTATTGAGTTGTTTTTTTCTTGTTTTGTGTCATCATAGGTGGATGTGCTGCCCAAGGATTAGTGAAATGCAAGCACAATGGGTAATTTTTCTGGTTAGAAGCGTAAATTCTTTATTACTTTTTAAATTTAGCTGTCATTCTAAATACTTTCTATACAGCCACATTCAGAATCGATTTGAAATGAGAGCATGTGACTTGTAAACAGCCTATAAGGGACCAGTTCTGCTAGATTTTGGCCATCCTCAGTCTGCTAGAGTTGAGGGCATTCATGTCCCTTTAAGGAGATGATTCCCACAAATAGAAAATATGAACCCAATCCTGGAAAGCACTAGCACATCCTACAAGATGCTAAGTACCCTGAATTCCCATAGATTGGATCCTTTTTCGATAATGTTTCTTCTTGCAATCCGTTTTCTCATTTTAGTATTTAATGGAGTGATACAACTTACTGGATGCAGAAGTTGAGTATCTCAGCAGCTTGCAAGAGGAAAGCAGCAATTTGCAGGATTGGGTTCATATATACATCAATCTGGTAAACGATTCAATTAAGAAGGAACCTAATCCTGCAGGATTTACATATGGGATTATTTTACTGATGTCAATGGGATTACTCAGGAGTAAGGGCTGTAGGGATCCCAATGTATCCCAATGTATTACAGTAGAACCCAACTCTTAAGAAGGAAGCAGAGTGAATGAGTATTAATCTATACCATCAGACAAACCACAATGACACACTAATATTGTTGACTGATCTAAATGGAAGTAGCCATTCTTGCTGGGCCCGATCCACCTACCACTGAAGTCAATGATTTCAGTGATTTCAATGAGATCTGGATTGGAGCCTTGGTTGCATACAGAACCATTATGATATAATTCATATGAACAAATCCAATCATATCAGAGTTGTATATAGAACACCGAGAGCATCGATGCAATCACCAGGTGCCTTTTATAAACAAAACTTACAAGAAACAATTTTCAATCCTATTAGACGTAAAAAAGGCATGGACAATTGGCTCTGTGAATGAGACTGTTTTCTAAATAAACAATATTGGAAAAATGTTCAATTAAATGAAATCAAGGAAACAAGAAAGGTAGCACAAAACTCAACATTATAATAGACAATATTTTTAGTAAATTAACTTCTTTTATTTAATCAATTTTTATATCACAAAAAAGAAACAAAATATAGATAGTAAAACTCTAAAAATGAAATACAAAGATAAAATAATGCAAAACAAAAGTGAACGCATACATCCATTCTGTTGTGTTCATAATAAAATTATATAGAACAGTACATCACATCAGCACCATAATGGGAAAGCCATTAGAAACAGTCCTTCATTAAATATTCCAAAGTGAATGGAAACAAATGGCTTCAAATCTTGACTTTCAGTGAAAAAAATGGTCTATTTAGAGAGCCTTAATGTGATGACAAATTGAAATTTGTGATGACAAACTCCATTGAAGTGCCCTCTGCTGTCTCAGAAATGAGTGGGTGCGGTCACAGACAAACTAATGACTGGATGAACTTTGACATCCCCCATTGCAAAACTATTTATATTAATCTCTAGTTAAGATGACCTGTCTGAGCATCACTGAAACTGATAACTGCTGGTGATATGAATCTGCTAGAACCGTTGAAGATATGTGTTGCCTTTATTTAGCCTGAGTCCCTCTCCAATATGTAATGTAACCCTTCCATTAGAAGTTTGCTGATGATCATTCTGAAATGCATAACTGTCTGAAGTTTTAAATGAAAATTAGTCAAGATGGAGAAATTCTAAACCACCAATAGTATTAGACTAGACTAAATAAGAGACATTCTGCTACTGAACTTAATGAAAGAGAAGGGGGTAATACTTTAAAAAATATAGCAATGCTCACTTAGCTATATGATAATAAGCCACTATGTCATATATGGGGAAAACAATCTGACCTCTAAATATATAGACACAAACCTGGGGGTCTAGTTCTGCAAGGCATTGAATGCCCTTAACTGTGAGATTGGAGCACCTTAGTTGAAGATGCTCCACATCTCACAGGTTCAGGACTCCAGATCAGCCTAAACCACCAAGTTCAGATGCTAACTTCCACAAAGTGGATGTGGTTCAATCCATGCTTTGGGTACTATAAAGATAGAGGCCAGAAATACAATAACCACCCTCAGACTTTGGGAAAGTTAGGATCATTTGGGTCCACTGAGAATAAAAATATGACAAAACAGCCTTCTTTGTTATACAGAGAATTAATCGATCAGCAAAGGTTACTACACAAACAATGTTTTATTTTATAATTAAGGACAAGTGACAGTTTTACTGTGTATGAGACTGAACCTTAAAATATGAAAAAGCATAACTTCCACAAAAACCTTTTGCTCACCAAATCATCTGCACCACCCTGCTAGTGGGTTATCTTGAAAAGTTACATGACCGATTAACCAATATTACTTTGTTGGTGATTGATTTCATATCTCACAAATGTTCATAAGTGCTGTACTTCACCTACAAAACAAATCAGATCTATCTAAACCAAACATAAATAGACTTAATGAGTTTCCAAGAGTATTATCTAATTGTAAAAATGAGGACATATAATGCTAAAAATCTATGCAATGATAATGGAGGAAAGATTTCCTCTTAATAAATGGCATTTCCTAAAGATAATTCCATTAACCATTAAATGAGTACCTTGAACCATAGTTTGGAAAGCTACCAGGATTATCAGTTCTTTTCGCTCCAAAAAAGATGCAAGCATAGAGACCAACTTTTGTGTAACACAAACAGAGCATCTGAGCCAAATCCTGTATTTATAGAAGTCAAATGGAGTTTTGCTGCTGATTTAAATGGGAGACCAATTGGGCCTAAATGTGCAGTGTTTCAAAGTGCTTGAATCTGCAATAAATGTCTTCATTGTAAAATTTATTTGAGGGATCAAAATATCTAATGCTGATTAACCACATACTTGAGCTAAAAGAGAAAACACAAATCTTCCAAGTAAATATTTACACAAAGAGTAGCAGTGGACAGTACATTTACAGTATGAAGGGCACTCTTTGGCCTCATCCTGCAAAAACATGGTTAACTTTAAGAATGTAAATACTGCTTTTGAGCATACGTCTGTGCAAGATCAGGGTCTTGTGCTGGAATAGGGGAAATGGAGCATCAGCATTTGGTTACCAAACTCCAGATTCAATTTGTTCCACCTTACAATTATATATAAATGAATTTGAATGAAGCAAAGCTTCCTTTGATAATATTATTTACTGAGTCAATAATGATATTTTAATAGAGACACTTAAAGACACTGAATTTCAAATCATTCATCTGAGACTGGAAGGCTGGATGTTGTATTAGCAGTATTATTTGGAATAGCTGATTTAGCATGGAAGCCATAAATCTCAAAGCCATTTTTTCTGCGTAAGAATAAGGACAGGATTTTTCTAACTTAATATTCACAGAGAAGGTACAAAATGTTTAACATACTGCATAATTCCAAGCATAACACTTTGCTGTGGTGAAGTTACAGCTATAGGTATATATCAGTGTTCTCAGTGCACACTATCCTTCAAGAACTATAGAGTTTATTTTACCAGAAATAGTTTGACCCACAACAGTCCGGGGGAGCTCCTGAGAGTTTTGTCTTGTCCAGAGAGTATGAAGAGCCTTGTCCACATCAAGTGTGTGCAGTTTGGCTTTCCCTTTTGAATGAGGCTTGGGAAAAACGCTGGGTGGCAACTCAACTGATTTTAATGAAATCAGAAACAACCTAGGAAAGAACGTGGGGCAGCCCTACGAGTCACCTTATCTTCATGGAACACTGTGTAAGGTGGATCCTACCGTAAAGGCCTGACTTTCCCTCTACCCTCCAAGCTGATGGAGAAGAAAGAGGCAAGAAAGCCTTCTGCACTGGAAACTTTCTTCGGTGGTTCCAACTGCCTTCTGGGATTGTAATAATATTAAGCAGAGGCTCTAGCTTTTGGGGTTTGGCCTGTTTCCTCCTCAGGGCTGGAGTGTATACACCAGGGGTTTCAAACATGTGGCCTGTGGGCCGCAGCAAGTAACTCCGTGGGTCGCATGCATCCCACATCCCGCATGAGACCCCTGGTGTAAACACTCCAGTCCTGAGGAGGAAACAGGTCAAAACCCCCAGCCCACCTCAAGTTATTTCCTGCAGCCACCAAGCTCCCTCACCCACCGTCCCCCACTCACCCCCAGTGCACCACGTCTCCACTCCGCTGCCTACCTCCAGGCGCTTCCCACCACTAAATAGCTGTTTGGCGGTGCTTAGTGCTTTCCAGGAGGGACGAGGGAGGAGAGGAGGCAGAGAAGAGGCAAGGCAGGGGTGGAGATTTGGGGAGGGGGTTTAAATAAGGACAGGGAGGGGGCAGAGCTGGGGTGGGGACTTTGGGGAAGGGGTTGGAACAGGGGCAGGGAAGGGGTGGGAAGAGGCAGGGTAGGGGCAGGGCCTCATGGAAGGGGTGGAGTGGAGGCAGGGGCAGGGCAGCCGTGGGGGGGGTCAGTGATGCAGCCCTCAGGCCAATGTACTAGTCCTCATGTGGCCCTTGTGGTCATTTGAATCTGAGATCCCTGGTAAACACACAAGTGGAGGGCATCTCTTGAAACTTCTGACACATGAAGGACTTCATCGGTTTGTGCATTAAGTGGTTCACAACTTACAAGTGGCAGGTTCGCAATGGTCATTTGGACCTCAGTGAGTATTATAGAAGACTGGAGCTACGAACCCCTGCATATAACAGCAGGCCACTAACTGTCCTTTAGGTGGTAGAGACTTCAACTCCTCTCTATGTTCCTCTGGAAGCTCCTCTATGAATTGCGACACTTTGTTCCACTTCGGGTAGTCAATATTTGACAAAGGGCCTGATAATTCAAATTGCACATCTGAAAACTAATGGAGGAGTAGACCTTTCTGCTGAACAATTCCAGTTTTTTAGATTCCTTCTCCCTAAGAGAAGGAACAATGAACCAAGATGTTAGTGCTAGCTTTTAAGAACATGAAGTCTGGGAGGGTTAGAAACACAAACACAGCTTAGGACAGGAGACAAGAACCCAGAGTTGGAGGAGTAAGGTTCAAAAGAGACATGAGATCCTGAAAGGACACAGACAAAATCTCAAAAAATGCTCAAGAGTGATGAGGAGACTGAGGCAGGCTGGTCTTTTAACAGCTTTTAACAGCCCAGTTGGCAAGAGCTGCCAAGGTCCCTTTTCAACCGGGTGTTCTGGTCGAAAACCAAATGCCTGACAACCCTAGACCAGACACAAGGGAGTGGAAAAGCTCACAGCTCTAGTGCGTGGATCCAAACACAGAAGCCTGGTGAGTTCAACACAGGGGCGCTGCGCCTCCCTTGGGTCTCATTCCTGACTCCAACAGACATGGATGGCCAAAATAATCCAATCTTGCACGCCTGGGGGTCGTGCGCACCAGAAGTGGAATTCATGTGGCTCTTTCAAAGAAGAGCTAGCAGACATTCTGGGTGGGATTTTCAAAATAATTTTAATGGAAATTGAGCACCCAAATCTCTTAGGCAGGGTTGATAATAGCCTTGTAGAAACAGAAAGGGAACAAATTACAACTGATAAAAGGAAATGTTCTTTTACCCAGGATATATTTCACCTGTGGAACTCATTGCCACACTATAACTAACATTCAGACCAAGAGTTTAGTAGGTTTAGAAGAAGGATTATATAAGAACTATGAGCCCTCATCCTTCAGGGCATAAACTGGCCACTAACTGATGGGGATTAGAAGGAAACGTCCCAGATGGGTAGTTATTACATTACTGTCCACTATTGGTGGTCCATAGTTCATTTTGGGAACCTCTGCTCTAAAGGGTTTGGCCTTAAGCACTGCCTTTCTTCTTCTGTGATACCTTGGTCACTGATATCAGCTGAGGTGCCCAAGCCAACAGCTCCTTAATTTAAATAGGAAGAGGGTGGCTATAGCAGATTTCTGATGAGTGGCTCTCTACTTTGGAACTCGTTCCTCCCACCCAGAGCTACAGTCTGTTCGTTCTGCAAGGCCTGCTTGGTTTATTCTCCCACGCTGCAACAGTAGAATCCAGATTTGTAGTGCTGGGAAATGAAGCTCATATCAGGTTTCACATCAGTGAGGTGAAAAAAAATGGACACATTTAATCTGTGCTTCGTCCTTTCATCATTCTAGTTATTCCCCTCACCATGCCTTGTGATGTTATTGACATGAATTGTGACCACAGAGATCATTGTTTCAACAAAGGTTCTATGGTTGCACCAGGTTTTGTACAGAGGAGGTCAAGTGGAGTGTTTATAGAAAGGTTGTAGTTTGCTGGGTTATGATTGTGCTGTCTGTATGTGAGCATCATTTTTTGTATTTGAAGTTATGAATATTGGCTATGTACTTGTATCTCAATGTGTTTGATGCTAAGTAGCCTCAGTGAAGCATTTGGTCAGCTTCTTGAGAAAGGACTATTCTCAGTAAGTGCCCAGTTAAGAAACACTTAACTGGCAAAGGACTTTGGGAGACACCAATCCACATCTGAGCTTTCCTGGGAACATTCAAACTAACATCTAAACAATGACATTGTCCTGCATGGACATGTGACTTACCCAGGTGGCTACAAATTCCATCTTTTTGCTGTGATTTTGCATAGAGGAAAAAACCCCTTTTTTCCCACACAAGAATATAAAAGGCCCTGGAAACCCCTCCATTTTGTCTTCAGCTGGCTCAAGAGATGGCCTCTCCACCCCAAAGAGATGCCTGAAAGAAACTGGAAACAAAGGACAGTAACTACGAGGGTGGAAGTGATTGCTGAACCCAGGCCATAAACTACAACGTTGGTCTGAAAAGGATTGGGACCAGACTAGGAAGGAGTCAGTGAAAGAAGCTTATTGGAACATCTCTGAGGGTGAGATTTATCTGTAATCAGTTCTTAATTTATTAGGCTTAGACTTGTATGTTCTGTTTTATTTTGTTTGGTAACCTACTTTGTTCTGTCTGTTATTACTTGGAACTACTTAAATCCTACTTTTTGTACTTAATAAAATCACTTTTTCTTATTAATTGACCCAGAGTAAATAATACCTGGGGGAGCAAACAGCTGTGCATACTCTCTATCAGTGTTGTAGAGGGCAAACAATTTATGAGTTTACCCTGTATAAGGTTATACAGAGTAAAACGGATTTGTTTGTGGTTTGAATTCCATTGAGAGCTGGGTGTCTTGGTGCTAGAGACAGGAGCACTTCTTAAGTTGTTTTCAGTTAAGTCTGCAGCTTTGGGGCTCATGGTTCAGACCCTGGGTCTGTGTTGGAGCAGACTGGCGTGTCTCACTCAACAAGGCAGGGTTCTGGAAGCCAAACTGGCGGAGAAAACAGGCTCAGAGGTAGTCTCAGCACATCAGGTGACAATCCCAAGCGGGTTTCTGTGATCAAACCCATCACATGCCTATCCTGAGATGAATGAGCCTGATACAGAAACCTAGAATGATGGAAAAACTTAGCCTTATTTTTGGCCAAACCAATTCTTTTTTTAATGATCTGATGGTGCCAACATGGCTTGGTGAGCAGGCTGTTCATATCTCTGTTTGGAGTATGGAAGCATCTGGATAAGCCATGTGTACTGCAACAAATCTAAATTCTCATCATTTACACTATGCCTAATCTGCCCAGCAGATGTGATGGATGATTCTGTCATAGATTTTACTGTTTGAGCCTGACTCATAGTAAGGTGTCAATTACGTTGGAATTAATAAGAAAATATGTAATTTACTAACTGCATGATCCTATTAAATGGAATATCAGCATCCAAGCACAGGATTAGTTAAAATATAAACAACAATAATTGCCTGTATTTTTTTTAAGAAGACAAGTCTACAAATATAAAATCTGGTTCAGCCTTATTTTTCCATGCAAGTCAGATTATTTAAATTCATGAATAATGGATACATCTTTTTTATGACGTCTCATTGCTTTTCATAGTACAAGAAGACTAGTATTATGCAAATGTAATGTCTGAAAATGGGTCTCTTGTCAAATAGGCACCATTTTCTATTTCTCTGTTGTTAATGTAATTGACAAAACACTCGATACTACTGATTATGCCTTTTCTTGTAAACCACTTATTTATGGGCATAAACAGCTGTGTTTATGCCTCTATGAATTTCTGATTTCATTATGAAGTTGTCACCATGCTGTGAAAGAGCAATAGGCAGAGTCCTAGACATTCCACTCACCAGCTGGCAAAAGCAGTTCTTTAGTAATAAAGGTATAATTCAATCAACATTGGTACATTTCTAATAGCGCTGGAAAGTTTCTTTTTTTTTCTTTAAATAGTTGATCCCACATGAAATATGCATGGATTTAACAAGTTGATCCAAACACATGTACTCTTGATTTACATGAATAGTACCTGTCCTTAAAGCTTCAAGCAGATGCCATGGGTTAACCACTCCATACCTACCCTGTGAGGCCCTGAGCAAACTCAGTTCCCTTTGTGGTACTATTGCAGCGGCCATAAAATTATACCAGGGGGCATTTCATCCACTGGTGGCTTCAAGATCATGGGAGTGGAAAGGTGGTTTACAGCTACCGCTGCACAAAGGATGTGGCCCACAGGATCTGATTCTTCACTCTGTTACAAGTTTTATGCCAATATAACTTGACTTACTTCAGTGGGATTACACTGTAAAAATTTGGTGTAACAGAGTGAAGAATCCAGCCATTTTTGTCCAGGAATTTGTGCTATATATTTGTTATTCATCATTAGAAATATACCAAACTTCCTATACAAGTGAACAGATAAATTTCACAGTATTATTGCTGTTTTTCACACGGAGCAGCTAATTAAATTTTGGGGCCCTGGAGATGTTCCAGTTGGAAGCAGAAATTGACAGTCTGTCTTTGGTGCCATCCTGTTCATTTACAAGTAATGTACAAAGTCCTGCTCCTTAAACACATGAAGAACCAAAACCAAAAGAAACAATTCATCTACACTACGAAATTAGATCGAATTTATAGAAGTCTTTTTTAGAAATAGTGTTTATACAGTCGATTGTGCAAGTCCCCACACAAAATGCTCTAAATGCATCAACTTGGCGGACTGCATCCACAGTACCGAGGCTAGCATCAACTTCCAGTGCGTTGCACCGTGGGTAGCTGTGAGTAGCTATCCCACAGTTCCCGCAGTCTCCACCGCACATTGGGATTCTGGGTTGAGATACCAATGCCTGATGGGGCAAAAACAGTGCTGCAGATGGTTCTGGGTACATGGCATCAGGTCCCCCTCTCCCTCCTTCCCTCCGTGAAAGCAACGGCAGACAATTGTTTCCTGGGTTATCTATGCAGATGCCATACCACAGCAAGCATGGATCCCGCTCAGCTCACTGTCACCATATGTCTCCTGGGTGCTGGCAGACGTGGGACTGCATTGCTACACAGCAGCAACTCATTGCCTTTTAGCAGCAGACAGTGCATTATGAATGGTAGCCATCGTCGTGGTGGTACTCCTGGGTGCCCTTTTAGCCAACCTCAGTAAGGTCGGTTGGGGCACCTGGGCAGATATGGGAGTGACTCATCCAGGTCATTCCCCAGTTGTACTGCACCATCTTCTGGTAAGCTTCCAGCAGATGACGATGGCTAGCAGTTGTACTGCACCGTCTTCTGGTGAGCACCCAGGAGATGATGATGGCTAGCAATCATAATGCAGCATCTGCCAAGCACTCAGGAGATGATGACAGCTAGCAGTCATACTGCACTGTGTGCTGCCAGCCTAAGATGTATAAGATAGGTGGAGCAACAAAGAGTCCTGTGGCACCTTATAGACTAACAGAAGTATTGGAGCATAAGCTGTTGTGGGTGAATACCCACTTCATCAGACACAGACATGCGTCTGACGACGTGGGTATTCACCCACGAAAGCTTATGCTCCAATACCTTTGATAGTCTGTAAGGTGCCACAGGACTCTTTGTTGCTTTTTACAGATCCAGACTAACATGGCTACCCCTCTGATACTTGACAAGATAGATGGAATGGATCAAAACAAGAAACAGACCAGATTTGTTTTGTATTCATTTCTATTCATTTGCTCCCCCATCCCTCCGTGAAATCAGTGGCCTGCTAAACCCAGGGTTTTGAGAGTTCAATCCTTGAGGGGGCCATTCTGTGTGACAGTTGTTTGTGTTTCTCCTTGATGCAAAGACACCCCCTTTGTTGATTTTAATTCCCTATAAGCCATGTCGTCAGTTGCCCCCTCCCTCCATCAGAGCAACGGCAGACAATCGTTCTGCACTTTTTTTCAGTGCAGATGCCACAGCACTGGGAACGTGGAGCCCACTCAGATCACCGCGGCAACTATGAGCACTGTAAACACCACACACATTATCCTGCAGTATATGCAGAACCAGAACCTGCAAAAGTGAAACCAGGCAAGGAGGCAACAGCAGCATGGTGACGCGACTGATGAGGACATAGACGTCTCACAAAGTATGGGGCCCGGCAATGTGCACATCATGGTGTTAATGGGGCAGGCTCATGCCGTGGATCGCCACTTCTGGGCCCGGGAAACAAGCACAGACTGGTGGGTCCGCATAGTGTTGCAGGTCTGAGACGATTCCCAGTGGCTGTGAAACTTTTGCATGCATAAAGGCATTTTCATGGAACTTTGTGACTTGCTTCCCTCTGCCCTGAAGCACCAGAATACCAAGATGAGAACAGCCCTCACAATTGAAAAGCAAGTGGTGATAGCCCTGTGGAAGCTTGCAATACCAGACAGCTACCAGTCAGTCGGGCATCAATTTGGAGTGGGCAAATCTACTGTGGGGGCTGCTGTGATCCAAGTAGCCAATGCAATCAAAGAGCTGCTGATATCAAGGGTAGTGACTCTGAGAAATGTGCAGGCCATAGTGGATGGCTTTGCTGCAATGGGATTCCCTAACTGTGGTGGGGTGATAGACAGAGCCCATATCCCTATCCTGGCACTGGAGCACCAAGTCAGCAAGTACCTAAACCGAAAGGGGTACTTTTCAATGGTGCTGCAAACAATGGTGGATCACAACGGACGTTTCACCAACATCAACGTGGGATGGCCAGGAAAGGTACATGACGCCCGCATCTTCAGGAATTCTAGTCTGTTTCAAAAGCTGCAGGAAGGGACGTTCTTCCCAAACCAGAAAATTACCATTGGGGATGTTGAAATGCCTATAGTTATCCCAGCCTACCCCTTAATGCCATGGCTAATGAAGCCATACATAGGCAGCCTGGACAGTAGTCAGGAGCTGTTCAACTATAGGATGAGCAAGTGCAGAATGGTGGTAGAATGTGCATTTGGATGTTTAAAAGTGCGCTGGCGCAGTTTACTGACTCAGATAGACCTCAGTGAAACCAATATTCCCATTGTTATTACTGCTTGCTGTGCGCTCCACAATATCTGTGAGAGTAAGGGGGAGATGTTTATGGCTGCGTTAGAGGTTGAGGCAAATTGTCTGGCCGCTCATTACGTGCAGCCAGACAACAGGGCAGTTAGAAGAGTATAGGAGGGAGCTGCGTGCATCAGAGAAGCTTTAAAAACCAGTTTCATGACTGGCCAGGCTACGGTGTGAAAATTCTGTTTGTTTCTCCTTGATGAACCCCCCCCCCCACACACACACACACTCCTGGTTCACTCTACTTCCCTGTAAGCTAACCACCCTCCCCTCCCCCCTTCGATCACCGGTTGCAGAGGCAATAAAGTCACTGTTGTTTCACATTCATGCATTATTTATTAATTCATCACACAAATAGAGGGATAACTGCCAAGGTAGCCTTGGAGGGGTGGGGGAGGAGGGAAACAGTGGGTGGGGTGGAGGAGGAGGGAAGGACAAGGCCACACTGCACTTTAAAACTTAAAAACTTATTGAATCCCAGCCTTCTGTTGTTTGGGCAATCCTCTGGAGTGGAGTGGCTGGGTGGCCAGAGGTCCCCCCCACTGCGTTTTTGGGCATCTAGGTGAGGAGGCTATGGAACTTGGGGAGGAGGGCGGTTGATTACACAGGGGCTGTAGTGGCAGTCTGTGCTCCTGCTGCCTTTCCTGAAGCTCAACCATACACTGGAGCATATGAGTTTGATGCTCCAGCAGCCTGAGCACTGACTCCTGCCTTCTGTCAGCAAGCTGATACCACCTATCATCTTCAGCCCGCCACTTATTCTCTTCAGCCCGCCACCTCTCCTTATGTTCATAGTGTGCTTTCCTGCATGCTGACATTGTCTACCTCCATGCATTCTGCTGTGGTCTGTCAGTGTGGGAGGACAGCATGAGCTCAGAGAACATTTTATTCTGAGTGTATTTTTTTCACCTTCTAATCTTTGCCAGCCTCTGGGAAGGAGAAACACATGCAGCTGGTGGAGGGAAAAAAAGGGAGAGTGGTAGTTAAAAAGACATATTTTAGAGAACAGTAGGTACACTCTTTCACGGTAAACCTTGCTGTTAATATTACATAGCATATGTACTTTTGTTAAAAGGTCGCATTTTGATGGCTTCACCCCTTCCCCTCACTGCATGTCTAATAGCAGGGAACATTTCTGTTCAGCCACAGGCAAACAGCCCAGAAGGAATGGGCACCTCTGAATGTCCGCTTAATAAAACCACCCTATTTCAACCAGGTGACCATGAATGATATCACTCTTCTGAGATAACATAGGGAGATAAAGAACGGATGTTGTTTGAATGCCAGCAAACACCAGGACCATACGCTGCAATGCTTTGTTCTGCAATGATTCCCGACTACATGCTACTGGCCTGCCGTGGTAAAGTGTCCTACCATGGACAATGAAATAAGGCTGCTCTCCCCAGAAACCTTTTGCAAAGGCTTTGGGAGTACATCCAAGAGAGCTTTATGGAGATGTCCCTGGAGGATTTCCGCTCCATCCCCAGACACATTAACAGACTTTTTCAGTAGCTGTACTCACTGTGAATGCCAGGGCAAATCAATCATTAAACACGCTTGCTTTTAAACCATGCTTAATATTTACAAAGGTACACTCACCAGACATCCCTTCTCTGCCTTCAGGGTCCAGGAGCCTGCTTTGGGTGGGTTTGGGGGTTACTGGCTCCAGGTCCAGGGTGAGAAACAGATCCTGGCTGTTGGGGGAACCGGTTTCTCCACTTCCTTGCTGTGAGTTAACTTCAACCTCCTCCTCATCATCATCTTCATCCCCAAAACCCGCTTCCGTGTTGCGTCCTACTCCATTGATGGTTGGGGTACTGGTGGCTGTACCCCCTAGAATACCATGCAGCTCATCATAGAAGTGGCATGTTTGGGGCTGTGACCCGGAACGGCCATTTGCCTCTCTGGTTTTTTCGTAGGCTTGTCTGAGCTCCTTAATTTTCACACGGCACTGCCGCGAGTCCCTGTTATAACCTCTGTCCTTCATGCCCTTGGAGATTTTTTCGAATGTTTTGGCATTTCGTTTACTGGAATGGAGTTCAGCTAGCACAGATTCATCTCCCATACAGTGATCAGATCCCGTACCTCCCGTTCGGTCCATGCTGGAGCTCTTTTGTGATTCTGGGACTCCATGATCACCTCTGCTGATAAGCTCTGCATGGTCATCTGTGCTGATCAGCTCGCAACGCTGGCCATACAGGAAATGAAATTCAAAAGTTCATGGGACTTTTCCTGTCTGCCTGGCCAGTGCATCTGAGTTGAGAGCACTGTCCAGAGTGGTCACAATGGAGAACTCTTGGATAGCTCCCAGAGGCCAGTACTGTTGAATTGCATCCACACTACCCCAAATTCGACCCAGCAACGCCGATTTCAGCGCTAATCCCCTAGTCAGAGCTAGAGTAAATAAATCAATTTTAAGAGCCTGTTAAGTCGAAAAAAAGAGCTTCATCGTGTGGACAGGTGCAGGGTTAAATCGAGGTAATGCTGACAAATTCAACCTAAAATCATAGTGTAGACCAGGCCTTAGCTTACCAGCCCCAAGCCTCTTTAGCCAACAGAACCAAAAGCTCTCTCTCTCACCTCTCCCAGGCAGGGTCACACTGTGCTCACAGGTTACAGATTGGCTTTCTCGCTTTTTGCCTCTGTCTCTCTCTCTGTGTTCTTGTCTGTCCCCAATTTCTGTGTGTTCGCTCTCACCCTCACCACACGAACACCTGGTTACAATACTACATGGTGCTAGTTTTTGGGCAGATTCTATTAGGCCTTGTTTTAAGTGTAGCCCCTTGTGCGTGTGTTACAATTATCTCAAGTGAAAAACAAGTTAAGGTTGCCAACCCTCCCTGACCTGGAGTCTCCAGGAATTAAAGATTAATCTTTAATTAAGATTATGTCATATGATAAAATCTCCAGGAATACATCCAACTAAAATTGGCAACCCTATCAGCTTGAATGAGATTTTTAACTCAGCCTGTAACAAGGTTTAGCCTAATTCCCAACAACTCCCCCCCCCCCAGATTTTAGTTTTGCCCATCATCTTTATGAGGCCTAAAATAGTGACACCCCCACAAACCATCCCAAACAGGGAGAAAAGAAATAACTGAAAAAATTACAAATGATACAAGCTTAAATATTTACATATATACAGTGTCTTTCTGTCAGGATAGTTTCACATTACCAGCATAAAATAATTTTATTCCCACCCAAATCTCTTTTCTCTCTCTGATGGACTTTTTTGAACTACCAAGGAAGGGCCTCTTTCAATCAACTCCTAAGAATGTCTGTTGCTTCTGTGGAATTTGCTGGCTAACGCAGAAACTGCCTATTCTGTTTGAGTAGGACACTCATTACCATCACAACTTTTCCAGCCTCATCTTCTACAGCTACATTCTCAGATTCAGTGGACAGCCAAGATGAAATTCTGTCCCCCTGATAGTGTCTCAAATGGTTCTTATGGATAACTTTGGGTTTAGTCCTCAAACCCAAGGGTATCCTGTAAACCATTTCATGGATTTGGATCAGTACAGTCCAGGCTCCCACCTGTATCCAGTTTAGGGCGCCTACCCTTCTTTCTTCTAGGATTGTGGAACCAGACCAGGCCTCCTCTTTTAAAAATTCCCCCATACGATCTTACATCAGAAAGCCTTTTCATTTTGTCAGAGACTATCCTTGAATTTTCCCTGGCAAAGGTGTGAACATTTTCAATTTTGGATCGTAGGGCTTATACATAATCCAAATGGTCCAAGTCCCTCTGTTCCTCTTCAGGAACTCCACACCAGTGATTTGCTGAGGTCCTTAGCTCATGCTCAAACATATGGAGCGCTGGGATATGCTTTGTACTCTATTAGCCATCAAAAGGAATGGGTTGTGCTGGTGCCACAAAACTAGCCAGCTGAACCCCCAAACTCCTATTGAACCTTCCCACCAGCCCATCAGATCATGGGTGTGCACGGGTGTACAGTAATTTTTCTCAAGAGAATTTAGACTTTTGCTATAATAAGCAGCTACCCTCTCAAGTCGCCTGCATTATTGTGTCACTACTGCCCCCCAAACCATAAGCACTAGCACCTGTGTCCAATATGAAAGGGGGTTTGAAACATGGCGAAGCCAAGACAGGTGCAGTCACAAGAGCCTTTTTCAACTCTGAAAAGGCTACATCATGCCCTGCTGTCCACTGAAATGGTTTCCCTTTCTCACCCAACCTATGCAGTGGTTTGGAAATATTGGCAAATCCACAAATGAACCGTCTGTAATAGGAGCAGAGAACTATAAAACTGTGCACATTTGTGACCGTCTGGGGCATTGGCCAGCTCTGTACAGCCTCAATTTCCTTTTTGTCAGAGGAAATTCCCTCCTTACTAATTGTATGCCCAAGTAGATGAACTCTTTTTGAAAGAGTTGCAAAGTGACCACATTCAGCTTATCATAGATCATTTGTAAATGTTTTAGTTCCTGCTGAACTATTTCAGGATGCATCAGAATATCATCTAGGTCAGTGTTTCTCAAACTGGGGTCGCCACTTGTCTAGGGAAAGCCCCTGGCAGGCCAGGCCGGTTTGTATACCAGCCCCGTCCACAGGTCTGTCCGGTCGCGGCTCCCACTTGCCATGGTTCGCCGCTGCAGGCCAATGGGGGCTGCTGGAAGTGGCAGCCAGTAAGTCCCTCGGCATGTGCCGCTTCCAGCAGCTCCGATTGGCCTGCAGCAGCGAACCGCGGCCAGTGGGAGCCGCAATCAGCTGGACCTGCGCACGGATAGGTAAACAAACCGTCCTGGCCCACCAGGGGCTTTCCCTACACAAGTGGCGACCCCAGTTTGAGAAACACTGATCTAGGTATATGGGCAGGCTGAGAGGGATGTGCCATATAATACATTCTTTTAGCCTCTCAAATGTGGCTAGTGTATTACACAAGCCCAAAGCCATTGCTTTAAATTGCCACAAGTCTTTTCCTGCTGGGAAAGCAGGTTTTTCCCTGTGTTTTGGATCCACTTCCACTTGCCAATACCCACTTTTAAAATCCAGTGTGGGAAGCTAGACTGATTCTGCTACATCTGTCTCATCCCTTTTTGCTACTGGTAACTGGTAAGGTGGCAGTTTAACGGGTTGGTTTCCCCCAATATCACTGTTGTGCTGGATCAATGCAGTACAACCTATATTTCTGTTGGATCTGAAAAACATCTCCCGATTCCTAACCAGAAAGTCTCTTATGCTGTTAGAACAAGCCCAACAGAAACTCTGAGAGCTCAACTTCCTTCTCGTAGTTTTCTTCTATACCAATGGTTCCCAAACTGGGGTTTGTGAACCCCTAGGGGTTCACAAAATGTTACAGGGTGTTCTCAGGAAAGAATTCCCTAATGGTGACCTTGTGCTCTTCAGCTGTCTGGAACTGTTTCTGCTCCTGTCCATGAGCGACAGAAACTCCCTAAAAGTGGGATGGCTACTGGTGTCAAAACAGTGGCTCCTGTGCCACCCCTTCCCCTGGAGCCCAGCCCTTGCCACCCCTTCCCCCTCAAGCTCTTGCCCTCACACTGCCGCTTCACCCCAAGGCCCTGCCCCCGCTCACTCCTCTCCATCCCGTCCCCCATTACGCACCCTTACAGCCAGTAAAAAGGGGGAGGGCATAGCCTTCCCACTTTTAAAACTGATTGGGCCATGGTCCCCTGGTCCCCGCTGTTCTGGTGCCCCTGATCCTATTCCCTCACCTCCACTTGGACCTGCCCCTAGCCAACCTGCTCCCAGGAGCCTCCTGTCTGCTGTGCCGGGGGGGTTGATGTCAGGGTGTCACCATCCCCCTGCCCGTATACCCAGTTTCCACTGAGCTGGGGTGAGGGGACAGGAGTTTGTGCTGCTTCCTCTGGGTCATGAATGGGAGCTGCTGGCCTCTGCTGCTGGGCTGAACAAGCCTTCAGACTAGTGAGTGCTTAAAGTGACTGCGCTGTCTCTCACACTCTCCCAACACACACTCTTTCTCTCTCTGACACACACACACACCACACAAACCCTGTCTCTCCCACATGCCCACTCTCTCAACACACACACACATTATATCTCTGTCACACTGACTCTCTCTCTCACACTCCTCCAGTGCACACTCTGTCTCTCTCTTTCACACACTCTCTCTCACACACTCCCCCCAACACACACTTGTATTATTGTTGTTGTTTTTGTTACTTCTTTGTATTTCCTGTCAAAGTGCACAAGGCACATATACTCTCTGAAATTTTATTCTTTGAAAGTTTGTTAAGGATTACAGTGCTCTTATTTTAGTTTTTTGACTGGTCTGTGCATTTCATAATTTTATTTTTCTTTTATGCTTAAATTTAATTCTTTGAGTAGTGAGTTCTAAAATGCCTAACCTGTCCTGGCTGGAGTAATTATCATTATTACTTTTATTATCACATTGTGCTTTGTCATTCATTATTTATTCATTATAATCCTCCTAGAATGTAAATTTAGCTTGTACTGCCCTTAGAAGTGCTAGTTTAAAAAAAATTGGCTAGACACATAACTTTAGACTTTGTGCAGATGAGGGTAGCTTATTTTCAAATTGTATTTTTAGTTATATCTGTAAAATAACTTTAAAATTCGTATGAAAATAAAGGCAGTTCCAAGCATGATATTAATAGCAATGATGGAGTCAAATGTTAGTGAGTCACATACATGGTTGTGATTGGTAAACATAAATGCTAAAATAATTACAAAAATAAATTCCCTTCTTAATAAAAGAGAAAAAACCCTGAATCACCTATGTTAAAAATAAGTAAATATGTTTTTAGTGGCATGAAAAACAATTGACTACAATAGGGTAGATAATGGCAGTAACAGAGTGTGTCTGTTAGAGAAAGTAAGCCGATTTTAAGATTTTATTGATTTTAATTTATCTCTACTAAAGATAGTGCACAAAGTATCAAACTTGTATTTCTGGTATCTGTGTTAAAGCTTCATTACTGACACCTCAAGGCTTGGAATTGGGAATATTTTGCTGCATTATCTCCTGATTCTTCTAAATTTATATATAAACTTAAAATGTAGCCTTAATTGAAGTTTGTATATATTTTTTTCTTCTTTTATATAGGAATTAGACAGTGTCCGTGTCAGCTAATTCATAAGTTATTATCCACAAAAAAACCTAGAGTTTTCAGGTGCCTAAGTAGCTCCTGGAATCACAGTTAAAGTTGCTCCCCATCCCTCAAAATCCAAAATGGTGCCCTTGGTGAGCCAGGAGTGGCCAGTGAGGGCTGGGGGAGGGCCATGGGCTCTGGCAAGATGCAACCCCTGTATGACAGAACAAAACCCGCCTTGAGCCACATGCCGAGTGCCAGGCACCACAAGCCACAGCAGCAGCACAGAAGTAAGGGTGCCCATACACCATATACCATGCTATCCTCACTTCTGCACTGCTCCTGGCAGTGCTGTTGCCTTCAGAGCTGGGTGCCAGCCCAGCAACCACTGCTCTCCAGCCACCCAGACAGTGCTTAATTTGTGCTGAGGCTGAACTTCAGCACCTCTTTCAATGCAAATTAAGCACTGTGGGGAGGCAGCGGGGCCTGGAGGTGATGGGGAGGAGGGTGGTTAAGAGCCCAAACAGCCTGTGGGGACTAGGAGTGATGGGAGGAAACCAAAATACAGGTTCACCCAAGGTGCCATTTTCCCTAAGGCCAGTCCTGCCTGAGGCTTTAGCTATGCCCCGAGGAAAAAAGAAAGCCCCTTCAGAAAAGGAGCGTTCTTTTCTCAGTGGAAGGAAGGCTAAAAGCTTCAGTTTATCAACCCCCTCACACATATACAAACCACCCCATTCAACTATAAAAGCGAAACTAGTAAAGTACAAGGAACAGGCAAGGTAAGTAGCTGTGCAAGCTCACCTGTCTCAGGCCCAGGTGGTTGACAAGGAACTGTGGGTGGTCTGTCTGTCATGGCCCTTTATACCACTGGTGTGGGGTACAAGAGTAGCTAGGGTGTATGCGGAGACCAAATGTGCATGGCTGCTGAAAATCTCCAATCGAAAGCGCATGAGGGCATCCACACTTCAAGTGGATCACTCATAGGGACATTACTCAAAGAAGGAAGTTTTAACTCAACCCATAGCAAGGTTTAACCCAGCTCACAACAGTGTTATACCCTGGAAATGAAAGGTTTCATTATGAAAAGCAAGTCTGAAAAATGGTATTGTGATATTTCATATTTATTGATTCTTGTTGACTTCCAGATAAAATCTGCTCACATTACAAGTAAAATGATGGGGGGATTTCTAACCTGCAGCTCTGTGGACTTAACCCGGGTTCTGAAAGGCAAGCTGGGTTCTTTTCTTGTCCTGTATCATCAACGGTATAGATTTTGCAAGCCCAATAATGTCCTTGGCTACAGTGCCATTGTCTTTACTGGATTTCCATGGTCCCGTAATTGGAACTGAGTAAACTTTTCTGTAATTGGAACTGAATAAATCTCTCTTGATTCACAAGAAGGACTAGAATCCAGCTCACATTCTCGGCTGTGTTTATCCCTGCAGAGATAATAAGATTAATAAAATCTTGTTTTTGTCACCGAAGAAAACAAATTTGGTTTTGAATACCCATAGCAAAGATTCAAAGTAAGACAGTGCCTTTTTTACACAGTCACTTTTCAGAACAGAACCATAGTTTAAAGCCTAAGAAAAGGCTGGGGGTAGCATCTTGTGTGGTGCCCATCCACTAAATGCATGGAAAGAAAAATGTATGCTTGGACATGGATGCTATATTAGAAAGAAATATATTTTAATTCTACCTAGTTCAGGACCACAATGTAAACTATGAGAATAAGGATATTTTAGCCCACATAATTAGCTGAACAGCCTCCCATATGTCACACTATTGAGCTACTGGTGACTCATAATAGCTATGGTGTATAACAATTACTGCCTCATTTTAGAATATTTTGCCAGTTGTACTTTACAGTATGTTGAACATTATGCCTAATATTTTGAAATGAATTTTTTAAAAGAAAAGAGTCTGAGAGGCCCACCACCCCTTCTAATTCATACTGGTGCTACTACCTCACCATACAAAACTTCACTCAGGTGCTCCAGGAAGCTACTGTTTGAGGTGGCAGAAGTACTGGTGTCAGAGAGGCATGTGCTACATAATTTTTTATGGGCACTCACAAGAAAACTGGAGGGAAAGATTCTCTGTCCCACCAGGTAGAAAAGTAGGACAAAGGAGCTGCATCATAGGTGTGCGTGAGGCCCCTTCAGAGACTTTTTTATTTTAAAGACAATGTCCTTCCAGCCTAGGCTTTGGAGGTAAGGAGCATGGTTCCTACAGTTTTTCTGCTGAACAGAATGAACTATTTTGAGTAAGAGGTAGGACAGGAGAGACTGAGTTGTATTAACAAGAACTGCTTTTAGCTACTTTTTAAATTAAAAAAAATAAATTTAATTGGGATGAGCTGTACAGCAGAGTCACTGAGTTACTCCTACCACTGGAGTAACACAGTAGACTGGTCTCATACTGAATATACTGTAATGAGGCAGGAAGACTTTTCATGTTTCAGCTAGTTATGGAACAATGGTGAATTGGTTTCCTTATCCCCTTTCACAATTACATAGTACAGGGTGAAGGACCTGGCTAAAACTGAAAGTGCCAGATCTCCAGCTGCTGCATTCAGTGCATCAGGGCAAGCCGGGGCATAGGTAGACTAAGGTCTTGGGAGGTAGAGAGGGCTGAGGATCTGAGTGACAAAATTTTTACAAAAAGCCAGTGATTTCTCTACAAATGGACTGGCCAAATAGCCAAATGTTTGACAGTTTCATTCTGAATGCTTTCCTCTGTGAAATATAGGCACAAGGGGCCTCCAATACTCACAAAATATATTAAATAGTGAAATAAAATTGACAGAATCTCATCAAGTTAGCACTAAAACTAATTTTGTGAAAGGGTGAAAGGGTAAAGTTAATTTTTATTCCTGTGTCCCACAGGAAATATCACACATGATCTTATTTATTGGGAAAAGCAAAGTGTGGCCATTGTTTGAAACTACACTTACAGAGAAACCTTGCTTCTTGGATTTGATCTTGCTGGCTTCGGATTTCTTTTGCTCTGGCTTCTTCTTACTAGAGAAATGGAATAGAAAGTGCCATTTGTCATTTTCACCTGTCAATTATTAACTCAACAGTCATAGCATTTATCTTTATACTGCATTACTTTACACTCTGATATCAAAATAACAAGGAAAAGACGGTTACTCACCTTTGTAACTGTTGTTCTTCGAGATGTGTTGCTCATATCCATTCCAGTTAGGTGTGCGCGCTGCGCGTGCACGTTCGTCGGAAGATTTTTACCCTAGCAACTCCGTTGGGCCGGCAGGTCGCCCCCTAGAATGGCGCCAGCATGGCGCCTGATATATACCCCTGCCGGCCCGCCCACTCCTCAGTTCCTTCTTGCCGGCTACTCCGACAGTGGGGAAGGAGGGCGGGTGTGGAATGGATATGAGCAACACATCCAGAAGAACAACAATTACAAAGGTGAGTAACCATCTTTTCTTCTTCGAGTGATTGCTCATATCCATTCCAGTTAGGTGAATCCCAAGCCTTATCTAGGCGGTGGGGTCGGAGCGAGAGGTCGCGGCGTGTAGCACTGCGGAGCCAAAGGCCGCGTCATCTCTGGACTGCTGGACCAGGGCACAATGGGAAGCGAAGGTATGAACGGAGGACCAGGTCGCTGCCCTACAGATATGCTGGATGGGCACGTGGGCAAGGAAAGCTGTTGATGACGCTTGAGTCCTGGTAGAGTGCGCAGTCACGTGACCCAGAGGAGTACGAGCCGCGTCATAGCAGGCTCGGATACAGGACGTTACCCATGAGGAGATTCTTTGAGAGGAAACCGGTAACCCCTTGGCCCGTTCCACTACTGCCACAAAGAGTTGGGGGGTTTTGCGTAACGGCTTGGTTCTCTCTATATAAAAAGCAAGCGCTCGACGGACGTCCAGTGAGTGAAGCTGCTGCTCCCTGCCAGACGAGTGGGGTTTTGGGAAAAAGACAGGGAGAAAGATGTCCTGGTTGACATGAAAGGTTGAGACCACCTTGGGGAGAAAGGCTGGGTGCGGTCTCAGCTGGACCTTGTCCCTGTGGAACACTGTATAGGGGAGATCTACGGTGAGAGCCCGGAGCTCCGATACCCGTCTGGCTGAGGTGATGGCCACCAGAAAGGTAGTCTTCCAGGAGAGATAGAGCAGGGAGCAAGTCGCTAATGGCTCAAACGGAGGGGACATGAGCCGGGTGAGAACTAGGTTCAGGTCCCAGGTAGGGGTAGGGCGTCGAACCTGGGGGTAGAGAAGCTCCAATTCTTTAAGGAATCTCGTCACCATAGGGTAAGAGAACACCGATCGGCCATCCTCCCCTGGGTGAAAGGTGGAGATGGCTGCCAGATGAACCCGAAGAGATGATATCGCCAGGCCCTGCTCCTTAAGGGACCAGATGTAGCCTAAGATAATGGCAACAGAGACCTCAGCAGGAAGGAAACTGTGTTCCGCACACCAGCAGGTGAAGCGCTTCCATTTCGCTGAATAAGTCGCTCTGGTGGAAGGCTTCCTGCTTCCCAGGAGCACCTGCCGCACTGGGGTAGACTAACGGAGCTCGGACCGGGTCAGCCACTCAGGAGCCACGCCGTGAGGTGCAGGGATTGCAGGTCTGGGTGACGTAGCCTGCCGTGGTCCTGGGTGATCAGGTCCAGGTGAAGGGGCAGGCGGACAGGGTCGGTTAGAGACAGCAACATGGAGTACCAATGTTGCCTGGGCCACACTGGAGCTATCATGATCAAGCGGGCCCTGTCCCTGCGCACCTTCAGAAGGACCCTGTGGATGAGGGGAATGGAGGGAATGCGTAGAACAGATGCGTCGTCCAGGGGATAAGGAAGGCATCTGCTACCGAACCTGGTCCCCGGCCGTGAAAGGAGCAGAACATCTGGCATTTCCTGTTCCCTCGGGACGTGAAGAGGTCCATCCGGGGACATCCCCACCTCTGGAAGAGCGAAAGGGCAACGTCCGGGCGAAGGGACCACTCGTGGGAAAGGAAGGATCTGCTCAGATGATCCGCCAGCGTGTTCCGAACCCCGGGAAGGTAGGATGCGATGAGGTGAATGGAGTGGGCTATGCAGAAGTCCCAGAGCCTCACGGTCTCCTGACACAGGGCAAAAGACCTCGTGCCGCCCTGCTTGTTGATATAATACATGGTAGTTGTGTTGTCGGTGAATACCGAGACCCAGCGACCTTGAAATTGAAGATGGAATGTTTGGCAAGCAAGGCGGACTGCCCTCAGCTCCCGTACGTTGATGTGGAGGGCTAATTCGTGAGGTGACCACCGACCTTGTGTCCGTAGGGTTCCGAGATGGGCCCCCCAACCTAGATCTGAGGCGTCTGTTGTCAGGGACATCGAAGGCTGGGGCGGATGGAACGGCAGCCCTGCACATACCACGGACTGGTCCAGCCACCACCTCAGGGAACCTAATATGTCCTGGGGAACGGTAACAACCGCGTCCAGAAGGTGCCGGGCCGGACGGTACTGACTGATGAGCCAGGACTGGAGGGGCCTCATGCGAAGCCGCGCTTACTGTGTGACAAACGTGCAAGCCGCCATGTGGCCCAATAGAGTTAGGCATGTGCATATGGAGGTCAAGGGTGCTGTCTGCAGTCGTCGTATAATGGCCGTCAAGGTCTGGAACCTTGATAGAGGAAGAACGGCTCTGGCCAGAGTCGAGTCCAGAAGGGCTCCGATAAACTCTATCCTCTGAGTAGGGATTAGCGTTGACTTTTCTATATTGAGGATGAGACCCAAGTTCTCGAAGAGACTGCTGACCATGCGGATATGGCTGAGGACTTGTGCCTCTGATAACCCCCGAATCAGCCAGTCGTCGAGGTACGGAAATACATGTATGCGGCTGCGATGGAGGTGGGCGACGACTACAGCTATACATTTGGTGAACATCCTCGGGGCAGTGGAGAGGCCGAACGGGAGGACTGCGAACTGATAGTGGCAGCGGTTGATCACGAACCGAAGGAACCATCTGTGCGGCGGGAAGATGGCTATATGAAAGTATGCATCTTGCATGTCGAGGGCAACGTACCAGTCTCCAGGATCCAAGGATGGGATAATGGTCCCCAAGGATACCATACAGAACTTCAACTTCATGACGTATCTGTTGAGTTCGCGCAGGTCGAGGATAGGCCTGAGGCCTCCCTTGACTTTGGGGATCAGAAAGTAACGGGAGTAAAACCCTTTGCCCCACTCGGCATCTGGAACCTCCTCTACGGCTCCTTTGTCGAGGAGCATCCACACCTCCTGAAGGAGGAGTTGCTCGTGAGAGGGGTCCCTGAAGAGGGACGAAGGAGGGGGGCGGGAGGGAGGGCGCGAAACAAACTGCAGATGGTACCCAGCTTGTAATGTGCGTAAGACCCAACGGTCTGATGTCAGTCGGGACCACGCCAGGAGGAAAAACGAAAGACGGTTGGAGACGGGCAGGAACGGATCCGGGAGGGAAACTGATGCAGCGCCCTCGGGCGCACCTTCAAAATGAAGGCTTTGGGCCAGAAGGAGCCTTGGAGGAGCCCTGGTTTTGCCCCCCTTGGTTGCCCGATTGTCTACGCTGGCCATTCCTACTTCGGCGTCTGGCAAAGTCCTGCCTCTGGCGAGGTTGAGGGTAGGGCTGGCGCTGCTGTTGAGGCCGGAAGGGTCTGCGCTGGGTGATTGGCGTATGCATCCCCAAGGAGCGCATAATGACCCTATTGTCTTTAAGGCTTTGCAGCCTGGGGTCAGTCTTGTCCGAAAACAGGCCCTGGCCTTCAAACGGGAGGTCCTGTATGGTGTATTGGAGCTCCGGAGAAAGACCAGAGGCCTGTAGCCAGGAAATTCGGCGCATGGTCACGCCAGAAGCCAGGGTCCTGGCGGCCAAATCTGTGGCATCGAGAGATGCTTGCAGGGAAGTTCGTGCCACCTTCTTGCACTCATCATGGATCGCCATAAATTCCTGATGTGCATCTTGTGGAAGCAACTCCTTAAATTTGTCCGCTGCCGCCCAGGTGTTGTAAGTGTAGCGGCTAAGGAGAGCTTGTTGATTGGACACCTGAAGTTGGAGAGCGCCCACAGAATAGACTTTTCGGCCAAGCAGGTCCACGCACCTCGCTTCTTTAGACTTCGGTGCCGGGACCTGTTGGCCGTGACGCTCCCTCTCGTTCACAGATTGTATGACGAGGGAGCACGGGGGTGGGTGGACATAGAGATAGTCATACCCTTTCGAGGGCACCATGTATTTGCGTTCCACGCTGCGTGCCGCGGGGGGAACTGATGCCGGTGACTGCCAGATGGTAGTGGCATTGGCCTGAATGGTCCGTATAAAGGGAAGGGCAACACGAGTGGGTGCATCTGCAGACAATATGCTCACACCGGATCCTCAATTTCTGAGACCTCCTCGGCCTGTAAATTCATGTTTTGCACCACGCGCCGGAGGAGGTCTTGATGCGCTCTGAGGTCGAGCGGAGGAGGGCTGGTGGATGTTATTCCAGCCACTGCCTCATCCAGGAAGGATGATGAGGAGACACCCGGCAGGAGCGGATCTGCAGGATGCTCTGTCTGGAGCAATGTTTCCGGCTCTGGAGGGAGGTCAGGATCCCGCTGGTGAGACAATCTCTCCTCTGCAGGGGACGGGGGAGGACGAGACAATGTGGCCTCCGGAGCCCTGTGCTCTGATGTTGTTGGATGTGGGAGAACCTGCTGCTGCCCTTGGGCTTGATGATATGCCCAGGGGGTCCAGAAGCCCCACTGCTGTGGTCCATGCTCCTGAGGAGGGGGATCCTGGAAGAGAGCAGCAGGCCTGTCAGTGTCCATAGCATATGCGCTGTCTGTTTGAGTGGAGACAGACGGCTGTCGGGATGGCCAAGGTAGAGCCAAACGGGACTGATATGGGTCCCTCGCTCTAGACGATGGCGACCTCCTTGGTGCCGGGGACCGGTGCCGGGAGTCATACCGGTGCCGGGATCGAGACCGGCACCTACTACCAGCGCGGTTCTGGGAGGTCGACCGGGATGTTGAAAGCCGACGATGGGAGCGGCTTCTGGAATCTCGGTGACAGTAGCGGTGGCTCGAGCCAGAGCGGTGCCGGGAGTATCGGGACCGCCGTGAAGAGGACCGGTGCCGCGAGTACGACCGGTACCGCAGTGGAGAGCGGTGCCGGGACTGCAAGCGGCGTCCCGACCAAGATCGTCCACGGTGCCGGGATCTTGATGGGGATCGGTGCCGGCTTGGTGAACCCGGAGATGGAGCTCGCATGGCCGTAGGCTTGCCCTTTGACTGCAGAACCCACACCGGAGGCACCGAGGGTTGAGGTAGCGTAGGCTCAGTCAAAGCAATCAGGTCCCAAACTGAAGCAAATGACTCCAGCATCGAGGGAACCACTAGCTCGACCCCGGATTTTATGTGGGAGCTGTGAGGGACCGGACTTGACGGACCTCCCGGGCCCGGAGTCGACGGAATCCCTGGCATCGGTGCCGCGGCAGTAGATGGTGCCGGATGGTCCGTCCGCATCTGCTTGGCTGGAGTGGCAGACGTCGAAGGCCTTGCTTCGGGGCCCGGTGCCGGGGAAGGCCGGTGCCGGAGAGGAACCAGCGCTCGGCGTCAAGGCTGGAGGATTAAGCGCTGCTTTCATTAAGAAGGTCTTTAAGTGCTGATCCCTCTCCTTTTTTGTTCTTGGCTTAAATGCCTTACAGATGCGGCACTTTTCAGAGATATGCAATTCCCCAAAGCACTTCAGGTAGGTGTCGTGGGGATCGCTCGTTGGCATCGGCTTCTTGCAGGCCGAGCACTGTTTAAACCCTGGCGAACTGGGCATGGGCCCGGCGCCGGGCGCGGGGGAGGGCTAGAGCCCAAGCCCACTAACTATATACAACAAGTACTACAACTAACAATTAATACTAAAAACTCTAACTCCAACTATAACTATATACAACTATTAGAACAACTAGACAATGGAGAGCTAGGGACGTGGAGGACAGCTATGCCATGCTCCACAGTTCCAACGACTGACACGGCGGTAAGAAGGAACTGAGGAGCGGGCGGGCCGGCAGGGGTATATATCAAGCGCCATGCCGGCGCCACTCTAGGGGGCGACCTGCTGGCCCACTGGAGTTGCTAGGGTAAAAATTTTCCGACGAACGTACACGCACGGCGCGCACACCTAACTGGAATGGATATGAGCAATCACTCGAAGAAGTAATGTTATTCTCATACTTAGAATGTCAAGTGTTGAACTTTATTTCTTAGTTTCACTGTTACTGTGGAAGATAAAAGAGAAGTGTAAGTAACTGTCAGCAAGTTTAGGCACCACATGTAATTTTTCCTATGCCTAATGGACTCCAAAGTCTTGCCTCTCATAGAATGGGATGCTTTTGTTTTTTTGTTATAAGAATAAAAAAAAATTCTTGGTAGAGAAGAAATATGGTTGTGTGTGTGTGTGTAAATGTAGTGACTGCACAAGCCAAGAGAGTTCTCTCTGCTCTATCTGAGCATCTAAGAGGCACCCAACAAAAAGTGCCATCAAAGAAGACAAGCAATTACTGCCTCCAGAAACCTGAAGTTATCTCCTGAAGGTGCATGAGCAACCTGCAATTTGGATCCGGGTGGTGCTGGAAAACTGGAGCCTCAACTAAGAGATAAAGCTGAAGAAAAATGAAATTGGTGGGGGTGGTTGCTGGATGGCATTTATGGGATAGGAGAGACTTTACAGCCCCACACCCCTCTAACTAACCACGGAGCCCTCCATTTCCAGAAGTGTAGCTACTTCCCACTCAATCCCCTAATTAATCTTTTAAAAACTTGGTTCCAGCCTCAGTTCTTTCCTATCTCTCAAAAGAATCATAGACTATCAGGGTTAGAAGGTCATCTAGTCCAATCCCCTGCTCAAAGCAGGCCTAATCCCTAGACAGATTTTTACTCCAGTTCCCTAAATGGCCCCCTCAAGAATTGAACTCACAAGCCTGGGTTTAGTAGGCCAATGCTCAAACCACCAAGCTATCCCTCCCCCCATAATAAATGAAAGCTGTTGAAGCCATTCTCTTATCCTGCTCTGTTTTACCCCATTTCCCCTCCAGTGGTAATTCCAGCTAATTCTCAAAGCCCTCACTTTCCCAATTTCCTCCAATTTATTAGATTTGCTCCCCAACATACCACACAGCCTAACAAATTCTTCCCAGTTACCTCCTACAGCAAGCCACAGCTGGAGAGATAGCAGAGGATTGCAAAAAGGACAAATATAGTACCCATCTATAAAAAGGGGAATTATAAACCAGTCATCTTAACTTCAGTACCCAGAAAGATAATGGAGCAAATAATCAATCTAATATCCTTCTGAGACAGGGTAATAAGCCTTGTGGATGGGGGAGAAGCAGTAGATATGCCTCAAGCAGCCCCCCCCCAAAAAAAGCCACAATCGCAATCTGCGACAATTCAGCGGAAGGTCCTTAGCTCCGGGCAGGAGTGAGGGTCCCTCCGCTGAATTGCCGCTGAATACCTGAAAGTGCCGCCCCGCTCCAGAGTGGCCGCCCCAAGCAGCTGCTTGATAAGCTGGTGACTAGAGTCGGCCCTGCTTAGGACATAGGGGCTCAGATCTCTTTTTGTTTTGTCAGTGTCGGTGTCCTGCAGAGAGCAGAGCAGCAATTGACAAAACTTTCTCTAAGTATCTTGTATATTTCTCCCCAACAACCATGAGTGAAGTTAACAAGGATGCCAGAAATAGCCCCGAATCCCTCCACCCAGCGAACAGCTAAGTTTAAACTGTTCTTATGCAGGCAGCAGGCTACCTGGGAAATCTTCTCCCTCAGCCAGTCTCCCTGCTACAAGCTAGAGGGGAGCCCCTGCAGCCCCTGCTGAGTGCAGGGGTTGGGGGAAGCACTGAGCCTAGCCCTGTCGGCAGCCTGGCTGGAGGAGGAGGGAGGAGAGAAACAGATGTGACAGTGAGTTTTCCCCTTCCACAGACTTTTATTAGCTCTGGATGTAAGCTCTGTGGCCAACTGGCTATTGTATTCTGCCCCTACCTTGGTCTCACCATCCTCCCTCCCCAACAACTCTGAGTGAAATTAACAAGGATGCCAGAAATAGCCCCGAATCCCATGGTTCAGACCACAGACTGAATGTTCAAACTGTTCTTATGCAGGCAGCAGGTGACCTCGGGAGGCTTCTCCCTCAGTCTGTCCCCCTGCTCCCTGCTACAAGCTAGAGGGAAGCCCCTGCAGCCCCTGCTGAGTGCAGGACTTGGGGGAACGTGGCGCCTAGACCTGTCCGTAGCCTGGCTGGAGGAGGAGGAGGATGGAGGACAAGGAGAAAAATGTGACAGTGAGTTTTCAGTTTTTCAGGTTTATTCCAATAGTAAAGTTTTATTACAGACAAGACTGGTAGTAGTAATAGTAGCTTTATTTTCTATATTTAAGTCATGCAGTGGGAGGGATCCATGAAGTATGTAGGAGAGGTGGGTTGCTTGTGTTTGGACGGTATGGGTAAGAAATGCAACTTACTTCCACTCCTGGCCCCACTCCTTCCCTCTGAGGCACCGCCCCTTCCGGGGGAGGGAGGGCGGGGAGAGTAGGACTCGTACCAGTAAAGGCTGTATTTTATTTTCACCCCTGGCTGGACCCCCGCTTTACCTCCTGCAGCAGGGCATGGGCTCTTATTTCCCCTGCCCCGCCCTATCCGCCCCATGTTGTCACCGTTATTTTTAGTAAAAGTCAGGGACAGGTCATGGGCTTCTGTGAATTTTTGTTTAGTGCCCATGACTTCCCCCAGACTTTTACTAAAAATTACCATGACAAAATTTTAACCTTATTCATTAATGATTTAGCTAGTGGCACAGAGAGAACACTTATAAAATCTCTTTCTGCCCTGCCACCCCCACCAACATGATACAGTTCTGCGGCGATCTGGAAGCCTACTTCCGCCGTCTCCAACTCAAAGAATACTTTCAGGACAACACTGAACAGCGCACTGATACACAGGTACCCTCCCACCAACAGCACAAGAAGAAGAACTCCACATGGACTCCTCCTGAGGGTCGAAATAACAGTCTGGACCTATACATTGAATGCTTCCGCCGACGTGCACAGGCAGAAATTGTGGAAAAACAACATCGCTTGCCTCATAACCTAAGTCATGCAGAACACAATGCCATCCACAGCCTCAGAAACCACCCAGACATTATCATCAAAGAGGGTGATAAAGGAGGTGCTGTTGTCATCATGAACAGGTCTGACTACCAAAAGGAGGCTGCCAGACAACTCTCCAACACCAAATTCTACAGGCCACTTCCCTAAGATCCCACTGAGAATACACTAAGAAACTGCAACATCTACTCAGGACACTCCCTACACTAACACCAGAACAAATCAACATTCCCTTAGAGCCCTGACCAGGGTTATTCTATCTACTAACCAAGATCCACAAACCCAGAAATCCTGGGTGCCCCATCATCTTGGGCATTGGCACTCTCACTGAAGGACTGTCTGGATATGTGGACTCTCTACTCAGATCCTATGCCACCAGCACTCCCAACTATCTCCGTGACACCACTGATTTCCTGAGGAAACTACAATGCATTGGTGACCTTCCAGAAAACACCATCCTAGCCACCATGGATGTAGAGGCTCTCTACACGAACATCCCACACACAGATGGAACACAAGCTGTCAGGAACAGTATCCCTGATGATGGTACACCACAACTGGCTGCTGAGCTCTGTGCCTTTATCCTCACACACAACTATTTCAAATTTGATGACAATATATATCTCCAGATCAGTGGCACAGCTATGGGCACCTGCATGGCCCCACAGTATGCCAATATTTTTATGGCCGACCTGGAACAACGCTTCCGCAGCTCTCGTCCACTCACGCCCCTTCTCTACCTACGCTACATTGATGACATCTTCATCATCTGGACCCATGGGAAGGAGTCTCTGGAAAAATTCCACCACGATTTCAACAGCTTCCACCCCACCATCAACCTCAGCCTGCACCAATCTACACGGGAGGTCCACTTCCTAGACACCACGGTGCAAATAAGTGATGGTCACATTATCACCACCCTATACCAAAAACCTACCAACCGCTATGCCTACCTTCATGCCTCCAGCTTCCATCCCGGGCACATCACACGATCCATTGTCTACAGCCAAGCACTGAGGTACAACTGCATCTGCTCTAACCCCTCAGACAGAGACCAACACCTACAAAATCTCCACCAAGCATTCTCAAAACTACAATACCCGCACGAGGAAATAAGGAAACAGATCAACAGAGCCAGACGTGTACCCAGAAGCCTCCTACTGCAAGACAAACCCAAGAAAGAAACCAACAGGACTCCACTGGCCATCACATATAGTCCCCAGCTAAAACCCCTCCAACACATCATCAGGGATCTACAGCCCATCCTGGACAATGATCCCACACTTTCACAGGCCTTGGGTGGCAGGCCAGTCCTCGCCCACAGGCAACCTGCCAACCTGAAACATATTCTCACCAGTAATTGCACACCGCACCATAGCAACTCTAGCTCAGGAACCAATCCATGCAACAAACCTCGATGCCAACTCTGCCCACATATCTACACCAGCGACACCATCACAGGACCTAACCAGACCAGCCACACCATCACCGGTTCTTCACCTGCACCTCCACCAATGTAATATATGCCATCATATGCTAGCAATGCCCCTCTGCTATGTACATCGGCCAAACTGGACAGTCGCTACGGAAAAGGATAAACGGACACAAATCAGATATTAGGAATGGCAATATACAAAAACCTGTAGGAGAACACTTCAACCTCCCTGGCCATACTATAGCAGACCTTAAGGTGGCCATCCTGCAGCAAAAAAACTTCAGGACCAGACTTCAAAGAGAAACTGCTGAGCTTCAGTTCATCTGCAAATTTGACACCATCGGTTCAGGATTAAACAAAGACTGTGAATGGCTTGCCAATTACAAAACCAGTTTCTCCTCCCTTGGTTTTCACACCTCAACTGCTAGAACAGGACCTCATCCTCCCTGATTGAACTATCTCATTATCTCTAGTTTGCCTGCATATATATACCTGCCCCTGGAAATTTCCACTACATGCATCTGACGAAGTGGGTATTCACCCGTGAAAGCTCATGCTCCAAAACGTCTGTTAGTCTATAAGGTGCCACAGGACTCTTTGCTACTTATAAAATTTGTGAACAATACCAAACTGGGAGGGATTACAAGGGCTTTGGAGGACAGGATTAGAATTAAAAATGAACTTGACAAACTGGAGAAATGGTCTGAATTAAATAGCATGAAATTCATTAACAACAAATGCAAAGTGTTACACTTAGAAAGGAATAACTAATTGCACAAATACAAAATGGGAAATTACTAGGAAGGAGGACTGCAGAAAAGGATCTGGGATTATAGTGTATCACAGTGGTTTTCAAGACTCCTGGGAGACTGCAGGCTACACCTAAGATATCCAAAGAGGTCTGCACCTCCATTTGAAAATTTTTAGGGGTCTTCAAATGAAAAAAGGTTGAAAACCACTGGCATATCACAAACTAAATATGACTAAAAAATGTAATACTATTGCAAAAAAACATGAACATTATTCTGGGATATTTTAGCAGGAGTGTTGTAAGCAAGACAAGGCCTCAAACTTGAGTACTGTGTTCAGTTCTGGGCTCCACACTTCCAGAAAGATGTGGAAAATTGGAGAAGGTCAGAGAAGAGCAACGAAAATTATTAAAGGTCTAGAAAACGTGATCCATGAGGAATGATGGAAAGAAATTGTTTGTTTAGTCTGGAGAAGAGAAGACTGAGGGTGGACATGATAACAGTCCTCAAGTACATAAAAGGTTGTTATAAAGAAGAGGATGATAAATTGTTCTCCTTAACCACTGAGGACAGCACAAGAAGTAATGGGCTTAAATTGCAGCAAGGGAGATTTTGGTTAGACATTAGGAAAAAATTCCTAACTGTAAGGTTAGTTAAACACTGGAGGAAATTACCTAGGGAGGCTGTGGAATCTCCATCATTGGAGAGTTTTACAAACAGGTTAGACAAACACCTGTCAGGGATGGTTAAATAATATTGAGTCCTGCCTCTGTGCAGGGGACTGGACTAAATGACTTACCGCGGTTCTTTCCAGTTCTACACTACTATGATTCTATGTTAATCTAGGAATGCCCAGATGGTAAGTATGCTAGGACAAAAGCTGGATGAATGGTTAGGATTTACTGGACTCCAGAGATTTCTTCACATAACAACCCAGAAACTGAGCAAGTAGAATTGCTGCTTCTTCAAGGAGCTTTCTTGCAAATTTGAAGGAACGGCGATAGCAAGAAATTAGTGTTCTTTTACCCCTGGAATATGAAATAGCACTGCTAAGGTCAAACATAGAGTTAAGGAGTCTGTTTATAAAGAAGACCCAGGATTCCATCCAGGGAGGGAAGTCTGAAATATCAAGTTCAACACTTGCTTTGAAGCTGTGGTTAAGGAAGCTTAAAAAAGATAATCTGAAGCTGTTCAAGATGTGGAGCCAAGTCATGATGCTTTTCAGTTCCTACTGAGTATACTGTACAGTACTAATGCAGCTTCCAAATGTTTAGAGCCCTATTGAGCAAAGTAAAAACTTCTTGAGGAATTACCAGTGACCCCTGATCTTTCTAGGTTGCTTCTTGTCCTTCCTGCCTCCCTTCTGCTTATGGCTCATCGTTTGCTTTCTTTTTTATGTCCTCATTCTTCTATCTCTTCTGTACCATACCTCCATTTAAAACAATATATATAGAAAGAGAATTCCTTGCTCTTCCGAATAATTCATTAATGTTGTGCAGTACTTTGATTATATAAAGGGTTATGCAAATACTTGTAAATATTCTCTCCCCAGTGAAATTATTTAAAAGACAATAAAATCTGCTGGGTGCTTAATTTACATCAGAATGGTCACACTGGGTCAGACCAATGGTCCATCCAGCCCAGTATCCTGTCTTCCAACAGTGGCTAGTATCAGATGTTCAGGAAATGAACAGAACAGGGTAATTTTCAAGTGATCCATAGTTCAATCCCAGCTTCTGGCAGTCAGAGGTTTAGGGACACCCTGCACATAGGGTTGCATCCCTGATCACCTTGCCTAAGAGCCACTGATGGACCTGCCCTCCATGAACTCATCTAATTCTTTTCTGAACCCAGTTATACTTTTGGCCTTCCAAACATCTCTTGGCAATGAGTTTCACAGGGTGACTGTGCACTGTGTGAAAAAGTACTTCCTTATGTTTGTTTAAACCTCCTGCCTATTAATTTCATTGGTTCTTGTGTTATGTGAAAGGGTAAATAACACTTCCTTATTCACTTTCTCCGCACCATTCATGATTGTATAGACCTCTCCTTAGCTGTCTCTCCTAAGCCCCCGTTTTTAAAATCTCTCCTTATATGGAAGCTATTCCATACCCCTAATCACATTTGTTGTCCTTCTCTGTACTTTTTCCAATTCTAATGTATCTATTTTGAGAAGGGCTGCCCAGAACTGCACTCAGTATTCAAGGTGTGGGTGTACCATGTATTTGTATAGTGGCATCATATTTTTTATCTCTTTCCTAGTGGTTCCTAACATTCTGTTAGCTTTTTTGACTGCCGCTGCACATTGAGCAGATGTTTTCGGAGAACTATCCACAGAGAATGACTCCAAGACCTCTTTTTTGAGTGGCTACAACTATTGTAGACTCCATCACCTTGTAGGTATAGTTGGGGTTATGTTTTCCAATATGCATTACTTTGCATTTCTCAACACTGAATTTCACTTACCATTTTGTTGCCCCAACACTGAGTTTTGTGAGATCCCTTTGCAACTCTTCAGTCAGCTTTGGACTTAACTATTTTGAATAATTTTGTATTGTCTGCAACTTTTGCCACACCTCACTATTTACCTCTTTTTCCAGCTCAACACAGGTCCAAGTAAAGATCCTTGGGGACCCTGCTATTTATCTCTGTCCACTATGAAAACTTGCTATTTATTCCTTCCCTTTATCTATTAACCAGTTAGTGATCCATGAGAGAACCTTGCCTCTTATTCCATGGCTGCTTACTCTGCTTAAGACCCTTTAGTGAGGGACCTTGTAAAAGGTTTTCTGAAAGTCTAAGTACACTATAGCCACTGGATCACTCTTGTCCATATTTGTTGACATCCTCAAATAATTCTAGGCGAGACAGGATTACCTTTTACAAAAGCCATGTTGACTCTTCTCCAACATACACGGAGTCCTTGGACTTACGACACAATTCGTTCCTCTGAATTGCGTTGTAAGTTGAAGCAGCAAAAAGTCCTGTGGCACCTAATAGACTAACAAACATTTTGGAGCATGAGCTTTCATGGTATTCACCCACGAAAGCTCATGCTCCAAAACGTATTCACCCACGAAAGCTCATGCTCCAAAACGTCTGTTAGTCTATAAGGTGCCACAGGACTCTTTGCTGCTTTTACAGATCCAGACTAACATGGCTACTCCTCTGATAGTTGTAAGTTGAAACCACTTTTCTCATAGGAATCAGTGGAATGAAGGGGGGATTGGTTCCCAAACCAAGGCTTGATACACTATTTTCATCACAATAACCCAGATTTTTGTACTAAATGAATTATAGATGACTAATGTTGCAACATCAATGTATTTACTGTACACTGTATTTTGTAAACAGCATTCAGATAAACATATAAACTCACATATGCTGCTCAGAATGCCAGCAACACAGGCTCAGAAAGCCAGGGAGAACGGAACACATCCTCAGCCTCAGCCAATCACTTTTCAGGCTTTCTGATTGGCTCCCAGCCCCAGGCTCAGCCAATCAAAAACAAGCAGCAACCCCACCCAGCAACAAGCTACCCTGATGCCTTGAAGCCAATTAGAAGTGACCCCTTCCAGCTCCATACCATATAATGCAACCAGGAAGTGATTTCAAGTGAACTTTATGTAAATAGAGCATCGTAAGGGCAAAAGCATTTTAGGGATGAAACGGGCAGTCAATTGAAAAGCGTCTTAAGTGGTATCCAACGAAAGTCGGGCAACGTAAGTCCGAGGACTCCCTATATGGTGTTCATTTGTGTGTCTGATAATTCTGTTCTTTACTATACTTTCAATTAATTTACCTGGTAATAAAGTTAGGCTTATGAGCCTGTAATTGCCAGGATTACCGCTGGATCCTTTTTTAAAAATCAGCATTACATTAGCTATCACCCAGTCATCTGGTACAGAGGCTGATTTAAAAGATAGGTTACATACCACAGTTAGTAATTCTGCAATTTCATACCTGAGTTCCTCCAGAACTCGTGAATGAATACATCTGGTCCTGGGGACTTATTACTCTTTATAAATTTGTTCCAAAACCTCCTCTACTGACACCTCAATCTGGGAGAGTTCCTCAGATTTGTCACCTAAAACAAAATGGCTAATGTGTGGGAATCTCCATCACATCCTCTTCAGTTAAGACTGTGACAAGAATTCATTCTTTCAGTGTTCTTTTAGCACCTTGCTGTTAGTTTCTGTGTCTTTTGCTAATTGCTCTTCAAATTCCCTTTTTTGTCTGCCTAATTATACTTTTACACTTGACTTGCCAGAGTTTATGCTCCTTTCTATTTTCCACAGTAGGATTTGATTCTGATTTCTAAATGATGTCTTTTTGTCTCTAACTGCCACTTTTACTAGGCTGTTTAGCCATGGTGGCATTTTTCTGGCCCTCTTACTGTTTTTTAAATTATTATTTCAGGTGTACATTTAGTACATTTAGTATTATTATGGTGTTTTAAAAAAGTTTCCATGCAGCTTGCAAGCATTTAACTTTTGTGACTGTTGCTTTTAATTTCCATTTAACTAGCCTTCTCATTTTTGTGTAGTTCCCCTTTTTGAAGTTAAAAAGATACTGTGGTGGGTTTCATTGGTATTTTCTCCCCTACAAGGATGTTAAATTTAATTACATTATGGTGGCTATTACTGAGTGGTTCAGCAAAATTCACCTCTTGGACCACATCCTGTGCTCCACTTAGGACTAAATCAAGAATTGCCTCTCCTCTTGTGGGCTTTAGGACTAGCTGCACCAAGAAGCAGTCATTGATGGTGTCTAGAAATTTTATTTCTGTATCCCATCCTGAGGTGATACATACCCAGTCAACATGGAGCTAGTTGAAATCCCCCATTATTATTGATTTTTTATGTGTATAGCCTCTTTAATCTCCCTGAGCATTTTACAGTCACCATCACCATCCTGGTCAAGGTGTCAGTAGTATACTCTTATTATTCAAACATGGAATTTCTGTTCATAGAGATTCTACAGTAGTTTGATTCATTTAAGACTTACACTATATTTCACTATATGCTGTCATTCCTATGTATTTTGTACCCAGGTATCATATCCTGTTATCATCGTTCCACCAAGTTTCTGTGATATGTATTAAATCAATATCTTCATTTAATATTGGGCACTCAAATTCACCCATATTAGAATTTAGACTTCTTGCATTTGTATACACATACTTATAAAATCTGTCAATATTTAGTTGTTGGCCTTTATTTGATGTAATGGAAATAGGACTCTTTTTCATGTGACTTTCTGTTCAGTTCCTGCATGTACTTTATCAACTTCTATCCTCTTCTCTTTACTAAGATATAGATAATCCCCTTTAATAAATCTTCCCCTAAGGAATGTCTCAGTCCAAACTGTGTGCTCCTCCGCACCTGTTGTTTTTCTCCAGACTTTAGTTTAAAAACTCCTCTACAACCATTTTAATTTTACATGCACTCTGGTTCCCTTTTGGTTTAGGTGGAGCCCATCCTTCAACTATAGGCTCCTCCTTTTTGAAAAGGTTCTCCAGTTCCTAATGAATCTAAATCCCTCCTCCAAACACCAATGTATCATCCATGCATTGAGATGCTGCAGTTCTGCCTGGCAATCTGGCCCTGCATTTGGAACTGTAAACATTTCAGAGAATGCTACCATGGAGGTCCTAGACTTTAATCTCTTACCTAGTAGTCCGAATTTGGCCTCCAGGACCTCTCTCCTACCTTTCCCTATGTTATTGGTACCTACATGTGCCACGAACACTGGCTCCTCCCCAGCATTGCACAAAAGTCTATCGACATGTCTCATGAGGCCTGCAACCTTTGCACCCAGCAGGCAATTCACCATGCAGTTCTCCTGGTCACCCTAAATCCAACTATCTATGTTTCTAGTAATCAAATCCCCCATTACTATTATCTGTCTCCATAGGCGCCGACTTCCCCTCTGCCCCCTGAGTGCTCAATCCCCCCCGCCCCCAGTCCCAGCTCTGCACCACCCTCATCCTGCCCCAATTCCACCCGCTTCCCCCAAGTCCCTGCCCCTGCCCCTACCCCACCTCTTTACCGCCTCCTCCGAGCGTGACGCATCCCCATTCCTCCCACTCCCTCCCGGAAAGTCCTAAGTGCCCCCAAACAGCTGTTAGGTGGCTGGCAGGAAGCGCTGGGAGGAGGAGGAACGGGGACGTAATAAGCTTGGGGGAGGAGGAGGCGAGGGTGGGAGCAGGGTGAGCTTGGCTGCCGGTGGGTGTGGAGTACTCGCTAATTTTTCCCTGTGGGTGCTGCAGCCCCGCAGCACCCATGGAATCGGCGCCTATGTCTGTCTCTTCCTAATAACTGGGGTACACTCCCCCAGAGGAGTGTCCTCCGTGTGAGAAGATGCCATGACACCATCATCTGGAAGGACAGTCCCAACTATGGGATCATTTCCTTCTGCTGCAACTTGTTCTCCTTCCCCGAGACTTTCATCCTCCTTCACAGCACAGAGGTTATCAGGCTAGGAGTGGGACTGCTCTGTTGTGTGCTGAAAAGTCTTATCTATGTTCCTCTTTGTCTCCCTTAGCTCATCCAGTTCAGCCACTCTGATCTCAAGAGTCTGTACTCAGACCAGGTCTACACTACAGATCTCTATAGATATAACGTTGTTGCTCATGGCTGTGAAAAATCCATACTCCTGAGTGTCATAAACAGATAGCTAAGGGTTAATGTCTCTTTCACCTGAAAAAAAAGTAACCTGAAGCAGCAACAGAGGACCAATCAGGAAATAGGATTTTTTCAACTCTGGGTGGAGGGAAGTTTGTGTGTGAGTCCTTTGTTCTTGGTTCTTCTGTCTGCCTCTCTCTCAGCTTTGAGAAGTGATTTCTGTTCCCTGCTTTCTAATCTTCTGTTTCCAAGTTGTGAGTACAGAGATCATAAAAACAATAAGGGTTATTGTTTTTCTTTTGTATTTACATGTCTATAGTTGCTGGAGTGCTTTGATTTGTATTCGTTTTGAATAAGGCTGTTTATTCATATTTCTTTTAAGCAATTGACCCTGTATTTGTCACCTTGATACAGAGAGCCCATTTTTATGTATTTTTCTTTCTTTTTATATAAAGCTTTCTTTTTAAGACCTGTTGGAGTTTTTCTTTAGTGGGGAACTCTAGGGAATTGAGTCTGTGCTCACCAGGGAATTGGTGGGAGGAAGAAGTCAGGGGGAAATCTGTGTGTGTTAGATTTACTAGCCTGACTTTGCATTCCCTCTGGGTGAGAGGGGAAGAGAGATTAGCTCTTGGTAATTCTGTTCTCCAGGCTGGGAACGGGGAGGGTGGAGTCCCTCTGTTTAGGTTCACGGAGTTTGCTTCTGTGTATCTCTCCAGGAACACCTGGAGGGGGGAAGGGAAAAGGTTTATTTCCCTTTGTTGTGAGACTCAAGGGATTTGGGTCTTGGGGTCCCCAGGGAAGGTTTGGGGGGACCAGAGTGCCCCAAAACACTCTAATTTTTTGGGTGGTGGCAGCTTTACCAGGTCCAAGCTGGTAACTAAGCTTGGAGGTTTTCATGCTAACCCCCATATTTGGACGCTAAGCTCCAAATCTGGGATTAGGTTTTGACACTGAGCAACACAGTTATAGTGACCTAACCCCCCATGTAGACAGTGCTATGTTAGCATGACTAGATGTCCCGATTTTATAGGGACAGTCCCGATTTTGGGATCTTTTTCTTATATAGGCTCCTATTACCCCCCCCGTCCCGATTTTTCACACTTGCTGTCTAGTCACCCTATGCTATGTTGACGGGAGACCTTGTCCCACCAACATAGCTATCATCTCTTGGAAAGGTGGAAGCTCTCCTGTCAGCACAGTATAATCTTTACTAAAGCGCTACAGTGGCACAGCTCTGGTTCAGCTGCACTGCTGTAGTGCTGTACGTGAAGAAAAGCCCACAGTCTCTGAGAGTTCTGAGTTGCTTGCACCAAATGCACACACACACCACCTGCTCACAAGGCAGGTAATCTTACAGGCTGCATTCCATGCAATAAATTGGATAACCCTCACTCTGCTGCTGGACCTCTACTGGCACTATTTTTACTCTGGCATTTTTTTTGTTTGTTCTTTGTGCTTTTTGTTTGTTTTTTCTAGAGGGTGGGACTTTATTGTCCTGTGTTTAGAGATTTTGTTTGTTCTTTGTGCTTTTTGTTTGTTTTTTCTAGAGGGTGGGGCTTTATTGTCCTGTGTTTAGAGATTTTTTTGTTAGGTGTATCTGGCTTTAAACTCCCTCACAAAACTCCCGTTTGCTATCTCCTCTGGTTGTTGAGGAGCTGGCTGTTCTCCCTGAGTTAGCCCCACCCCCTTGTCAAAGAATCCTAAAGGGATTAGGGATGAAAGGATACTAGACCCTCGTTAGGAAGGCCTGCTAGGCTCAGCATACAGTCCTCCAAATAGACCACACTATAAACTTCAATCAAGCAGGCACACAGCAAGCAAGCAAGCACACAACAAACAAACTTTCAATGGAGTATGTCTTAAAAATCCAAATGTACTTTCTAGACTTCACTTACAATTTGAATTTAAACACAATCCCCTCTCCCCAATCATATATTTAGCTAACTGCGTATTTTTAGTATTCACATTCCTTGTTTATTAATTAGTTTATAAATAGTCTTGCAATTAGACTGGATCAAAACACAGTTTATATTTTTCTGTGAAAGGGGCTGGTGGTGTCAGTTCAGTCCTTAGTGGTCAGGTGTACAGCAAGGCAATAGGGTGGCCATTCATGGATTTTGGCTCATCCATGATGTTCCCAGGCTCTTGCATAGCATGGCAGCCTGTCTTCTGTGCTGCCACTGGCTATACATCCCCCAGCTATGCACGCTTACCCAGTCCTTCTGTAGTATAATAAAGTTACAAAAGTAGATTTATTGTTATCTTATGCTGCTTTGAGAGGAATATGATACTCCTCCCCAACATCACTCTGGTTCAGCTGGTCATTCTTCTCTTGATCTGCAGTTTACTACTTTTGAGGCCTGTAGCTTGCATCAGCTTGCAGACAGCCTCTGAGTCTAAAATATTTAAACAGCAGGAAAGAATATTGCTACTCTTCCCCTTAAGACAACCTTTCCTTACCAAATTTTTGTGGTTTTTCTGGAATTTTGCTCCCTTCTGCACGAGGGAGCAGAAGGGAGAACATTGTCCTCTATTGCTTCTCATGCAATGCCAATAAAATGGGCCCACTCTCCCCTTCCAACACATTTTCAACTCAATGGGAGTTCTGCCATATACCATAAGGGAGAATCTGTTCCAACATCAGAGGGGTAGCCATGTTAGTCTGGATGTGTAAAAAGCAACGAGTCCTGTTCACCCACGAAAGCTTATGCTTCAATACACCTGTTAGTATTTAAGATGACACAGGACTCATTGTTGCTTTCTTCCAACAGGCAGCTTCGTCTACCGAATAGGCCAATAGTCTGAAGCAAGAGATCTGAATTCTATTTTTTCCTCTCCCATGCTTGGTTGATTGGTTCTTGCTCACATGATCGGGGTCTAACTGATCACCATATGTGGGGTTGGGAAGGAATTTTCCTCCAGGTCAGATTGGCAGTGACCTTGGGGATTTTTTGCCTTCCTCTGCAGCATGGGTGGCCAGGCTAACCCCTGACCCCTCCCTTTGTGCCTGAGGCCCCTCCCCTCCTCTTCTACTTTCCCCTCCTTCGTAGAAGCCCAAAGCACCCCCACTGCGGCTCTGTGGCCCCAGCGCCAGACAGCTGGGGACCGTGGGGGTGGGGGCAAGGCCCCAGCCCAGTGCACTGCAGCCTCAGCGCCCACAGCCCTTGGGCAGCACGGTCACCACGTCCCCACGCCCGGTGCTTAGGCAGCCAGGCAGCATGGTCGCTGCGCTCCCAGCTCCGGGCAGCCCTCATTCCTGGTGCTTGGGAAGCCAGCCCCAGAGCACCGGGCAGCACTGGGCCCAGCACCAGCCACCCCGGCGGTCCTGAGTCCCTGCAGAAGGCACGCTGGCCTAGAGGCGGGGCAACGGTAGGCTGTTTGAGGAGGTACAGCCTCCCCTTGCCTACGACACCCACCGCCCATGCTCTGCAGCATGTCAAGGCAGGGTCGCTTACTAAGATTATCTGGGTATTTCTTACTTAATCATTTCCCTGCCATTGTGGAGGCCACAAGCACTGGTGCACCTCAGTTCTTCCTATTCTCTGCCTGTGGCACATAATAGTCTAGTCTCCTGTGGGCTGTAATACTGTGGTCTCATTTTGGTTGATGGGTATAGTGTGAGGGTCCTGGGTGGTGGTAGCCTGTGATATACAGAAGGTCAGATTAGATGATCTGGTGTGATCCCTTCTGGCCTTAAATCTATGAATCTATTCCAGGCTCTGTCATGTGACCATGGGCAAGTCATTTCACCCTCTAGGAACTGAAAATAGTGACATTAACCTTTCTTCATAAAGCACTTGCGAGCTACATATGAAACACTCCACATGTATAAGCCAACTCAACTCCCAAAGTCTTGTGCACACACATATGCACACAAAATATAAGTAACTATTTAATCAATTTGCACTTGCCCACAGAGGTATTTAACCATACTTCACATTCACAGACAAGGGATTATTTTTACCATGCAAGGATGCCAGGTGTTGATGCTACTATTGTCTTTGAATCTATCTTCACAGGGCTTCTGGATGTCCTCCTTTCCGACCATTCTGAAGCCACTCGTGTAATTCTCAGAATCCTCTCTGAAATCTTGCTGGCTAAGGAACATATAACCATGTGCAGGATTCAGCTCACTTTTGTACCTCAGCATTAGTTTCACATTTGTGACACGCTAGTTGCAGTGTTTTCTCAATTTTCTCATATAATTCTGTATGTGTTCCACTGTTGAGCTAAACTGTAACCTTTTTCTGATTACTTTCACAGAACACAATAGTTGAACCTCCAATTGTATTTATATGAATGTTTTCTAATCTAATCTAAATGTAAACCTAGTGATACCTATTGGCGATGATAGCACTGTTACAGCAATAGCTATGAAAGCAACTTTGCTTCCCGTTGCTATAGGCAAAGTCCTTCACATTTGCTTCCGAGATGAAATTATAATCTAAACTGGCATGTTGATTCTGAATCTAATTCTTACATGCAGCTTGAGATCTCATTCAAAATCTCCCTGTGCAGCATTTTTAGTCCAGATGTAAGCTGTGGATAAAATGGGATCAGATCATAAGTTTAAGATCTGCCAGCAGAAAGAACCATCTGCACATGGATTTCTCCCTCTCTCTGTGCAGAAAAGGGTCAGCTGCTGCCACAGCAATATTTTCCCCTTTCTCTTAGATTCAACATCTGTACTGTTTCAGAAATCCAAGAGGGCAGGGATGGGAAGTGAGCAGGAGGAGTGGAAGTAGGGTGGTGGATGCACATAAACACACATACCACACAGCTCAAGCCCAAACATCCATTTCACAGTTAAAAAGCCCTTTAGCCCAAGACTCACGAGCCTGACATGGGTCAGCCTCAGGTGTTTAATTGTAGTATAGACATACCATTAAAGGGTGGGGAGTGAAGGGCCAACTAGGGAGTCCCTTGCAGTGCAACTACACTGAGGCTGGGGCAGAGATACAGGAACCCAGAGTTGATTCAGAGGCCCAGAGTTCCTCAAAGATGCCCCTGTGACCTGGAGGATTAGCACTGATCTTGGAGGTTCATAGTATTTGTGAGCTTTACCCTTGTTCGTTCCACATTGGGGCAAACCCTATCTCTCAATGGAAGAATTCAGGAAAACTCTGGAAAGCAAAGTTCATGGAGTTTCCTGGATCTACATGGGCATTTCCTTGTAAGCAATGGTGGCTTAACACATGAGACAATTTGGGGGTCCCAGGAGCATTGGAAACTGTGTAGAAGGGGGACTGCCACCAGCACCAGAACTGTGGCCCAGCCCCTGTTCCTCCTCTTCCCTTTGAGGCCCCACCCCCTGGCCAGGCTGGAAGCTGGAGCCAGGCCAAGGAAAGAGTTGCCCAGGGAGCCTAGGCCACTGTGGGGAACCCTGGACCCTCCACTTGCCCTGGGAGGGGAGCCTGAAAGCAGCCTCCGGCCCCTGTCTCTGCCCCCTGGGCTGTGCCATCTACGGCAGGTGGAAGGTCAGGGGCTCCCCACAGTGGCCCAGACTCTCTGATCACCTTATCAGCTCCCCTGCCACAAAGCGCAGCCCCTGCTGCTGCTCCGCACCTGCCACAGAGGCAATGCACTGAGGGTGGGGGGCATGCAGAGTTATATGCCCCACCCCATATTTCTCAGGACGCCCAGCGGTGAGGAGGCAGTGCTCCCCCTGGCGGAATTTTCCCTGTGTCCCTGCAGCTTGGAGAGGGAGGAAGCAGTTGACATAGCTACCGCCGCTCAATAAGGGTGGTTTAATTATGCCAGTGGGAGAGCTCTCTCCCACCAGCATACAGCGGCCACACGGGAGACCTTACAGTGGCACAGATGCAGGGCTCTTTGAGCTAAAAAAAAATCATGATCACTCTTTAAGCACAAAAAGAGTTATACCTCTAATTTAGTATAACCAATTTGAAGTTTGCAAGGAAATACGGGACTTTCTCACCAGTTCTGATTAGTACACAGAGCCTCGGCCCTTTCCTGCCAGCACCCCAACTCACCCACAAAGGATTCTGAGAGTTAGGTGGGTTCCAGCAAGAAACAGACTATGGTCATGGGTGAAAAAAGGCTGAGAATCACTTTTGTCCCACACTTCCAGCTATGATATCTGCAAAGTACTGCAGCTGTCACCCTTTAAACTGATTACTCCCAAATCTACCTTTCTCCCCCTGAACTCCACCTATTGTAATTTTCTCCTCTCTCACCTTCCCATTCCTTCCTCTCCCATCTCCAGTCTATGAAAAAACTCTCTGGGACAAGAGTTATTCTGGTTTATATTCCATAAAGCACCATGTACGTCTACAGTACTACATAAATGCTTAATAAAAAATAAGAACAGAGAGTGTTGTAATGGAAGAAGAACTGGACTGAAGAAGGGGGTAGTGGTTATTTTTTGCCAGTAACATTCTGTATAATCATTACCGTTCAATTTTAAACCAGAATCCTTCAATGCCTTTCCATACGATGCCCTCCTTGCAAAGGCGGTGTTGTCAAGATAACTGGTTGGAGTGCTACAGATAAAGGACCCCGCGTTCTGCTCGGGAAGTAAGCTCATTCTCTTCTCTCTGTGAAATGCTGATTTGGGAAGAAATGACTTTCTAAGAAACATGAAGTTGTGTAATTCAATTGGTTTTAGAAGAAAGGTTTTGGGAACTAATATATTTCCTGAAAAAGTGCATGAACTGCTTTATAAAATCTGTAGTGAATTCAGAACAAAGATCTGAATTTGAGTAATCTTAAATGTCCAGTATATTGAAAAATATAACTTACTCTCTATCTTCCTTTAAAGTGGTTTCATAATGGTATGAATATTCAGATCAGGGTCTAAAATTATGTTGCACAAAATAGTCAGAGTGGAAATAATGATAACTAGTTTACACAGTAGCAGAGTCTGCATTTAAAGTAGTAAGGAAAAAGAGAGAGTTTCATCTTAAAAAGGAGGATGTTATTCTTTGGAAAATTCACAGGATTGGGAGGCCTCAAAGATTTTCATTATGACACAGTGTGCAGAGACCTTCATCTTTTATTGCTCCAACATAGTTCCCACTGCCTACAGTGTGGTCCTGTTCCAATGTGGGGGAACTGACTTAGAAAGGACTACCCAACTTGCTCCTACGCCAGAAATTGGTAATAGCAGGTGCAGGATTTGTAAGGCGGACATATCATATTCTGGCATTTGACCTGAAGCCTCAACTAGGGAAGTGGTGAAAGAAAAATATATAACAAAAATTATTATTAATAATAAAAAAGACTGCCATGGATGGTTCTTTATGAAACAGATGCTTATGTAACCCTTTCTTCATCTTTATTCAGTATGAACTAGTTTGCTTATTTGTGGAAGTCCCCCGTAGAGACCATATGGGGACTGCAAGAATTCTTTGCACTCTAGCTACTGCCCCTCTTCACCCTTCTCTATTCCTGCACATCAACATGGCCGCAGTGCTGGGGACTGAAAGAGAGAGAGGCATAGATGATGACTCTACTGGCTCTATGCCCACTGGGGAGTAATGGGAGGTTTCTGGTCCCTTTGTGCCAGCTGGGTGACACAAAGGGGGCTGGAGAACCTAGCCCAGTATCTTTAAATAAAAAAATATTTGATGGTTGATTAGTTTAAACTTGATTTTTTTTTTTAACTTGGAAGACATATTCCATTGTAATATATAGTCACTATATTGAAGGAATCAGTAGATAAGTAAACACTTTATGCTGAAGTCCACATACGAATCTATAACTATTTGTAAATACTCTGTGGTGAAGTTAGAGCTTAATGGTATATTGCATTGTCAGACAACATACCATGTGCAATGCCAGGTCTCTCACAGTCTAGTAGGTAGAGGCTAAGAGCTCTGCAGAGGTAATATGCTGAGCCCTGGGTAAGAAATGCTTCATGTTTCTCTACAGAGAACTCTTTGCTTAAAGGGAATCTGAAAGGGGCTTCCCTCCAGCCCTCCTCAGCAGGAATAAAGGTGGCAGCAATGCAGATCCTTAACAGTGATGAGGTAGAGCTAGGGGGAGATATCATCAGAGACCTTTGAGGAGAAAATTACAATTTCACGGAATAATTAGCAATAAGTAAATATAATGTTACATTATAAAGAAATATTGTCCATTAAAAATAGTGATTCCTGTTGTAGGGCTTGTGTAAACACAAAAGTTGTACCACTTTAACTATACCTGTACAGTTAAAGTGGTACAACCCTCTAGTGTGAATGCAGTTATACAAATATAAATGTGCTTATACCAGTATACAGCTTATTCCCATACAGGAAGGGAAATAAGTTACTGCAGTATAAGGCACCATTATAACAGTATAACTGCATCCACACTAGCGACTGCACCAGTATAACTATACTGGTATTGGCAAAAACCCCACATCCCTTACTAACACAGTTTTACTGGTACAAAATCTATGTGTAGACGAGGCCAGCAAAAATGGTCCATATCTAACATGATCGAGGGCACCATAAATATTTTTTTAAATCTTGTACTATAGGAGGAAAATAAATAATGCTTTCCCATCAGCAGCAGCATATTAGTCTTGAGCAGTGGCCAGCCTAGTTAAACTGGGCCATCAACACTTGATGGCTGATACAAGTTCCTCCCAACGTGAGGAAATGTCATGTTACATTGCAGATCAAATAAAGAGGATTTGGACCATCTGCTTTGGATGAATGCCAGGCCATAACTGGAGGGAATGTTTCAATTTGAGGGGTTTTGAGACAAGGGGATACTCCTGGCTTTATCTTTTATGTCACTGTGCTTTTAATAATGACAAATGGCCCGGACAACTAGAGCTGGATAACATTTTTCAAATAGTTTATTCGCTGATAAATATAGTTTCGAGTCACTTGAAACTATTCATGAATTCATATGGAGTTCACTGACTAGTTTTGACCACACACAAAAAAACACTGAAATGTTTTGTTAATGTCAAAATGAAACATTTAGTTTCGACCTAAAAAATTTGTATCAATTTTCAGTCATTTTGATAAAAAAGAAGAAAAGGAGGATTAACAACATGGCGGGAGGAAGAGGAATAATATTAAACACAGAAGGCGCAATAGACACGTCATTGTAGCAAAGTAATTAAAAACACTTTCAATGCTCTTACAATCAGATGGTAAATGTGAAATGAATGAACTTCCAGCCATCAAGTTGACTTGCATTATTGTGTGAGGAACATTGAGGGACCACAGGTATCTGTAAGACATTTATCAGAAAAGAAAAAAAGGCACTTAACATTTTTCTTAGGAGTTACTGTCATTATGTGGGTTCAATTCCCTCCCATTCTCCCTACAAGTGGTCCCTAAACCACACAAATTATGTTATTAACTTTACACAAAGAAGGGCCAACTCAGAAATATGGAGTCCCATTTAAAAAAAATTAAGTGCTACTAAAAGTTGGATTAATATTTACTTTGATTTTTTAATTAATGAATAATTATAATTTATATTATAATGAATATTATTTTATTATGTTCTCTTTTCAGGCTTTAGCATGTTGTAAACTATTACACAAGTATTCTACATATTTGGCATTCTTTATCATGTTTTATTTATTTGTGTATGTGTGCATGCCTCTTAAAGGACAGCTCTAAAACATACATTTTCAGAATAAACTTGTATGTGGAATATCAGACTAACTCTCCAGGAGATAATCATCTTCAGGTTTTAAGTGTCATGCACATCAATGTTCTAACATTATAGTGAAATAAAGACTGCAATTAAATAAATTGTCACCTATCAGAACTTAGAAAGAGAAAAGACACATTAGTCAAGTCTCTTTCCATGCTAAAGTAGAATTGTCTCTACAGTTCATTCAATAGATTCACAGTTCAGACAGAAAATAGGATCAAACTACATGTGTCTCTTATCTAGTTACAAACAGTTTACTACAGTGGTTTGCAAACCTTTTTTCATCTGTGGACTCCTAAAAAATTTTGAATGGAGGTGCAGACCCATTTGGAAATCTTAAACCTAGTCTGTGGACCCCGAGTGGTCTGCGCACCTCAGTTTGAAAACCACTGTTCTATTGTAACAACAACATTTTGCAGGCCCCTAACACAGTCTGCGGAACCCAGGGGTCTGTGGACCACAGATTGAAAACTACTGCTTTACTACCTCAAGCAATTCTTCCTGCTTATATCAAATGTTGCACTTTCTGTCCTGACTATTCACTTTCATTAATCTCACTGTTTAATTATGGAGTCCCTGGAATGAAAATGTTAATATATGCTCTTTGGTGTGGTCATTTAACTTAACTTTTGTACTAAACTAGATAGAAGATAGTATAAATCATGCTTATTTTTATTTCCCAGATGAAAAATTTGGCTACATTGGAGTTAAGGTTGACAGACATATCAACAACATAAGGGTTAAAAAAAAATTAAGAATTTTGTAGAAACAAAAAAAGGATAAAATCAGGAAATTCAGAGTTAAACTTAAAAGAAATCCAACCATTTGAAAGTATGGACATGCACAGCTGAAATAACCCAAACAATTTTAACTGCCTCCTTCGCAGTGCTGGCCTTCCATCTTGTAGTCTTCATGGCACAAACATGAACAAAGTGTAAACCAATGCAATGTCATCTTCTTGAGATTGCAGACAGGCTGAAACAACAGCTCTGAGTGGTGTAAACTGCGTTATATTATTTTTTCATATTTTATTCAATAAAAACCTCAATTTTAATTTTTTTTCTGAAAATGCCACAGAAATTTCTGCCAGAGCACTGCCACAGCCAGTGACTTTGCACAGAACATAGCTCCTGCTTGCCACAAAGTATTTGGACCTTGCACTAGAATTTGAATGAAGATGCTATTTGTTTAGTTAGGAATTATACATTTTTGTTTGACTGCATTGCTTCATCTTTAAAAATAAGGCATTCTAATTTTTGAGATTATTGATTAAAGCAACATCCTTTTTATGAGTAAGATTGTCATAAATGGTATCTATAAACCAATGCAAGCCCAGGGTTTGAACTCAGGCTCAAGCCTAGCCCCTTGCTCAATCCCCCTGTCTACAAACAAATTGGGCTGAGATTCAGGGTCCCAGGACCCCACGAGGTGGAGGCAGAAGTGAAAGTAAGCCAGTACAGTCTGGTATAGTGTACCGGACTGGCTTCCCCAGTTGGCAATTTCAAAGGGCCTGGTGCTCCCAGCAGCGACTGGAGCCCCAGGCCCTGTAAATTGCTGCCAGAGCCCTGCTGCCAGAGCCACTGGGTAACAGAGGTGGTTGGGACCCCTGGGGCTCTGGTAGCGATTTAAAGGGACCAGGGCTCTGCTGCGGTAGTGGCAGCTGGGAGCCCCTGGCCCTTTAAATCACTCCCGGAGCCCCACCACCGCTACCCCAGGGCTTCAGCAGCGGCGCTCAGGCGGCAATTTAAAGGGCCTAGGACTCTGGCCACCGCTACCGCCCTGGGCCCTTTAAATCTCTGCCAGCTCCAGCAGTGGGGCTCTGGCGGCAATTTAAAGGGCCTGGGGCAGTACCAGCGGCTGGAGCCCCAGGCCCTTTAAATCGTCACCCAAGCCCCGCTGCCAGAGCCCTGGGGTAGCGGTAGCCGGGCTTTGGTGGCAATTTAAAGAGCCAGGGGCTCTCAGCCACTGCTACCACCCAGGACCCTTTAAATGTCCGCTGATTCTGGCAGCAGAGCCTGGGTGGCTCTGTCAGCAATTTAAAGGGCCCAGGGCTCCACTGTGGTAGCAGGTGCTGGGAGCCCCTGGCCCTTTAAATCACCACCAGAGCCCCTGGCCGCCGCTGCTACCCCAGAGCTCTGGCAGCAGGAGTCAGGCGGTGATTTAAAGGTCCCAGGGCAGTAGCAGCGGCCAGAGCCCCAGGCCCTTTAAATGGCTCCTGAGCCCTGGGGCTCCCAGCCACCTCTGCAGCTGGTAGCTCCGGCAGTGATTTAAAGGGCCCAGGACTCCCAGCTGCCACTATCACAGTTGGAGCCCCAGGCCCTTTCAATCTCAGTTGAAAGGGACTGGGGGCTCTAAGGCCCCGCCTCTTCTAGTTGAGGCCAAACCCCTTCTGGCTGAGGCCCCGCCTCCTGCTCAGGACTCCAGTGTACCGGTAAGTCCTTTAAGTTACTTTCATCCTGGGTAGAAGGTCCAAGCCTGAGTCAAGCTGGGACTCAGAGTTCAAGTCCTATTGCTCTGCAGTGTAGACGTAGCCCCTCTGGATTCATGCTCTGGGAGTCTGCCAAATGCATCCCACAATCATACGGACTGACTTTCTATATCCGGTGGACAGTCAAGCATGCTGGAAAGTCAAGTTTTCCCACACTGCACCATGAACAAGGGACTAGAGCAGCCACATTTTGGAAGAGTATTAGGAAGTCTGGGATATGGTTGGTTGGATTTGGATCTGAGTACTGCATTGTGGATGCTGGAGCCCCATGTGCAGGCCCAGGTTAGAAAATTCTTAACCGAGGGTTGACAAACAAATAGTGTAGATGCTCAAGCCCTGGGTTCTCTAACAAGATCAGCTGATTTGAGTTCCACTAATCCTAGGCTTACATTGCAGTGTAGGCATACCAGAGTTTGTTTTCTCCTCAAGATTTTGTTATGGGGGTACTCTTACAACTGTTTGAAAGACCTTAACTGTGCATTTCTGCACTGTCAAGTATTTGAATATTTAAAGTATTTAAATAATTTAACCTTAATGCTGAATTTCCTGTGATTCAAACCATGGATTTTTCCAATATTACAACATCTCTGCATATCTTTTACCCTGATACTCCCATTCTTAATACCAGCTTAAGTGTTTTGTCTCAGACTTTCCTTGGTTATTTTCAAATATTTTAAAAGATCGACATGTATTGGAAACCAGGAGACAGGACACTTAAGCCCCAAAGAGAAGGGCAAGTGGGGTAGCAGGAAACTCCAGTGGGTGCTGGCTTACCAGATGCCCAAACAACCTCAGTTAATAAGCTGCCCCTACTTTGCAACTTCTTCCAAGCCTGCCAGGCTCCATATCTTGATTCCTGCTCCCCTTCCCAATTTGTCTCTCTCAAACCTAAAGTTCACAGGACCTACTACAGACCATGGCAGGAGAGCAGAAACCATAGGCCCCATGCAGACGTTATAGGAACTTGAGGTGGGACAGGGAAAGATGGAGATTAGAGAGCAGATGACTCAGGCAACCCAGCTCTGAAGCCAAGAGGGCTGCTGGATCAGCTGGGCCGACAGGACACTAGAGATCTTAAAAACTCTGCAAGTATTCTGATTTTGGAGTAGCGGAGAAGCACTGGGAGTCTAGGAGCACTATTAGGCTTCAAGACTCAGTGGAATCTGGTGTCCAGCTACCTGTTAGGGTCTGCTAATGCACTGCTGCTGGCATGGGCGGTGCATGAACTGCTGGCTGAGGAAGGCTAACCCCCAGCCACGCCCCTTCCACCCAAGGCCCCACTCCTTCCATCTCCTGGAGCCCAGAGCCCACCATGGCTACCAGCCCTCACCCCAGGCTAGTGCCCCCAGCCTTGGAGCACTGGGAGGGCACGTGGCGTGGCCGCAGCCTCTGGAGCATGGGGGGGGGTGGGAGGGAGGGAGGGCAAGCAGCACGGCCTCAGACCCTGGAGCTGGACTGCAGAGCGGAAGCAGAGGGTCTGGGTGGTGGAGAGTGGGCGGGGCCATTTCTGGCTGTTTGGGGTGGCACAGCCTCCCCCAGCCTATGGTACTCACTGCCCACGGTGGGGTCTGCTGCCTCCCCACTATTTTCTTGTGCACAATCATTTTGTAATGATTGTCAAGAAGCCATGCATTTTGAGTCTCCACCTTCTTCTGGAGACACTTTCAGGACTACCAGGGCAGGAGGGAGATATGTACAGTACAGGAAGAAGGATATGCAGGACTGGAGGAAGATGTGAATTTTGTCTTCACTGCTTTGCTTTCTACCCTCTCCACTCTCCTTTTGTTTCTGCTTTGTTTTTTGGACCTGTCCCCTTTTTTGGACCTGCTTTTCTCCATCCCACTTTGTTTCTTTTGCTTCTCTGATCCTGCCTACTTCAATTTGTCGCTGCCTCTTTTTAATCTCTTCCTTTATCTTCCCCACAGAACCCTTCCATGAATTACACTGCACTGCTACGGGGTCTATCCAATGAAGCATGGGCTGTTAATGATTGGCCCTAGGTTAAGCGGTGTTGAGTAAAGAGTACCCTCTGGATTCCCCAGCTGTGCAGGTTGAACCATGTCCCAGCCACCTACATACACCTCCATGCTGAAAAGAGAACATGAAACTTCAGTGAGTTTTCTGGATACTTTGTTTCCCCTCTCTGGGATGTTACGAAGGAAAGGTACGTTATTAATTAATTAATTATTATTATTTATAGAGCCCAAAGGCCCCAGTCAATGATCGGAGTCACATTTTGTTAGGTACTATACAAAGTAGTAAAAACCCAGTCCCTGCCCCAAGAGCTCTAGTCCAGAGTTTTTATTTTCTAGTTGCAGTTCCCAGTGGAGTGTATTTCTTCAATAACTGCAGAAAGGCCACATGACCCTTCAACACTGACATGTGTCAAGTGTAAGATTTAATGCTTCTAAATTCACGGAGAGGCTATTGAGAAATAGCTTTAAAGAACCTGGTCACTGAACCATTAGATCAAATCTGAAGTAATGAAGGGATGAATCGTATTCCAATATAATGAATTATATTGGAAAAGAGGAATGTTTCAGCTCTTTGATACTATTTCTATCATTAGTCTGATATACTTATATCTGTCTGTAACATTATGAGGTCTCCTTTTATAACAGCTTGGTTCACAAAAAAAAAAAATGACCTTCATATCAATGTATCATCTCAGGAGCCCTACTACTGTGGAATCACTACTTGTAAGTCCTGCTCAAATACAGAGACAGAAATAAATGTTGTTTTTTAGACCCATTTCTGCAGATTATTCATTCCCTTATTTAGATTTATTGTAACTGTTCACAAAATTACTAGTTTCTAGATAGAGCAGTAACCATAGCAACCAGACATCATAAATTAGATAGCAATCAGAATCAGGACTATCAGCCATAAGCAACAATTTCAGGCTGGCACTGTGGAAAAAAACTATGGTTACGAAGTATTTGTGCCTCAGCCTTGTCATATTCAGAAGCCAAATTCACATATGTTGAATTTGCAATCTGTACATACAAAGAACTGTTGAATATGTTACTGCAATGACCCAACCTGCAAACAATTGCTAGCCAGAGCCGGCGCTTCCATTTAGGTGGCCTAGGCAATTACCTAGGGCGCCAGGATTATTGGTGGGCAGCATTTTGCTGGAGGGTGCGGCAGGCGGCTCCGGTGGAGCTGCTGCAGTCGTGCCTGCGGAGGGTCCGCTGGTCCGCGGCTCTGGTGGAGCTGCCGCAGTCGTGCCTGTGGACGGTCGGCTGCTCCCGCGGCTCCGGTGGACCTCCTGCTGGCATGACTGCGGCAGCTCGACCGGAGCCACGGGACCAGGGCGCGGGGCAGTGAAATTGCCGTGCGCCTAGGGCACTAAAACCCCTAGCATCGGTCCTGCTGCTAGCAGTGATAAGCAACAACGGAGACCCAGAGCTTTCCCTGAACATTGACTGGGAGGAGTTTCTGTCCAAAGTCTTTCTGATCCTGTTGCTGATTAACAGCCATCTTGCTTTTTTTTTTTTTTTTAAGTGATCTTTCTAACTGGTAGTGTGGCTATGATACTCAGGGGTGCAAGCCACACAAGAGAGAGGCTGTGTCATTCTTGCTTTGCTGCTGTAGTTCCCAGCCTGGGCCCCTCAGAAACAGCAAAACAGCATGCAGGTCACATCCTGAGTGTCTGTGTATAGCTGCAGCCTGCAATCCAGTCACACTTTGATTTTCACCAACCTAGATTACCATTTGCAGGGTAACCCCAACATGATCTCAGTCCCAAATTCCTCCCCTGCCCCCATGTGTGTTCTGCACTGTCCAGCCCTCTCCTGGATATTTTGGGTCTGTGGTCCCTGTAAGGGGATCAATATACAATAGTCTGCTACTTTAAATAGAATTACCCAATCCACAACACTGGATTAGTTTTGATCAAAGAGAAAACAAATTTAACTAGAAAAAGACAGATTTTAAGACAGTACAATTAAAAGGCATTAAAGTCAAGAGAAATAAAGATAAAACACTTTCTACTGCTAAAACTTAAACTAGACTGGGTTCAAGGTGAGATCCCTTGATATCATCTTTCCCAGTAACATTGTTAGCCAAATTTTCAGGCCAAGGATCTGCTTGCAACTGAACACTAAAGACTTCTTCTGATTAGTAAATCTGTTACTTTGTAGCACCACTTTAGTGGCAAGTCAGGGCCATTCTGTGATCAAAGATTTGCAACATTTCTCCACTGCATGTCTCTCCCACATCCAGCTCCCCCAGTATGCATCAGATAGAACAGCTGTAGCTTCTCACCCTGCCAGCCAGCCTGCCTCAAAACCACCTCTGCACCTTCTCTGCACCTCTCCAACATCACCTGGGAGCACCTCTCTTCTCCTTCCTCATGCCCCCATCTCCTCACATGTGGCACTTATGTTCCATCAGCCTCTGCTCCAGGGATCTATGTTTCCTCTTCAACTCTGCTCCTCTTTTCCTCAAGCCCTACATCATCTTTATTCCTATCTCTCAAATTATCCTCTGCTGAAATCTTCCCTCTGCCCACCTCCTTGTTTGTGCTGTTTCTAACTCATTAAAATAACTTTTTTAAAAGTTCAGAAATGGAAGGGCTAAGCTGTGGAAACCTTATATAAATAGCTGGTTAACACTTTCAAAAGTGCTTAAAGTATAAGTCCTATTCTCTAAAGTGATTTAGGCAGTTGCCTCACTGACTTTTAATAAGATTTAGGCTCTTAAGAGTCTAAGTCTGTCATAAACAGATGGTTAAGGGTTAATGTCTCTTTTACCTGTAAAGGGTTAAGAAGCTCAGTAAACCTGGCTGACACCTGACCAGAGGACCAATAGGGAGACAAGATACTTTCAAATCTCGGTGGAGAGAAGTCTTTCTTTGTGCTTTTTGTTTTGTTCGTTGTTCACTCTTGGGACTGAGAGGGACGGGACATCATTCCAGGCTTTCCCAATCTTTCTGAGTCAGTCTTTCATGTTTCAAAATTGTAAGTAATAGCCAGGCAAGGCAGATTAGTCTTATGTTTGTTTTCTCAACTTGTAAAGGTTTCTTTTTGCTGGAAGGATTTTTACCTCTGTTTGCTATAACTTTGAATCTAAGGCTGGGGGGTGGGTCCCTCTGGTCTATATGAATCTGAATACCCTGTAAAGCATTTTCCATCCTGATTTTACAGAGATAATTTTTACCTTTTCTTTCTTTAATTAAAAGCTTTCTTTTTAAGAACCTGATTGATTTTTTTCCTTGTTTTAAGATCCAAGGGATTGGGTCTGAACTCACCAGGGATTGGTGGGGGGGAAAAGAGAGGGAAGGTTAATTCCTCTTTGTTTTAAGATCCAAGGAGTTTGGATCTGTGTGAAGCCTCTCAAGGCAACCCAGAGAGGGGAAAGTCTGGGGGGAAAAGGAGGGGGATGGTTAATTTCTCCTTGTTTTAAGATCCAAGGGATTTTGGATCTGTGTTCCCCAGGGAAGGTTTTGAGGGAACAGAAAGAGAGCCAGACACTAAATTCTGACTGGTGGCAACGTACTAGATTTAAACTAGTAATTAAGCTTAAAAGTGTTCATGCAGGTCCCCACTTTTTGTACTGTAAAGTTCAAAGTGGGGAAAAAACCTTGACAAAGTCACTTTTGAAAATTTTATCCATTATGTCAGTTTTTCTCCTATATTGCCTGTCACATTTTTAGCAAAAGAGATCAGAAGAACACTACTGCCAGATCCATTTTACAGTTTATTCAGATGGTCAGATTTTTTTTATCAGGAACTTTCAGATTGCTGGACTGAGCAAAATGCCGGGAGTTTTTCCTTAGATAATATCTGTTTTGTCTTGAAGCATAAAATGAATAGCCAGTTTTTAAAAACAGTCTCTGATAGAAACAAGAAGAAAACAACAATTGTATTCATCTTTATCAAATATGCTGTTGCCACTTCAAGGTTTAAGCAGAAAGACTTCCCACTGTTTAAATTCTTGCAAGTGTAACAGCCTGGCTGCTTATCTTGGTAACAGTCCTGCTTCCTCACTGGGTGCACTATTCATTGCTCCATTCTGGAACCTGTTTGTTGCCTTGTTATGTAATGCACAGCTACCTTCAGCATTAACTATAGAACCATTCCATTTATATAATTCACTGACCTTTCACTTTGGCTTGGGTTCAAGTCACTAGTCAAACCGTTTTTAGCTGAAGCATGTGTTTGGACTGCAGTATATGAACTCTCTTACAAGCCATCTGCACCAGACAACCAGACACACAATAATCTTTCCTGGAACAGTACTCAGCGCTTGAATGGCTGGAAGTTATCAGGTCTGACTTGTGAGCACTGCAGAACTGAAGAGGCTCTCAGCCTTTTTTCACCACTCACTAGATTTGTATGTCCCTGTATGGTGCCCTTTTTAGAATTACTTAGACTCAGGAAGCAGTGACCTTGAAAAAGAAGCAGACTATTGAGAAAGTCATGACTTACACAGAGTGGTTTCCGTCTCCTGTTTTACTTGTGTGTGTGAATTTGCAGTCATGTTGCATGTATGTAATGGGGCATGCTGTTTAAGAAACAAAGTTTTCAAAAACAGCATGTTGTTCTTCAATCTCAGTCCTAGCAGACAACTATTTATAAAGCTCATCAAATCAAATGGCAGGTGATAATTTAGGCTCAAAATAAAAACCTCTAGAACTAAGCAACAATAATTCTCCTTGACGGTGGTCTATTCAGGTTTAAGGAGAGTTTTAAATTTGGTTCCAGTTTGTGGCTTTTATTTCCACATCCCTAGAAGCAAACAAGATGATTTGAGAATGTAATATTCTCTTTCAAAAAGCTTTGAAAAGAAAACAGATTGATACACAGCTAAAATCAGCTTCAGAGCTGAAATGAATCTCTTTTGGAGGGAGGGGAGAGCTTGAGGGGCTAATTGCATATCAGGTGAGCAACAATTAACAGATTCCACTTCCACCCCAACTTGGTGGTATAACAGCAGAGATCTGCGTTTCTGTCTCTTGGAATGAGGACTTCTATTTAAATTTCCCATTGCCATGCACACTCAAGTCAACTTTAAAAACATCACATTCTACAAACACTTAAGTAGGCTGTTATTTTTTCCCTTCCCAGCATTACTGACCATAAAAGGGAGAGCCATGATACATCACTGCAAACTGAAGACATCAACTAGCTCACCCTACCTAATTTCATACAGGAGAAATCTCCAAAAAATGCCCCAGAAGGAGCTTATTCTGTTTCAGAGGTGGAGTTTGCCCCCTGACAGAATGAACTGGGGATTGACCACCAGAATCTTCAGATCCTGTTGTATTAATTTAGCTGGACTGAAGGCTCAAAGGTGTTAATGTAACCCAGCCACTGTACAACATTAAACAGTTTTAAACGAAGTTCATAGTTTAGTATACAAAGACCTCAGCCTACTTATTACCAGAGCAAACACACTAAAATCCAGGCCAAAGGTTAGAAATGTATTGATTGAAACACAAAAGAAGAAAAGAATCAAAACGAGGCAAAGAGCACTGAAACTAACTGATTATGCAAAATAAATTTACTCAAAACCTAAGTCTCTATTTTGAGACAGTGAATATTGGCTAAAGTCTCTTATTCAATGAAACAGTCCTTCATAGCAGGGAAGAAAGGAGTTAGCTCTGTTTCTCAGTTCTGAGTTGGAAATGATGGTGACTTTGTTGCTTTAGGCAAAACAGATAGGCCATGGCTACACTGGTGCTTTACAGTGCTGCAACTTTCGCGCTCAGGGGTGTGAAAAAAACACAAACCCGAGCGCTGCAAGACACAGCGCTGTAAAGCATCAGTGTAAACAGTGCTGCAGCGCTGGGAGTGCGGCTCCCAGCACTGCAAGCTACATCCGCAGAGGATGTGGTTTATGTGCAGCGCTGGGAGAGCTGGCGCTGCGACCACACTCACACTTCAAAGCGCTGCCATGGCAGTGCTGCCGCAGCACTGCCGCAGCAGCGCTTTGAAGTTTCAAGTGTAGCCATACCCATAGACACAGAAGGGAGAGAAGAGATAAGATAATAAAGATGGGGGAAAGATGGCTTTTGCTGATGTTCTCAGAATACAGGGCAGCTGGTCAGTCATGGACAGATGCTTTGGGCTGACAAGTCAGTCACAACAACTGTTGCTCTGGATCTCGGCTCACCTCCCCACTCAGGTCAATCATCTGGTTTTCTTGTCGGATCCCTGTCCTTCAACGATCCTTCTCTGGCTCAGCAGAGCTGGATGGGCTGTCTCATCCCATTGTGCTGGTGTCATGCAGTATTGTTGATTTCAGGATCAGATGAAAAGCCGAGAGAGAGGGGACAGAAGGAAGATGTGGGTAGGGGCAGGACGGAAAGAAGCACACGAGGAAGGGGAAGACAAAACAAAATCTCACATATATCATGTTGGGATCCTCATTCATGCAACAATGATGGCCAAATATCCCCACTGGAGTATCAAAGTCTGATGTCGCGGCAACAGTCCTGACACAGCTGTGGTGATGGTAAAAATTTCCCCATTTTTCCTCCGAAGTCTGTTTATAAGGGCCCCAGAAGGGCGGTGGGTGGAATAATCCATCCTCTCATTATTTTGGTTCATTGACTCATAGACTCATAGATTTTAGGGTCAGAAGGGACCACTATGATCATCTAGTCTGACCTCCTACACAATGCAGGCCACACAATCTCACCCATCCACTTCTATAACAAACCCCAAACCTATGTCTGAGTTATTGAAGTCCTCAAATTGTGGTTTGAAGACCTCAAGCTGCAGAGAATCCTCCAGCAAGTGACCCGTGCCTCATGCTGCAGAGGAAGGCGAAAAACCTCTAGGGCTTCTGCCAATCTGTTCTGGAGGAAAATTCCTTCCCAACACCAAATATGGCAATCAGTTAAACCCTGAGCACGTAGGCAAGACTCACCAGCCAGCACCCAGGAAAGAATCCTCTGTAGTAACTCAGATCCCATAACCCATCTAACATCCCATCACAGGCCACTGGGCATACTTACCTGCTGATGATCAAAGATCAATTGCCAAATTAATTGCCAAAATTAGGCTATCCCATCATATCATTCCCTCCATAAACTTATCAAGCTTAGTCTTAAAGCCAGATATGTCTTTTGCCCCCACTACTCCCCTTAGAAGGCGGTTCCAGAACTTCACTCCTCTAATGGTTAGAAACCTTTGTCTAATTTCAAGTCTAAACTTCCTAGTGTCCAGTTTATATCCATTTGTTCTTGTGTCCACATTGGTACTAAGCTTAAATAATTCCCCTCCCTCCTAATATTAATCCCTCTGGTATATTTATAAAGAGCAATCATATCCCTCCTCAACCTTGTTTTCGGTAGGCTAAACAAGCCAGGCTCTTTGAGTCTCCTTTCAGAAGACAGGTTTTCCATTCCTAGGATCATCCTATTAGCCCATCTCTGAACCTGTTCCAGTTTGAATTCATCCTTCTTAAACATGGGAGACCAGAACTGCACACAGTATTCCAGATGAGGTCTCACCAGTGCCTTGTATAATGGTACTAACACCTCCTTATCTTTGCTGGAAATACCTCGCCTGATGCATCCTAAAACTGCATTATCTTTTTTAACGGCCATATCACATTGGCGGCTCATACTCATCCTATAATCAACCAATACTCCGAGGTCCTTCTCCTCTGTTACTTCCAACTGATGTGTCCCCAATTTATAACTAAAATTCTTGATATTAATGCCTAAATACATGACCTTGCACTTTTCACTATTAAATTTCATCCTATTACTATTACTCCAGTTTACAAGGTCATCCAGATCTTCCTGTATGATATCTCGGTCCTTCTCTGTGTTAGCAATACCTCCCAGCTTTGTGTCATCCACAAACTTTATTAGCACATTCCCAATTTTTGTGCCAAGGTCAGTAATAAAAAGGTTAAATAAGATTGGCCCCAAAACTGATCCCTGAGGAACTCCACTAGTAACCTCCTTCCAGCCTGACAGTTCACCTTTCAGTATAGTTACTCGGATCACATTTTTCCCTTTCTTAAAAATAGGAACTATGTTAGCAATTCTCCAGTCATACGGTACAACACCCGAGTTTACTGATTCATTATAAATTCTTGCTAATGGGCTTGCAATTTCATGTGCCAGTTCCTTTAATATTCTCGGATGAAGATTATCTAGGCCCTCCAATTTTGTCCCATTAAACTGTTCGAGTTTGGCTTCTACCTCGGATGTGGTAATATCTACCTCCATATCCTCATTCCCATTTGTCATTCTACCATTATCCCTAAGCTCCTCATTAGCCTTATTAAAGACTGAGGCAAAGTATTTATTTAGATACTGCGCCATGCCTAGATTATCCTTAACCTCCATTCCATCCTCAGTGTTTAGCGGTCCCACTTCTTCTCTCTTTGTCTTCTTCTTATTTATATAGCTATAGAACCTTTTACTATTGGTTTTAATTCCCTTTGCAAGGTCCAACTCTACATGGCTTATAGCCTTTCTCACTTCATTCCTATATGTTCTGACCTCAATAAAGTAGCTTTCCTTGCTAATCCTGCCTATTTTCCACTCCTTGTAGGCTTTCTGCTTTTTCTTAATCACCTCTCTGAGATGCTTGCTCATCCAGCTTGGTCTATAACTCCTGCCTATGATTTTTTTCCCCTTTCTTGGGATGCAGGCTTCTGAAAGTTTCTGCAGCTTTGACTTGAAGTAATTCCAGGCCTCCTCCACCTTTAGATCCATGAGTTCTTCAGTCCAATTCATTTCCCTAACTAATTTTCTTAATTCTTTAAAGTTAGCCCTTTTGAAATCAAAAACCCTAGTCCCAGATCTATTTTTGTTTATCCTTCCATCTAGTTTGAACTGAATTAGCTCATGATCACTCGAACCAAGGTTGTCCCCTACAAACATTTCTTCTATGAGGTCCTCACTACTCACCAAAACCAAATCTAAAATGGCATCCCCTCTCGTTGGTTCTTCAACTACTTGGTGAAGAAATTCATCAGCTATCACATCCAGAAAAATCTGAGCCCTATTATTGTTACTAGCACTTGTCCTCCAGTCTATATCTGGGAAGTTAAAATCTCCCATGATCACACTATTCCCATTAGTGTTTACTTCATTAAAAACATTAAAGAGGTCTCTATCCATATCCAAATCAGATCCCAGCAGTCTGTAGCACACCTCAAGCACTATCTCAGGGGAGGCTCCAGTAGCTTTCTTTCCTAATGTGATTTTTGCACAGATAGACTCTGTCTTATCCATTCCATCACTTCTTATTTCTTTACAGTTAACCTCATCATTGACATACTCCACCACCTTTGCCTTTATTTCTGTCTTTCCTAAACAACACATAGCCTTCAATACCTGTACTCCAGTCATGACTACTATTCCACCATGTTTCTGTTATTCCTATAATATCCAGTTTCACTTCCTGCACCAGTAGCTCTAGTTCCTCCATTTTGTTACCTAGGCTCCTCGCATCAGTGTACAGACATCTTAATTTTTGCCCTGGTTAGGCACAGACATTCTACCACCAGTATCACCTGTTAGACTGGTATCTACACTACCCTTCCTCCTTATGTCCATTCTTCTGCCCACGGCTGTATCCTCTCTTACTTTGTTTTCTTACCTCTCAATGTTAAATTCCGGCGTGGAGATTACCTGGACATCTCTCAACCATCTCCCCCAAATTCCTAGATTAAAGCTGTCTTAATCAGTTGTGCCAGCCTCCATCCTAGACGTCTATTTCCCTCCTTACTCAGATGAAGTCCATCCCAAGAGAACAGTCCTCTGTTCATGAATGCTTCCCAGTGGCCACACCAATTCTGGTTCATTGATTTCCGACTCTCAACTCCTCTTGTTTATCAGTTACAATCTTAACGCAATCCTTCAGTGGTATTAGTAGACCCATTCTGTTTAAAGAAGTTCAGTCACATCTTTTCTTAACCAGTTTCATATAATGGCTCATTGGGACAATTCATGAAATTTTACTCACTTTTCACCAAGTAGGCTAACAAATAAAGGAGGCCTGCTACACCACAATTATTACAAGAGGTCCTGTGGGTCTGCTCCATCTACAGGACTTCTTGCCCCTCTTTCAAGAATTGGGCAGCATTTCGCCTTTCGGGCAGCTGCCCTTAGATCCCCACTCTGAGAGGAGGGTGTTACCAGTCAGCTCTGTGTTCTTGGAGAACCAGGGTGCAGTATCCAGTCTGTCGGACACATGAAAGACACCCCTCGCCCCCACTAGTCTCTGTTTGAACCAAAACTGATCAGAGAAAAGGCTCGCAGAGAGCAGTGAAGGGCATTGGGAGACACACCTAGATCCCTCCTGACAAGGAGGATAAGATTAAGAATTCTCTATTAGCATACAGAATGGAAAACAGAGACAACTCCTCTAGCCTCATATGCATGAAAGATGGGACAGGGAGACTTCTCCATTAGCATACAGAATGGAGAACAGAGAACCATACTGAACTCTGGGACCAGAAAAGCAGGGAGGCACTGCATCATGGGGGATCTCTGCTCTAAATGTTGATGAACCTACGCCTGCCCACACCCAGCTCAGCAGTTATCAGACCAATTCTAGTAATAAATCCTTGATTGATATCCAAAATACTGAAGCAGCCTACTTGAAAGCTAGAAGCCTCTGTTGATGGGCTGAGCCTTAGTCAGTGGGCGGGGCTATCAAGCAGGCCAGGGCTTTATAAAGCAGTGTGCAAGCGACCAGGGAGCTTAGCAACCAGGGGCTGCTAACAGGGAGTTTTGCAAGGGAGTGTGGAAGGGGAGCAGGAAGGGGCCAAAGGCCCCTTGCTGTTATTTTTGTTTTAAAACCTATAAAGTAAACTACAGCCAAAACTTCTCGCTTTAAACAACCCCTTCATTAATTAGGACATAATGCAGGCAGAAGCCCAGCAGCAGAGTGGGCGCTATCCAGTTTATTGTGCTGAGTGCAGCATGTATGATTAACTGCCCTGTGGGCGGGTGGCATATGTGTGCAAGCGGTGCAAGGAGCTCCTGGCCCTCAGAGACCGCGTATGGGCTTTGGAGGACAGGGTGGCAGAATTGGAGAAACTAAGAGAGGCAGAGAGGTATGTTGATGAGGTTTTCCGGGACACTGTAGAATTGTCCCACCTCCGGTCAGACAGCCCCTGCACTGTTGAGGAGGCTGAAAGGCCCAGGGAAGCAGAGCAGTCTATGGGAGCAGAGGGAAACCTTCCCATAGTTGGGACCCTCCTTCCAGATGGTGTTGGGGTATCCTCTCGCACTGAGGTTACCTCTCCGGGGGAGGGAACTCAAGTTACTAGGAAAAGGCAAGTGTTGGTAATGGGAGATTTGATCATTAGAAACATAGATAGCTGGGTTTGTGATGACCGGGAGAACCGTATGGTGACTTGCCTGCCTGGTGCAAAGGTTGTGGATCTCTCGAGGCATCTAGACAGACTTATGTGTAGTGCTGGGGAGGAGCTGGTGGCCATGGTACATGTAGGTACCAATGACACAGGGAAGGGTAGGAGAGACATCCTGGAGGTCAAATTTAGGCTGCTAGGGAGGAGACTGAAATCCAGGACCTCTATGGTGGCATTCTCAGAAATGCTCCCAGTTCCACACGCAGGGCCAGGTAGGCAGGCAGAGCTTCAGAGCCTGGATGAGATGATGGTGTAGAGAGGAGGGGTTTAGATTCATTAGGAACTGGGGAAACTTTTGGGATGGGGGGAGCCTATACAGGAGAGATGGGCTCCACCTAAACCAAAGTGGAACCAGACTGCTGGCACTAAACATTAAAAAGGTTGTAGTGCAGTTTTTAAACTAGGAGATGGGGGAAAGCCGACTGCTGCAGAGGAGCATGTGGCTTGGACAGAGACTTCTCTTAGAGGAGAGTCTATTGATAGAGATTCTCTAGGTTATAGTCAGGAACAGAGGATGGAAGAGGATAATGTAAGGGCCAGATCAGACGAGAAACATTCATATAAAAAGGAATCTGACACATCAGAAAAGGGCAGACAATTAAACAGTGACAGGTTTTTAAAGTGCTTGTACATAAATGCTAGAAGTCTAAATAATAAGATGGGTGAACTAGAGTGCCTCATGATAAAGGAGGATATTGATATAATAGGCATCACAGAAACCTGGTGGACTGAGGACAATCAGTGGGACACAATCATTCTGGGGTACAAAATACATCGGAAGGACAGAACAGGTTGTGCGGGGGGGGAGTGGCACTATATGTGCAAGAAAATGTAGACTCAAATGAAGTAAAAATCTTAAGTGAATCCACATGTTCCATAGAATCTCTATGGATAGAAATTTCATGCTCTAATAAGAATATAACATTAGGGATCTATTATCGACCACCTGACCAGGACAGTGATAATGATGATGAAATGTGAAGGGAAATTAGAGAGGCTATCAAAATTCAGAACTCAGTAATATGGGGGATTTCAATTATCTCCATATTGATTGGGAACATGCCACCTCAGGATAAAATGCAGAGACAAAATTTCTTGATACTTTAAAATGACTGCTTCTTGGAGCAGCTGGTATGGGAACCCACAAGGGGAGAGGCAACTCTAGATTTAGTCCTGAGTGGAGTGCAGGAGCTGGTCCAAGAGGTAATAATAACAGGACCACTTGGAAATAGTGACCATAATATAATAACATTTAACATCCCTGTGGTGTGAAGAACATCTCAACAGCCCAACACTGTGGCATTTAATTTCAAAAAGGGGAAGTATGCAAAAATAAGGGGGTTAGTTAAACAGAAATTAAAAGGTACAGTGACTAAAGTGACTGCAAGGTGCATGGGCGCTTTTTAAAGACACCATAATAGAGGCCCAACTTAAATGTATATCCCAAATTTTAAAAAATAGTAAAAGATCTAAAAAAGAGCCACCGTGGCTTAACAACCATGTAAAAGAAGCAGTGAGAGACAAAAAGACTTCCACTAAAAAGTGGAAGTCAAATACTAGCGAAGTAAATAGAAAGGAGCATAAACACTGCCAAATTAAGTGTAAAAATGTAGTATGAAAAGCCAAAGAGGAGTTTGAAGAACGGCTAGCCAAAAACTCAAAAGGTAATAACAAAATGTTTTTTGAGTACATCAGAAGCAGGAAGCCTGCTAAACAACCAGTGGGACCCCTCAATGATAGAGATAGAAAAGGAGCGCTTAAAGACAATAAAGTCATTGTGGAGAAGCTAAATGAATTCTTTGCTTCAGTCTTCACGGCTGAGGATGTTAGGGAGATTCCCAAACCTGAGCCATCCTTTGTAGGTGACAAATCTGAGGAACTGTCACAGATTGAAGTGTCACTAGAGGAGGTTTTAGAATTAATTGATAAATGTAACATTAACAAGTCACCGGGACCAGATAGCATTCACCCAAGGGTTCTGAAAGAACTAAAATGTCAAATTGCGGAACTATTAACTAGGGTTTGTAACCTGTCCTTTAAATCGGCTTCTACAGCCAACAACTGGAAGATAGCTAATGTAACGCTAATATTTAAAAAGGGCTCTAGAGGTGATCCCAGCAATTACAGATCGGTAAGTCTAACGTCAGTACCGGGCAAATTAGTCGAAACAATAGTAAAGAATAAAATTATCAGACACATAGAAGAACATAAATTGCTGGGCAAAAGTCAACATGGTTTCTCTAAAGGGAATCATGACTTACTAATCTATTAGAGTTCTCTTAAGGGGTCAACAAACACGTGGACAAGGGGGATCCAGTGGACGTAGCGTACTTAGATTTCCAGAAAGCCTTTGACAAGGTCCCTCACCAAAGGCTCTTACGTAAATTGTCGTGGGATAAAAGAGAAGGTTCTTTCATGGATTGAGAACTGGTTAAAAGACAGGGAACAAAGGGTGGGAATTAATCATAAATTCTCAGAATGGAGAGGGGTAACTAGTGGTGTTCCTCAAGGGTCAGTCCTAGGACCAATCTTATTCAACTTATTCATAAATGATCTGGAGAAAGCGGTAAACAGTGAGGTGGCAAAGTTTGCAGATGATACTAAACTGCTCAAGATATTTAAGACCAAAGCAGACTGTGAAAAACTTCAAAAATATCTCACAAAACTAAGTGATTGGGCAACAAAATGGCAAATGAAATTTAATATGGATAAATGTAAAGTAATGCACATTGGAAAAAATAACCCCAACTATACATACAATATGATGGGGGCTAATTTAGCTACAACGAGTCAGGAAAAAGATCTTGGAGTCATCGTGGATAGTTCTTTGAAGATGTCCACACAGAGGCGGTCAAAAAAGCAAACAGGATGTTAGGAATTATTAAAAAGGGAACAGAGAATAAGATGGAGAATTTATTATTGCCCTTATATAAATCGATGGTGCGCCCACATCTTGAATACTGCGTTCAGATGTGGTCGCCTCATCTCAAAAAAGATATACTGGCACTAGAAAAGGTTCAGAGAAGGGCAACTAAAATGATTAGGAGTTTGGAGAGGGTCTCATATGAGGAGAGACAAAGAGGCTAGGACTTTTCAGCTTGGAAAAGAGGAGACTAAGGGGGGATATGATAGAGGAATATAAAATTATGAGTGATGTGGAGAAAGTGGATAAGAAAAAGTTATTTACTTATTCCCATAATACAAGAACTAGGGGTCACCAAATGAAATTAATAGGCAGCAGGTTTAAAACAAATAAAAGGAAGCTCTTCTTCACACAGCGCACAGTCAACTTGTGGAACTCCTTACCTGAGGAGGTTGTGAAAGCTAGAACTGTAGCAGCGTTTAAAAGAGAACTGGAAAAATTCATGGAGGTTAAGTCCATTCATTGCTATTAGCCACGATGGGTAAGGAATGGCATCCCTAGACTCTCTTTGTTTGTCAGAGGGTGGAGATGGATGACAGGAGAGAGATCACTTGATCATTACCTGTTAGAGTCACTCCCTCTGGGCACTTGGCATTGGCCACTGTCGGTAGACAGGATACTGGGCTAGATGGACCTTTGGTCTGACCAATTACAGCCATTCTTATGTTCTTCTTATGTCATGTAATTGTATTGTGAGCTCTCTGGAAGAAAACACCACCCATAGCCAAGGGTGATCAGCTCCTATTGTCTAACCTAAAGAAAACCCTTGAGTCATCAGTTTACCCATAAACAAATCTAGTGTTCTCCCTTGAACCACTGTTGTTTCTCTACAAAAAACCCCACCTATGTTCAAGTAAACGTTCTGATGCATGGACCCAAACTCTGCATCAATTCCACTGGGACTCCATCTCCTGATTGATCGTGCTCGGGGCTCTGCCTGTCTCCAGCACTCAGGACCCTGAGCTACCACCATCACCTGAGAACCGCGACCAGTTCAAGCCTCCCTCTCTCTGTTTTCTTTTCTACCTCAGTTATTAACCTTTAATAATGTAACTGTTATGTTTGTTTAGCCCTCTTTGTGTAATTATCACTGTTATTCAATAAATATCTTTTATGGTAAGCTGGCTGCTTCTCTCTCTCTCTCTCTAAACTTTACTCCTTTGTGTTTTTAGCTTCCCCATTTATTCTGCAGAAACGCGTCTTTTACCTAAGCTATAGATCTCTGTAGCATCCAAAAATACTGTGGGGTTTGCTCATCAAGTGGGTTACTACCTGTTCAATTGTAATGTGAAAGTGAGGATAGGGTCGTGCTGAATCTGTGGCATATAAGGGTGGCAGCTTGAAAGTGCTGCTTGACTCAGCCTATTGAGTACAGGGACATATAGGGGTAAGAGTGAGAGTGCTGATTGACCCGGTCTACTCAGACTTGCTCTGTTAGTGTGTGTGTGCGCGTGTGTTCGCTCATCTAATTCTGGGGCTGGAGGAACCCAGCCCTGGGAGACCAAGGTCCTGCAGGATAGCTCCACTAGGAGGGGACTTGCAGAAGGGAGGAGCTCCATATGAACACACAAGTGACACAAGCAGTACATTAATAGAATTACAGAACCCCCCTCTCCCCAGAAGAGTAACTCTAATAAATGAGCATACCCCAAAGGAATGGGCACATCTGGTAACAAGGGACCAGTATGAAGGGGGCTCCATGCAAATGCAGGCTGAATGCACTTTTTAATACATTTATCAGTAGTTATCAGGGAACACTTATGTTACCCGAACCTCACTTTTGCAATCTCTACACAGATAGACCCTGATCTATGGAGTGTCCTCCACAGCATCTGTAGTGGGGAAATATGGTGCCACAAAGGTCAGTACAGGAAGAAGGATATCCACATGTTGATCCTGGGGGGAAAGTTCCCCCAAAGAGATGCCATTAGGACTTCTTATTGGCTAGGGCTTCTGATGACACAGCTACTAGGAAAGAAATTAGGAACAAGTGCAAAGAAAAAGGCAACCCATAACGGAATAATGGTTAGGGTCTCTTCTTAGCAAAGAGTAAAGCAATAATAAGAAAATTAGCTTATCCTAACTTCAGCCATAATAAAAATAAGTCATTTACTTCTCCTTGCAGTTGCCATGTGCACTAGTACTTACCTATCATAGAAATCATCCATTTTAGGACTATGGAAATCTTCTACATCAAAGAAATTTTTACTAGTTTTGTCCAGTTTATAAGCCTATTGAGAAGAAAAAAATGTAGCTGTTGATAGATCATCATCAATAAATAAAAGTCTAATACAACAATCAGTGATATTTTGGGAGATGTGAGCAAGTTTGTATGGGCTGGGAAGCTGAGAGAGTTAGGATTTCAAAAATCATTATTGGTTTTGATGTATTTATTTGGGGCAGTGGATGGCTCGAGGAATCAGTCACAGGAAATTAGGCCAGTTTAGATTGCCAGTCAAGGCTGTCTTTAGGCATACGCAGCATAAGCGGCTGCATAGGGCACCTGAAAATTTGGGGCACCACTGGGTCTTAATGTCCACCGTCCTCACTCTTCCGATCCCTGTTTTGACCCTTCCTGAAGGCTCCCACAGATAGCTGCTGCAGCAGCCTGGCGACTCTTACTCTGGAGGGGATCTATTAGCACAACATTGAACTGTTAAAGAGCCATTCAAGTGGTAATAAAGCCATTTAATAGGCATTTGCCAACTCCCGGGTATATACTGTCAGTTTCTGAATTTACTGACAAAAACAGTTGTGCATTAATGTAACATTTACTCAGAACATGTTAGTCTACAGGACCTTCGTTTAAAATTTGCTTTAAAAATATTTCATTAGTGAGTTGGTGAAGATTAGAAAATCACATCTCTAAAAAATCCATGCATAGATTTTTAGATGCACAATCATCTTCAGCCTTAAATGCTTGGATCTTCAGACATATAGTTTTTTAAATAAATCATTCAAAAGACCACCCTTATCTTAAATACAGATTTTAATTTTAGGTTTCAGAGTAGCAGCTGTGTTAGTCTGTATCTGCAAAAAGAACAGGAGTACTTGTGGCACCTTAGAGACAGACCAACTACACGAGTCCAATCTTCAAACTTAACACAGGGAAATAGATTCAATTAGTTAACTTAAGTTTAAACGGAGACTGAGAATGGTTGGGTTATTACACTAATTGAATCTACTTCCCTATGTTAAGTTCTCCTCACATCTTCTATGGGTCATCTCGATTATCACTTCAAAGGTTTTTCTTCTCCTGCTGATGATAGCTCATCTCAATTGACTGGACTCTTACAGTTAGTATGCGTACTTCCACCTTTTCATGTTCTCTGTATGTATAAATATCTTCTGTCTGTGTGTTCCATTCTATGCATCTGAGGAAGTGAGCTGTAGCCCACGAAAGCTTATGCTGAAATAGTCTCTAAGGTGCCACAAGTACTCTTGTTCTTTTTGCGGATACAGACTCTGGCCTTGGCTACACTCACACTTTACAGCGCTGCAACTGGGGTGTGAAAAAACACCCCCCTGAGCGCTGCAAGATACAGTGCTGTAAAGCGTCAGTGTAATCAGGGCAGCAGCGCTGGGAGCGCGGCTCCCAGCGCTGCACGCTACACCCGTAAGGGATGTGGTTTACATGCAGCGCTGGGAGAGCTCTCTCCCAGCGCTGCCGCTCTGATTACACTCACACTTCAAAGCGCTGCTGCGGCAGCGCTCCCGCAGCGCTGCCGGGGCAGCGCTTTGAAATTCCAAATGTAGCCATACCCTAACACGGCTGCTACTCTGAAACCTAAAATTAAAATCTGTATTTTAGATAAGGGTGGTCTTTTGAATGATTTATTTAAAAAACTATATGTCTGAAGACCCAAACATTTAAGGCTGAAGATGATTGTGCATCTAAATATCTACTAAAATTACTATAGTAATTAAAATTAAAATGAACAGGAGTACTTGTGGCACTTTAGAGACTAACAGATTTATTTCAGCATAAGCTTTCATGGGCTACAGCTCACTTCTTCGGATGCATAGAACGGAACACACAGGCTAATAAATCTGTTAGTCTCTAAGGTGCCACAAGTACTCCTGTTCATTTTAATTTTAATTACTATAGTAAAAAAAACTTGCTTCCAAAGTCTTCCTATCCTGTCCGTCCATCTCTTTCTCCCTTCAATTCCCTCCCCCCGCCCCTGCTCCTCCAGCTGAAGAGAGCCCTTAAATGGACAACACCCCTTTCCTTCCAGATAACTAGACAAATGAGTTTCCCTTTCTTTACTTCTGACTACCTGATGAACTAGTTTTAAGAGAACCCTCCAGCAAAATCAGTGCTAAGATAGATATCAAATCCTTTGTTATGCCTAAAATCTTTGAAAACATATTTTTTTTAAAGTTGGTGAAATTTCATAAACATGTCTATTGTTATGGAGATCACACAAAGTAAATTCATGTTCCCTTTTTCTAAAAGCAATGAACATTGTTATGAACACACTACACCTCTGTAACTGATTAATTTACAATAATGTCTTTGTTTCAGTGAGTTAAATATGAAGAAATCTGGAATGATTACTTCATGAAGGTTTAAAAGGACATTTAAAATATAAAATCAGCATAGAAATACTGATTAAGAAAATGTAAAACAGAGAAGAGCTGCATCATGTATTCCATAATATTTAATGTTCCATTCAGCAAGACAGCTGACTCACCTTTACAACAAAGTTTTTGCAAATAAATCTCTGACAAACTTCAGGGCATATCAAAAAACCTGTGACTGATATTTTTTATTCCCAAGTTTAGTGCTTTTAATTAGGTACCTTCTGCAAGTCCAGTCTTCACCATCTGGCATGCTGTGGAAAACATGCTCCATTTTATTTAGAAAGAAATTGCAGAAGAGTGTTTTTTTCAAATGTCACTTGCTTCATTTGGGTTCAGGGATTTGGCTGGAAGGGGGTGAGCAGGGTGGGGGGAAGGAAAAGAGGAGGGAGACAGTGGGGAAAGGGCAGGGCCTGGGCAGAGTGGGGTGGGGCCTGAGCAAAGCAGGATTGGAGTATGGGTGGGGCCACAGGCAGAAGAAGAGGGTTGGGAGCTAGCCTTCCCAAGCGGCAGCTTCACCCACCGCCCATGACAGCACATAAGAGCGGATTGGCCCCTGCAACCCAGCGTGCCCTGCAATCTCCTTAGGCAGGAGCCGTATTCACAAAGCCAAATGTACCAGCCCCACGCATTCGGCATGAGGGAGAGGATACAGCAGTCTCTGCGGGGAACTGTGAATCTCCACTGCCATGAAGCAGGCTGGGAGGCACATTATCCTTTGCTGCCTCGTCCCTCCCCCACCTCCAGGTTGTGAGCCCGGACTGCCATCGGGCATAGGGGCACCCATTTAATAATACTGCGTAGGGCCCCATAAATCCTAAGGATGGCCCTGTTGCCAGTCATGATGCAGCCCATGTCAGTAGTGATTAAAAGTTGTTTCTATGTGAAGGCTGTTTGGTGGCCTGTGGAGATCAAGTGATAGCCTCTATCCACACAAATCCCCACTATAAATTGGCACTTTTGGGCAGCCTCCGCAGAGGCACCAAGGATTAGTAAACACGGAGACTGAACTATCCTTTCTTTCCCAGACATGACCCCTCCAGGGCAAGGTTGAAACACATTGACATGGCAGTTTCAGGAAACTTGCACTACTGGCATCTATGTTGCATCTGTTCTTTGGAATAATGGAGGACTGCATTCCCCATGGCTGATAATCCAGCTCTATACTCACACTAAACATTTAAAACAAAGTGTTCGTTTAGTGTTACTAATTGTACACTAATTACTACAGTATTTACCACACATTCTTACAGTGCAAACAGAAGCCTTGCAAGATTACAAGCACTCCAGCAAATGAATCTGAAACACCTGAATTGTAAGAATTCGGTGATTAGACGTGTCATACACAGATTTTATATACTTCCTTCCTCTCACAAACAATTTGTCAAATACTTACAAACATAGAAGAATAAAAGAGAAAATGTTTTGTTCTACAGGAAGACAGAGATGTTAAACTTCAGAAGCCAGTGGTGATGGTTTAGGCTCTAATCCAACAAAGCACGTAAGTACGTGCTCAATTTAAAGCACATGGTTAATCACATTGAAGTCAGTGGGATCACTTGTACTTAAAATTCAAGCATATGCTTTAGAGCTTTGCTCTCTCAGGGCCTTACTTTGGGGTCTAACTATCAAGCCTGTTTTAGCAAAATTCCTTGGAACCACATGTTCAAATCCCATCCAGCAGAGTGACCTCAACCATTCAGGTTCCCAAGAGAGAGAAACTGAATTTCATGCAGTTTGTTGTGTCTGGGTTGTACTGGTGACTTAAAAAAAAACAGAGATCTTGTTTGCTCTGCATTAATGTTAAAGAATCAGTAGTACTTTTTGTAATGGCAGGGATTTATCCTGCTGTCAGGGAGCATGCTTTCTCATGATTCTAAAACTATTTAAAATCACTTATGCATATAGCAAAGGAAGTGGAACCGTTGATAAATCTGTGCGCTAAACTTGGGTACAGTTTTCAAAACTGTTTAAGAGACATAACCCTGGTCTACACTAGAGTGAGGTCGATGCAAGGCAGCTTACGTTGACCAAACTCAAAATATCACTCCCACCTATGTAACTCGTCTGCTACACCAACTTAACTCCACCTCAGTGAGAGATGTAGCACTTAGATTGTTGTAGTTAGGTCAACACAATGTCAGTGCAGACACTGTGTTACTTAGGTCAACTTTAGTGGCCTCCAGGAAGTCTCCAGCAATGCCCCACCTTGACCGCTCTGGTCACCGTTTTGAACTCTGCCTTCAAGAGGCCAGATACACAGATACATGCTCTCCCCTTTAAAGACCTACAAATTCTGAAATTCCATTTCCTGTTTGCCTGTTGTGGAGAGCTCACCTAGCAACTGTCAAGCATACCTAGCAACTGCCCAGCTGACCATGCCAGCTCCATGCTGCAGACACGCTCGTAAGTGGAGTACCCAGAAGGTGTTGCATCTCCTGGATCTCTGGGGAGAAGAGGCTGTGCAGGCAGAGCTTCAATCTAGCTGTAGAAAAGTTGGTATCACCCAGCAGATTGCTCAGGGTAGGGAGGAGAAAGGATTCAAGAGGAACCTTTAACAAGTCAAGGAGCTGCGGCAGGTGTACCAGAAGGCAAGGGAGGCTAACACTTGCTCTGGTACAGAACTGCAGACATGCCACTTTTACAAAGTGCTGAATGCCATCCTTTGCAGAAACTCCACCCCCCACACCCCAAGCTCCATGGATACTTCGGGGGAGCAGGAGTCACAGCCCCCCCAGGAACAGTGATGAGGAGGAGGCATATGGGGGACTGTAGTGGGGCGGCTCCCCCTCTCCAGCAGAAAAAGGGTTAAAGTCAGCCCTGGGAGAAGGTTGTGGCTGAAAGCTGCTAAACTGGGCTTACTGGGGAAATGGCCACAGCTGGCCTGTATAAAAAGGCTGTGAGCCAGGAGCCCAAAAGAAGTCTCTCTCCAGTCTGGGAGAGACCAGGGTCTGCCTGCCTGCAGAAAGGGTACTGTGAGTGAAGCAGGGCTGGGGAGAACCAGAGGAGCAGGGGAGCTCCAGGCTGGCAACTGCCCAGGCTGCAGGGCCCGGTCCAAGACCCATAGGTACTGGGAGGGAAAGGAAGGCAGCAGATGTGAACCCCCTTGCCTATGATGAGTGGCTTTTACACTGCAGTCTGCCCCAGGAAGCGGGTGCTCACTGATGACTGGCAGTAGCCCAGACTGAGGCAAGGTGGGAATTAGAGAATTTGGGGGGGTTCCCAGAGAGGGCAGCCCCAGGGTAAAGCACCGGGGTCCAGGAGGGATATGTGGGCCAGCAGCAGTGGGACACTGGCCTGCAGAGGGCGCTGGGGAGGCTGGAAACGCTAATTCCCTGAGACAACCAGCAGGAGGCCCTACAGCAGTGAGTCACACACTGTCACAGGGACAGGTGACCAGAGGGATCCAGTGGCACAGCAAACCAGGACCTGTTTTTGACTCCTAGACAATCCAGGAAGTCCCTCCAATCCAGCACAGATAAGTCTAATGCAGGGAAATGAACCTCTGGTAAGTACGCAGTTTGCTTGGAAATTGCAAGGACACGTTTATTTACTCTTTTTTTTACTTATGCTATAAGATTTAGTGAAATAACCAAAAGATGTAGAGTTGCAATCCGCTTCTCATTCCCCTGTACAGTTAGGCAGAGAAGGCCATGCAGAATAGTTTATTTATGTGCACTTGGATGTCCCATGAATCCTCCTTAGAGATCTCAGAGAAACTTTCCTGCAGGTAGTCTGCCACAGGTTTCTGGGGAGGGCTGTCTTATTTCTTCCCACGCCACTTAGCACCAATGCAGCATACAGGCGATCAGTACACAGCCCCAGTTAGCAGCTGGACATCTGCAGGAGCTGTTCCCTTTCAGGCTCTGTTACCCTCAGGAGTGAGAAGAGCTGTAACTAGACATTTTAGCACGCAAGGCGAGCAAGCATATTTTCATCCTCTCCCAGTTTTTTTCCCCACCCCCATGGTTTAGCACCGTAGGCAGCTGCCCTGCCTGCCCCAACCTGGTTATGGCCCTGAAGTGAGATATCAGCTAAAATCAGGGATGCCCAGAGGATTCAGAAGGCCTGGGGCAAAGCAATTTCAGAGGCCCGTTCCATTAAAAAAAAAAGTTGCAATACTATAGAATACTATATTCTCGTGGGGGCGCTGGGGCAAATTACCCCACTCTCCCCCAATGGCCCTGGGGAAAATAAACATTTAAAAAATCTTCCGCATCTTGGCACAAACTCAGTTTTGAGAACTTCTTTTCAAGTCCCCTTTACAAGGTATCATTGGTTCTCAGCATCAGCTAGTGCTAAAAGGCACTAAAGCTCATTAAAAGGGTTGGACAAATATTTTCCATCAAAACTTCTTTTGGCTCGAAAATTGAGGTTTTAAAAAGCAGAAAAAATCATGGACAATATCTGCTTTCCTTCAAAATTTGTTGTGTTTTTTTAATTGAAAAGCTGAAATTAGTCTGCCAAAACCTGAACATGATTTGGGGTTTCAGAAGTGTGTGGCCAAATATTTGCTGCTTGCTGTTTGATTGTTTAAAGAAATAATAAAAAAAATTCTGCTTAAAAAAAATCCAAAACTTTTGAACCATCTCAGCTTGTGACCAAACGCCTGAGCCCATCCAGTCAGAGATTTTTCCAGGTTTCTGATACTCTGCTGGCTTCCTTGACTCGTATCTTTCTCCATAACTTTGGGTTCATTTAGGTTAGAACATAAGAATGGCCATACTGGGTCAAACTAAAGGTCCATCCAGCCCAATATCCTGTCTACTGACAGTGGTCAATGCCAAGTGCCCCAGAGGGAGTGAATCTAACAGGTAATGTTCAAGTGATCTCTCTCCTGCCATCCATCTCCACCCTCTGACAAACAGAGGCTAGGGACACCATTCCTTACCTATCCTGGCTAATAGCCATTAATGGACTTGACCACCATGAATGTATCTGTTTCCTAGAGACTGGCTCCATGGGGTCCCTCACAAACTGGAGACAGTTACTGTGGGTTTGTCTTTAGTATAGACTATGTACATACTCCACGAACTGAGCATTTGAGCTTGTTCCAGAATCTGGAATGAGCCTATGTTGTGAAAACTGAAATGCTCAAAATAGCACATTCATGTGAATGGACACAGGGTGCTAAAATTAAATTAACCTGGGGGTCAGGACCCCTCAGGGGGTCACGAAGTTATTACTGGAGGTCACGAGTTGTCAGCCTCCACCTCAAACCCTGCTTTGCCTCCAGCATTTATAATAGTGTTAAATATATAAAAAAGTGTTTTTAATTTATGGGGGGGGGGGTCGCATTCAAGTTTGCTATGTGAAAGGGGTCACCAGTACAAAAGTTTGAGAACCACTGAATTAACCCCTTTGGAGCCTTTGGGAATGCAGGGGAGGGGGGTCTCCTTTGGTAGGATTGGGAAGGAGGTAGGTGGTATAGGATATTGCTCTTCTCATATGATCCCTACCCCATGGCTCTCTTGGCTCTATCACTGTTAATCTAAAGTGGCTAATTTTAAATGAAGCTACCCTCCCCTGACATGAAACTCCCTATGGCACCGAAAGTAAATGTAGACTATAATTTCTCATTTGAGAAGTGAAAGGGATGGCAGCCCTAAGGGAAAAGATAACAGCTTGGCTCTTTGTGTTAAATAGCTGTCTGCAAGCCTCAAACTGCTGAATGAGGTTTAGGATAGGGAAGGCTGTGCCTCCCAAACAGCCTGGCCCTGCGCCTATCTGACCCCCACCCACTTCCTCCCCCCCAACTGCCCCCTTAGAATCCCCGACCCATCCTGCTCCTTGTCCCCTGGGACTCCACCCCCACGAATCCCACCTGCTCCCTGTACCCTGACTGCCTCAACCCCATCCAGCCCCGGCCGAGTCCTGACAGACCCCCAGAATACCGACGATCCAACTCCTCCGTTCCCCATCCCCTGACCGCCCCCCCCAAACCTCTGCCCCTGACTGTCCCTGGGACTCCCTGCCCCTTATCCAACCTCCCCAGCCCCCTCACCATGCTGCTTACCCCCACCATCCCCCTCTCAAGGAGCCTCAGTGTGCCACGTCCAGGAGCAGCCCTGGATAGTGCTGTAGCAGTGTGGCTCGGGTGGGACCTGAGCTCCCACCGCAGCCCCGCCCCCTTACCATGCAGCTCTGAGCAGGAGCAGCTCAGGTCCTGCTTGAGCCATGCCGCTGCAGCGCTGTCCAGGGCCGCTCCTGGAGGTGGTGCGCTGAGGTGGTGTGGGATGGGGGGGAGGCAGAGGTGGGGGGGAGCCTCTGATGTTCTCATGGGGGCCCCTGAAGTGCCTAGGGCAAATTGCCTCTTCCCCCCGACCCACTGGGCGGCTCTGGCTAAAATAACCATTATCTGTGGAAAACAGTGTTAGTATTCAGTTCAATTGCCCTATAAGCATATACTCGTGCCCATGAGCTATCCCCCTCCTTATTGTTCAAACTCACTCCACCACCACCACCCCAGCTGTAACTACTATTGCTGGGACTGCTAGCAAGCTCTATGAATCCCAGTGAGAAGTGAAAATGTGCTGCTTGCAATTATGTGGGTCAAGGGGAGTGAGTTCTGTATACTAAGTTTCCATTTACCTTGTGAATAGTGGCTCTATGCATTGTATCTTTTGCAACCAGAAATGCACCATGGCGGAGCAACTCAGCCAGATAAGGAAGAGGATGGTGGATGACATATTCAAAGATATCTTGCAAGCCTCTGCTGCTTTAAATACCAAGCACAGGGCTTGGAGGATCACCCATGCAGACAGCAGGGGTAGGGATAAAGCAGAAAGGAGACATGTAGTAGGAGATAAAAGCGTCAGTTGTTGGTCATTGGGGGCAATCTCAAGCAGCAAACAAATGCTGCAGACTCTTGCTAGCCTTCAGCTTCAACAGACCTGTGCTCACCTTGCTCTCAAGCCTATTCCATGTGATGTGTACAGCCACTACATTACCCCAACCATTCCACCCCAGGGGAGAGTACAGGCAATCACAACTGCACATACACTGACCTATGAAAGATGCAGCTGGTGTATGGGAAATAAAAATGACTGTTCTTTCCCCTGTATTTATAAAGTTCCATTCAGCTATAAATGTGTCTGTTTGCATAGGTTTGGAATAAAAGTATTTATGGAAACTTAATTCATCTTATTAGCTCACAATGTATGCTGGCTAGGGCTGACATCATTCACAGATAATAGCAATAGGTGCATTTGCAACGTTATAATGCCAGGCACAGCACCCTAGAGCAACACATATTACCGTAACTCACTATTAAAATGGTCTTCCAAAGCCTCTGTGAGTTGAACAGCTTCATGTTAACCCTTCCTCTAACCCTGGTATCCAGCTGCTCAAAATCAGCAGACAGCCTTGCAGAAATCTCCTCCCTGGCAGAAATTTTTCTCCCTTTGCTTCACAGATATTATTAAGGACACAGCAAGCAGCTATAGCATTGGGAATTTTTTTCCCACTGAGGTTCAATTTCAGAAGCAGACAGTGCCAGCAGCCACTCAAACAGCTAAGGGCGTATTCAACTGTCATAATGTATCTGCTGAGCCTGCAGCTGAAGTGTTCCCTGGTGTATGCTTCATGAGCCACAGAAGTAAGGGGTAGGCTGGGTCTCCCAGGATCACTATTGGCATTTCAACATTCCCCCATGGTAATACTTCGTCTGGAAAGGAAGTCCTGCTTGCAGCTTTCTGAACAGAGCTGTGTTCCTAAAGATGTGTGTGTCATGTACCTTCTCTAACCAGCCCACATCGATGTTGGTAAAAAATCCACAGTGATCCACCAGTGCTTGCAGTACTATAGAAAAGTAGCCATTTCTGTTGATGTACTTTAAGGCAAGGTGGTCAGGTGCCAAAATAGGGATATGCATGCCATCTATTGCCCCACCGAACTTTAAGAACCCCAATGCTGCAAAACCATCTACTATGTCCTGCACATTGCCCAGAGTCACAGTTCTTCAAAGCAGGATGGCCCTTGCATCACAGTAATTTCCATGGTGGATTTCCCAACTCCAAATTGATTCCCAACTAATCAGTAACAATGTGGCATTGCAAGCTTCTACACAGCGATCAGCTTGCTTCCCCACTGTCAATGTAGATCTTGTTCTGGTGCTGCTGAGCTGGAAGGCTGGGATGAGCTCCACACACTGGTCGAGGAATATGGCCTCATGCATCCAGAAGTTCTGCAGACACTGCTGGTCATCACATACGTGCATAATGATGCAATTCCACTAGTCAGGGCTTGTTTCTCAGGCTCAGAACTGGCTCTCCACTGTCTGCAGCTGCTCCGTGAATACTGCCAACAATTTTGAATTGTTTCTATGTTCCACAGCAATCTAGCCTCCAAGGAATCGTCATGTTCCTCACAGGTCCTCTGGGTAGCTCTGCAAATTCTGCAGGATCAGGCACCCTGTACTCACAATGTTCATCACAATAGTGCAGAGCTGTGCAGGCGCCAACGTTTCTCAGAGAGATGGGTTTCCAGGGCTTTTGAAAAGAGGCATGAAACATTATGGGATGGAGAACACTGTATTATGGGAGTTGAAATCATGTTCCCAGTCACCCCTACACGACTCATTTGCCCACATAAGGCATTGCAAAAATCTTCCCAAAACACCCTGCACTAGATGGTGGGAAGTTGCACAGAGGGATAGCTACCACGATACACTGCTCGCTGCATCGATACAAGTGCTGCTAGCAAGGATGTGCACTGCCAATGCAAGGAGTGTAGTGCGGACATGCAACATGATATAATTACTGTTGCAGCTGTATATTGACACACTTAGGTCAACATAATTTTGTACTGTAGACAAGCTCTTTGGGAGACCAAGTGGGTGAGGTAATATCTTTTATTGGACCAACTTCTGTGGGCGAAAGAGACTAGCTTTCAAGACAGAGCTCGTCATCAATTCTAGGAAACGTAGCAAGGCCAGGTCTACACTACAGACTCATATTGGTATAACTACGTCGCTCAGGGGTGTGAAAAATCCACACAACTGAGCAGGATAGTTATATCAATCTAACCCGTCGATGTAGCTACCACTTCTCATAGAGGTAGATTAACTATGCCTATGGGAGAAGCTCTCCCATAGGCATAGGAACATCTTTACTTAAGCACTACAGTGGCACAGTTGCAACAGTGCAGCCACACCGATGCAGTGTTATAAATGTAGTCCTGCTTTAGGGCTGCAGCTGCATTGCTGTAGCACTTCCATGAAGATGCTATCTATGCCACTTCTCCCATCGGCATAGGTAATCCACCTCCCCAGGAGGCAGCCACTGTGTCAATGGGAAAAGCCCTCCCGTCAACACAGCCCTGTCTTTACCGAGATTTAGGCTGGTATAACTATGTCGCTCAGGAGTGTGGGAAATTATTTAACGTAAGTAGTTAACACATATTTCCAGCGAACATTCAAGGTGAAGTGACCTGTTACAGTCACAGGAAGGAAAGGAAGGGTGTGGGGAAGCAGCAGGGGGCATTGTTAGTGGGTTAGAGACTGATTTATGGCTCATTACAACAATTAACAACACCCCAGCTGCTTCCCCTGCCCCCCTTCTTTTCCTTCCTATGACTGGAGGGGTGTAAATGGGCCACTTTGTTTAACATAAGTAGAGGTAATCTGTTCCACCTTGTATTTAGCTGCGACACTCTGAGGCTTGGTCTACACTAGCAACTTACATCAGTATAACTACGTCACTCAGGGGTATGGAAAATCAACACTCCTGTGTTACTCAGGCCTGATCTACACTGGGGGAGGGGGTGTTGATGTAAGATACGCAGCTTCAGCTACGGGAATACCAGTGGCATTTCGGCAGCGACGCCTCCGGATGATGATGCTTCTCGGTGACATTTCAGTGGATGCTCATCCGCTGGACAGTACATGGGCGCACATAGATGCCCCGGCTGGCATCATGGTACCTGCAGGCACTGCTTTGGGGACCACTGGTATAGCCTGTCTAGATCCTTCAGGAAACGGCTAACCATCAGGTTGGCGAAGACTGAGCGCCCAGCTGCTCCTGGGTGGAAGGCACAGATGGCTGCCCGGTGTACCTTGATGGATGATGCCACTAGCCCCTGCTGTTTTAAGTGCAGTAGGTAGTCTAGGATAAGTGGTATGGATGCCTGCATTGGAGGAGTGTGACTCTGAGTGCACCAGATTGCAAACCTTTTCCACTTGGCCAGATAGGTAGCCCTGATGGAAGGTTTCCTGCTACCAAGACAGACCTCCCTAACAGACTCAGAGCACACGAGCTCCATAGGGTTTAGCCATGAAGCTTCCAAGCCGTGAGGTGAAGAGATTCGAGATTGGGATGGTGAAGGTGACCATAGTCTTGGGTGATCAGGTCCGGGACCAGGGGCACTGCGATTGGGGCATCCATTGACAGCTCCAGGAGCATAGTGTACCAGTGCTGGCAAGGCCATGCCAATGCTACCAGTATGACTGCCACCTTGTCCCTGCAGATCTTGAGCAGAAGTTTGTAGATGAGTGGAAATGGTGGGAACGCATACCACACGTGATGTGTCCAGGGGAGGAGAAACATATCTGAAAGGGAGCCCAGACCGTAATTCTGGAAGAAGCAGAACTGAGGGCACTTTCTCTTGCACCTTGTAGCAAATAGGTCAATTGGGAGAATTCCCCTCCTCTGGAAAATGCTGTGTATCACATCCAAATGGATGGACCATTCATAATTGTGAAAGCATCTGCTGAGGTAGTCTGCCAACTCGTTCTGAGACCCGGGGAGGTAAGATGCTTCCAGGTGAATAGAGTGGGCTATGCAGAAGCCCCACAGCTTGAGGGCTTCCTGACATAGGGGAGAGGAACAAACCCCATCCTGCTTATGTATGTAAAACATTGCAGTTGTGTTGTCCATCATGACCCCCATGCAATTGGGCTTGGAAGGTTTGGCATGCCTGTCGGCCCTCAACTCCTTGACGCTGATGTGGAATGAGAGCTTATCCTGCAATCAGAGACCTTTCGTCTGTAGTTTTCCCTGGTGAGTGCCCCATCCCAGCACTGACACATCTGTTACCAGAGACAGAGAGGGCTGGGGCTTATTGCAGGGGACTCTAAGCCACCAGTGTAGAGGTTTGATAACCTGCACCAGAAGGGTGACTGTGCCCTGGATGGTAGGCCAACACCAGCCAAGCTTGGAGAGGCCTGAGCCTCAGCCTCGTGTGCTGCACCACATATCTACATGCTGCCATGTGGCCGAGGAGCCTCAGCAGCCCCTTGCCTTGGTAGTAGGGTACTATCTGAGGCTCTGTATGATGTCCGTCATTGCCCAGAAACGAGCCTACAGCAGGGATGCCCTGGCCTGGCCTGAGTCCAACACCGATCCTATAAACTCTACCCTCTGCGTCAGGGATAGAGTAAATTTGTGCTTGTTGAGCAGAGACCCAACCTATCGAAAGTGGACCTCACAAAGCTGACTTGTGCCTCCACTTGGTCCCTGGAACACCCCCTGCACAGCTAGTCATCAAGGTACAGGTATGTCCGCACCTGCTTCCGGTGGAGGAAGGCGGCCACAACTGACATGCACTTGGTGAACACTCATGGTGCTGTAGACAGGCCGAAGAGGAGGACCATGAATTGGTAATGGTTGTGGTTGACCACGAACCTGAGGAAACATCTGTGCGCAGGACATATCGAGATGTGGAAGCACACATCTTTGAGGTCAAGGATGGCATACCAGTCTGACAGATCCAGAGAGGGGATAATCGTATTTAGGGAAACCATGCAGAACGTCAGCTTTTTCATTAAGCTGTTGAGTCCTCGCAGGTCGAGCATGGGTCTTAGACCCCCTTGGCTTTGGGGATTAGGAAATAATGGGGGTAGAATCCCTTGCCCCTTAGCTCCTGAGGAACCTACTCCACTGCCCAAGTCGAGGAGCATTTGGACCTCCTGTATAAGGAGATGCTCATGATAAGGGTCCTTGAAGAGGGATGGGGAAGGGGGGGGTGGAAGCAGAATTTGAGAGAATATCCCACTTCTGTTGTGCAAAGGGCCCAGTGGTCTGATGTTATCTGAGATCAAGCACAGTAAAAGTGGGACAGATGGTTCAGGAAACAGGGATGAGGATCTGGTACGTCGACTGGTGCACTGTCCTCGGGTGCACCTTCAAAAGGCCTGCTTAGAGCTTAACGAAGACTGGTTGAAGAACGGTGCCACGGTAGCATCGGTGCCGGGAAATGGTGCTGCAGAGACAGAGATGGGAACAGGTGCTGCAGAGATGGAGATGAGACCAGTGACCTGGGGAGTGGAGCCGTGAAGAGCAAAGCCTGGGGGATCGATGAGGAGGAGATCACCGTCTGGAGCCAGAGGTCTATCCCGACTGGCAGGGGACTGTGAAGCCATCATGGTAATCAAGTCCCGAGCGGCCTCAAAAGTGTCTGGGGTGGAGGGGAGTTAGAGGTCCTCCACCTGGCACTCATGCTCAGGAGAATCCATTGGCACTGGACTCGACAGCCCCCCTTGCAGGGCTGAAGTTGACAGTGCCAGCTCCTGTATAGGATGCACTCCGGAAGCACTGTCCGATGTGGCAGCTCTTGGTGTGGGCAAGTGCCCCCATCTGTCTTCCCGTGCCACTTATGCAGAACTAGGGAATGAGAGCAGTGCCACGCCGCCTTCGGTGCCAGGGAGCATCAGTGCTGAGTGCCTCTATGGCCCGAGTCCTTGCTTGGCGCTGTCTCACACACAGAGGCCGGGGCACTCCACATGGAGGAGCTCAGTGCCAGATCCTGCCGGCCAGGCGCTGGTTGAGGATGAAGGGCTGACTCCATCAGGATCTGTTTGAGCTTGAAATCCAGCTCCTTCTTCATCCTTGGACGGAACCCTTTGCAGATCTTGCACTGGTCTGTTTGGTACGCCTCCCCCAGACACTTGAAACAAGAGTCATGGGGGTTGCCTGCTTGCATGGGCTTATGGGAGGTTCCACATGACTTAAACTCCTGGGATCGAGGCATGCCCTAAACCCCAAAGGGGAACAGAAAAGCCCCCACTCCTACAACTGACAATTAACACCACTAAGAACTTTATTTATAAAAACTAAGCTAAGACTACAAACTAGGGGAGCACTTGTGAAAGCAAGCAACTGGATTTCCAACGACCGTCACTGGTGGTAAGAAGGAACTCAGGAGGCAGCAGGTCGGCAGGGACCTATATTCAGCGCCATGAAGGTGTCACTCCAGGGGACTCCACAGCCAACCCGACAGGTGCTGCTAGGGGAAAAACCTTCCCATGACTGTGCACACAGCACATGCACACCTGATTGGAATGGACATGAGCAATCACTGGAAGAAGAACGTACTTTCTCCTTCCAAAGTACTTTGAAAGACCATGAGAATTAATTTACATGTCAGATAAACAAAGCTATCAAGCTAACAAGAGACAGTGTTGCTACACCCCAGAAGGGAAGAGAAACTTCATCTGAGACAGAAGGTGGGAGGGCCAACCCTCAAATAAGCAATGGAATCAAATGAAAAAAAATCCTGGCATTTGAGAGTTATAAAAGTGAGGCTTAACTTTACTTAGAAATCCTGTCAGCTGCCCCAAGCATGGCTGGGGCTCCACTCCAGCTGTCAGTCCCGGGGCAGCTGCTCCCCTGCTAGACTGGGAAGTAGGAGAGGTGACTCCACTGCAGCCCCCTCTCCCAGGCATGGGGAAGGTTAAGAACCCTAAGAAGCAGAGGTGAGGCTGGAGGCTGCAGGGGGGCTGCAGAAAGGTGAGTGCTGACAGAGTGGGTAGGCTATATTGATGGCTGGTTCCGAGCAGATAAAGTGAGTGCTGGGAGGGTGAACTGAGGGCAGTGGGGGTCAATGGGGTATGCCAGCTGAACTGATGGGGTGGTGATGACAGGGACGGGCGGACTGAACTGGGGGGGGGCGCGAATTGAGCGGGGTTGGGTGGGAAGAGAATTAATGGGGGACTGGGAGACAGGATTAATTGCTGGGCAGGAGATGGGCAGGTATGGGGGGGAAAAGGAGAGCTCCTGCAGCAGGAGCCAAAAATCACCTTATCCAGTACATGTGGGAGAGTGGGCAACACTGTCACATGCACATGCCCTGGGGATGGGCAGGGGGAGTTCAAAAATCAAGAGACTGGCCTAAAAAACACAGTATCATTCTTTTTTTAAAAGTGTCATGATTTTTGGGTCTGACTCATGATTTTTGATCTCTTGAAGTAGGCAATATTATAAGCGCAACACAGGTGTAAAAACACTGCATATAAGTCTTAGACACTTCTGAAAATGTTATTCTGTGATTTGTATACAGACAACTTTAATTTCTAAACTAAAACAAACAAACAAACAGATTTACACACTGCATCATCCAAAGAATTTACACCTAGTACAAATTATATTGAAAGAAAACTATGATTCTGCCATAAGAACACTAAAGAAATGGGGGGGGGGGGGTGGAATCAGCAGAGGATTAATCCTCAACTATCAAATCAAATAGAGCACTTCTCTTAATGTGGTATGTTTGATGGAACTGACATGTTTGATACTTAACAGATCATTTCCTTTACTTTGTGGGCTTGAGCAATATCTAACATTCCTTTTATGCTATTTTGCTAAATGAGTTACAGTGCACATATCATGCTCAGAAAATGTAATTCTACGTATAAAAATGTTAGCCATTTTCAATGCAATGTGTTTTAAAAATATATTACATTTTCTATGCTTTCCTCTCCCTTCCTTTTATAAATAGTCCAGTATTCATCTCCTGGTCTCCTCCTCAATATCTCCTTTCCATTGTTCAACGGTTTTCTGAATTCAAATTTGAATATCCCTTCTATGCAGATAACATTCAACTGCAGATCCCTTTTACTGCTTTGGCTGTTTACTATCAAGCCTGTATTAACCTCATCATTTCTTTGTTCCATTATAATTTACTTCTGTTCCACATTTCAAATATTTATACTCCACAAATTCTCTATAAGACCAGTCTCTGTCAATTTACTACTCCTCTTCAAAAATCAAATAGCACATTCAGTCCTATTGCCAGGAACTAAGACTCACTCCCATCTCCTCTGAAACGGCTTCCACATCAGAAAATATTTTGACCACTCCTTAAAAAATAAACTCATATTCAAGTTTTCATCTCCCTTTGCCTAATACCATTTCATCTTTTATGATCTCTCTAAATCCCAACTTTCCAGAGTTTAACCAGTTCAAAAGGCAGTGGCTCCTCACACCAATGCATCCCGACAAATGATCACTGATTTCCTATCAGCTTCAGAATTTAAGAAAGAAAAAAAATCTCCTTTGAAGAGCTACATTAACCATAGGATCAACAACAGCTTCCTTCCTCTTTTGGAGATGGTCATGGCAGTGAAAAAAACCTACAGCCTCTTGTCAGCCAAGGACACCTGTCATGGGGTCTGTACATCTCATCCTGGTTCAGCAGCCAGAAGGTAATGAAGCACCTGCCTGCCTGCTCAGCCAGAGCTGACTAACAGCCCCACAGCAACTGTAAGGACAAGAGGGCTGCAAAGTAAGAGGGGTGGCTGCTAGAGAGGTAGTGGGACTGCAGAGAGAATCTCTCCAGTAAACTGTGAGAACGTGTCTGAGAAGCCAACACTCCAAAGAGAGATGCAGAACAAGAGGCTGAGGAAGCCTACAGAGGAGAGGTGGAAAGCAGTTCAGGTAGCAGCAAGGGACTGAGAAGGACTGGTTCCAGCTGTTCCAAACAAGAACCCTTAGCTGGAACCCTGAGCCTGGGTTCCCCTACCTATTCCAGCCAGTAACTTTTGGACAAGACCCTAAAGTTAAAGCCAGGAGACCTAGGACTGATCAGCCCCTGCTAAAGCCATGGAATTTCTAACTCCCTACCATTCTGAAGGGGACAGAGACAACTGAGAACCCAGCCAGGAGGGGCTGAGTCATAACAAGGACTTGACAAACATAGATTTGGGTGTGGTGGCATAAGGGGGATGGAGCCAGGTTGGTGTAGCTCCCCTTTTTGCCACAAGGAAGCACTAACAGACAAAGACCCCATATTACAACACCATTGTAAGTAAAGTGCAGTTCAAAAAGTACATGGTGCTGCCCAGAAAAGTGGTGTGGCCAGGAATTAGATAATTCAATATATCCCCCCCAGCAGTGATTATATATTTCCTTTTTATACAACTGTTCTATGTCAGTTCTTATACTGTGGCTCATTGTTGCAGTATCTGAGCACCTTCTACTAATGCATTAGGTGACATAATTAATATCTGTCACATGTTGTTTGTTCTCTCATCTTCTCCCTGGGGAAAGAATATGTGAGAGTAGTGGAGCATTTCATTTTTAGTAGGGTTTGTTTTTTAGAACCAAGTATTAGTAGCTACTGCAGAGAAGAGGCAGAATCAGGACTGAAAGGTGGGAAGGGCAATGCTCTATCTTAAGCAGTCAATAATATGAAAAAGTCCTTCATATCACAGAAAGGTCAGATCAAGTGCAAAATCTGTAACCAAAACTACCAAATTCAGCCTTAGAATTAGCATTAACAGCAATAAAAGAGCTGCATCCGCTTACACCACGGCTGATTTCGGTCCCCTGTCTCAGCCACAGTCTTCTTTTTTAAACACCGTATGAGACAGATAAGTTAAATCAGATGTCATTTACCTTTTCATGATCTTTATTCTTCACTAAAGACTTTGTACCCTCTGTTGCCATAAGAGAATTTTTAATAATTCCCTTTATGATCAAAGTGGAAATATGAGAAGGCTTTAGCTTCTGGCTACAGTTTAAATCAAAAAGCGCTCTCTTCTTTTCTTTCACTGTGTTCCAAACAAGAGCTCGAACACAATATACATCCTGGAAAATAGAAAGAGTAACGGTGAGTTCAGTGTGCTATATCCCGGAAGACCGCTCAGGACTAAATTATGGCTAAACTAAAGAAGAGAATGGGAACAAGGGGCCTCTCCTTCCAATTTCTCTGTAGTTAAGGGGTGTGAGCTAGCAGAGCTAGTTAGTTATTGCCAGCAGACAGCACGTCTGGGCAGAATAGGGAGGCATGATGCAATACTAACACCATGGGAAACACCTTTTCTACTAGCATAGTAAAAGTAGTTGCACAATGCACTCCTCACAGCACCTCTGGATACATTATGCCTTACAAAGCTACGCTTGCTCAGGTGATGCACCTACTCGTCTCATTCTCTGTATGGCTATGTCTTTATGACGCATAATTTTGCTTGCAGCCTCTAAACTCAGACTACTGCATATGGATGTTGAAATGCCAATTGTTATCCTTGGGGACCCAGCCTACTCCTTCCTCCCATGACTCATGAAGCCATACACAGGGAGCCTGCACAGTACTAAGGAGCAGTTCAACTATAAACTGAGCAAGTGCAGAATGGTGGTAGAATGTGCCTTTGGACGTTTAAAAGTTCACTGGTGATGTTTGCTGACTAGGTTAGACCTCAGCACAACCAACATTCCCATTGTTATTGCTGCTTGCTATGTGCTCCATAATATCTGTGGGAGTAAGGAGGAGACATTTATGTTGGGGTGGGAGGTTGAGGCAAAATCGTCTGCCAGACAATTTTGAGCAGCCAGACACTAGGACGATTAGAAGAGCACAGCTAGGAGTGCTGTGCATCAAAGAGGCTTTGAAAACGAGTTTCATGACTGGTCAGGTTACGGTGTGACAGTTGTGTGTGTTTCTCCTTGATGCAAACCTGCCCCCTTTGTTGATTTTAATTCCCTGTAAGCCAACCACCTTTCCCCCCTTCGATCACAGCTGGCAAAGGAAATAAAGTAACTACTCTTTTGAAACCATGCATTCTTTCTTTATTAATTAAAAAAAAGTGAGATAACTGACAAGGTGGCCCAGGTGGGGTGGAGGAGAAGGGAAGGACAAGGCCACATTGCTTATTGTAGCCACACTACAAATCAAAACTGTTTGAATGACAGCCTTCTGTTGCTTGGGCCATCCTCTGGACTGGAGTGGCTGGGTGCCTGGAACGTCCCCCCAGCATTCTTGGGCATCTGGCTGAGGAGGATATGGAACTTGCGGAGGAGGGCAGGTGGTTATACAGTGGATGCAGCAGGGATCTGTGCTCTTGTTGGCTTTCCTGCAGCTCCACCAGATGCCTCATCATGTCCATTTGCTCCCCCATTAGTCGCATCGCCTCCTGCCTCTTCTTATTGCGCTCACTTAATGCTTTCCTGGCCTCTGCCACTGAATGCCTCCATGCATTAAACTGCGCTTTATCAGTGCGGGAGGACTATGAGCCTGGAAAACATGTCATCGCGAATGCAGTTTTTTCACCTTCTAATATGCGATAACCTCAGGGACGGAGATGATAGGAGGAGCACAGAAGCATTTGCACCTGAGGGGTGGATAAAAAGGGAGAGTAAAATTGATGATACATTTCTGAAAACAAAAGGGAGACTCTTTCACAGTGAAGCAAGCAATTCACATTAGACAGCACATGTGCTTTAGGTACAAGGTCACATTTTGCCTTTTATACAAGTGCCTGCCGGTATGGTGACATCACACAGCTGGGCAACAGAATTCGGTTTCCAGGCAGCCATGGTAAGCCAATGAGTACACGAGGTTGGCTTCTTATGCCTTCATAACATGGGAATGTTTTCAAACTGCAGCGCCCTCCTTTTCCATAGCAAGCAATGCCGGTTGGGTTTCACATTTAAAAGGAGAGGCTGCAGTTTTCGGGAGGATGTGCAGCACATGCCTCCCCACACCCCACCATCTGGTTATTCTCTGAGATGATCCCTTCACTCCTCCCCTCACCGCATGGCTATTCTCCGGGATGATCCCTTTTAGTCAAGCACAAACAGCCCAGCATGAACAGGGTCCTTTTAATGTTCCCTTACAAAAATTCCCCTATTTCAACCAGGTGACCATGAATGATATCGCTGTCCTGAGGCTAACACAGAAAGATATAGACTGAATGTTGCTTGAATGCGACCAAAACCCAGGACCATTCGCTGCCATGTTTTGTGCTGCAATGATTCCAGACTACTTGCTACTGGCTTGGTGTGGTAAAGTGTCCTACAGTGGAGGACGAAATAAGGCAGCCCTCCTCAGAAACCTTCTGCAAAGACTTTCAGAGTACTTCCAGGAGAGCTTCATGGAGATGTCCCTGGAGGATTCCTGCTCCATCCTCAGATACGTGAACAGACTTTTCCAGTAGCTGTACTGGCCACGAATGCATCCCAATTGTTCAGGGCAAATCAAACATTAAACGCTATTGCTTTTAAACCCTGTACTGTAGTTACAAATGTGCACTCACCAGAGGTGCCTTCTCCGCCTTTAGGGTCGGGGATCCCGCCTTGGGAGGGTATTGGCTCCAGGGTGAAAAGGTCCAGGCTGCCAGGGAGAATGGATTCACTGCTTGCCTGCTGTGCATTCTTCTCCTCTTCCTCATCCACAAAATCCTCCTGCCTGTTGCGTGAGACTCCCCCCTGCAGGTGTCCATGGACAGTGGTGGGGTCATGGTAGGGTCCCCCACTAGAATACCACGCAGCTGATCACAGAAGCGGCATGTATGTGGCTCTGACCCAGAGCAACCATTTGCCTCCTTTGTCTTTTGAAAGTCTTGCCTGAGCTAGCTAACTTTCACATAGCACTGCTGTGTGTCCCTGTTATAGCCTCTGTCCACCATGCCCTATACGATTTTGGCATATATATTAGCATTTCTTCTTTTTGATCGGATTTCAGCCTGCACAGATTCTTCTCCCCATAAAGCAATCAGATCCAGTATCTCCCTTTCGGTCCATGCTGGAGCTTATCTGTGATTCTGGGGGGACTGCATGGTCACCTGTGCTGCTGGGCTCGCCATGCTGACCAAACAGGAAATGAAATTCAAGATTTCCCAGGGTTATCCTGTGTATCTGGCTAGTACATTGGAGTTCAAAGTGCTGTCCAGAGGGGTCACACCGGAGCACTTTGGGATAGCTCACGGAGGCCAATACCGTTGAATTGCGTCTGCACTACCCCAAATTTGACCCAGCAAGGTCGATTTTAGCACTACTCCCCTTGCCGGGGAAGAGTACAGAAGTCAATTTTAAGAGCCCTTTAGGTCAACAGAATGGGGTTGGTTGTGTAGAGGCATTCATTTTAAAATTGACCTAACGCAGCTAAATTCGACCTAGCCCCATAGTGTAGACCAGGACTTAGTTGCTGTCTCCTCTTCACACAAAAAGGCCAGAGGAATATATGATGATAGTTGTGCTGCCTTTGACCTGCACTTTATAACTTTTATCCAAGTGGTTAGAATGCTCATCTAGGATGGGGGAGATCCAGGTTCAATTTTCCCCTCCATCTGAAGTGGGGGAAGTATTTAAATAGGGTTCTTCCTCATCACCCAAAACATGTTCTTAACCACTAAGCTGGGGATATTCTGATGACACAAAATTTCTAAAGATAGTTAAGACCCAGGCAGACTGCGAAGAGCTACAAAAGGATCTCTCAAAACTGGGTAACTGGGCAATAAAATGGCATATTAAATTTAATGTTGATAAAATGCAAAGTAATGCACACTGGAAAGCATAATCCCAACTATACATATAAAATGATGGGGTCTAATTTAGCTGCTACCACTCAAGAAAGATCTTGGAGTCACTGTGGATAGTTCTCTAAAAACATCCACTCAATGTGCAGCGGTAGTCAAAAAAGCAAACAGAATGCTGGGAATAATTAAGAAAGGGACAGATAATAGGACAGAAAATATCATGTTGCCTCTAAATAAATCCATGGTACTCCCACATCTTGAATACTGTGTGCAGATGTGGTTGCCCCATCTCACAAAAGATATATTGGAATTGGAAAAGGTTCAGAAAAGGGCAACAAAAATGATTAGGGGTATGGAAAGACTTCCGTATGAGGAGAGATTAATAAGATTGGGAGTTTTCATCTTGGAAAAGAGAGGGCTAAAGGGAGATATGATTGAGGTCTATAAAATCATGACTGGTGTAGAGAAAGTAGATAAGGAAGTGTTGTTTACTACTTCTGAAAACACAAGAACTAGGGGTCACCAAATGAAATTAATAGGCAGCAGGTTTAAAACAAATAAAAGTAAGTATTTTTTCACACAACGCACAGTCAACCTGTGGAACTCTTTGCCAGAGGACGTTGTGACATCCAAGACCATAACAGGATTAAAAAAAGAATTAGAAAAATTCCTGGAGGATAGGTCCATCAATGACTATTAGCCAGGATGGGCATGAATTGTGTCCCTGGCCTCTGTTTGCCAGAAGCTGGGAATGAGCAACAGGGGATGGATCACTTGACGATTACCTGTTCTGTTCACTCCCTCTGGGGCACCTGGCACTGGCCACTGTCAGAAGACAGGATACTGGGCTAGATGGAGCTTTGATCTGACCCAGTAGGGCCATTCTTATGTTCTTATGATGTGGGACTCCTTCAATCTATCCTGTTGAAACTGTTCCACTATTGATAAATACTTAACCATTGCAGCATGAGAATGGCCAGGCCCTTCGACAGGGGGGCGGGAAATGGGGCAATTGCCCAGGGGCCCAGGCCCTTTTAAATTTACTGGGCAGGCCACAGGGCTCCTATGCATGTGACCACACTGGCTAATCGTGACAGCCTGTGGGTCCCCACAAAAGCTCAGAGCCCAGAGCGGTCATGCAAGACTGGGAGTGACAGGCAGTCCCAGAAGTGACAAATTCGTCACTTCCACCCTGGGCCCTGTCCCCCTCTAGGTTTAGCTCTTGCCCTGGCCCTAGAATTGCTGTCAGCGGGCTAGGGAATGACCTGTAGGTCTTTCACCTCCAAGCCGGGTGCCCTAACCACCAAGCTATAGAGTTTTTCTCTTTTTCATTGATGATTTAAGTATTTATGCAAAGTGGAACAGCTTCAGCAAGAGACATTGAGGTAGCCTCAAATCAGAACACCACATAGCTCAGTGGTTAGGATATTTTCCTGAGAGATATGGGAGACCCCTATTCAAATCCCTTCACCCCCTGAGGCAGAGGAGGGAACTAAACTCAGGTCTCCCACGTCAGGACAGTTCTCTAACCACTGGGCTAAACATTATAAGGCAGGCGCACACCTGCACGCGTGCACACACGCATGCACACGCACATGCACACACACGCTTTTGAATGGGACCTGATCCAGTAAGCAGTCTCTAAGTACATCTACCAGATTGGGCTCCACAGGTGACACAGGCAGAGGCGTGCCTATCTTCCCCTCGTTTCTGGATCACACTCTGGCTTCACAGGAGACCAGTATCCAGATGCCTAGAGGGAGGCAGTAGTGCACATGCCCAGAGGCAGAAACATAGGCACCTAGGGAACTCTTACCCAGAAAATTTAAGTACTGAGTTTAGATGCCTACAGGCCAAGTGGCAGCTGAGTGGAGGTTTTGTGGATCTCAGTGAAACATAAAACAGGCACTTGACCGCCTAAATCTTTAGGCACCAAAATATCAAGCTATAACAAGTAGATGAGACAAGCAAGTCAGCACAAAGTCTCAAGGCAAAAAATGAGGTAATAGGAATAAGATATGTTAGCACAGACTAACTTTGTGCACAGTTCCCAGAAAAGAGTAAAATTACATATGAATAAAACCATGTTCAATGTTTATTAGGGACCAGTTCATGTCACTATTACTTACAGGGTTCAAAGGGTCTAACTCAACAGCCTTGTTAGCATCATCTATTGCTTCTTTCAAACGACCTAAAATGCAGAAAAAAAAAAGCACAAAATAAAAGTTTAAGAATCATTTTTCTATGACCAGCTATATTTCATAAACAAACCAAAGCATTAAATGCAATAGCACCATAATGTAGTACTAATATTGTTGATTATGACATCTTCTAGACAGGATCCTCTGGAATCACTCTTCTTCTTCTATGCCCTTCCAAAGACCCTGCATTGCTCTGACCTTGCCTTAGATGAAGAAAGCTTGATGTGATTGCTCCTTCAATCACCTGTCCAAAGCTACTCCTGTGGTTGGCCAGACATATTCAGTGGATAGTGATATGAGACACTTATGCCTCCACAAGGGCTGAGAACACTGTGTCCACATTACATTTCTTGTCCTTGCCCACCAGAGCATTCAACAGTGAACTCAGTCAGGACACAAACTCAGACTCCCTGTGGGCAACTACAGTAGAATACCATGAAGCTGTCATGCTGGTCTTGAGGCCACAATTTGTGAAATGACATGGAGACACACTAAATTCTATTACATATGGGAAATGGTGATTATTCAGTAATTAAAACTACACCTCTGCCCCGATATAACACAACCCGATATAACACAAATTCTGATATAACGCAGTAAAGCAGTGCTCCAGGGGTAGGGGGGAGCGGGGCTGCGGACTCCAGCGGATCAAAGCAAGTTTGATATAATGTTTTCACCTATAACACGGTAAGATTTTTTGGCTTCCAAGGACAGTGTTATATTGAGGTCGAGGTGTAAAATAACTGCCAGGAAAACTTTTCTAAAGTCTCTGGCTTTTAATGATAGTTTGGTGAGTAATATTTCTCTTAGTATTGAGCAGAGATGCAGCCTATTTATTTTTAAAAGTGTAACTGGGATATCAACTAAAATTATGATCCACATAAGCAAATGGACACATGAAAGGTAGTGTTGTATAGCTGTTAGAGCACTGAATTGGGAACCATAACTCCTAGGTTCTATTAGAAACTCTGCAAGTGTCTCATATTTTTACCCAGTAAGCTGCACAAAACCCTTGTGAGATAGGTAAGAAAAACAAACCACATAAGAATAAGAGGCTTGTGTGGGCATAAATTCTTATATACAGATACATCCTGGGTTAAACAAGAAATGCATATGTTGACAATTTTCAAACGGGCTGCTCGGGCATTCAGAACATGTGCATGTTGAAGGATGGGAGCTTACAAAGGAGCAGGCAGTGAGCACAGTCAGAGATGCCCATTTTCAGAAATGTGTGGGGTCAACAACTAAAGCTGTAATTCCACTATCTGGAGCAGTGATAGGCTGTTATATTCTACAGGAACAGCCAGTAGAGGGGGACATAACCCACACACTGCCAGTGTATTACATTGACACAGGTGGAGAAGGTCTCTACTCAGCCATCCACTGTCTGCTGGATTACCCACTCCTGTTCAAAATAGGCAACTGCTGAGAACAAGGAGTTGTATGAGAAGAGTGACAGAGTTTGAGGTGAGAGAGAGTATTAGACAGAGTTTAGGAGGATGTTGCAGGGAACAGCAGACTGGACCTGGGAGAAGCACTGAAGAAAAAGAATAAAAATATTTAACAGTTAAATGATGCTTAATATTGCTTTGGTATAGTACAATCAAACATTTTTGCATCAATCCTGAGGAATTTAAAGCTTTTCCATTAACATTTCTCCCATGCATCCTTATGAACAAGGGCTGTCTGCCTTCAGAAACAAAGAGAACGCATCAAAAACAGGGCTTCGGAGTGGAGCCTGGAGCTGGAGCCCAGAGGAGCTCCAGAGCAGCGGAGCTGCAGGTTTTTGCCTAGAGCTGGAGCAGAGCTGGAGCACAGCTTCAAAGCCCTGATTAAAAAGTAATGAATTTGTTTTGAAAGCATAAGCTTGGCTTCAGAACTCATCTTCACAGCTATGACCTTCTCTGTTACAGAAAGAGATTAAACGGGTCTAACAGCTGAAGTGACAGGTCAATTCCACTTATCACAAACCAATTCACTTCTATTTAACTGAACAAATCCCTTTTTTTTTTAAAAAGGACAAAAATCAGGTATGCATCAGTTTACCAATACTAAACTAAAGATAAAACAACACCCCCCGCAATATTCCTCTATTATTTACCCTAAATTTTCATCAGACACCAAGTGTTAATCTGGATGTCACTCAATTTTTGCAAATCTTCACCTGGGAGTTTTTAAGGCAAATTAATAAAAATAACTACCATGTGTTTTAAGAGCTGAAATAACACTGCTTATCAGTGTTTTAAAAGCCAAATTCCAGCATATAGAGTACTAAATTCATTCACAGAACAAGTACATTTCGGAGGAAGATTAGACCATTTGTGATATTTAGGAATTATACAGAATGTACTGGGACGGAGTCAGCAAGCAGCCCATCAGGGTAATCCGCTGGCAGGAAGCAAGACATCTGTTTACATTGACAGTCCGCAGGCACAGTCCCCCACAGCTCACAGTAGCTGCAGTTTGCCGTTCCCGCAGCTCCCATTCACGGGGAACAGCGAACCGTGGCCACTGGGGGCTGCAGGAGGCCATGCCAGGAGCTATCTGTACCTCTGATCATATCAGACAACCTAAAAAATGCTAAATGGCATCTCACATTACACAATGATGAGCAGAGTTTCAAAGAAACATTGCAAATAGGAAAAGATTTTGATTTTGATAGAATTTTGTTCTCACCACTCTTCAGCAGGAGCTACTTGTGACAAACTGGTCTCTAATACGTATAAAGAAAATTCCCTTTACACTGAATTTCACTAGATCGGGGTAGACAATCTATGGCACACGTGCCAAAGGCGGCACGCGAACTGATTTTCAGTGGCACTCACACTGCCCAGGTCCTGGCTACTGGTCTGGGGGGCTTTGCACTTTAATTTAATATTTTAAATGAAATTTCTTAAACATTTTAAAAACCTTATTTACTTTACATATAACAATAGTTTAGATATATATTCTAGACTTATAGAAAGAGATCTTCTAAAATCATTAAAATGTATTACTGGCACGCGAAACCTTAAATTAGAGTGAATAAGTGAAGACTCGGCACACCACTTCTGAAAGGTTGCCAACCCCTGCACTAGATGGAAGACTATCCATAGCTTCTCTTAGTAACTCCACATGCTTTTAGTATCTACTGTGACTTCCTTAAGAGGTTGCTAATTAACTTATTTCTCTGCTCTCTGTTTCTATTGCATGCTGTCCATTCTTGGCTTTTCTGTGCATGTTTTCCTTCAACTTATGTCAAGGTGGCAGATATTCCAATATCACATAACATCATCAAGGCAAATCCCAAAGGGGGACAGCCTTCTTGCAGATGGAGCACACCCAGATTGATCTCTAGCTCAGTTCTTCAGACGGTCTGGCTGGATGTTCAGACTGTCTGTCACTGGCAATCTTATCTCACTACCGAACTTTTGGTGACCCTGTGATTACCCACCATGTAGCAGAATTATTTGGTAAACACTTCACAACTCGCTGGTCTTCCATCCCAACAATATGTCCACATCAAGAAACTGCCAAAATTGAACCAGTCCTGATGGGGGTGGTTTCTGGGTTCGGCTATGAATATCCTCACTGCTGATCTTGTCCTGCCACTTAAGTGGAGCAGTTGACAAAGATGACAAAAGTAAAAAAAAAAACAAAAAAAAAACATAAATCCACCACTTGCCACCCTTCCTCAGTGTTTACACTTCATTGCCTTACAATAAAGTTGGTAAAATCATAGTTCTATACATCTGCACCTTTGCAGTAAGCTTCATATCCCAGTGCCTCCACAGGAGCTACCAAAGGGTTCAGAATATGTTGGTGGCTCCTGCTATACCAGCACCAAATGTCCATCACAAGCTCTCTCAGAACTAAATAAAAATGCCTTAAATTGGGCATCTAGCATGCAAGAAACTATATATCCTTGTTCTACTTCAATGTGGCTGAACCAGTCTGAAATGGAATTTAAAACCTAGATTTTGATTACTCTAATACCAATGGGAAAATGTAATAGAAGTGCATGTGTATATATAGGCAATCATTTGGGTATCACCCCCGAGGTCGGCTGTCAATGCTCAAACTGCAGGTCTTGCAACAGAAATACAGGCTTGACAGGCTCCAAGACAAGAATTATAAAGACAAGCCTCTGTGAGACTCCACCATGTTTGGGTCTGTGGAATGCTAGGAACTTCTGAACAAAAGATAGCAAAAGCTTGTTCATAGTCCTGAAAATATCTAACTATTGAAAGTAGAATTCTACTGGGTCACCACATCTTGAATCGGCTGAGTAACCGCCGGTTTTAATTCCTGTTGGATAAAAACTTGCACACATCAAGCGCTGCAGTGCAGGTAGGAGATAATAGAAGAGGCATATGAGAAATGGATAAACAACTTCCTGTTGACCTTAAGTTCCCCATGGATGGCTATTTAAAACTGCATCCTGGAGCTAGGTGACAAAAAAAAAAAAAATAGTTTTTTTAAAAATTATTCTTTTAAATTTAAATACAGCGATTTTTTAAAAATAAACCTATTTCAAATTAAATTTGAAATAGGTTGTCAATGTCAAGGGCTAAACTTATTGTAATCTATTAAAAGCATTTAATTTAAGAACATAAGAATGGCCATACTGCGTCAGACCAAAGGTCCATCTAGCCAAGTATCCTGTCTTCCGACAGTGGACAATGCCAGATGTCCCACAGGGAAAGAACAGAAGAGGTATTCATCAAGTGATCCATCCCATCACGCATTTCCAGCTTCTAGCAAACAGAGGCTAGAGACACCATCCCTGTCCATCCAGGCTAATAGCCATTGATGGACCTATCCTCCATGAACTAATCTAATCCTTTTTTTTAAACGTTGTTATAGTCTTGGCCTTCACAACATCCTTCGGCAAGGAGTTCCAAAGTGACTGTGCATTGTTGAAAAAATACTTCTTTTTGTTTTAAATCTGCTGCATGCTAATTTCATTGTTGACCCTAGTTCTTGTATTATGAAGAGTAAATAACACTTCCTTATTAGGTTTCTCTACACCTGTCATGATTTCATAGACTTCAATCATATTCCCCCTTAGTCATCTCTTTTCCAAGCTGAAAAGTCCCAATCTTATTAATCTCTCCTCAAATGGCAGCCGTTCCATACCCCTAATCATCTTTGTTGCCCTTTTCTGAACCTTTCTCAATGCCACTATATCTTTTTGGAGATGGGGGGACCACATCTGCATGCAGTATTCAAGATGTGAATGTACCGTGGATTCATATAGTGGCAATATGATACTTTCTATCTTATTATCTCTCTCTTTCTTAATTACTCCCAACATTCTATTTGCTTTTTTGACTGCTGCTGCACATTGAGTGGATGTTTTCAGAGAACTATCCACAATGCTCCCAACATCTCTTTCTTAACTGGTAACAGCTAATTTAGACCCCATCATGAATAGTTGGGATTATGTTTTCCAATGTGCATTACTTTGTATTTATCAACACTGAATTTCATCTGCCATTTTGTTGCCCAGTCACCCAGTTTTGAGAGATCCTTTTGCAGTTCTTTGCAATCTGCCTCAAGTAGTTTTGCATCATCTGCAAATTCTACCACCTCACTGTTCACCCTGTGACAAAGTTCCTCCTCTACCTTGGTGGGTTCTGCGCTTATTTGGCAGATTTGCTCACCTCAGTGATCTTCCCCACAGTCTGGGTCAACTTCTCCTGTTCTGATCAGGAGTTGGGAAGTTTGGGGGGAACCCAGGGCCGCCCTCTACTCCGGGTTCCAGCCCAGGGCCCTGTGGATTGCAGCTGTCTATAGTGCCTCCTGTAACAGCTGCATGACAGCTACAACTCCCTGGGCTACTTCCCCATGGCCTCCTCCAAACACTTTCTTTATCCTCACCACAGGACCTTCCTCCTGGTGTCTGATAACGCTTGTACTCCTTAGTCCTCCAGCAGTACACTCTCTCACTCTCAGCTCCTTGCGCCTCTTGCTCCCAGCTCCTCTCACGCACTTCTTCTCCTCTGGCTCCCCTCTCCCTGACTGGAGTGAGCTCCTTTTTAAACCCAGATGCCCTGATTAACCTGCCTTGATTGGCTGCAGATGTTCTAATCAGCCTGGCTGCCTTTATTGGTTCTAGCAGGTTCCTGATTACTCTAGTGCAGCCCCTGCTCTGGTCACTCAGGGAACACAAAACTACTCATCCAGTGACCAATATATTTGCCCTCTACCAGACTCCTGTACCCCACTGGCCTGGATCTGTCACAACCCCCTTTTCCAGATAATTTATGAATACATTTAATAGAACTAGGCCCAGTACAGACTCATGGGGGACACCACTATTACCTCTCTCCATTCTGAAAATACACCATTTATTCCTACCCTTGGTTTCCTATCTTTTAACCAGGTACCAATCCATAAGAGGACCTTTCCTGTTATGCCATGACAGCTTATCTTGCTTTAGAGCCTTTGGTGATGGACCTTGTCAAAGGCTTTCTGAAAATCTAAGTACACTATATCCACTGGATCCCCCTTGTCCACATGCTTTTTTACCCCCCCTTCAAAGAATTCTAGTAGATTGGTGAGGTATGATTTCCCTTTACAAAAAACATGCTGACTCTTCCCCAACAAATTAAGTTCTTCTATGTGTCTGACAATTTTTTACTTTCCTTACTATAGTTTCAACCAGTTTGCTCGGTACTGAAATCAGGCTTATTGGCCTGTAATTGCTGGAATCACCTCTGGAACCCTTCTTAAAAATTGGTGTCACATTAGCTACCCTCCAGTCATTTGGTACAGAAGTTGATTTAAATGATAGGTTACAGACTATAGTTAGTAGTTCTGCAATTTCACATTTGAATACCATCTGGTCCTGGTGACTTATTACTGTTTATCAATTTGTTCCAAAAGCACTTCTAATGTCACCTTAATCTGGGACAGTTCCTCAGATTTGTCAACCAAAAACAATGGCTCAGATTTGGGAATCTCCCTCTCATTCTTAGCCGTGAGGACCAATGCAAAGATTCATTTAGTTTCTCGGCAATGGCCTTATCCCTGAGTGCTCCTTTAGCATCTCGATCCGTTCAGTGGCCTCCCTGGGTTGTTTAGCAGGCTTCCTAATTCTGATGTACTTAAAACATCTTTTGGTTATTACTTCTTGAGTTTTTGGGCTAGTTGTTCAAATTCTTCTTTGGCCTTCCTAATTATATTTTTACACTTATTTGCCAGACTTTATGCTCCTTTCTATTTTCCTCAATAGGATTTAACTTCTACTTTTTAAAGGATGCCTTTTTGCCTCTCACTACTTTTACTTTGTTGTTTAGCCACGGTGAACTTTTTTGGTTCTCTTACTATGTTTTTTTTTTAATTTAGGGTATACATTTAAGTTGAACCTCTATTATGGTGTTTTAAAAAGTTTTCATGCAACTTGCAGGGATTTCACTTTTGGTGCTGTACCTTTTAATTTCTGTTCACCTAACTTCCTTTTTGTGTAGTTCCCCTTTCTGAAATTAAATGCTACAGTGTTGGGCTGCTGCAGTGTTTTCCCCACCATAGGGATGTTAAATTTTTGGTCACTATTACCAAGCGGTCCAGCTATATTAACCTCTTGATTTAGTCCTAAGTGGAGCACAGGATCTAGTCCAGAATTGCCTCTCCTCTTGTGGCTTCCCAGAACTAGCTGCTCCAAGAAGCAGTCATTTAAGGTGTCACAAAACTTTATCACTGCATCCCATCCTGAAGTAAAATGTACCCAGTCAATATGAAGATAGTAATAATGGGGGATTTTAACTGAGTTCTTTATTTTAATAGCCTCTCTAATCTCCCTGAGCATTTCACAGTCACTATCACCATCCTAGTCAGGTAGTCAGTAACATATCCCTACTACTCTATTCTTATTTTTAGAGCATGGAATTATCCATCCATAGAGATTCTATGGTACAATTTAAATACAAAAATAACATGAAGCAGTACACACTTGCTGCCAAAGTTTTAAAGAAGGTCAAACCACTGAACTGATGGAAATCATTGGTTAAGAACCTGGACCCAGAGTTAGTTTAACTGCTAAATCAGCTTCTGACTGCAGCAGCCTCTTCTGCAGGAGCAAAGAGAATATTTTCTTCATTTCAGTTTATTCAAATAGAACAAACTAGTAATTGATCTCAATTAAGAAACCAATTGACAGTTGAAAAAGCAGGAAAGCTTGTTTTCCTTTCCAGTCTATGAATAAAAATCAGATGTGAGAGGGTCAGATCTACTAGTTCTGACACCCTGAAGGGCATAGTGTCAAGAAATAATCAGTTCAGTTCATTAAATACAGATATACTTCCTCTGTTTAATAATCAGTTAATTATAAATATCAAAATATTTTAGATAAAATTTATAAACTTTTTTCTTATCAAAATGTAAGAAACTTATTTAATTTAAAATGCTAGTTTTGCGCATTTTTAAATTAATTTGAATTTCCATCCAAATAGAGCTTGACACAAATCACAAGTAAAAAAATTAAACATCTGGTAATAATCAGAAATGCGTCATTCACCTTTTCCTAACATAATAAAAATGTAAAAATTAAGAATGAATAAATGTAAGTTAAGCATATAACTGTTCAAATAAAGGTGTATATAGTTTATTCTACTAACTAGCAAAAAGAAGCACCATATTTAGTGTAAAGACTACATTTAATTGCAAATCAACATAGTTTAATAGTTACCAACAATGAACAAAAATCAATTATTGTCTATGAAAATAATTAAAAGTACAAATGCAAATATGATTAAAATTTATTGTTTAAATCAAGGTTTCCTGGTTGCTGGTTTAAATCATGATTAAAACTGGTGATTTAAATCAATCCATCCCGTCCTGGATGCCGAAATTCAGACTGTGCAAAGTTTCTAAAGCTGGTCACAATACTAATCAAAGGCTTTTATGTTAGATCATTGTCTCAGAGAACCAGATCTTTTGTGATCTGTAATTTTAAAGGTACATCCAGAAATACACTGGAAACACCTTACAATGAAATACAATTACTCTTAAGAACTAATTTTCTATTCAGTTCACTATTAGCCTCAGAAAAAATATGGTGACTTTGTCCTCACCCATAACTATTTCACATTTGGGGACAACATATACCTTCAAGTCAGCAGCACTGCTATGGGTATCTGAATGGCCCCACAGTTTTCCAACATTTTTATGGCTGACCTAGAACAATGCTTCCTCAGCTCTCGTACCTAACACCCCTGCTCTACTTGTGCTACATTGATGACATCTTCATCTGGACCCATGGAAAAGAAGCTCTTGAGGAATTCCACCATGATTTCAACGATTTCCATCCCACCATCAACCTCAGCCTGGACCAGTCCACACAAGAGATCCACTTCCTGGACACTACAGTGCTAATAAGCGGTGGTCACATAAACACCACCCTATACCGGAAACCTACTGACCACTATACTTACCTACATGCCTCTAGCTTTCATCTAGACCACACCACACGATCCATTGTCTACAGCCAAGCTCTACGATACAAGAGCATTTGCTACAACCCCTCAGACAGAGACAAACACCTACAAGATCTCTATCAAACGTTCTTACAATTACAATACCCACCTGCTGAAGTGAAGAAGCAGATTGACAGAGCCAGAAGAGTACCCAGAAGTCACCTACTACAGGATAGACCCAACAAAGAAAGTAACAGAATGCCACTAGCCATCACCTTCAGCCCCCAACTAAAACCTCTCCAGAGCATCATCAAGGTTCTACAACCTATCCTGAAGGACAATCCATCACTCTCACAGATCTTCGGAGACAGGCCAGTCCTTGCTTACAGACAGCACCCCAACCTGAAGCAAACACCCCAACCTGAAGCAACCACACACCACACAACAAAAACACTAACCCAGGAACCTATCTTTGCAACAAAGCCCGTTGCCAACTCTGTCCACATATCTATTCAGGGAACATCATCATAGGACCTAATCACATCAGCCACACTATCAGAGGCTCCTTCACCTGCACATCTACCAATGTGATATATGCCATCATGTGCCAGCAATGCCTCTCTGCCATGTACATTGACCAAACCAGTCTCTAGGTAAAAGAATAAATGGACACAAATCAGACGCCAAGGATTATAACATTCAAAAACCAGTCAGAGAACACGTCAATCTCCAAATTACAGACCTAAAAGTCGCAATATTACAAAAGTCGCAACAAAAAACCTTCAAAAACAGACTCCAATGAGAGACGGCTGAATTGGAATTAATTTGCAAAATGGACACCATTAAATTAGGCTTGAATAAAGACTGGGAGTGGATGGGTCATTACACAAAGTAAAACTATTTCCCTATGTTTATTTCCCACCCCCCTCTTACTGTTCCTCACGACTTCTTGTCAACTGCTACAAATGGCCCATTTTGATTATCACAAAAAGTTTCTCTGTCTCCTGCTGATAATAGCTCATCTTAACTGATCACTTGTTAGAATGTGTATGGTAACACCCATTCTTTTTTGTGTGTGTGTGTGTGTGTGTGTGTGTGTGTGTGTGTGTGTTCCTACTGTATTTTCCACTGCATACATCCGATGAAGTGGGCTGTAGCCCACGAAAGCTTATGCTCAAATAAATTTGTTAGGCTCTAACGTGCCACACGTACTCCTGTTCTTTATATGGTGTTGCTTTATGACTATGGATTCACAGCAGATAACATCTGGATTTTTCATCAGGTCCATCACTGGCTGCTGAACTTCTTCATACATATCAGGGTTAACATGGTCAGCAAAAGCCTTGCAGGAAGTTTTAGAAGTGTTGTTAAAATGAACAAAATTCCAGTATTTGCATTATGCTGCCAAAATCACAAATTCTCCACAAAAGAAATAGCCTTGTGCTATGTACTGCCATCAGCTGACAAACAGCAGCGTGAAGAGGTAATTTAAGATATAGGACAAAGTTGGCACATGAAGAAATGAGTATAAACTGACTGCAAACAAACAGAGATCAATGTATTTATGAGTGGGACTGTATGGGGTTGTCTGTAATGATAGTGTGCGGGGTTCCGCATTCCTGGGGGAGGGTATCTTCTGGTTTGCCTGATGTTCCTAAAATCTCATGCTTTGGGGCTTTAGCTGGTCATCTATAGAGGTGGGGAAGGGCCTCCACCTACATCCCACCCTGCCCATTTTGTTGCATTTGTTTTGGTTTTGTTTTTTTGTCTCATTCCTCTGAAGCATCAGAGATTGCAACAGCTGGAGATGGGACACTGGATGTTGTGAGCCAGTACTCTGAGGTGGCACTGAGCATTCTCAGTCTCATGTGCTTGGCTGGCTGGTTCTGGCTCTGGCTCACATGCTCAGGGTCTAATTATTTGATCACCAGATGTGGGGCAGGAAAGGAATTTTCCTCCAAGTCAGATTGGCAGTGACCTTAGCGGTATTTTGCCTTCCTCTGCAGCATGGAGTGTGGGTCACTTGCCAGGAGTTTCTGCGTATATCTCACTTATCAATTCCCTGCCATGGCAGGGACCTCTGATATTGATGCATCTCAGTCCCTCCTATTCTCTGCCTGTGACACATAATAGTTTCATCTTCTGTGGGCTGTGACACTTTCATCTAATTTTGGTTGTTGGGGTTAGTGTGCAGGTACTAGTTGGTGTTGATGGCCTGTGATATACAGGAGGTCAGATCAGATAACACGGTGGTCCTTTCTGGCCTTAAACTCTGTGATTCTTTTTGCCTCTGGAGAACAGATTTTTTTGGACAACATATGCTGCCATAATTCCCTAAAACATGCTGGAATGGGCTTCAATGGCCATTTTAAATTAATGGGGCCAGATCAGAATACCTATATCTATACACGGAGGGGAGCTCCGGGTGCAAATCTCCCCTCTTCTACAGGAAAGGAGGACCTCAGTTTCCCCTTTGGAATGTTCCTTTCCAAACTTGCAGAGCCCTTTTTGTGCAGCCTAGAGTCTGGCTGAGCTGGGAGAAGGAGTGAATGAGACAAGAAACTGGTGTCAGAATAGATGCTGAGACACAGGGAGGATCCTTGCAGAGATTTCTTCCCCTGACCTACCTCCTGTTGCTTTTTCATTGGAGGAGATAACATGGATAATAGTGTCCCCTGCTCCATTGCAGAGTATGTTACTAAGGCTATGGCTACACTAGACAGTTTACAGCAGTGCAGCTGCACCACAGTGCAGCTAAGCTCTCTGGGTAGCTGCTCTAAGCCGACCGGCGAGAGCTCTCTCATCAGCTTAATTACTCCAGCCCCCGCAAGCTCTCCCACCTACATAGCGCTGTCTACACTAGCACTTAAATCAGCATAACTTATGTCGCTCAGGGGGTTGGCTAATTCACACCCCTGAGCAACATAACTTATGTCAACTTGAGTTGTGCAGCCTAACTCATATTACTTAAAAAAAAACAAAAAAACCTCTACCACTATAAACCACTACAGTGCACACACAATTCTCCCGCAAGGAAAAGGATGAAAGCGTGAACCACACGACAGATGTTAGTCACATCATTTAAGGCACTATTGGAAGGCATTCAGATACTACAGTGATGAGGGGGATATCAGAACCTGAATTGAAAAGAAGAGAATATGCCCAATTTCCACATGCACCTAGATGATGTGGAGTTGCCAGACACTTTACTGCCCAAGAGTATTCAGTAGTGAGCTTTAACTGGATTTGAGTCACAAAGGATAATTCCCAGATAATACTTGTGTTGTTTTTGCTCACTCTGTCCCAACCAAAGCAAAATATGGATCTTTGAACCACAACTGGCTGTTTTTTAATTCAGATATGCCAGTCACAGGATAACTTGGCAAATGGGACCTCAGTCTCAGTTTGGGACCCCTAGGCATTAGTGACATTCAGATAACGGAATAATGATATAATTGTGTGTTATGCTTTATTGTGTTAGGGGGCTGTACAAACACACACTAAGAGACAATCCAGAAAAATATACAATCTAAACAAACAAGACAGATGAATGATAAAAAGGGAAACAAAAGCACCAAAACCAAAAGTGAAGCAACATCTTCAAAGTCACAAAGCAAGCTGGTGGTAGCAGTAGATGTAAAACCCAGGACTTCTGAGCCCCAGTCAAGTGCCCTAATCACTAGACACCACTGCCTCTACATTTCATCAGGACCTCATGTGACAATCTGTTACCCATATAGTCTCAAACTATTTCTGAGTGCATTCACAATCACTGGGTTCACATCAAAATAGAACAGGGTATTTAGCCAATGAATGTGACTGTGGTTATCTGAATATGTACGTGTTGCTCTGCTGCTATATAGTTTTCTTTTTGAAAGCAAGGCAACTTCAAAATCCTATTGAGACTGCTTGCTTGTTTGATGTCATTCTAGTGTTCACTGTGAGCTGAAAATACATTGAAGGTTATGCATTGTTTTCAAGTTTATGTTTTGTTCAAATAAAACAACCAATTACAAGCCTAACTGGGCTTGCAACAGGGCTGTAATATTTTCAACAGGTGCTGCTGGTGAGCCAAGAAATTGCTTAGGCCCAGAAACACAAAGGGATTTAGGCACCTAAACCCCAGATTTAGCACCTAAATCCCAGGTTTGGCTCCACTGCAAGCCACAAAATTCTCACCAAACCCTGTAGGTTGCTAAACTAACCTGGCATCTATATTTTCAGGGTAAAAATTCCCTCTGTGCCCGTTTTTCTGCCTCTGGGCATGTGCACTGCTCTGAAGTGGTCCTAAAATCATGCCTGCAATTTAGTATGCACATTTTCACACCTAAGTTTTTGAATAAGCAGAGTACACTTTCAGTTATGCAATTTGTTATAGTGCATTTTCCCATACATGCCTCTGATGGAAAAGTACAGCTGTGGTCTTCAGATTTAATAAAATACATCTCTATTTTGTAACATTATTAAACTTTTTATTTATGTATGCATAAATAGAAATGCTATTAAATCTTGCTGAATGTGGGTTTCTTTGAACCAAGATCCTACAAAAGGATCCACACATGGACCTTTATGCCTGCCTCAATTCACATTTCAATTAAAAGGTCTACGGGGAAGGTCCTTCTGTCTGGATCCCTTTGTATTACACAGGTCTTGATTTGATGCTTTGAGCCCAGATAGTTAAATTTCCCCCACTCCCCCAATAGCCCCTGACTTGAAACAGAGAAGCTCCTTTATGCTTTATTTTTATTTTAATTTGAGAATTTTGTAGGTCAGATAAAACTTGGATTAAATTTGCTGTTTACTTAGTCTTTGGGGATTTTTTCCCTTTGTTCCTAAAGACTGTGAAGTATTTCTCAATAGTAAATACGCTCCATTCTCTAATTACTCAATCACATTTGTACAGGTAAATGCATAAATGCTTACAAACTTTTAAAGTATTTCTTTTAAAAATTGTTTTCATTTTACCTCTTAAATTTGCATTTTTATTCCTTTGCTGACCTGCAGATGATGAAGGGACTGGGTTGTCATCAAGAACCAGTCTTAGAAGAGAAGCCCTCACCGGGGGAGAGGGATAGCTCAGTGGTTTGAGCATTGGCCTGCTAAACCCAGGGTTGTGACTTCAATCCTTGAGGAGGCCATTTAGGGAACTGGGGTAAAAATCTGTCTGGGGATTAGCCCTGCTTTGAGCAGGGGGTTAGATTAAATGACCTCCTGACGTCCCTTCCAACCCTATAGTTCTATGCACTCAGCAGTGCAGCAAGTAAGCACCTGGCCACTAGGATCCCTATTTATCAAAGTCACACTGTGCTCAGGGGATCTGGAGACTGCAAGTTGCTCTGAGCACCCTCACTATCCCTTAAAAAAGTCTACCCTGCTGTCAGCACATAAATCTTTTCTGGAAGGCTGCAACGCTAAGTGAATGTATATTTATCTCCACCCAATATTTCCCACATGCTGCTAATTATAATAAAAGTGCAAGGCAGAGCAAAAGCATTCCAGAAAAATCTCTCACTTTGGAATTTCAATGTTTATTTATTAAGTTAAGATAGGGAGCTAGGGTGTCTTACCACATCTTACATATGCATACGCTCTTCTCGCAAATAGTGGTGTATGAAGGAAAGTTCTGGAAACACATCCAACTTGACAAGCAATCTGGAGAGAAGATTGTAATATTACAGTTCAGGTACTATCTAAAAAGCAACTTTACATCCAGCATTGTTACACCAAACAAACCTGTCATTATGAACTTAATGATATTCTTGAGCCATCCACATTAGCACCATTGGTCTTTTATTTATTTCAAATTACTGTTCTTATTTACCTCAGCAGGACTCTATAAGATTATTCCCCAGACTGCTCAGACTCCTATGGGGATGATTTATGTCATCATTCCAGTGTAACGTTTCCCATAATTGTACTGAGTTTAAAAAACATTAGAACCCAAGGGGCTAGACAAGGAGCTATAACATTAGCAGCATGCTCATATAAATCAATTTACTCCCTCGGAGGGAAAAAATGAAGGAATTTAATGAGATTGCACATGAACTGCAAAGCCAATGTGCAGTTACCATTGTGTTTAATCAAAAAGTACAGATGTATCACACAGATAAATTCAAAAACAAAACAAAAAATGCAGCATCCATTTCTATACGATATTATCTGAACAAAGAGCAAGTAAACTTAGAGCCTATGGTGCCAGAGGATTTTAATGGTCTAATTTTCAGTTTGTTCATCAATTTTATGACTGTTTTTACTGCTCGTTACTCACATTGTTTCCTATTTACAAAATCATTTATTATTATTCCTTAAAGTATAATTCAATTGCTGTCAATGCCAGCGGTAAAAAAAAATTATGACTAGCATGGCACAATTGTTTCCAATTACCTTAGATATAATTTATCCTGGCAATCAAAAATTTCTAGATTGGAAAGACTTTAGAGTGTGCGTCAAATCTCAGACATTAATCAAAACATTGTACTTTGACCCATATATTCACATGGAACAGAATTTAATCAACTATTTCACAGAAAAAGTTTCTGCTTTTTTCATACGATTTTAAACTCAGTCTAAATTTAAAAATATTATGAATTAATAAGCTTTGACAAATGGTGGATTCCTGTGCAATTATAACATGCCTTAGTGTATATAAAGCACAAGGTCAAAGACCAAGGATCAGATCCCACTAAATTCTAAGCATCTCCTGCAAGGGGCTGAGAGGCTGCAATTTCCATCAAAGTTATCAGAAGTTGAGGATCGAGCCCCCAGTGACTAATTATCCCAGAAGCATATTAGTCACACTGTCCAGAATATCCTATTGCCATTAGTAAATGGAATTCAGACATCAAAATTAGGAAAGAAGTTACTTGTCTTTATAGGGCTTAATCCTGTGAGGTGGTGAATGTCATCAATGCCCACATATTCTAGCATAACACCTCACAGGAGTGCTCAGGCCTCACAGGATCAAGTCCTTAACTCAAAGGGCATCAGATCAGTGTGGGCAAACTATGGCTCGCGGGACCATCCTGCCTGGCCCCTGAGCTCCTGGCCCAGGAGGCTCACCCCCGGCCCCTCCCCTGCTGTCCCCCCTACCCCACAGCCTCAGCTCACCCCGCCGCTGGCACAATGCTCTGTGCAGCAGGGCTGTGAGCTCCTGGGGTAGCGCAGCTACAGAGCCCAGCCTGACCTGGTCTCTTTGCTCCTGGCAGCGCGGTAAGTGGGCACGGAGTGGAGGGAGTTGGATAGAGGGCAGGAGACTTCAGGGCGGTGGTCGGAAGTGTGTATGGATAGGGGTCCGGGCGGTCAGGGGGGGGAATAGGAGGTAAGGGTCCCGGGGGGCGGGGGCAGTCAGGAAGGAATATAAGAACGGCCATACTGGGTCAGACCAAAGGTCCATCTAGCCCAGTATCCTGTCTACCGACAGTGACAAATGCCAGGTGCCCCAGAAGGAATGAACCTAACAGGTAATGATCAAGCGATCTCTCTCCTGCCATCCATCTCCACCCTTTGACAAACAGAGTCTAGGGACACCATTCCTTACCCATCCTGGCTAATAGCCATTAATGGACTTAACCTCCATGAATTTATCCAGTTCTCTTTTAAATACTGTTATAGTCCTAGCCTTCACAACCTCCTCAGGTGAGGAGTTCCGCAAGTTGACTGTGCATTGTGTGACGAAGAACTTCCTTTTATTTGTTTTAAACCTGCTGCCTATTAATTTCACTTGGTGACCCCAAATGAGGAGGGGGGCTTGGATGGGGCAGGGGTCCCAGGGGGGCCATCAGGAATGAGAGGAGGGGTTGGATAGGGCAGTCAGGGGACAGGGAGCAGGGGAGTGTGGACAGGGCAGGGGTCACTCGAGGGGCCATGGGGGGGGAGGTTGGATGGGGCAGGAGTCTGGGAGGGGGCAGATAGCGGGTGGGGGCCGGCCTGCCATACAATTTCTGAAACCCGATGCAGCCCTCAGGCCAAAAAGTTTGCCCGCCCCTGCATTAGATGTAGATGACATCACTGATTCATAATTATAAAGGGTCCCCACATTTGCAGCAGTCAAGGTCCATCCCACTTTTTCAAATATAGTGACCACTCAGAATTAAACTAATGAGTGGAGGTTGTGAGGGTAGGAAACGGGAAATTTCAGCTTCTTCCTCCCTCCCATTACCTAAAACACACACTAATTTTATTCAAAGATGTCTTACAGGTCAATTTCTAATATGCTTAATGCAATGTACAAGCATAAAATAATCTAATATATTTAGAAAATGAATTATTTGTGGCTCTGTCTGACCTGAGTCTCCAAATGCAGTGGTGTTTATTATACTGGATGATCTCATTTTGATGTACAGTTGCTGTAACTCTAAGATGCAGCTGTCATTCACTTTAGAATAAATATAATATAATAAAACCACAAGGTAGACACAGGACAGTATATCTTAAAGCACACTCCTTTGATTTAATCGACTGAATTTTTACATAAAAAAGGTACTCGTTATGCAATGTACATACTATAAATACTACTGCAGTTTTACCTTAGGGATAGATGCAATGTCTATTGCTTTATTAAGCTCTTGAACTGCTTCCTTATGGTGATTCTGTCTTTGGAAAGCTACGGCTAAATGATAATAGGTTTCAAATAGCTGAAATACACAACCAGAATCTCAAATTATTATTGAAGTTTTAGTATTGCTGAGGTTCTGAACATGTTTGGGACCAGTTTTTAATATGTTTTACCATTTCTCTTGGACAATCGTTTCACACATTTGTATTCTAAAATAATTTCAAATTTATTCCCTCAGCTACTCCCTAGGTACTATTTATTTCGGGCTAGATTCTTAGCTTAACTCCATTGAAATAAATGGAATTATGTCACTTTACGTCAGCAGAAGGTCTGGCCCTTCAATGATTATCTGGAACATTAAAGTACATTGTCCAGAAGAGAACTATAATATCATTAATATTTCACATTACAAAATCAGTAGTCCCTCTAATAAGCTACAAGACAGATATTTTGTATGTCACCTAAATTAATTTAAAATACTGCAAACAGAACACAAAACTAAGCAGGCCTCATATTAATAAAATGGCACAGTTGTAAATCTGCAGAGGTAAGAACACATGCAAATTGCCCGTCCTAAAATTCTGCCAGACTGCAGCTGTCGCTAAAGCCTGGCCGAGAAAATGATTTAATCCTCAACTGAACAGCATAACCAACCTGCATTAATTTATTTCAGGTTTCTAAAGACAAGTATTTGTAGTCGTAATGAAGAAACATATGGCACATGCACACTGGAGCCAATGTTACAGACAAATAGGGCTACATCATGGTAAAATTCTGGCCCCAGTGAAGAATTGCCAGGTGTCCGGTTTTCAAGTGGAACGCCCAGTCGAAAAGGGACCCTGATGGTTCCAGTCAGCCCCACTGTCCGGGCCACTAAAAGTCTGGTTAGGGGTGCTGCAGGTCTAAGGCAGGCTAGTCCCTACCTATCCTGGCACCACACTGCACCCTGGAAGCAGACAGCAGGTCCAGCTCCTAGGTAGGGGGGCCACCGAGCTCCATGCACTGCCTCTGCCCCAAACACCAGCTCTGCACTCCCACTGGCCCCTCCCACACTCTGAGTCCCTCATTTTTGGCCCCACCCTGGAGCCCGCACCGCCAGTTAGAGCTCGCACCCCCTCCTGCACCCAACACCCTGCCCCTGCCCTGTGAAAGTGAGTGAGGGTAGGGAAGAGTGAGCCACAAGGGAGGGGGAATGTAGTGAGCAGGGGACGGGGCCTCAGAGAAAGGATGGGGCTAGGACATTCGGTTTTGTGCAATTAGAAAGTTGGCAACCCTACAGTGAAGTCATTAGATGTTTCACCATTTACTTCAATGGGGTCAGAATTTAATCCTATGAGGGAATATTACTGCACCTTTTGAAGGCTCTCCCCTAAGCATTCTATCTGATGCACAAAGGGCCCATCCCATCAGATACATCAACATGGCGCGGATGACAACACTAACATTAGCAATGCTCTCCACCACTACTTTGTGCTCTCCAGCACAACCATGCATCAGTAAGCTAACAGCTCTGCTTCTCTTTTTCATCTGACCAGACAGTGTGCTCTCTCAGCTTCCCTGGCATCTAGTCAGATAAATGTGGCTCAAACATACAATTCAGTTATATGTTCTTAAAATATAATACATTCACATGTTCGTGTTATCCAAATGAAGGCTCCAATCCTACAACCAGATCCAGATGAACTCTTGCACACATGTAGTGCCCGAGTGATATCGAGGGTCCATCCACAAAGATCTGATTGCCGAACTGGAGCCTGCCATTGTATCGTTTTGTAAAACAACATTTGTCCAGTACTGTCAACTCTGAGTGTTCAAAAGTCATGAGCAAAGTCTCCCAAAAATCATGTGATCAAATTAAAAGTTATGAGACTTTTTTTAAACTAATCTTTTTATTTGCCTTCTGGTTATAGAGCCTTTAGGGTTCCAATTTTCTCTGCAAACATGACAGAAACTTTTTTTAAAAAAATGAAAGCTGGTATTTTCACATAATCACATCACTTCAGAAGCTAGGATTTTAAGAAAGACCATCTATTAGAAGACTTGTAATAAAATTGCAAGAGTTAACAATCCTGCTCATCACCTGAGAAACGTTTTTAAAATTACCAGTTGTGAATAGTAAGGCCCAGGCTCAAAGTCTTTAGGAAGTTCCTCTTTGCTCAGAGTTTTCAAGAGTGCTGTATAATGTTCAACAACCTGAAAGCAAAAAACAAATGGCAAAATGACCTAAAGGCAGCATCAGACTCTGGGAGTTTTTGTGAGTCAGAAATGAGAAGCACTGCAGAGTGCAAAAGCTGAAGTCAGCTTCTCTGGACACCACGGTCAACCTCATCTGCCTAAGAGACCACATGCCAGAGCACAAACAGCCACAAATTAGTGCCACAGTGAAGTTATCATTGTCCTGGGTTACTTGCTGTGGCTGGGATGAAGAACACTTATTGCATATCTAACATGAAAAAGACACCCCTTCCCAACGAGGTTCCCCCATCCCTGCCCCGACCCGCCGGGCGCTGCTTAGCCTGGGAAAGAAGTGGGGGGGGCGCTGTCTCCTATCCCTGCCCCGACCCAGCCGGGCGCTGCTTAGCCCGGGAAAGGGGCGGGGGGGCGCTGTCTCCCACCCCTGCCCCGACCCAGCCGGGCGCTGCTTAGCCCGGGAAAGGGGCGGGGGGGGCGCTGTCTCCCACCCCTGCCCCGACCCAGCCAGGCGCTGCTTAGCCCGGGAAAGGGGCGGCGGAGGGGGGGGGCGCTGTCTCCCACCCCTGCCCCAACCCAGCCGGGCGCTGCTTAGCCCGGGAAAGGGGCGGCGGAGGGGGGGGGGCGCTGTCTCCCACCCCTGCCCCAACCCAGCCAGGCGCTGCTTAGCCCGGGAAAGGGGCGGCGGAGGGGGGGGGCGCTGTCTCCCACCCCTGCCCCAACCCAGCCGGGCGCTGCTTAGCCCGGGAAAGGGGCGGGGGGGGGGGCGCTGTCTCCCACCCCTGTCCCGACCCAGCCGGGCGCTGCTTAGCCCGGGAAAGGGGCGGCGGAGGGGGGGGGGGGCGCTGTCTCCCACCCCTGCCCCGACCCAGCCGGGCGCTGCTTAGCCCGGGAAAGGGGCGGGGGGGCGCTGTCTCCCACCCCTGCCCCGACCCAGCCGGGCGCTGCTTAGCCCGGGAAAGGGGCGGGGGGGCGCTGTCTCTCACCCCTGCCCCGACCCAGCCGGGCGCTGCTTAGCCCGGGAAAGGGGCGGGGGGGGCGCTGTCTCCCACCCCTGCCCCGACCCAGCCGGGCGCTGCTTAGCCCGGGAAAGGGGCGGGGGGGGGCGCTGTCTCCCACCCCTGCCCCGACCCAGCCGGGCGCTGCTTAGCCCGGGAAAGGGGCGGCGGGGGGGGGGGCGCTGTCTCTCACCCCTGCCCCGACCCAGCCGGGCGCTGCTTAGCCCGGGAAAGGGGCGGCGGAGGGGGGGGGCGCTGTCTCCCACCCCTGCCCCGACCCAGCCGGGCGCTGCTTAGCCCGGGAAAGGGGCGGGGGGGCGCTGTCTCCCACCCCTGCCCCGACCCAGCCGGGTACTGCTTAGCGTTGGGGGGCGGGGGGATCCCCCGTCCCGCCCGGCCCCTGCCCAGCGCCCTCCTGCGGAGGCGGGCGGAGTCACCTCGCTCCAGCGCATGGCCCGCTCGCAGGCTACCGCGGAGCGCAGCTGCGCCTCGGCCCGCGCCCGCGCCCGGGTTAGGCCCGCCGCCGCCGCCGGGGAAGAGGGGAAGGAAAGGGCGGGGCTCGAGGCGGGGACTTGCGGGAGGCAGTAGGCCCTGGCCGAGTCCATGGAAGGCGGCCGGACGGGCCACGCGGAGCCCCGTGCTGCGCCAGGCAGCCCGCAGCGCCGGGGACAACAGGCCGCGTTTCCATGGCACCGGGAGGGCGGGGCCGCAGGAAGGGTGAGAGCGGCACTAAGGCCTCCCTATGGCCGCCCCTCCCACCCAGCTTCGCCACCTTCGCTGACGCGCCCGGCGCAGGGAGCGTTTCACCCCGGCTCTGCCCCGCAGCCTGCGCCCCTCTGCCCGGGCCGCCGGCGCCACGTCGCTCCCCGCCCCCGCGGCAAGGCGCTGGCCAGGGCAAAGGGCCGGGCAGCCGGTCCCGTACCCCTGCCGGAGGGTGGGTTGGTTTGTTACTCACTGGAGGATGTCGCTAGTTTCCTTCCTTGGGGCCGGGTGCGAGGGGGAGCCAGTCCCATGCTGGAAAGGCCTTTTCCCCCAGGCCAGATGCACTTTATCTCCTCGGGAAGGCAGCTCCTTAGGCCGAACTTCTCAATCACAGCTGGCTTCATCCCTGCGCTCCCCCACTTCCCGCTGAGCTTTGCGATCTGCCTTGTCCACAGCGTGGCATAAATATCCAAATTTTGTTATCCCCCTTCTTCTCTTCCCGCCCTCCTCCAGTCCCCAAATAATCACTCAAACCATCCTTCCCTGAAGTGCAGGGAGTATTGACTGAATAAGAAGTGCAGGACTGGGTCCCAGGTACTTAAAAACCATCGTAAATAGGATTTATTGCTATGCAATAATGAGGACCCCACATAATCCAAACACATTCTCTTTAAATCTTTGCAAAAAAAATTATTGGAATATATTTGATATTGACTGACTCTCCTTGCTGTTATTTACCAGGCAGCTTTGGCAGGCATTTCCTAAATTTCCATAGCTGTCTCATCCCACAAACCCAAACACCTTTGCCCCACCCCCTACACCAAGGTCCTGCCCCTTCTCTGAGGCCACGCCCCCTCACTCTATTTGCCCCTTCCCACCTTCCTTCACTTTCACATGGCTGGGGCAAGAGTCTATGCTCCGGGAGAGAGTTTGGTTTGGGGCTGGGGCATGGGGGACGGGGGTTCAGGGTATGTGCTCTGGGAGGGATTTTGGGTGCAGGCTCTGGGCTGGGGCAGGGGGTTGGAGTGCAGGAGGGGTGCAGGCGCCAGCCGGGCAGCGCTTACCTCGGGCGGCTCCTGAAAGCAACTGGCACATCACTCTGGCAGCAACTCCTAAGTGGGGAGCCACGGGGGTCTCCGTGTGCTGCCCCTGCCCACAGGCACCACCCCCACAGCTCCCATTGGCTGCAGTCCCTGGCCAAGAGGAGCTGTGGAGTCAGGCCTGCCCTCTGCGCCCCGGAGGCCACAGGGACATGCAGGCCACTTCCACGAGCGATGTGGGGCCAGGGCAGGCAGCCTGCCTTAGACCCACTGCAATGCTGGAATTTTAACATTTTGAAATCTCCCAGATTGACTGCAGCAGGAGACAGAGCCTGATTCTAGGAGACTCCTGGCAAAACCGGGAAGGTTGGCAACCCTATTACTACCACGTTCCAGTGAAGAAATGGAGAATTAAGCTGTTATTCTGAAGGTTTATCTCTGTTCCCTCATTACTTCTCAGCCTAATAAATAACCAGCATGAATAAAATGAGTTGGTATGCACAGTCTCCTTAGAAGAATTTCATGTATCATTGTGCATTACTACATAAAAATTGTGTTTTTAATTTATTCAGTTGAAATATTACATGGCTATTCTACTTTGTTTTGTTATATGAACAATAACCAGGCTGTGGGTATGGTCTGAGCTAGTGGTGAGAGTCAGAGTCAAGAGTTGGAGTCTGAAGTCAACAACCAGAAGCCCATAACAACAACCAAGGCTCAGAGGTGGAATGAAGTAGAAGTAAGGCTGGAGCAAGGCAGGCACAGGAGTAATCACAGCTGCAGGCATAAGCACTGAGCAGCAGCCAGTGACCTGCTGCTGCTGGGCTTAAGAGAACACCTGCTGGTTCCTTCAGCCAATCAGGCAGTTCTGCTATTCAGTCTATGTTCATAAGTCTGCTGGAGGCAGAGCTAGCTGCAGGCCTTCATTTGACACTAGATGTGTAGTACCTTTGAAAACAAGGCCGTCTTTAGGATTTACGGTGCCCTAGGCGGGATTATTAAACTGATGCCCCTGTGACTGTCTTGCTCTTAGCAACACGAACATAAGCTTACAGTATTGGAAAACTTGCCACATGCATGTTACTAAAACCAGTTTAACTTAATTAAGCACACTGTAATGCTGATGGACTAGCACTAAAAAGTAGCACTATAGAAAAAATTCTGATTTGACAAAATTATGCAAATAATATAATTTTTTTAATTTGTCAACATTTTATTGGAAATGTATATGAAGAGGTATTGAAACAAGGATTAGTTTTTAATTAAAAGCAATCTTTCTGGCTTTTTTGGCTGCAAAATCAGTAATAACGTCATCGTATGACAGAGACAAAGTGATGTCTTGTTCGATTGCAAGAATAGCAAGACCAGTTAAGTGTTCCTGACTCATTGTAGAGCGAAGATAATTTTTAATGAGCTTTAGTTTTGAGAGACTCCATTCTCCTGATGCTACTGTTACAGGAATTGTCAGTAGAATATGAGTGGCAAGTTTGCTGGTATGAATAAACTGTACAATGTCCATCATCAATTTTGCATGTGGCAACAACTCAGTTCTTCGTACAGTTCAAGTCCATTTAAATCAAAATGATCACCATGCTTCAGGAGGCTCTCTAGGTCAGGGGTCCCTAATGTCGTGCCCGCGGGCGCCATGGCGCCCACAGGGGCCTCTCAGTGCACCCGTGTGCTGGCCAGAGGACGAGCATCTGCCGAAATGTCACCAAAATTCGGCAGCATTTTGGCACCAACGCCTCTGGATGACACTGCTTGCCGCCGAATTTCAGATCATTTCGGCAGATGCTCGTCCGCCACCACGGTCCTTCGTCCGGCGCCCGCCAGACGAAAAAGGTTGGGGACCACTGCTCTAGGTTCTTGCACTTTGTCATTAGTTGCTCTTGTTTTCCTATTTTGTTGAATTTAGTCCCGCTCAGCCCGTTGCCAACTGAGTGAATGGAACCCCAGACCAACAGCGGGTTGAGTGGCTCAACCGGGGTCTCAGCCGCTGGCCGGCTCAGCCCACTGCCAGCCTGAGGTTCCTTGGGGGTCTCCAGGCCAGCAGCGGGTGCTGATTGGGGCTGGCAGCCAGGACCTCGAGTGGCAATGGGGCAGCAGCCGGAACCCCAGAGCAGCGGTGGGCTGAGCCGCTCAGCCCGCCGCTACGTGTCATCAAAAATCAGCTCGCGTGCCACCTTTGGCACATGTGCCGTAGGTTGCCGACCACTGTTCTATACACTAGTAAGGAGATGAGCATATTACAGTTGTTGGAGGACTCTATTTAGCAGTAACAGGGCTATAGGAAAGTCAGTCAACAATTTTTGTTTCTCTGATGAAAACTGGCCCACTCCTTCCCCATACCAAACTTGTCACAAATAATTGTCAACAACTTAATTTTCTGTTTCTGGCTAAGATACTGATTTTTTTTTAAATATATTGAAATTGAATTCAGGATTGTTAGCAAGCATTTTTGGCAAACAGATTTGCCCAATGACAATCAAAATGGCAACACAGTACTGCTTTCGTGCTTGGCTCACCCCCCAGCCTGCTGGTCCAACAGCTGCAGTAGAGGAGGAGATAGGTGGAAAACTGCAGGACCCCAAAATCCACCTTTGGGGGTGCAGAGTGGCAACAGCAGCAGCAAACCCTCAGGTCTGATCACACACCAATGGGCACCACCGCCAGCCCAATGGACCATGGTGAAGTTAGCACAGCATCTGATCTCACGTTCAGGGCACCCATGGAGCCACAGCAGCTCATCCTGCCCTGTGCAGCTCCCCCCGGATGAGATGGATCACTGCCAGTCCAGGGGAGAGACGCGCTCCCCAGTTAGGGTGACCAGATCCAGATGTCCTGATTCTATAGGACCAGTCCCGATATTTGGGGCTTTGTCTTATATAGGCACCAATTACCCCTATCTAGGGTGACCAGACAGCAAGTGTGAAAAATCAGGATGGGAGGTGGGGGGCAATAGGAGCCTATATAAGAAAAAGACCCAAAAATTGGGATTGTCCCTATAAAAGTGGGACATCTGCTCACCCTACCGCAACCCCCTGTCCTGATTTTTCGCACATGCTATCTGGCTATCCCCAGCCCAGCGTTGTGTGACCATTCCAATCCTGGCTGCCTGCGAGGAAGTGAGTTACTTTCACTGTCATTCCTCATCAGGTAGGCAGCCAGCTCACTTCCCGCCCAGCACCTCATTCAACGCAGCCCTGACAGCCCTCATGCCAGGGGAAAGAGTTACACTCACAGGTGAGTTCCTTCCCCCACCCCTTCCCAGAGACTTCCCAGCAGCCAATCCCCTCCCTCAGACTGTGCTGCATTCGGCTCTCTCTAGGACCCAGCAGCCCTGCTCTTACATTCTCCACTGCTTCCCGTCTGTCCGGGCTCCTGGCAAAGTGGTGCCCCCAGACCTAGTGGTGCCCTAGGCGGCTGCCTGTTCTGCCTATGGCTAAGGACAGCCCTGTTTGAAAATCCCTCTAGGTGTCTGTCTACATCTTTAGGTGCCTAAATACCTTTACAAATTTGGCCTTCAGTGAATAGGTGTGTAGAGTGCTTGAGAATTATCAGTGTTTAGTGCTGAGGATCACACTTCATCTTACTTGTATATGCACATGTCAGAATTGATCCTTGTGGACCTGACACTGAGCATGGTGATGGGTTGGAAAAGGCTCTCATCTGATCTGCTTCAGGAAGGTTTTTCTAAAAACTACAGGTCAGCTGCCAGTGTGTCAGGGACAGTGTTTCTCCACATTTCAATCTCTTTTCAATGGCTTCAATTTTCCATCAAATTCATTCACTTAATAAGAATGTGATCCAACTCTGCTGTCTGGACCACCAACATTTCTCATCGAGAATGTTTTGCATCTTCTCTCATTTGGCCTTTAACTCCTGCAATAAGTTTATCGCTTGGTCTTATTGAGAAGCGGCAGGTTGACTGCTCTCAGTCACCTTGCTGCTTAGCTATTGGGATGTTCCTTAGAAAGAAACCTGAAAAACATGATTCCTTCAATCACTTCTCTGCATGATTAAGTTGTTCATAGTTTTATATGCCAAAAGGTTACAAATGAGTTTAAAAATGTGGCTGAATAAGATTGTCTTTTAAATTGTTTGTAGGCATTTCCTTAAACTGTGGCTATTTCAGCTGATTTTCTAGCTACTTCTTTTTTTCCTTATATCCTCTCATGCTTTCTAAAGAACTGGTACAATATTAATAATCCTTATGAAAAGAAGGTAATGTACATGTTTATTGACTGCTTTTCAAGTGTAGGTATCTTGGCCATTTTCATTTTTCAAAATATCAAAGTTCACATGTGGCATTCCTCACAGCAGGATCTGAGCTCCTTCCCAAACATTTTAAAATTAAACCCATTTATAAGTTACATAAACATGGGTGCAGCATTTGAGAATGTGCCCTTGTGCTTACTGAGTTTTAGGCATACAGGTCTGGGATGTCTTAGCTTTTTTATGTTTTTATTTTTACACATATATATTTGAATATGTGCCTCAGTATTGTACACATACCAGTTAGCTGGTCTGGATAATTTAGATCTTGAATGTCACAAAATTAATGGAAATGAGCAGAACGATCCATTAGCTGATTTGTTTTACATTTCCACATTAGCTATTGACACTTACGCCCAAAATCACCAAGGGACTTAGGAATTGCAATGCATAACTTTTTGGCACCCAGGCACCCAGTGGAATCCACAAACCCTGATTTAGGTGACTGGGATCTCTATGTAATGCCTGGAGAAAGATAGGCAACTAATAATGGGATCCAGAAAAGCCAACACATTAGGTGGGAACTGCCTAAGCTAGCCAATAGCAGATGCCAAAGAGAGGGATGGTGTGTCCTCAGTCCTGCCTCTCCCAGAGAGGCAGAAACTTAAATCTGGGTGAGAGGGAGGCACATATCTTTGCTTGGGATCCACAGCAAGAACCCTCTCCTGGAATCAGTCACCTAAGCTGTTTCTTGTAAGAATGGTGGTGGTGGTGCATGCAAAGCCCTGCACAAAGTGGCCAGGAGTTGGCAGCTTCCCTTATAACTTTTATCCCAGTAGCTAGGGCGCTAATGTAGGATGTTGGGAGACCCTGGTTACACACCCCAATGAGAAGGGATTTGAATGTGGGTTTCCTCCTCCCGAGAGTGCCCTAACTACAGGGAGATGGGATCATCTGATATGGGTGCCTCTCAACTTTTCCTCTTGAAGTTGTTGCATTTTGTATAAATAATTAAATATGTATTTGGCCAAAGAGGATGATTCTATGGTCCAGTGGTTAAGGCACTCAGCTGAGAGATCGGAAACTCATACAGAGAGGGAATTTGAACTTGGGTCTCCAACTTCACACCTCCCAGTTGAATGCCCTAACTATTGAGCTAGAGATTATAAAGAAGGCAGCTGCTGCTGCCACCTCCTCCCTCTACCAGCTGTTTTGTATGGAGTTAGGCAGGTGTGCTTTGAAAATGTCTACCAGATCAGGCGAGCTAGGCAGGGGAACACCTTGCTTTAAGCATCCCACTGTGGTCTAGGTGTGAGACAGGCACCCAGGCCTCTATACCAAGTCATTGTGCAGATGCTCAGTGTCAGAAACTTAGCATCTAGGGGAATTTAACAGCAAAAATTTAGGCACTGAGGGATTTTGGGCACCTCTAGAGATAGACAGCAGGGGGTTTGAGGTGCTCGGTGGTACCTAATTTGGAGGATTTAGGTGCCTAAAGTGTGAGGAAGGCACCTAAGTCCTTTTGTGCATCTGGGTCTTAGTCACAAACATCTCAATATTACTTCATTTACATGGTTCTATCTCCAGCATGAACACACACATAGATCAATATCTCTTTAAAATCAGGGAACCAAGATGTTAGAACATGTGGAGATACTGCTTTTCCAGTGTTTTCTAGCATCTTTCCTCTCCTTCCTGGCAGTATAGTGTAATTATATGTGGTACTGCCATTGATTCTCCCAAGAGCAGCTGCACACTTTTATCTACTTTGTAGAGGATAATTTCTCAGGCAAGTAAGTTTCATTTTCCTGTTTCGAATAGTTAATTGTATATCTTGGTGCAGAGTTGACCGACTCAGCCCTGTCTTGGCTGAAAGTATAATCCTGTTTTTGTTATAAGTTTGTGATGCTCTCACATGACCTGGTTACAAAAATCATGCGTCAAGCATGCTCATGCATCCACACTCACCTGACTAATTGTGTTTGTATCAGTGCAATTAGGGACAATGTACGTGGCTGTCCCATATTGTCTAAATGGGGGAGAAAGTACTAAGAGGACTTACCAGCACTCAGAGCAGCAGCAATAGCATATGGGACTGTGTGCTTTTGGATATTTTGCTACACAGAGCTGCAGAACTTGCCAGATTGGTTACATGGAGGGTCCTGTACATACTGGGGACAAAAAAGAGTGTAAATAAAGAGAGAGTTACATAAAGACAATGTTGTGTTAGACTATGTCTACGTAGCTACAGCAAAACACAGTTACCTGCCACAGTTGCTGATCAGATATTAACCATGCTGTCGGTGGACAAAAAAGTAAGTAAGAGCCAACAAGGAACTGACTAATCACAAATTTAGGCCCCAAGCCTGCAAACACCTGCTTAACTTTAAGCACAAGAGTTGCACAAACATCAGTTTTTCAGGCCAGCCATTGTAATACATAACAAGCCAACACCAAACTAAATCCATTTAGGTTACAAGGCAAGAAACCAGTCCAGCAAATTAGCAGAATACATTTCATTCAAACTTACTCTAGAGTATGTAGAAATTTAACTCATACAACAAAGTGTCATTGTGTGAAGAATAATCTTCATTTTAGCTGTAATTTTCCTGTCCACAAACGGGAACTAGAATTACCTACAAATGAGGTAGTTCAAATGGAGTTAATCAAAAAATGAACACTTAAATACAGCAACTATCTTTAAGATGAAAACTGTGGTGCCTGCATCAAAGGTAAAAGATGCAGGAGTGTCATTTTACCCCAAATTGTAATGTAGAGCTTGAGCGCACATAGGTAGGTCATTGTAGGACATGGAAGCAATTTGCCTTGGAGCAAACCTGATAGGCAGTAATTAGGCCCTGGTTGATGCCCCAGTGACTGAAGAGGTGATTAAGTAAAAAGAAAAAAAAAGTTATACTGTGGTTAACAGAGACTAAAAGGCCTGAACTATAGTTTAGCATACCGAATAAAAATATTACCAGGTGCTTTGAATTATGCTTTAACCTAATCAGATCACATTGCTCTCATACAGAATGAAGGGAAGCAAGCAAAACCAATGTTTTATGCTTTCCTGCAATACTCTGTGATCAATGCTTCCAGTACCTGAGCAAAAGGGATAAATCAATTGGAACAAGAGTTCATATATTCTTATCTTACCAACTGAAGATGAAGAGTACTAGGAAGCCCTTTCTGTTCCTAAGATAGTAGCTTTTAGAAAATAATCAATTAACTAATATAAATCATTACTGAGGAGATACATTTGATTGTATACTTCAATTCTACACGCACCTACAGATCTGTTGACTGGTAGAATTCATTAATCTCAGTAAACACATTTTATAGCTAGAGATCTTTGATGAGACTTGGTGTTGTAAAGTGTACAGTTGAAAGAGCATTTATCACAAAAGCATAGCATAGGATTATGAAAATAAGACTAACTGGAAGATCCCAGACAATTAAAAAAATCATATATATACACTAAATCACATTTTAAGCCCTGCAACTCACCTTGTTAACATTACCCATCTACACACAACATGCTGCAGCCTTTCCACCTGTGATGTTCTGTACCTTGGGGAAACATCCTTCACCCCCATGTTCATCCTTATAATATGATTGTGTGGTATCCAATGCAAAGTTTGTCACGTCGGGTGTCTTCGGCTCATGATGCACTGAGCATTGTTGTTATAGTAATGTTATATGTTGTAATTTCGTGTGTATAGTTGTGAGGCTGAAAATGTGTGCCCATGGCTTAAAACAAGCCCAGGCAAAAACTCTCCAAGAGCAGAGGTGCAGTTCACACCTCATCAGGGCATGTATGGGACAAACCCATCCCAACCTCGCAAGAACAAATGACACTGGCCTAGGCAGCAACAAAGGATCTGTTGGACTCTCAAGTGAGTCATCCCCATTCCTTTGGTCATTTTGGGACTATGATGAGGTAGTGCTCACCTGACTCTGAAGGGGGGGCAAAACTAAGAGGGAAGAAAGAACATGATTAAAGGGAGAGATGTTTTCCATGCTCTTCCTGGCTTTTTCCCCTACACCTACAGACACCACCAAGCGACTGAAGTGCTGATCAAAGAGGAGAGCCTGGCTGAAGGGCAACCAGTCTGTGGTGAGAAGCATCTAAGTTTGTAAGGGTACTGAAAGTGTCAAGATCAGCTTAGAATGCATTTTGCTTTTATTTCATTTGACCAAATCTGACTTGTGCTTTGACTTATAATCACTTAAAATCTATCATTTATAGTTAATAAATTTGTTTGTTTATTCTACCTGAAGCAGTGCATTTGGTTTGAAGCATGTTCAAGACTCCTCTTAGGATAACAAGCCTGGTACATATCAATTTCTTTGTTAAATTGACGAACTCATATAAGTTTGGACACTGCATAATGGAGGTTCCTAGGGTTGTGTCTGGGACCGGAGATATTGGCTAGAGTGATTTGGTTGCACAATCCAAGCAGTGGCTGGCTGGTAGCAGCTTACATGCTAACAGCTGTGCAGGAACAACCTGGGTTCTCACAGCAGAGCAGGGTAAGGCTGGCTCCCAGAGTCGAGGATTGAAGTGACCTAGCAGATCACCAGTCCAGATAACACCAGGGGAATGTCACATACTCCTCCTTCTCTAGAGTAAAAATAAGATATTGAGTCAGTGATCCATATTGGAGAGTGTAGGAAGTATAGACTCCATCAGAAAAAGCACATTAATATTCCACCAGAATAGCAAAATCGTGATGCCTCCAGTCATGCCTTCGTACAGAGCAGCAGGTTTCTCCTATTTAATATTAATCAATTGAATAAGATTCTACCCTAGAAAATGTCCCAAGAAAATTAGGAATCTCCCAGAACAGAGTATCCTGTGTAGAGAGCCAGGGTGGCTTCCCTCTGAACCTGAGGGTAAAGAGCCACTTTCTCAGCCTGAGGGGGAGGGGCCAGACCAAGCTTACTCCACCCCCCCAGAAGGGGACAGGCGGAACAGGAAGTACAAAGGGCAGGGCCCTCTGCCCAGTTAGGGCAGCACTAGGGAGGGAGGCAGAATCAGAATGCTGGCTGCTCCCTTCAGACCCTGCTGCTGGTCTGGAGAGGCCCTGGACCAGGAGAAACCTGACCTGGAGGAAGGACTGGGGCTACTAGGACTGCCTGCTGCCAAGTACCTGGAGGAACTGGAGAACCCTGAGCCTGCGGGGGAGCTGGAGCTGGAAGCTTCCAGCAGCCAAGTACCCGGAGGAACTGGAGGAGCCTGAGGCAGAGAGGAAGCCGGAGTTGCCAGCAGCAGAATACCTGGATGAGCTGGAAGGACTGGAGAAAGTCGTTCAAGCGACTGAGTGGGAAGGAGCCCAGGGATAGAACTGCACAGTGCAGTGAGTCTGTTTGGTCAGTGTGTAGTGGAGGGACCCAGCTGACCCAGTGGCGGGAGCCTTGCCCTGCCACTGTCAGGGCCCTGAAACGCAGTGGAGCTGGGTGGGCCTGTGTTCCACTATCCTGGCCAACTCGCCTCGGGTAGCAAAGTCCTGATAGTGCTATAGACCTGTGCTGGCACTCCCCAGCCTGAGGGGCGTGCTATAGGCCTGTGCTGGCGTCCCTCCTGTTGATGTCACTAGGCATAAATCTAGGTAACTCAGGAGGGTGGTAAACCACAAGTGTTAATGAAGCCCTCCTGTTGTAGGCCTCAATGAACCAATGTTCCTCCATGTTAAACACTTTGTGTACCCTAGTGTAACCTACTGTACTAATAGCTGCAAAAATGTAGTGTTAGCAGTTAATTTTCGGTTGTAACAGCCAGTTCTCTGCTGTAATACACTGAAGCTCGGCTAAAGCCCGCTCAAGGCCGTTTTAAGATACTGTATACATGTCTCAGCAGCGGAGAGGGGGGAGGAAGGGGGAAGTCAAAAGATTGAATGAGAAAAGATACTGCAGCTGGATGGGAAAGGAGGGGGAAGTGAGAAATCAGCTAGTCAGCAAGAAAGTTTTGTAGTAAACAACTGGGATATAAAAGGAAGAAACTGCTTGTTTTAGGTGTGCAGGATCTGAGATTGTTATTTCTCCCTTGCACCTTATTTGAGCTCAAATAAATTTGGTTGTTTGCTTCTCCACCCTGGTGTGTTTATTGGCGCTTAAGCACTCTGGGCAACGAACCGCTGTTGCTTGCCTCTGGCACTGCTGTGTCTGCAACAGTTTTGGAGTCCCTGGGTGGGCTGATGCGAAAATTAGCCTTGCCTGGATCCCTCCTGGTGGTCAACGGATCGCGGCAACGACCGACGCCCAGTGCACACCGGTGACTTCACCGAGGGCCTCGGCGAAGACGCGGTGTGAGCGACCCCAGAGGGCACAAAGGTGCAACGCGCTCAAACAGTGGAGAAGCAGTTGTGGGCAACGGTGTGGAACCGGTCCTGGGCGACGGTGAGGAACCGGTCCCTTGGATAAGGTAGGAACAGTCCAGTAGTGTGGACTTAGGCCCGAGGCTGGGGACGCCCAGTTGTTGTAATTCCCATTAGACGATAGAGCGTCATATAATGGGTCAACGGCATGGTATGGGGCATTCTGGAGAATTGGAAGGTGTTTGGATCGGATCCATTATCCAAAAATAGGTTACAAAGGTTTTGTACAGTGGACTGGCCTCAGTACAAATTAGAGGGTCAGGAAAGGTGGCCACCTGAAGGATCAGTAAATTACAGTACAATTACTCCTGTTTTGTCAGTGAATAGGTAGGTTCTGAAACTGTTTGTTTGTATGAAAAGCTCTGGTTAAAAAAAAAAGGGGGGGGGGCCAGTATGAGTGACTGTTACCGGAAGACGCCCAGAGTACCCTGTGAAGCAAAAGCTCATGACCAGGACTACTCTAACGCAAGCCCGGTAACTAGTGGATCTTTAGGAGGTCCGACCCATGGTGGGCTGACTCGGCCTGGCATCGTCCGGTGAGGAAGCTACCTGGGTCTAGGAGTGTGTGTATCCATCTTCCCTTCCCCTTTCCTTTCCGTGTGGGCTGCTGACAGTCTGATCATCTCACTGGATGCAATCAGAGTAAGCAGCGCCATCTCCCAGAGACTAGCCGACGCTCTTTGCTGAAGGGAGGTGTAGGAGGGTCGTGGCCATCCTCATTAGCCTCTCCTGTGTGAGTACCCTGTAGGGAAAAATCCTTAAGTTTATGAGCTGCTAGCGCGGACAGGGCACCCTCCCTGTGTGTGTAAGTGGAAAATGGGGGGGGGCAGTCTAAACATTCCATCTCACCCCCTAGGGTACCCCAGTATATTACATGTATGTACATTATGGTTCAACAACCTGCAGGTATTTAGAGAATTGGAATATTTACATGCGTGAAAATCCATCTAAACAATGCCCACTAGAACGTACTTCAATCTAGATAAGATCATACATCTAAGAGGAGCGTTTAATCACCAAAAAGCCCTGACACAGCGTGAGCAAATTTGTCTATTGAGGAAAGGAACGGGTTAATTTAAAAATCATCTTGGCCCAGGGATGGAAGAAGGGAGGGTGTTGCTCTGCGTTCAGGGTCAGGAATCGGTGCGGACTGTGCTTGGTGCAGGGAGGGGCTGCTTTCAGCCCCAGCTGGCTGTGAAAAAATATAGACAGAGGCGAACCAAAGGCAATACAAGTTACAGAACTGAGATTACATTTGAAAAGCTTAACTGTCCAGTAAGATCCAACAGTGTGCCTTGGTGACCCTGGAGTCAGTGTGGCTTGGTGACACCGAAGAAGCCACAGGCAGCCGACCTGGACTGGAATCTCTGAAAGAGACACCGCAGGAGATTCCAGGGTGTAAGAGAACAGCCTTCCCAAGAGCGAAAGCATGTTGGAAATTCTGGACAAGCTGTATACAGGATAATCTCCTGTCCACCTCTCCCCCTCCTCTGAACATTATACACAGAAGTGGCCAGTCTGGACGTACGTGTGTGGGTATGAAAGGGGCTTGGGGCATTAATGTTTTCCTGAGTGATGTGGGAGTGTTCCAAACACTCTCTGTTGTTGTTTTATTATTTTATTAATGAAGCTTTAAAATTCAGTTATATGGTGTGTTTTCTTTATCTTCCCCCAACGATCCTGTAGTGTCAGCCTGATCACCTGACATGAGGGATAGATTGGTAACAGAAATTTGTCACAGTTTGGTGAGCAATTAAGAAGGGGGGAGCCCTGCAGAACTTACACCATCTATTTGTTTTACCCTTGTTGTTTTATGTTTGCTTTGCTTGGTACTGTTGGTGTTATATGTTGAGAACTGCATGAGTAAAAGTGAGCCTTAACAGGATAAGGAAACACTATCTGGTTCTGGTTCTGTTCTGTTTAACCGGTTACTGTTGTTTTTCTGCTCTGTTCATTTGGACGTTAGGAGTGTGAGCGGAACTGAACCTCTCGTTCATAATTCCTCCGAGTGGAAGCCATGTGTGCGAGAAAGCTCTGAGGTTGAATTGAGATCCTTCTGTCCCGTCCTCTGTAGTGGTCAGTGTATAGAAGTGGGAAAGTCTGGCTTAGACTGTAATTTCCTCTGCTCTCTGTGTAATTCACTTTTCTGTTTAAGTGTCAGCAGACAGATGGATGGGTCTCTAGGTAAAATCCTCTAAAGGGGTTTGGATTGTATGTTAAGTAAATGGCCTTTGCCCAATGGGGCATGTGTTTTTGTCCAGGTGACAAGCCTCATGAAGGAGGACTCGGGTAATCTTGTGAGTAAGAATGTTTAAGGGAAGAGACCAGGAAGGGTGGGGGCTAGTTGAGAAGCCCATCCTCCTAGCTAAACTGGTAGTGGAACAAGTTGGTGCCCATGGAAGGGACGGTTCAGCAAGAAAAGCAGGATAGGGCCCAGGCGGGCAGGCAACAGACAGAGAGATTGGAAAACAGGTTGGAAAACTTTAAGGGTGTAGTGGAAGGAAGGAGTCAGTAAGTGTAAGCATGGGGATTTCAAATACCCAGGACTTACTTGGAATGGTGATTTAAGTTGATAAAAGTGGCTGTTGGGAGACAAGCAAGTGATTTAAGGGATTGTGAGAAGTTAACTCTGTAGTTGCTGGAGGAAACAGCAGGTGAACTTTGTAAAAATGCTAAAGAAAAAAAGGTTTTTGGTGTCTGTGAAATGTTTGTAAATAAATTCAGGCAAAGAAATTATTGAATTGCTATCATTTGGTTTGGCTATGAACAATTTAGTTAAATTAGCTGAAGAATGTATACAGTGTTATGTAATTGAAAACCTAGGCTGCCTATGAAACAAATACAAGAAAATATGGGGTAATTCCTCTGTTTTGCCTGAAGTCAACAAGGGTATTGGTATATTTTAAGCGATGATTGTTTGCCCAGAAAGGGTAGACCTCTGTTTTTTTGTCTTTCAGATAATCAGAGAAAATGGATGCCAACTGAACAGCATTCAACGTACCATGCATTTACTGGCACAATGGAAATTATGTTTTGTGTTCTATGTTCTGTCTTGTGGTGTTTGTCTTGTGGCCAGAATTTTTGTGTTTAATATTTTTATAAAATAGTCTAGTTTAAAATTAAATTAAAATGCAGATACTTGTTTTGTTCAACTTGGAATACAAAGTGTTTGAATAAATCAGGAGAATGTAATATACTAAAGTCTAATGCATTTCCTTAAGTAAGGAAAAGAAACTTCATTGGTCAAACTGTTAATTGCAAAAATTGTTGTTAAAATTTGCATACCAACAGTCTTTGAAAGCAAGGACATGAAAAGTTAACCCACTCCCCATATTGTATATGGGATCTTTCTGGCTACCTCAGATTTCTAGCCAGAGGGCTGGGGATGGTGGAAAGCTATTGGACTGGTGGTTAAATTGAATGAACTCCTCAAAGTGGGTGTGCTTGTCCTGGCTTGAGGCTGCAAAGCTCTGTAATAAGGTTATTTTAGTAAAAGGGTGTGTGTGGCATATATTAAATAATAAGACTAGTGTACTGTATAATGACAATGTTTATGTCTTCATTGTTGGGGAAAAGGTGTTTAAGTAAAAAGTGGAAGTTTCCTTTGCAGGTTAAGAGAAGACAAGAAAGGAAGGAGAACAAAGAACAGAATGAGTTAACCGGAAAAAAAGAATTAACTAGCAAGCTCAGGCTCTAGATAAGACACTGACTCCATTTAAGGACACTGCTCACAGTTAAGACTTGGCTAACAACTAGGAAAAGGAGGGCTTGAATTTGCCCACACAGCTATGAGATCTGAAAAACACTGCCAGGCACTAATGAAATGTGTTAAGTTTCTTTTCTCACAGGTAAAGAAGCGCTACCCAAAGACCCTAGCAGCCCTGCCACTCCTTGGAACCAGGAGACGGGATTGATGTAAAGGTCCACCGATGAAAGACTGCCTTGGCTCCATGCTGGAAAGGCCCTTAAGTCCTGATGACTACCAATACCGCTGTGAAGTGCCAAAGACTGACTGCTTGGACCCAAGATTCTCATTGCAAAAAGACCCCTCCACATCGGGAGAATTCTCCTACTGATGATTAGCCTATTTCACCTTCTAGCTCCACTGTGCCTTCTGGACAGTAGGGAAAAAGTACAGGGTGATGTGCTAGTAACCTCTCCCCTATGGGATGCTGCACCACGACTGTTTTGGGAAAGAAGAAGGAACACTCGCTCCACTGAAATTGCCAAAGTCCAGGAATTCCTGACTAGAAAGGACATTAAGAACTGACCCTGGTAAAGAAACAAAGAATTATACACTGGTGGGAGGACATTTGTGGGACCCATGTTTGGGAATGTGGTATTGAATGGATATTGGGGTTTATTCTACAGGCTGCGCCCTGTGTTTTGGATAAATCCTTCAGCATATATAGCTCTCTCTAACTGGATTTTAAATAACAAGTACCCAAAGAGTTTGTTTTGCCACTAGAAATTTTACCCATACTGAAACCATTCCAGTGACTAATAACATATGCTATTAATGGGAATGCCTTTTGACAGTACCTGAGAATAGTTAAATAACAGGTGTATTATAGTACTACACCAAGGAAAGATGGTATTGAATATAACTGAGGCTGGGAAGGCATTGCAGTGGGATCTAGTATGTTTAGGAATTCGGGATTTCCTGAATGACCAGCTGATGGCCATTCGGAGTGATCTTGAGTACCAGACTTGGCCCACTGCCCTTACAGACGCATCAGGAATACCATCTGATCTGTGATCATGGAGACATATGTGGACACTTCCTAGGTGGAAGTGTGGCTTCCCAGGGCGGGGTGTGCGCCCTTATAGGGGATGAATACTGTACTTATGTCCCAGAAAGCGCACAGGATATTAACAAGCACATCCTGTCAGCCAAACAGGCTTTTGAATAGTGGAAGACCCAGGAAAGGAAACCTACTATTTCTGATTCCCTCTGGGGCTGGTTACTCAACCTGGGAGAACAAGGGGAAGGTATTGTTCACCTCCTGCTCACTGGTGTGGTGTTGTGTATTGTTACTCTTCTCTTGCTTGCTTGCTTGCTTGCTGTAAAGCACTCCAGCTCCCTAGAGCTTAATCAAATGTTATCCTTTAAATGTAAGAACACAGCCAAAAGTTTGTTGAGTATTCTCAAAGGAGGGAGTTGTTGGTGTCATTAGGCATAAATCTAGGTAACTCAGGAAGGTGGTAAACCACAAGTGTCAATGAAGCCCTCCTGTTGTAGGCCTCAATGAACCAATGTTCCTCCATGTTAAACACTTTGTGTAACCTAGTGTAACCTAATGTACTAATAGCGGCAAAAATGTAGTGTTAGCAGTTAATTTTCGGTTGTGACAGCCAGTTCTCTGCTGTAATACATTGAAGCTCGGCTAAAGCCCACTCAAGGCCGTTTTAAGATACTGTATATATGTCTCAGCAGCGGAGAGGGGGGAGGAAGGGGGAAGTCAAAAGACTGAATGAGAAAAGATACTGCAGCTGGATGGGAAAGGAGGGGGAAGTGAGAAATCAGCTAGTCAGCAAGAAAGTTTTATAGTAAACAACTGGGATATAAAAGGAAGAAACTGCTTGTTTTAGGTGTGCAGGATCTGAGATTGTTATTTCTCCCTTGCACCTTATTTGAGCTCAAATAAATTTGGTTGTTTGCTTCTCCACCCTGGTGTGTTTATTGGCGCTTAAGCACTCTGGGCAACGAACCGCTGTTGCTTGCCTCTGGCACTGCTGTGTCTGCAACACTCCCTCCACTAATTCCCTAGTGACAGATGGCCTGATGCAGGCTGGCCAGTGGGACAGTAGCTACCCACTGCCCCCTAGCAGCTCTGTGGGTTAACCGACATGGGTCACACCTGTCATAAAAAAATTGCAAGAAAACTGTAAGCACTTACCAACATCATTTACAAATGTAAAAGTGTTTAGTGATTCATCACCAATTTCATGACACAATGTCTCTACTTTAAAAACCCATAAAGATACATTCTCCCACATAATCATATTTGGTCCATTCCCCTGTCAGCTTCCACAATAGCTTTGTAAACTATGTACCACTGACCTATTTGGGCCTCTGGTCTGGGGTCAGGTAAACATGAAGTTTCTGATCCTTTCTTTCATTTTCCAAACCCTGGTGTCTGGTGCATCTTCTACGTCTATAAGTTATAGCTCTGTGCAGGAGCAGGGATGTTGTTTGCTCACACAGGGTTTCAGTGTTGTCTTGCAATGGTGGCTGAGATAGGGTTTTCCGTCCCTCTCCCTTTTCCACAGAAGTGACAAGGTGGGTTTTAGAATGCCAATATCCACAGAGATCTTAGGAGAGCTACCAGAGGCAAGGGCCAGCAGCACTTTGTTTTCATACAGCTGCCAGGGACTCTGAACATATTTTATTTAGTCAGAATTATAATATACAAAAAGATGCCTGTTGTAGGTTCTAGGATCCTTTGCCATAAATTAAAAATAGTTACATAAAATAACTGAGCCAGTCACTACTCCTCGCCCCAAAACCAAGCCAGCCAACCAACCAAAAATATCCAAAGATACCCCCTGCCAACACACACACACATTCCCAGAAACCTGAATAAACAGGCCTTTCAGCATATCCTGAATGATTAATGGATTTGTGCTATTTCCAGCCCTGAGGTGGGGGGGAGGACTATGATCAGGAGTGCAAGTAAGGTAGTACTCTCCAGAACGCAGTACCAGCAAGAAATTTTTAGCAGGTATGAGGTACCAGAAAGACTTGGGGCTAGCTCAGTAGTTTGAGCATTGGCCTGCTGAACCTAGGGTTGTGAGCTCAATCCTTGAGGGCCCCACTTAGGGATCTGGGGCAAAATCAGTACTTGGTCCTGCTAGTTAAGGCAGGAGGCTGGACTCAATGACCCTTTGGGGTCCCTTCCAGTTCTAGGAGTAGGTATATCTCCATTAATTTAACATGGCTAGGGAGGGCATTCATTTTTATATGGCTTTAATAGCACAATACATATGCTAACAACCTTAAACAAAGGCTTTGTTTAAGTTTGTTAGCATATGTATTGTGCTGTTACCTTGGTCAGGCATCCTCAAGTGGGAAGGGGTGGGATGGAATGTGTTTAAACAGTGTTTTTATTCTGTTTCTCCCATTGGCTGAATTATCCATGACATTCATACTGCATCACATCAAGTCCAAATCAGAGGAATGCCTCTGCTTGCACTAACCAGAGGATGCTTGGATTCTGGTGTCAGCTCAGTTCTGCAGTCTGACAGGAATCAGGTGTTCTTCCCAGTCTACACAGAATTCTTCTTTACAGCCAAACTAGTCTAACATGCATTGTGTTAACTGAAACTGGAGCAGCAAAAGAAAGAAAACAAATGCCTCATTTTCCAGCTTTGTGGGAGAGAACTATAAGTGAAGACTATAATGCCAGACACTGATGGCCTTAAACCAGCTGCCACAGGAATCTGCCAAAAACTTTGATGAAAATATGTTCCTCATCTTAGTGTAAGTGGGGGAATGGTCCCACTATTGTGGGGAACTTTCCTGGCTTCTGCACTACCCTGGTAAAGTGGGCTGGCAAAAGGATCTGAGTTCCCACTTCCTTTACCCAAAGGCCTCCCTGCCCTTGAGGACTCCCCTTCCGCTCTCCTGTCTGGCAGAGTCCTCGTAACCCCACCAAGGCTGGGTCCATGATTCCTAGGGGGCTTGACCCCCAACCCTGCTGTGGTAACCCAGGATGGGCTAGGGTGTTCCCACTCTGGGGTACTCTCTCTGCACTTGGCACCTCCCTGACCCACTGATCATTTTATACAATTTAAACCAAATACAAGTTGTTTAACAATTAATTTTAAAAAAAGAATAAGGAAAAATAGGAAAGGTTAAAGAAAACACATCACCCTGCTCTGTGGCAGGGAACATCACAAACAGCGTCCTTGGAATGTCAGGGCAGTTCACAGTCTGTTCCTTGTAGGTCCCAGGTCTCCTTCTCAGGCCCTGGCTGTGCTGCAGGGACGATGCGGGTTGGACACTTGCTCTGGCGGTGGCCATACACTCTCAGGCTCTAGGTGGCAGGACCCTTCTTCCCAGCATTGGGCCTGCCCTGTCAGGGTTATGATCCACCTCCAAGTCTGGCCCTCACTCTTCCTGGCTGCTCACTGCACCCAGCTCCAGACTGCTTCACTCTGCCTCAGCACTGCTGCTCCCTGAGCTGCTTCTCTAGCCTCTCTGGCTTTGGTTGCTGCAGCTCTGCTCCCAGGGCAGGTCTGCTCTGCAGGCTACTTCTATGACCCTGCTCCCAGCTCTAACCTGCTTCCTGGACTGCTTGTCTGGCCTCTCTGACTCTGGTTGCTACAGCTCTGCTTCCAGCAGCTTAGCTTGAGCCCCTGCTTTCTCCTTAGCTCAGCCTCACTTGTCTGACTCGGGCAATTCCAGCTCACATGGAGGATGGGACCCCTCCCTTGCCTCCTGACTCCTTGATTAGCCTGCCCGCCTGTCAATCAGGCTGATCTAGAGCATTGGCCTCTTCCCATTATTCCTGGGGACTGTCAGTCGCAGGCTTCTGATTTCCCATCGACCCTTCCTCTTTTAGTGCTGGGAGCTAGCAACCAAAACACCCCCACTGAATGTTAGTAAGGGGCAACAGTCCCCTTACATTAGCAATGAAGCTAAGACTTATCACACATCTGCCCATCTTTATTCAAATGAAGCTCCTTCTGATCTGACAGCTCAGTTTCTTCCAGAACAATTTATAAACTTGGAACCTAATCCTGTAAACTCTTAATCATTTGATCAGTCCCATTGAAGACATGTGCATCTTATACTGCTGAAGACCTTCTTACTCAATGAAAGCTCATTAATCAGCTCACCAGTCCATTGAAGGGAAATGGATAGGCACCAGCCCTTGTAAAGCAGAGTAGATTGAATATTGTATGCAGATTTGGTCACCCCATCTCAAAAAAGCTATATTGGAATTCGAAAAGGTACAGAAAAGGGCAACAAAAATTATAAGAGGGTATGGAACAGCTTCCATATGAGGAGAGATTAATAAGACTTTTCAGCTTCGAAAAGAGATGACTAAGGGGGGATATTATAGAGGTCTATGAAATCATGACTGGTATGGAGAAAGTGAATAAGGAAGTGCTATTAACTCCTTCTCATAGCACAAGAAATAGGGAGTTACCAAATGAAATTAATAGCCAGCAGGTTTAAAACAAACAAAAGGAAGTATTTCTTTACACTATGCACAGTCAACATGTGGAATTCTTCCCAGAGGATGTTGTGAAGGCCAAGACTATAATAGGGTTCAAAAAAGAATTAGATAAATTCATGAAGGATGGGTCCATCAATGGCTATTAGCCAGAATGGGCTGGGATGATGTCCCTAGATCAGAGGTGATGCGTAGGGGCAGCATGGCCTGGCAGGCAGAAAGGCACATGTCCTCCCCTTTAGATTGTGCCACGCTAGTATGGGGAGGCACCAGTTGTCTTATGTCCTAGCCTCTGTTCCCAGAAGCTGGGATTGAGTGACAGGAGATTGTAGGCTGATTTAGGGTGTACTGCTAACATTCATTTGGATAATATGGGAATTTAATTTATTTATTTATTTTATCTTAATAGTAATTATTATCATTAATATTAATTAGTGTGGGTTTTCAGCTCGCCAGTCTGTTTGATCAGAAGATAAAAGTTCTTGTGCTGAATAAGGCTCCACAGAATTTATAAAGGACCCTCAGAGGTATGACAGGAAGCTCACACTGAGACAGATATAGCCTTATAGACTTTTTATTAAAATTAATAATAGTAAGTAAATGGTAAAATACCCAGAGTTACAAAGTTACAATTGCATTGCTGTTATTCAAAAGATACATATGATAATATAGTATTATATGCAACAAAGCTTTGGTTAACACACTCACACCCTTCCTTCATAACCTGGTGGTAAGAGACACAGGACCAGCCTTGCAGTTCAGATTTCTCAATTCTTGAGTGAGGGATGCAGTGCTCAGAAAATGCTAAATGCTATCAAAGTTAACTAGCTTAAACTTAAATCAAAACCTAGTCAACAAACCAAGAATAAAACTTAGGGAAATCAAACTTAGCCTAGTTCCTTTGAAACTTAAAGTTTAAGAAGAACAAGTACATCCTACAAATAGTAGCAGTCATTGTAGGTAGGGTAGAGGAAGTAAGTGAGAACAGAGTTAAGTGAGAACGGAGATAGTAAGAAATGGAGAAGAGAGAGAGAGAAATGGAGATACTCTATTGAGGTGGGTTACCTCTTTTAGAGGGCAAATGCCAGACATTCTTCCTCTTATGCCCAAATTTCATTCCTCACCCAGAGAAATATTAGGGTACACTTACCCCATAGACTAATATGTATGTGTGTATTGACGACAGGTACGTACGCACATCAGTCTCTTGTGGTGTACTTAAGACTGTGGGAAAACCCCCCTATGCCATCTTCCATTGTCTATTGGTCTAGATAAAAGGTCATAGACATAGGCATGGGTACTCATCTATTTAGGTAACAAGCTGTAGGTCAACTTTGCTTTTTGAGTAAAAGGTCTTAATATAGATATGCTAACTTTGCCTGAGCTTAACATACAGGATATGGCCTGTAGGTCTCTTGCATTACAGCCAAACTTACTTTAATATAAATCTATAAACCTATTACAATAAACCAAATACTTAAACTATAGTTTAAGAAACCAGGAGTGTTTCTGAGTAAAAAAGATGAAAGAAAATACAGTAACTTCTGAAATTTAATAACATTGTACTGGGTGGAGCTCTGTGTGCAGAGAGGAAATGGTCTAGATTGTGAATACAATTGTGTGTAATTAGGAGCCACTACAATAACCTTCGTGTAAGTGATAGTGAGTTTCTGAGGATGAAGCATAACACTGTAAAATGAGAGACCTAAAATTAGGTGTAATGCCTAATAAATAATGGATAGCTGGAAGGTTTTGAAGAGTGTCTGTGGAATGCAGAGTTTCTGCTTCTTCTATGTAGCTAGAACAAAAAAGCTGTCTTAAGTTCTTCAAACAACCTTAACGTTTTGAACAACACTTCAAAAATCAAATAGAAATGCAAAAATTACCTCCCTTATTAGCATTTGTAGTGCAGTGTTGTTTGCTGTAGTTTTAAAACTCTGAACAGCAAAGAGAAAGCACAGAAAAGGCTAAAGTGCATATAAAGCTGTTAATTAATAGAAGAAAAAATAGACAGATACACAGATAATGAGTTTATCTCTGTGTATTGTTAACTAGCTAGTTCAGGGTTTTCTATAACACCTGTCACCAGAGTATCTAAAGTCTGATCTGAATTAGTTACTATAATACGTATATCTGAATTTGTGATCAGTTCAATATACATACTTGGTTAAATATTAATTGAACAATGATCACTTATTCAGTTCAAGTACCCACAAAATATGTACAATGTACCTAAATCTGTGATTGTCCAAATATACACACCTGTGGAAATGTCTTTCAGGAGGAATTTCATACTAGTTTCAGAATAAACACAATGCAGTATATTAGTACCATGCTGGCACCGGCAGGGGACAACTGAGTTCTAACCTGATGCCTTGATTTGACTGTATTTGTAAGTTAGAAAGGGCTTAACAAACCCTCTGCAGGCATCATCTTCTGAGGTTTAAGCTAATCATGTTCAGTGGAACTGAGCTCAAGACTGTTCCTTGGCAGGGCTCTAAAAGTGCTTTTTTTAAATCTAGCTGTAACTCAACTTTAAAAAATTCCATTGACGATACAAACCATATTAACTACTAAGTACAGTTGTCTCTCCACCCACTGAGCAGCACCAAGGCAACAAAGGAGGATTATGAAGAAAATATGTTTTAAAGAAGCTTCATTATTATAAGCATTTGTTAAATATTTTTAAAAAATCTGTAGCCAACTTGGAACTTCACAGCAGTCAGTGTGCTGCACAACAAGGACATTTGGCATTTCATGGTCTCGGTGGGGATAGAATTCAGATCCTCTTATTCCAAAAGAACCACTAGAGCTAAGGCAAATCATCATTAGCTGTTAGCACTGTGGGGCCTATGACACACAGTTGAGTAGTTCTGATTTCATCTTACAGAGGGCAGAGGTACACAGAATAGCTTGTTCATTACAATATTCTAAATTGCTATACTTATTGTCAATAGCAACATTGAAAGTAAGTTTAAAACAAATGTGATGTACATGTAGAGGACTGAGAGAAACTGAGACTGAGGAAAAATCCTTTGTCCAGGCAGCTATCAAAGAGGATGATAATGCAGACAGCATTGTTCCCTTTTACATGAATCAGAAAAGAGGATTGTGTCTATTCAGGGAATGTAAGTATCAGTTTAGAAATGAACAGAGTTCTACTAATTCTTTACTTTTATGAATTATCTTTAAAATATTAGCACTATTGCCCACTCCAAAAAGACAATCACACCTTTGTCTGCCTGTATATAGGTTAGGACATCTAAGGTACAGCCAAGTTCAATACCTTATTGAAGTTCTGGGGAAAATTACCTTTCCTATGATATGGAATGACCTTCACTTGCTAAGAGTGCAGGTGGAGTTAAAGGCTGAGCATTCATGCAGTCAGAATGCCCACATTTTGCTCAGATTTTCTGAGGTGCTGAATGCACATAACACCAATTGTTGGTGTCAGGAGCTGTGGGCTCTCAGAACCTATGAAAGGTCCATATTGTACATAGTTGTCACTTTCATCCCATAGCATGAGCCATAGCATATGACTCATAGTTAAGGTATGCCAAAAAAGCACTGGAGAGAGGGCATCATGGGTTACCTGCTGGTCTTACACAAGCAGGTGGCAGGCAATGCATATTGGGCTCCTGCTCCTTCTCTCATGTAATTGCCCCAGCATGTGATTACAATAGCAGCTATGGGTACATAATGCTGGTGACATCAGAAAGCTCTGTAATTTACAAACTTGTGGTTAGGTATATTAAATAATTTATAGGCTTGCTGCCACCGTCCGGATGCCTCTGGAAGCGACACTTGCATCCCTGCCAGTCTTGGGTTGTGTGAGATCTATGAAACAACATGTTAATTAAAAACTCTGCCAATTTAAAATATATATTTTGTCAGTGGAAGATAAATAAGTGCAGGAGAGATTTGTTTCCTGAGTTGCTATAGTCTGAAATTACAGATGACAGTCCCTCTGCAGAGGCTGAGAGAATTCATTTAGATGAAATTTTCCCTTCATATCCAAAAACCTCCCTAAGTGGCATTTTTGCCTCTGTGTCAGGGATAGTATTAAGAATAATTTTCTATGATTGTCTCTTCTACAGGCAGAGAACTCATTTTAATCGATACATAGTAAGCTGTTATTACAGCTATTTTCTAACTTAATTCAGCCTGCCCTTCATAATTAAGTGAATTTTTCTGTTTTTTAAAAGCTACAGTTGATGGCAGATTTCCACCACCTAGTGGAAAAAGTCTCTATTTTCTATTGAAAAATCCCTGTGCAGTATTTCACCCTTACTGGGGTCTGCTTTAGACTTTCCCATCCCAACAGCTTTCAAGCTTCCCTTCCAGTCAAACACGAAAAGTTCTTTTTAAAGCACCTTTCTGTTTACAATACAAATATATAAAACTGGCAATGAAGAGGTCACTATATTACTTACCAAATAGACCATGTGTGATGGTATCAGAGGAATTGCATGACCATTTATTATTGAATTCAGTGAGTTGGAAAGTAAGAGCCAAATCATGAAGGCTAAAGCACAGTGTGGGCTAGGAATGAGCAAGCTTCCCCATGCAGCTCTACCACTGTACCTCATTACTAAGCTGCAGCATAGTTGCTATTCAGAGTCCTGGGTCTCTCTGAACACACACTGCCAAACGGAGTTAAGGGGTAGATAGGGGTGCTAGATGGGAGTGGGTTAAAGAGAGTGAGGCATCAGCTGCTGGAATCATTCTTCTCACTCAGTTCACACAATCACACCATTCTCTCTCACTCTCACTGCTACCACCAGGGTCTTTACCCCCTCTAGGCCTGGGGACCATCTTCAGCCACCCCACTCGGTTGAGGAAGGAGAATCTTCATCTCTCCAGGCTCAAGAGTCACTTTCTAGCACTATCTCTGAGTTTGAGCTGCAGCAGGGAAGAGTGACAGCCCATCGGAAGCCTTCCTCCCCTCCATGCAAGCCACTGGCCTGCAAGGAGATGGAGTCCACACTCCTTCAAATGGGAGCCAGCTAGTGGGGCTGGTGGCTTACAGTGACAAGTAATAAGTGATAAGTCACTAGAAATAAGGAACCTGACACTGCTCATGATGAATAACTAGATAGGCTAGGTGCTAGAATCTGTTACCTTGCATACCAGAAGGGCAGAATTAAGGAGACAAACCAGAAATTGACTTGAGGGGCCACAACCAGGTCTGGATCACCCAGGACACAGAAGCCAAAGCAGGTGGCAGTTGTCTTGAGAGGATCAGAACCAGACCAGAGTAACCCAGGCATGAGCATGAACACGAATAGAGATGGGATCTCCTTAGAGGGAAAAGCAGAACTTATCAGACCCATCCTGAGTGGAACCAGATTAGTTTGGGATATTGGCGATGACAAGAGGAGCCTGCTTATGTTGGTGATCTTTAGGGTGATAGATCTTCCAGAGGGAACCCTGTATTTGGGGATGTTTTCATAGATACTATATTAGGGCAATGCTGAGCCAAACCACAGCTCTCACGGGCCTTAGTAAATGGGAAATGTTGATTTGTAAAACATAATATTCCTAGATATAGTTTCTTTAAGGCTGTTTATTGAATAAAATGGACAGATCTTCACTAACCCGACAGAGTGGTTAGAAGTATCCTCAGAGTGATTTAAGAAATGCTGCCTCTGTGAAGAGGTGGATAGGAGGGCTCTGATGTAAAATTGCTCTGTATGGTATAATCAATTTCAAGTGGTTCCACATCCCCCCAAATCAATGACTATGCCTAGCCCTTGTCAGATTAATGACTTAAATATGTATGTCTATGTCAATGATTGCCTAATCAGATCAGTTGTGCATTTTTCCATCACTATGAGCAATTGCGCAGTGATTGGGAAGATGTCACTGTATCTCAGCTCTGGAAAGAAAAGAAGATAAGCTAGAAGCAACTTGTGAGAACTGTGGATAGTGCTTGCTAACCATCACTTCAGGGAAAATTCAATATGGGAGGGGCTCCAGGATGTAGCCTACATACCACTAACTGCCCACAGTGGGGGGAAGGACTGCAGGATCTATATGGCAGTAGATCCTCACCATTTCTTCTCTTCTCCCACTCCCCCCCTCCCCTGCCAAAAGGTGGCAGCCTGCTGGGATCAGCCAGTGCACAAAAGGAGAAACTGAAATGAAATGCTTTAAATCTAAGGGACTTTTAAAGATCCTTTCTGTTTCCTTCCTTGTTAGCCTTCACTCAGCATGGATTCTGGCTGTGAACCTAGGCTCCTCGGGGTACAGTCAGAGTCCCATTCTGGTTCTTGAGCCTAGGATGACAAACACTACAGTGTTTGGGTTGCAAACACTAACAGAGGACAGCCACATCTTTAAAAAAATACTTGACCTTTACTGATTTTTTAATCATAAACTTTCCCATAAAATGAAGTTTTGCAAACCCTCTCTCTATAGATGTTCTATGTAAACTTGGGACCCTAGAGGACTTGACAATCTGCCATAAAGATACAAAAAACCAATCTAAAACCAAATGAAGCCATTCCAGGTGCCAGCAGAAAACATACTTAAAATAAAACAGTTAAAACCAAACTCTGATCTTGATGGTAGAGTCATAGATTCTAAATAGAGGTGTTATTTCTGTGCTAGGCTCATAAGCACAGTCCATTTTTTTTCTTACAGTATATACTGATAATGCTTATATACCCCCTTGCCCCATCCAGTATCTGACAGTCTGTGTGGAAAATACCTGCCCTGTAGATTAGGGTGGACACAATACATTGTGTCTTGTAATTGACTTGGTCATAGGGGCATCATCCCAAGAGGCAGTGCTTTTATCCCTGAAGGGTCCATTTTTCTCCAGGACCCCACTGAGGTAGGAAAGCAGCAGCATCTATTTTACAGATGTGATACAGAAGCTAGGGTAACTAACTCAACGACATACAGAAGAATGGGAGAATAGGGAATTGAACCTGGGTATCTCAGTGTCTAGGCCACTGTCCTAACCACTGGGCCACCTTTACTCCCCTCTAGTACTTTTAGCCCTTTAAATTTCCCCATAATTTATAGCTCATTGTGTGAGCTCCACAATATATTCTATGATGGTTTCCAGGTTTCTCTGTTTCCAAAAGTTAGGAATTAGAGTCCTGGCAGTTTTCATATTATTAAAAGAAGACACTTTTCCCCATCTCCTTCATTTTCTTTCCACCCTTTTCATTGCTTCAGCTGCCCTCTTCTCTCTCCCACCCATTGTATTTCATCATTTCCTTACTACTATCTCATCACTTCCATTGCTGTCCCAGCCCTCACTCCCTAACTCTAGCCAGTTCTTTTCACTTGATCCTTCCTTGCCCTCTTGCTTTTTCCCTAAAGTGTCTTGCACCCTTCCTTCAGTCAGTTTTAATAAAGCATGGTTCTGATTTCCCCCTGTATGAGTCAGGAGTAACTCTACCAACTCAATGCAGCTACACAGAAGCAGTCAAAGGAGAGAGAATCAGAGCCCATGGCTCCTTGATTACAAATTACTAAGTCTACCACCAGGTGTCCCTCTTCCCTTAATAGTGAAGAGCCAAGTATCTAGCCTTTTACAGTAATGACTGGAAGGGGTGGCCAGTTGACATTTTCCTTACCCCACCCCACCCATATCACAAAGGGGACTTTTTCAACAGGGAAAGAAAGGAGAAATTTTGAATAATGGAGCACCATAAAATGGTAGAATCACTCCTCTAAATACTGCAGACCTGTCACTTTTCCTGTGGGCCTTGTGGAGATATGCACTTCGACTTCCTGAACAAGAAGCCGTATACTATTTTTTTTTCATGTATATGCTTTTTAACATTCCCTTTTAAGCAGCAGGTACCCCAGGCCCATGGAGATGGGCTGATGCCTACCTCTTCAGGACAGTTTTGCAATTATTAGCCTATTCCTTCTGCTCCTCTCCTTTTTCCTTACACATCACCACTTGCATCCACCATCGGTATTCTATCTGTATCTTATCCTTTATGGGATTCACCCTACTACAAGGCAAAGGCTAATTCAGCTGACTGGTTCGGACAGTGCAGAGATTCTATAGCAACAGTGTGACTGTTACCTCCAGCCACAGCTCATGTGTATCCTCTTATGAGTGTATGTTATCATCCTAGAATTAACCTTATAAAGCAACAGAAAATCTGTTGTCAATTTCACATTGTGAAAGACTCTCACACTCCTAGAAGGCATTTCTAGAGTATAATAAAATATACATTCTAGTTTTCTTTTGTCTGAGCTCTTTTAACACCCTTTCCAAGACTACAAAACTTATCTGCCAACAGGATATTTGAAAAACTTTGATAAGATATTAAAAAACCGTTTATTAATAACAAACTCTCAGGGCCTGATCTTGCACTGTGCATATATAAGCACAAGGGGGAAATATGCTGAGTAGGCCGAAAAGCTTAGGGGAGCCCAATGCTCCATGAACTAATGAGAGTTTCCCCTTCCTTTTGCAGAGACGCTTAAAGTAAATACTGTAAATTGACTGCTTGGAAGGAGAAGGAGAGAGAATACCTACAGGAATATAGGGAGACACACATAGGAGTGCTTTGAAACCCAGGTTCTAGGGCTTTCTGATTCCCTTTTTGCCTGCTAGTTTATTCTGATTTCTTGTTATAAACATATCCCTTGAGGAAGAAGGCTAACTGGCTGTTACAATACATTTTTCTTGTGTGGAGTTATTTCACTAGGCTTCATTCATCCTCCAAACCTTTTTACAAACTGACACTTATGGGCAGCAACTCAATTGCTGCATCAACTGCCTACTCCCATTGACTCATGTGCAGCATCTACTCTACATGGGAGGAGTTTGTGAGCAGGCAGGATACACACTTGTACAGCTGTTGCTGGCTCTTTGGATTGCTTCCTTGGGGCACTTCACATATCCTAGTGAATGTAAATCATCAAATACATGCAAGTCAGAGTCTAGCTAAAGTCAGGGCTTCAACTGTGGTGATCCACTCAGAGTAAAACCCTAGATGTGTGATTTTATAACAAGCTCTTCTCCAATAATCTCCAATTGCTCTCTCACCTCCCAGCTAGTTGCAACTGTTTTCTAATCCCTTCAAGCACACTGAAAACTCTGTAAAAACAACATTGTAAGGTTCCCTATCGTATGTTTATAAGTAGAAAATGTTTTCTCTAACTTTCAGCCCTGCAAGATCAGCTTGGGATCTGAGTGTCAAGCTGGATACTTTTCTTCTCATTCATCATAACCACAAACTGAGGTTCTCCAGGCTAAATAATATCATCAGTAACATCCCTTTATCCCCCATAGCTTCTGAGTTGAACGTAGTAAACAATTCCATTGATGATGCACATGAAGGGATAGACTCCCCCTGACTTTTACAGACCTCAGCTAGCTATGGGAAAGTAATAAGCAGGAAACATTTATTTTTGTCATCCACAACTGCAGCTATAACTACACACAGGAAGATCTTCTAGGTAAAAAGATAAATTTTCTACAGTCACTGTTCAGAACAGAACCAAACTTTAACTAGTTTTTTGGCAATTAAAAAATTAACCACAAACCTTTGCTGAGTAGCAAAGAGCTTGGAGTACTTCTTTGAGCCCACTAAAAGATCATGTCCCCCTTGCAGGTATTTTTCAAAGTCAGTTGAGTGATGAAAAAGTTATTCAGATGAAATGAGCAGTATCAGCTTTGAAAAACAAAACCATAATTATTAATACGGTTTTTAATTGTTCTTCCACCCCATTTGTATGACTGTTTGCTTCAGAATTGTCAATTAGCAGCAGTATGGTGCTGACAGTATTGCTACTGGAATGATCTCATTATCCTTCAGAGCTTTTTGCTGGCTCATCAGTGAGTTGTGAAGTGCATTTCAACTGCTAAAATGCGGCTCAGAAACCATAGAAAGGATAGGAAATAAAGAGAGTCTATAAAATTCTTTCCATGAATTTAGGACTCTGGAACTGATTCTGATATCAAACCAGTGTCATCCCATTGATTTCCGTGCCATTATTCTTGATTTACACCAGTGTAAGTGACAGCAGATACAGCCCCTCTGTCCCTAGCTCTAGATCCCAGCATCCCTGTTAATCTATCAGAAAAATTAAGATTGTAGAATGTAATGGGTTAAACATCACATTGTTCATTTGACAAGAACAGTTCACTGCAGAGCTGGGCTGCAATCTAAGGATGTAAACATAAAGCATGCTGAGCCCACTCAAATCCCAAGAACGGCAGTGAGAGCTGTAAATCACTCAGCACCTTCCAGGATCAAGTACGTTAGCTGTTACAGTGAATACCAAGTGAAAGGCCTTTTTCTTGAGTCACATAAGCACCAGATGATTCTCAAATAATAGCCAGGAACTTCAGTTCCATATTTGGTTGATGCTGTATTTTTTGTTGTTTTAGACATTCCTGTCCAGACATTGCTTAGTTCTAATCAGAGCTGATCTGAATATATTCAATTAGACCCTTTTTGTCAAGATACATTGTTTTGTCAAAATGGAAACATTTCACATATGTGTATCTATTTCAATGAAGTTTTGGATGGGAAGGTTGCGAAGGTCCAAGGTGGGCTCTCCCCAATGGGAGGATGGTGGGGGAGGGAAGAGAGAGAGAGAGAGATCAAACACCTGACATTGTCAAACCAAAACCAGACATCAACACAATTCCATTTCACAGCAATCTTTGAAAAGTTTTGGTTTTCATACCAGTATGGAACGAAAGTAAATTCCAAAACCTTGAAAACTAACAAAAACAGAACAGTGTTGTCATTCTCTGAACAGTTATACTTTTTGTTTGTTTTTTTTATTGGGGGGGGGCAGATTTGGGAATAAAGGGGGTATTTGAACTGTGAGTGTCACTTATAGTAGAAAGGCCTTCTCAAAGAGGAAGGCCTTCCAATATTTCCTAAAGCTGTTCAGACTGGATTCATCTGATTTCTTCTGGAAGAGTGTTCCACAGCCAGATCCCCATGACAGACAATGCTTTGTCCCCAGTTCTCACATGCTTCACCCGGGGCTTTGAGATCTGCATGGTCCCAAGGGAGTGCAGCTGTTACAGAGATTCATAGATCACAATTTGGTGTCTGATGTAGTTGGGGTGTGATCCATTATTGCTTTTAAACTTAGGATCAAGGCCTTAAACTGGCATCAGAAGTTGACTGGAAGACAGCAGAGGGACTTCAGCATGTGCTCATGGTAGCCTAAGTCATGGAAAGGACAGGCATCCACATACTGTACCAGCTGGTACCTGTGCATCATCTTCATAGTCAGCTTCAGATACAGTGAGTTACAGTAGTCCAGCCTGGAGGTGACAAACACTTGGATCACTGTGGTCAGGTTCTTGTTTGAGACAAAGTGACAAAGGTTCCTAGCAAACTGGAGGTGAAAGAAGGTATTTTTTGAAACTGGTGTACCTGGTCATCCAAGTTCAGTGAGGAATCAAGGAGGGGTCCCGAGGCTTTGTACCACTTTGATGAATGGGGGCTGTGTGCCTTCAAAGTCTTGACCAGCTCATTAAAGTGTTTCCCCTTTCCAGTGAGCATCACTTCAGTCTTGCCCGGGTTCAGCTTGAGCCAGCTGCTCTTCATCCAAGAGTTGATTACCTGTAGATAGTCTCACATTTTAGTAGTGGTGGTGGTTCCATCAGTCGAGAAGGAGATAGATATATAGTTGATAGCTGAGCCCATGGCACTTCCCTATCTGTCCCAGTACGCTGATACTGAAGAGAAGTGGAGATAGTATAGACCCCTGCGAGATTCTGCAGGTGAGGGCTTTCAGAGAGGAGGCACAGTAATCCATCACCTCATTGAGTTCTGCTGGAGAGGAGCAATTGGAGCCACTGCAGTGCTGGGCCATCTACCCCTGCTATGTCATGTAGTTGGATTTGTAGTACCTTTGTAGTCCACTGTGTCAAAGACTCCAGAGAGATCCAGCAGTATGAGCAAGGAGATCTTACCTGTGTCCATGACTATGAGGAAGGCATTTTTAGTGTCTTTAGAGACATCTCTGTGCTGGACCCTGGTGGCAGCTGGCATAGCTGCACCTGCTTAGACAGCTTTGGTCTCAGTAGCTGCCCCGATTGTTCTAACCAATCAGCAAACTGGCTCTTAAGCCCAGCAGCAGCAATTCAGTGGCTGCTCAAAGCAATAACTTCTGTGCCTGCTTGTTCCCAGCCTTGTCTCACTTTGGGTCACTCAGTCCTGATCCTAGGTTCCAGTTTTGACCTTGGTTCAAGTTCCTGATCTCTGACTGCAAACACTAGGCCTGACTCCAACCAGTAGGCGTAGCCACCTACAACCTCATCTGCTGACACCTGATTTCAACCTTGATTGTAGGGCATCCAGGATGTTGGCTGAGGTCCCATGTTGTTGGAGTGTGGGTGGTTGCTCAGTTATTTTGCCCAGGAAGTGTAGGTCGGAAATGGGAAGGTAGTTGGAGAGATCTTCACAGCTGACTGGTGGCTTCCTGAGGATTGGGCGAACTACTGCATTTTGCAAGGAGTTTCACAGATGGGCTTTTCTGAAGGAGGTACTGACTATTTCTATGGGTAGTAGGCATATTCTTCACTGGCCAGGAAGTGCATGGATCTGTCAAGGTTTTCTCATATGAAGTACTTTATAAAGAGTTGATTTGATCTAAATATGCCTATAATGACAGAGATTAACCATGAGAAAGTAAGAATAAAAAGGTGACTTTGACAGACAGGGGTGGGAGGAGGAATGTAAAATTACAATATGATCATAGAAGCAATAAGGTGGGATATAGTGAAGGAGTCTACTCAACATCTTACATGTCTGTACACAAATGCAAGGAATTTAGTTGTGATGGGCTCGGACAAGTGCAGTCAGGCCTAATGGATAGTGAAGGAGTCAGTAGCCAGGAATAGGAATCCAGAGTCAGAAGCCAGAGCCAACTGTCAGAACCTCAGTCAAGAATCAGAGCCAAGGGTCAGAGCTGGGTTCCCTAGAGTGAGGCAAGTCAGGAGCAGGGTTAGAACATGGCAGGAGGCTAGGAACAAGCAGGCATATGAGCTATTGACGCCATGGGCAAAGACTTTGAGGAGCCAGCACCCTGCCCACTGCTCGACTTAAGAGATGTGCTCATCTCCTCAGTCAGTTGGTCTAATTAGGCAACTCAGTTGGGTCCTAGGCTGCACTCATTAGACTGCCTGGGGGTTAAGCTAACATGTAAACAGGCTATCTGCAGGTTCTTACTTCCGACAATGGGAAATAAACAGAAAGAACTGAATGTTTTAGTACACATGCAACATTATAATGTAATTGACATGAGAGAGTTGGTGGGATACATCTCACAATTGGAATACTGATACAGAGGTGTATAACTTGTTCAGGAAGGACAGACCAAGAAAAAAGGAAAGAGGTTTTGTATTACACATCAAGAGTGTATACACTCGTGCTGATGTCCAGAAGGAGGTGAGAAGCAGACCAACTGAAAGTCTGTGGGTGAAGGTAAAAAGGGACTAGAAGAGCGAACATCACAGTAGGGGTCTATAAAAGGCCACTAAATCAGGAGAAGGTGGTGGATGAGGCATTTCTAGAACAAAGAATAGAATATAAAAAACACAAGACCTGGTAGTAATGTTGGAAAAGTAATATGGCAAAACTAGGGCTGTTGATTACCCTCATGTGATTAACTCAAAAAAATTAATTACAATTAAAAAACTAATCGCAATTTTAATCACACTTAACAATGGAATACCAATTGAAATTTAATATTTATTGACATTTTTCTACATTTTCAAATATATTGATTTCAATTACAGCACAGAATACAAAGTGTACAGTGCTCACTTTTTATTTTTATTACAAATATTTGCACTGTAAAAATGATCAAAGAAATAGTATTTTTCAATTCACCTAATACAAGTACTGTAGTGCAATCTCTATCGTGAAAGTGCAACTTACAAATGTAGGGGGTTTTTTTGTTACAGAACTGCACTCGAAAACAAAACAATGTAAAACTTAAGAGCCTATAAGTCCACTCAGTCCTACTTCTTGTGCAGCCAATCACTAAGAGAAACAAGTTTGTTTACGTTTATGGGAGTTAATGCTTCCTGCTTCTTATTTACAATGTCACCTGAAAGTGATAACAGACATTCGCATGCCACTTTTGTAGCTGGCACTGCAAGATATTTATGTGCCAAATATGCTACACATTCGTATGCCCCTTCATGCTTTGGCCACCATTCCATGCTTCCATACTGATGACACTCGTTAAAAAAATGTGTTAATTACATTTGAGACTGAACATCTTGGGGGAGAATTATATGTGTCCTGTTCTGTGTTATACCTACATTCTGACATATATTTCATGTTATAGCAGTCTCGGATGATGACCCAGCACATTGTTCGTTTTAAGAACATCTTCACTGCAGATTTAACAACACAAAGAAGGTACCAATGTGAGATTTCTAAATATACTCAACCCAAGGTTTAAGAATCTGAAGTGCCTTCCAAAATCTGAGAGGGATGAGCTGTGGCGCATGCTTTCAGAAGTCTTAAAAGAGCAACACTCTGATGCGGAAATATAGAATCCAAACCACCAAAAAAGAAAACCAACCTTCTGCTAGTGACATCTGACTTAGATGATGAAAATGAACATGCATTGGTCTGCCCTGCTTTGGATCATGATTGAGCAGAACCCATCATCAGCATGGACACATGTCCTGTGGAGTGATGGTTGAAGCATGAAAGGACGTACGAATCTTTAGTGCAACTTGCACGTAAATATCTTGCAATGCCAGCTAAACAGTGCCATGCAAACTTCTGTTCTCACTTTCAAGTGATGTTGTAAACAAGACGCGTGCAGCATTATGTCCTGAAAATGTAAACAAACTTGTTTATCTGAGCAATTGGCTGAACAAGAAGTAGGACTGAGTGAACTTGTAGGCTCTAAAGTTTTACATTGTTTTATTTTTGAATGCAGTTTTTTTTGTACATAACACTACATTTGTTTTAAGTGAATTGAAAAATACTATTTCTTTTATTTTTACAGTACAAATATTTATAATCAAAATAAAGTGAGCACTGTGCACTTTGTATTCTATGTTATAATTGAAATTAATATATTTGGAAAATGTGGAAAACATCAAAAATATTTATATAAATGGAATTCTATTATTGTTTAACAGCACGATTAATAGCAATTAATTTTTTTAATCAATTGACGGCTCTAGGCAAAACACAAAATTATTCTCCATGTCCATTGTAGGTAGGATAAGAAGTAATTGTCTCAGTATGTGGAAGAGGAGATTCAGATTAGATATTAGGAAAAACTTTCTAATTATAAGGGTAGTTAAGAACTTCCAAGGTAGGTTGTAGAATCCTTATCCCGGGCGGTTTTTAAGAACAAGTTTGACAAACACCTGTCAAGGATGGTCTGGGTATACTTGGTCTTGTCTCAGCTCAGGGGGCTGGACTAGATGACCTCTCAAAATCTTTTCCAGCCTTAATTTCTATGATAGGAGTGATTTAGGGCTCAATCCTACATGGTGTTGAGCCAGATAAGCTACTGTTAAAGTTAATAAAAGTTTAATATTGCTAAGCATTTTGCAAGATAAAGAAAACAGCAACATATTTAATCTGCCTTAGAAAGGCTATAGTAGTTGTATTTTGGACTGCCATTTAGCTACCAGATGAGCAGTAACTGAGACCTATGTCACAGAGAAGATGAAGTGTTTATTTTCCTGGAGACAGGTGTTGGTAAAACAGATGTAATTTATGTTCTCTCCTGCCAGAAAAATCTATAGGCTAGACGTGTCAGTTTCACGTGAAACCACAAACTGTCCTAATGACTGCAGTGCTTGTGACTAGAAGTTTGACAAATTCACATGTATACTAGCATTTTCCCCCACTGGTTTGCAAAAATTGATGTGTGTCAGCAAGAGACAGAACCAGAAATCAGTTATGGTAACTAGAAGATGAGTGGGAGAGATTGCATGAGAACTTCATGTTCCATTAAAAAGCAACTGACAGCTGCAGGAAGGATTTGCAACAACTCTTTGTGAATGTCATATTTTCAGAGTGTTGGGAAAGTTTCTCCTAAATCCTTTATCACTAAAGACATTTACAGAAACATAAGATTTTTGTTTCTAGGGTTCAACTTCTGTCACAGTTTATTTCTCACTTGCTGTTATAATCATCTGTTGGCGACATTATAAATCTTCACAGCAGCTAACTGTGGTGTCGAAAAGAGATAATTATGACTCCAGCTGGGGAATTAGCAGCTGAAGCTGATGAACTCTTTTTAAAAAATTTTGTTTTCATGTGAATGTGTTAAACTAAGTAACTAAAAAAAAGAAAAAACTGGAATAGGAGATAAAAAAGAAAAGTTTAGACTACACCTATGTATGCCATATGTCCCCTTCCTAGGGGCTGGACCACATAGCAGATAGGGAGCAGCTTCCACAACTAGCAGAAGAAAATACTCCTGTAGCTCAAGAAGTATAGGCCTGTGTTTCTAGCGTTAAAGGTATGGGCTTCAGTCCCTTCTGATGACTCCAGGTGAAAGTTATTATGAAAACACACACTGATTATATAGAAGTAGAACTGTGTTGAAGATATTTTTGTTTTCCATGATGTAATAGTAGGTCTTTGTAATCAGCATACTTTCTTGCCTTTTTATTTTGCACTTCAACTATCTTATGCGTCTTTTTTTTAAGAAGTTAGTCGATTTAGTGCAGGGATCGGCAACCTTTCAGAAGTGGTGTGCCAAGTCTTCATTTATTCACTCTAATTTAAGGTTTTGCATGCCAGTAATACAGTTAAATGTTTTTAGAAGGTCTCTTTCTATAAGTCTATAATATATAACTAAACTATTGTTGTATGTAAAGTAAATAAGGTTTTTAAAATGTTTAAGAAGCTTCATTTAAAATTAAATTAAAATGCAGAGCCCCCCAGACCAGTGGCCAGGACCTGGGCAGTGAGAGTACCATTGAAAATCAGCTCGCGTACCGCCTTCGGCACGCATGCCATAGGTTGCCTACCCCTGGTTTAGTGTATGTGAAAGGTGCCATACTGAAAACCCTGAGGGCTGAAATCTATTATTTATCCACAGAGTAGGTACGGCAAAGGTAGCAACAGTGCAAGTTCTCTCGTTCCAGCCATTACCATTTCAATGGGCACCAGCCCTAACCTGGCGAGACCACATTTTGGATAAGAGGGCACTTCAGGCTCCAGGTGCATCCTGTGAAGTGCTGCACACTTCCTGGGATCACCTCATAAAATCAGTCAGTAGACTCGGTCTTTCTGCTGAAATTGGTAACAAATACCGCTAAGAATGACCAAGTAATGCCCTTTGTGTGGTGGACATTAGTCTGCTAGGAACTAGACTGAGTCTCACCAGCTCACTGATACAAGAGGCTTTTTACTGCTCTATACTGTGTAAAGAAAATCATCAGCACCAAGAATAGCACCCATGTAGCTGAAAGCATGCAAAAAGGGGCAGAAAAACATCATAAAATTCACCTCCCCCAGTTATCATAACAAAAGTGGTGACAGGATCATAATATTTAAACATGCATAAAAATGTAGTTAGTGAAAGATTTAAGGCTTTTGATGAGTAATAAATAGTAATAGTTTAGAGTAGGTATCGCTAGAAATCTAAAAAGGCCATAGCAATGTTTTTACATTAGAAAAATCAAAATGGAGGACTCAGATCAAATTGACCAATAGTGGACAGGCGATTAGGGTGAAAAAGTTCAACAGGTAAGGCTGAGTTCACTCCAGAATACTTGCAGGGAGGGGTTAAGAGCAGGATCTCAACTAGGTTCAGCTGGTTTATGACAGGTAGAGCTGATTGGCTAAGCAGGTATCACCCCACTGGGAGGATTTATGCTAATAGCTGGAATTGATAAAGCAGCCAATCAGAGAAGGCCAAAAGGCCATATAAGGCAGAGAGTTGGCTGGCTTTTGTGTGGGTATGTGAGTGGAGCAGAAGCAGCATAAAAGAACAGCAGTGAGCAGAGAATGCACCACCACCAGAGATGGTACAGAAGGGTTCTAGAAAGAGACTAAGTATAATTCCTTCTTAATTATAAGGAATGCCTGGGTATGATTGTAAATAAAGCTGTATGCCTGTGTCTGAATGGATTTTACCCTGCCCATTATATGATTGCCTGAGCTCCACACATAGAATATTATTTAGTAAATTTCTATAAGGTGTAATGTTGCTTTATACCTATATATATGGGATCTGTATGTTACATTGTAATAGGTTTAATATTATATTGCAGCATTGTATTAAGGCTTGATACATATGTACAAGGGGTCAATGTGTACCATATCATGCCACATTGTATGTACTATATGGTTTGTGTAGTCCAGGGGTCAGTAACCTCTCAGAAGTGGTGTGCCGAGTCTTCATTTATTTACTCTAATTTATGGTTTTGCGTGCTGGTAATACATTTAAACATTTTTAGAAGGTCTCTTTCTATAAGTCTATAATATATAACTATACTATTGTTGTATGTAAAGTAAATAAGGTTTTTAAAATGTTTAAAAAGCTTTATTTAAAAATAAATTAAAATGCAGAGTCCCCCAGACCAGTGGCCAGGACCTGGGCAGTGAGAGTGCCACTGAAAATCAGATCGTGTGCCGCTTTCGGCACCTGTGCCATAGGTTACCTACCCCTGGTGTAGTCTATTGCATCGCCTTAGTATATGATTGCGATACATGACACTTTTCTAAATGCAATGCAATTTATGTTATGCAGTGTATTTTTTTTATTATTAAGTGTATTGTAACTGATTATTTCCTTTAAAATAAATATTTTGTTTTTGAAGAATTACTGCTTGAGTGCCAGTCCTTTGAGCAGAGGGCTGTATCCATATCCCCTCACAGGTTACAGAACTAGTCTGTTCTGGGGAGTTCTCTGAGGGTCAGAGACAAACTCCCTGGTAAAACCTGGCAATTCCTCTAGGGTGGGCCACCTCCTGTTACCCATTGAAGCGGGCCAAATTAACAATTGGTTTACAATTATAGGCAAGCAATTATTGGGGTGCCTTGGGTCCAAATTTTGGGGTACCATCATTTCACACATGATGCCACAAATAACTGACAGCCACCTTCAGTCATTACTGGCCTGGACTTGTCATGTTACAGAATCTATTTTTTTTAAGGTTTTGATATTTTAAACTAAGCAGCATATTGATATTTTTAGTGAAGCAGTAAAACATCAGGCCACAGGGCAGAATCAGGTATATTTTAGAAGTTGTGTAATCCTCTTAATACAAACAATATATAAGTAATGTAGAACTTACTCCAGATAAAAAGACACACTGAAGGATCTGAGTTGAACCACTTCTCACTGAAAACTGAATTGTTCTCTAATAGAAAAACAGCCATTCACCTTTGTGGGCAGTAAAACCTAGAGGCCCTGACCCTGCGACCACTTAGAGACAACTTTCTTGGGGGCCGGTGGGTGCCTGCACCCCTTTCCCTGCCCTGACCTCACCCTTTCCCTGGCCCTGCCCCCATTCCATCCCCAAAGTCCCCACCCTAACTCCTTCCCCTCCCTGCCCCTATTGGATCCCTTCCCCAAATCCCCGCCTCTTCCCCCAGCTCACTGGGCTCCTCCTACTCCCCCCTCCCTCCCTGACCCACAAATCAGCTGTTTTGTGGCACAAGCGCTGGGAGGGAAGGGGGAGAAGCAGGATGCAGTGGCACGCTTGCAGAGGAGGCGGAGGCACAGGCAAGCTGGAGCAGGGGGATGGGGCAGGGCAGGGCTAAGCACCCACCAATTTTTTTCCGTGGGTGCGCTCCAGCCCCAGAGCACCCACAGAGTCAGCACCTATGTGTGAAGACCCATTGACGGTCCACCCCTTTCATTGTAAATTGCTCAATCCTGCAGAACTTTACACACATAAACCAGGATCAGGTACTATTTTCTGTTTCTAATTTAGAAACTGTTAGAAATTTGGGCCCAGATCCTGCAAGATACTTTGCTCACAGAGAGAGCTATTTGCAGGAGCGGAGCTGTAGTAAAGCATTTCAGAGTCAAATGCCAGAGCTAAACGTGTTGCATCATCCATATATTCAAGCTACGTGGATGTAAATCTGTACAGTGTTAATAGCTTCATTCTCTTCAGGTTGCTTTTCAAGTATTATGGCACCTGCTAAATCTGAATAATTAAATAACGCACCTGGTTACATGGGAGTACAGTTGAAAGGAAATGAATAGACAAAGAACAGTTTTCATTGCACAGGGGATCTACTGCACTGTTGCATCCAGCTTTGAACGGGGAAATAAATAGTTACGAAGATAAGGAGTGGATGGTGTTTGACCTGTGAAGAGATTTTCTTCCTTCTCCATAATTCCTGATTGGTTTAGATGCTTTAATATCATACTGTTTATATTCTGAAGATTTTCTGTGTTCTTCCTTTCAGATGCTAGTCTGCTTGTCACTTCATCCATCCTGTTGCCAGTGTGAACTTTAAAAGGAAAGGACATTATGTTAAACTGGTAACATTTAAACTAAGTGGATCATTGTCACTTGGTGCATCCCTGTGGGAAATTGAATGGGAAATTATTCTGTCAGAGACATAATATGATAGCAAGTTCAGAAGCTTAGTTGGAAAAGGTGGTGTGTGGAGAAGTTATGGGCTGACTGAAATCTTTTACAACAGATTTTTGTTTTTCATTCTGGTGTAGTATAATGCAATAAAATTTACTGCTTAAGAGTCAGCATATACTGTTTTAAGGCGGGCAACCCTCTCATTACCATCCATAGAAGATTTGCTAATTTAAGGTCTGTAAGATTTATCCCTATGTCTGGACACAACACATTCATACGTCCCTTCAGGCACAATCCCTAAATAAATCAGATTTAGGACTAGAAACAGAACCCTTCATTTCCCAAAGCCTAGGCCTCTACCATCTGAGTTAAGAGAACTCCAACAGCTGTTAGTATTAATAGCCTCTCATCCTCTCTGTGGAACACAAGAAAGAATATCACTCGTTTATTTTTCTATATCTATCAAGCCCAGTACATTATGTACTTGGGCCTTCTCTAGTTAGACAAAACTCTCACCAAGGTTGTGAGTTTGATAGCTTAAATCCAACAGCAGGGTGCCAATCCTTGATGACTTTGTGGATTACAGACATAACACTAGATAAACCTTATGGCTAGGAGAAAAAACTTAACTTCAGCTCCCAAAAAACAAGCCTCTACCCCTTTGGGTCCAAGAAGAACTCCTATAATCAACTGTAGTAGTGGGTCCCTTACCCTCTCTGCTACCTAGTCATTACACAGCAACATTACTCATTCAGTTATACATAATATAAAGCCAATACGTGCAACAGGGACACATCCTGTTTAAGCAAATTTGGCGTCATCGTAAAGCAATTTAGTTGAACTTCCCAGGTACAACATACAAGATTCCCTGTGCAGCCTTTACTTCCTTGACAGTCATCTGCTTTGCCAGCAGGCTCTCTTACGAGTCCAGAACTGCCGTTAGTGGAGGCAGTTCAGGGACCAGTGGATGAAAGTTTCCTGTTAAAAAAAAGAGTGAGGAACCTGTGATGTGCCCCAGCTAGAGCCACAACATAGGGGGAAACATCCTGCTGCCCAAGGGCCTCAAGTTCTTCTCACCACAGCATCCTCAGTTAGCAGAATGCACCTCACCCTATCTAACACCACTGCATGAGCAGTGAAAACCAAACTGGTGGGTCCCTGGGATTCAGAGGTAGCCTGTGGCTGTTGGCTTGGCAGCATTACTGGCCTATAAATCAGGGGTGGCCAACCTGTGGCTCCGGAACCACATGCGGCTCCTTGTATAGGCACCGACTCTGGGGCTGAAGCTACAGGTGCCAGCTTTCCAGTGTGCCGGAGGGTGCTCACCGCTCAACCTCTGGCTCTGCCACATGCTCGCTCTCCTCTTCCCCACCCCTCCCAGAGCCTCCTGCACCTCATGAAACAGCTGATCGGAAGGTGCAGGGAGTGAGGGGGTGGCACTGATCAGCAGGGCTGCTGGTGGGCAGGATGCGCTGGGGGGGGAAGGGGGCTGCTGACATATTACTGTGGCTCTTTGGTAAATGTACATTGGTAAATTCTGGCTCCCTCTCAGGCTCAGGTTGGCCACCCCTGCAATAAATGGATAATTATCCCCACAGAGGTGATGCTATTAGCCAATTCTGAGATCACGTCTGATTTTTCAGGCTCTTTTTGTTTGGGGAATTCTTTGTTCCAGATTATTTCCACTTAGCTCTTAGCACTGGAATCTGAAGCCCTCTCTGAATAACACACACTGAATTATCTCCATGTTAACTGACCTAAATTCACACCCCCACCCCCCATGTTACTCCATCAGCCTTAATGGAATTACACCAGGAACAAAATTATTCTAGAGAAGAAAAAGAAAGTTTTCAAAACATGCCCTGACAACACAATCTACTTGAAAAGGAAACACTCTGCTTTACAATCAACATTTCCAGGAACCATAGCCTAGCTCTGCTGAGCTATATTTCAACTACTGTTCTTATGTCAAGATTAAATGCAGGTTGTTTAAAATCCTCCTTTAAGGTATGGGTCACATTGATAACCTGTTGTTGGGCTCTGCTGATGAAGTAGCATAGAAAGAAACTAGCTTTTTAAAAGTTGCCCTGCCAGCCTGGCTTAATTCAGGTAAGTTAGCACACAGCAGCAGCCCCCTACAAGACATTTTTAGCTTAATTTCTATCCCTTGTCCTGAGGGAATGGATTCGAGTTTAACACTGTTGCAGTGCTAGGGAGAGAGCCACCCAAATCCTTGTTCTGGGGCTAAGCAAGCAAATCTGAATAATTCTTTGACCTCCCTGTCAAGACACATTCCAGTGAACATCTGTCACTTCCCAACTCTCCCATCTTGGGACACCATTTATCAAGGTTTTAGTTTGTAAGGCCTAGCCTTCACTGGGAGGGGGCTCGATCTAAGTTAAGCTATGTTATTCACGTAGCTGAAGTTGCATAAGTCGACATACTTAGACCTACTCACCACGATGTCCTCACTGTGGTGAGTCAACTGCTGCCGCTCAACCGTCGACTCTGCGGAGTACAGGAATCAACGGGAGAGCTCTTGGGGGTTGATTTATCATGTCTAGACTAGATGCAATAAATCAACCCCTGCTGGATCAATTGCTGCCTGCTGATCTGGTGGGTAGTGTAGACATACCCTAAGAAACATCACTAGCCTTCCCAGTGCAAGGCTGCATTGCACAGCCATTCAAAATGCAAAATATTTAAATGATTCAATACAATAGTGTTGTAAGCTCCTGCTTACACAGTGTGACTTTCTAGCCACTCTAGTAGTTGGATTGGAGAGGTTTGTAAGTCTGAAGTCTCAGAAGTGGCTTCTAGTCCCCTTAGCTCAGGAACTAAAACAGTGGCTCTCAACCTGAAGCTCACAGGCCACTTGCAGCCCAATTAGCACAGAGCTGTGGCCCAAGTGACATCCTCAGTGCCATACAGGTAGTATCGGATGGGGCACACATAAAACATGGGCTGCATATATGGCCCACAATTGTAGATAGGTTGAGAACTACTGGACTAGAAGGTTGTGCTTTTAGATCCAGAGGTTCCACAGATTCAATGCCTAATGCCAATTACCAATCCAATTTTACAATAGCTTGTTACAATGGAGCCCAATATAGTCCAACACTTCCTACCCTTGACAGGCCATGTTATTTACAAGAATCATAAATACTTTACTTACTTGTTAAGAATATTACAAATGAAACAAGCGCCAAACTGACAATCAAAATAATGATCAGTGTGACGAAGAACAAATGTTGGCAACTTATGCTGCTCCATGTCATCAAACCGCCAGTGTTCTCTTCCTCCTGGGCTGCTATGGAATGAAAATAATATTCCAATATGAAATTGATGGGAAGTTATTAGGAAAACAAATAACAAAATGCCTCTGGTTCTAAGCAGAGAGATGCCAGATACACCCAAACTTTGAGAATGTTCAGAGCCAAGTCCAACCTTTCTGACTTGGATCCATCTCTGTTTCTAAGCAGGATACAGGTACCATGTTATTAATAACTTTAGCTCTCTCCTGTTAAATTGCAGTCCTATTCCAAAAAGGAGATATGTAAAAATGGCAGTGCTTACTTAACTCCCTTTATGTATTCAGAGTTCTAGTGGCTCACCTTAGTCACAACAAATATTTTGCTGCTTTTCACTCCTGATAACCACTAGGGCCATACAGCTAAGAAAGTGTGAGCAACATTCCTTTCCACATTGTGAATCATCAACTATCTGGCTAGCTAACTTCCCATCGGTTACCTCTGTGCAACTCTGCTGACAGCAATGGGCCTGCACAGGCTGAGAGCCTAATTTGGCCTGTAGAACCCTTATTTCTTGCAATGTAACATGAGAAAGGAAGAATACAGTTTTACTTTCCCAGGTTCAGGCTGAATGGGCAGGGCTGAAAGTTAGACTATATTAGAACTTGTTGGGACATTTTCTTTAAATATATTGTTTCACTGAAATTTTTGCCTGCCAAGTTCACAAGGTCCAAGATGGACTCTCCTGGCACTTCCAGGAAAACAGAGAGAATGGGAGATGCAAATAGAAAACTGACATTTTTGGAATCTGCAAATGGCCTTTTTTTCCCAACACAATTCCATTTTGTGAAAACATTCGGAATGTTTTGGTTTGTTCCTATGCAGAATGAAAAGAATGTTTGAGACCTCAAAAGTTGTCATGAAATGGAATTGTTTTCTGCAGCCAGATCTACTATATATAAACTGAGCACATTTGGCATGACAGTGAGAGGTATGCCCACTTGCCACTCCTCCTGCAGATGTAAGAATGGGGACTGAAGGACAACCAGTTAGCCACTCCTTCCCTGAAATTTGTGGGGCAAGCCAGCTTGCTGCTCTTCAGAAACTTTGGTGGGTGAAAGGACAAGTCCCTCATAAAAAATATAACAGCTAAGTGTGGAGTGGATATGGGCCTACGGGTACGGAAGATAGTGGGAACCAGGGTCTGAATCCTCGTCAGAGTTCCTGAACACAACCGAGAGTTATGTGAACCTTAGTTTCCCATTTGGGCAGCATTTGCCCTAGGAGACCTTTTGGGGAAGTTCTGTGGCCTGTGTTAGACAGGAGGTCAGACTAGATCAGTGGTGGGCAACCTGCGGCCTGCAGCCCATCAGGGTAATCTGTTGGCAGGCGACAAGACAGTTTGTTTACATTAACCGTCCACAGACATAGCAGTCCTCAGCTCCCAGTGGCCGTGGATCACCATTCCTGGCCAATGGGAGCTGTGGGAAGCGGTGGCCAGCATGTCCCTGTAGCCCACGCTGCTTCCCACAGCTCCCATTGGCCGGGAATGGTGAACCACGGCCACTGGGAGCTGCGGGCAGCTGTGCCTGCAGACGGTCAATGTAAACAAACTGTCTTGTGGCCTGCCAATAGATTACCCTAATGGGCCACATGTGGCCCATGGGCTGCAGGTTGCCAACCACTGGACTAGATGATCACAATGGTTCCTTCTGGTCTTAGAATCTATGACTCTCAGTCTAAAATCCCAATCTGGAAAGAGGACGGATGTGCATCTCTGCTCATAGAGAGCTGAAGGCTAGAGGCTTGAGACTGGAGCAGGCAGTCCTTGAGCAGACCACATTGGGGAGGTTAAAGGTGGGGTTACACTGAAGCTGTGACAGAAATCACAGCTTCATATGATTATCTACTATGAAAAATGTATTTCCAAGTTTCCATCGGTGTTGTGTTGAATCTGGTAAGACTCTTGAAGGGCATTGCAATTAAACTGATGGTGATAAAGAAGAAAAAGGATTGTATATGCCATAACAGCACTTTGATGATGAGTAAACCTATGGTTTAGGAGTTCACTGAACTAGTCAGAGATCTCTAGGAGTATTTTTGCTGTCTTTTATTGTATTTAATGTGTTCCTGTTTGGGGATAAAGTAAAGCCTGCAGCCTTTTATTTATTTTTTTTTTTATCATGCCCTCAGCCTTCATAACAAATACAATTTGTACTAAATGCCACCACCACTGATATTGCTTCCTAGCCAGAATAATAATGATGGGGGAGCTGCTTTCACAGTCTCTCAAGCATTACAAGCTATGAATAGAATTCTCATAAATGCCACTTGTCTGCTCTGCCTAATGAACGCTTCTTACTAGCCAACTTGCCAAATGTGCCAGCTTACACTATTGTAAGTAACCAGTGAACAAGGATTCCTGTCAACCTGCAAACAATGAGAACATTTTATGTTGTGAAGCGAGAAGTAATCGGTGTGGAGCACCTACCAAAATTAGAAGCCCTTTCTTTTTTAAACTACTTTAAATGTATGGCTAATGTGTTGCCTTAGGGTTGGTTATGTCAGATCATATTAAGCTACTGAGCTAAAGGAATGCTATGGGTACTGCATCAAAGCACCGTAGAAATGTCTTTTTTTTAAAACCCAGATCTGGCATTTTCTGTAGAAAATGATAGCACTGTCCCATGTATTTTTAATGATTACCAGAGGGTGAAAAATGCTCACACCATTCAAGGATAGGTGTGGAAGCAGTAGATGTAGTATAGCTTGACTGGAGTAAGGCTTTTGCTACCATCTCACAGAACTTTTTCACAGACAAACTAGAGAAATATAGCCTAGATGAAGCTACTATAAGGTGGGCGCACAAGACGTGGACAAATTGGAGAAAGTCCAGAGGAGAGCAATAAAAAGGATTAAAGGTCAAGAAAATGTGACCTTGGAGGAAAGATTGAAAAAAACTGGAGAAGAGAAGACGGGGGGGAGCATGACAACACTCAAAGTATGTAAGAGGTTGTTATAAAAGGAGGGTGATAAATTGTCCTTAACCACTGAGGACAGAGCAGGAAGCCATGGGCTTAAATTGCAGCAAGAGGAATTTAGGCTGACATTAGGGGGGAAAATCCTGATTGTTAAGGGTAGGAGAACAAATTACCTAAGGAGGTTGTAGAATCTTCATCATTGAAGGGTTTTATGAGCAGGTTAATCAAACACCTGTCAGGGAGGTCTAGATAATACCGAGTTCTGCCTCAGCACACAGGACTGGACTAGGTTCCTTCCAGTCCTATGATTCTATGATCTTAATAGTTCTGTACCAAAGAGATCCAGAATATAACATTTCTTGGTACAGCAGCTGAGGATTGTAAATAGGGCAGTCTCTTGGAATATATTCTACTGGTGTGAGGGCAGATACTTACATAAAACTCCAGGCATTAAAGAAACATCTAAAATATATCAGAGAAAGAGGAAAATTGGCATACAAACTATACATAGCACTGCTTTCATTTTCTGCTGAAATGCAGCCATCTGTAGATAACTGTTTAACTGCACCAAGGGTACTGTATAACAATTTAGTCCAGAAGTGAAGAACAACATCTATTTAAAATTACAGGGAGAATCTAGGTAGGCAAAAGAGAAATGATCTGACACTAGAATTGATTCATTCTGTGCCATTTCTTGTTAAAATGAGGATCGCCTACATAAGACAATACCGTGGCAGATTTCTATAATTTTCAGTATGGGATCCTGGTGTCTGCAGCTGCATCACTATAGTAATTAACATCAGAAAAATATTCAGCCCCTGGGCTAAGATGTTGATGTCTTTCTAACTCATCTTCCATCAAAGCTCAAGTGTCACCTATATCATTTCTCCCAGCATTATTCATACATGTATAAAATCAAGCAAGGTAGTGGTTGAGTGGCTATCTGCATTTTTGTCCTATTTGAAGCCTACTTGATTATGAGTTTTACTGTACAGCTACTCTTCAGCCAAATTTCAAAAGTACAAATTGTGCTGCTAAACTAAGGAGAAAACTACAGAATACTGTACCTCCTTAAATAGCATAATGTGGAATGCTGCCAAGAAACTGCCATTTGTAAAGTGCTTCCAGATCACAAAAGAGTCAAACATCTTGAATATTGCTGGCTAAAAATATTCTTGTTGCCATGTGTGAGTCAAAGATAAAGTGCATAAAAGCAGTAAAATCAGGAGGATAGTACAATTCTGAATGTGTTTGAAATAAGTTCCATGAATTAAGATCTAAAGAAGGTTCATCGAATACCTCAGGAATGGCTGGGATCATCAGGTGATGGTGATCCTGTTTTTGCTTTTAAGGAATGACTAAGGCCGGCGCTTCCATTTAGGTGACCTAGCCGGTCGCCTAGGATGCCAGGATTTGGGGGGGGCAGCATTTTGCCGCCCTCAGCGGTAATTCGGCGGCAGGGGGTCCTTCTGCACTCCGAGTCTTCGGCGGCGGGTCCTTCTCTAGCTCCAGGACCCACTGCTGAAGTGCCCCGAAGACCGGGAGTGTGGAAGGGCCCCCCCCGCCGCAGAATTGCCGCCGACTGGGAGCGTGGAAGGGTGCCAAAAACCCTGGTGCCCCTCCTGAGGATCACAATACTTTTAGTTGCCACTTTTTTTTTTCCTTTTAAGCTTTTGTGTGTATTTTAATAATTGTGAAAATTGCCAGACAGAAGAAAGAGGGCATCATTTTTATTCCCACAATGGATACATATTGGGAATGACAGTACAGGCTTATTACATGTCGCACCCATGTGCCTCTGACAAGACGTGAAGGGCCCAGCTAGGAATGGAAAGGTAGCTCAGTTTCCACAGAGAATACTTAGCCATGCTGTGGACGTCACCAACAAGAATCTTGTACTGGCAATTGTTACCTACAGGTTACTGGAGTAGTTAGACCACTGGTCCTATGCGTTCTGTGCACATGATTCCAGTTGTGCCGGTCGTTTTTGTCATAGCTATCTCTTATCAGAATTCAATTTCCTTTAAATGCCTGAGTTGAAGTACACTTAAGTCAGATCCTTAGTTGTTGTAAATTGACATAGCACTGTTGACATCGGTGGAAATACATCATTTGGATTTACACCAGCTGGGAATCTGGCCCATTTTGTTAAAATGTGTAGTGCATGTATTTATATGGTAAATAAATCCCAGAATAATAAGCAGTAGTTTAAATTATCAAATACATCTGTACATGTCTTTTTTTTTTTACCTAGTGTATATTGAGAATAGTTGCCAAGCATTTTCTGGCATACATACTTAACAGGTGTTGAGATCCATCGGAACATAGATGCAGTTTGTTTAGGTTGTTTAAGGAATCAACCACATAAAGTTTTCCTTCTTCATTGGTATCAGGTAAATCAATTTCCAGAGAAGAACTCTCCATTGTACCTAAAAGAAAACATGGATATTGGAAATAATGACTACTGTTAAGGGGCCTGATCCTGTAAGGTGCTGAGCTCCTTTAACTCTCACTAAAATCAGTGGGAGTTGAGGATGATTAGGACTTTGTAGGAGATATTCAGAACCTTTCAGGAAAGGACCAATATAAGTTGTGAGCAACTCACTAGTTAACATTTCTAGTTTATTGTTCGAGATCCTCAAGTGTGAAAGTTAATTGCCACATCAGAATATTGTAGCACACTGTTCCACCTTTCTAGCTCCTGCATTGATTCAGGTGTAAATTATTACTTATTTGTATAACATCCAAAGCCTAGAAGGTACTTTACAGACCAATAAAACAGGGTGAAATCCTGGCCCCATTGAAGTCAATGGCAAAAGTCCCTAGCTTCTCCCCTGATTATCTCACAATCTAAGTACTAAGGATATGTGATAAGTAAAAATCAAGGGAGCAGGTAAGGGAGTGAAGGAGAAGGGTTACAATGACAAGTTCATTCATTTGCTTGTAAATATTGATACATTACTGTGGCTTGTTTTTTCTTGGTTAAACAAATGATTGGGGTTGGGGTGGTCAGCCAAAAGTTATAGCTTGCCATAATTGCTCTTCTTTCTTTATTTTAGATTTGGTTGACACACATGACCTACTTTGAAAAGGGTCTGGGCTGGTAGCATAGGCCTGTGCCCTTCCAAAGAAGGTCAGACAATTCTTGAAGAAAACACAGTTTCCATGCCTTAAGGTAATTATTCTGGTATTCTCGGATATCCAGCTTAATTTTGGATATGTCTACACTGCATTTAAAAACCCATGACTGGCCTGTGCCAGTTGACTCAAGTTAAGGGGTCTTTAATTGCAGTGTGGACATTTAGGCTCAGGCTGGAACCTGGGTTGTAGAGCTCAGTGTGGTGGGAGGGTCCCAGAGCTTGTGCTGCAATTAGGCAGTCCCTTTATCTGAACACCATGTGCCTGAGTCAGCTGGCATGGGTTTCTAATTGCAGTGTAGACATACCCTTTAACACCTCATCTTTGCCATAAGCTTAGCTCTCAATGAGCACAAGGCCCTTGGAAGTGTTAGAAATTTACATTCACAAATTAACAAAATGACATTTAGAAATCACATCCTATGTATATAGAGTGGATTACATCTTATCAATTTTCAATCACTCAGAGGTGTGAGGCTCCAGTTCTATCTCTGCTAATAAGGAATTTGAAACTGCAGCTATTAGCTACCCAAAAGAGACTGCTTGACTAACTATGGGCCCCTTCTGATATCATTGCAGAGTATAAAAACTCTTATTCCCCCTCACCTTTAAGAAAGAATTAGAAGGGATTTAGCTGCCCCGATGGCTTCTCTGCATCAGGGATAGAAAGCCCCACTGCTTGGAAACTGTGAATCACATGTATGTTTTAACAAATACATATTCAGAGTTATGGAAAAAGATATCTATAGAGGGATTAGAGATGGCCAGAGTCAACCAGGCATACAAGCTTTTATCAGGCCTTTACCATACCGAAGCCCATAAAAGTCTACTCAATGTTACCATTTATGCTGGTGATCTTTCAGCACTGGTACCCACACTAGTCTGGGTAATGTTCAAAAGTACATTTTCTCTAGAAACATGGGACCTTTTCCAGCTCCCTCCTTCTTGACTCAGTTACCAAACACAACTGGCAAGTTTCCTGACTCATCCTTTCCATAGTATGACATCATGAAGAGCAGGTTCCCTCTGTACCAACATTTTAATAAGAGTCATGGGGAAAACGGGGGCTGTTTCCTGCCAGGCACGTGCAGCAGATAGCAATAGCATCATGCCAACTCACGCTGCTCTGTGTCACTCCCAAAGTTGGAGACACAGCCAAATAACTATCCATTGATTTTCAGTGAAACTTTGGCTCCTAACTAGTTCAGGTGTTTTTTGAAAGGGGACTAGCACTCATAAGGGAAAACAAGACTGATTACTCTTTCTGTCCACGTATTTACAGAGCTAACTCTTGATTCAATTGAGGGGAAATGTCATGAAAATGAGTACAGCTCCTTTTTATTTTTTCATTCTGAGCAGTTACTGAAAAAAATACACAAATAAGGCAAAAAACCTAGAATTGCAACCAATCAGCTCAATCCAGTAGCTTTTATATATGCAACAGTAATTTCAGGACAGATGGCTTCTATGCAGTAGAATATATAAGGTAACAACTTCCAGTAGCTATATCTTTACTGTCTTTGACCACATCCATGCCTGGCTGTATTGCTTATGGACACAGTTATGCAGCATTCTACAGATTCACCACCTCTCACACACAAGGGCCTCCTGCTATTTTTAGCTTCAGAAGGGCAGTTGTTTTCCCAAACGTTTTCCATTTTGGTTAGACTTCCTTGCAACAACTTAAAGGAAACCTCTCCTAAAGACTTGAGCTCTAATAAATGTAAGTAACTGATTTGATAGTTTTAGATACATGTTAATTACAAAAATCTACAACTTGTGAATTTAAGTATTTAAAACCAGTTTCCCCACTGAACACTCACTTTCTGTACGTAACAGCATGTTATGAATGCTCTGTTTTATGATTTATTTCCATATCAGCACCTTGAAACAAACAAGATATTAGCGTCACTGGCCTCCTATTAATTAGTTTCACAAGGCTAAACTAACCCTCAAAGCTTTTAAGTGAGTCATTGTAATTTGTATTTTAATATTGCTTAGAGGCCACCACCTCATAAGCATTAAAATATAACGGTATATTTTTAAACATAAGTTATTTTTGGTAATGTTACCATTCTGTAAAATAAATACCTAAAAATTCTTAAGAATAAAATCAAGACTAAATGGATTAGCAAAACAATAGAATAAAGTGTAAATTACTTACAATTTAACCATATTCAGCTAAAAGTTCAGGATGGAAGAAGGCATCCAGTATGAGAAGAAAACTTGCTTTGTAGTTTTCCCCCGCACTTTTAGACCCAGCAAACTCCCACAGGACCCATAAACACAGCTATGAAACCGACTATCCCTTTCAATCTATATTTAGCGTTCATTTTGGCCAAGAAGTCTAGTTTCCAAATATTGACCATTTAAAACACACGCACACTTAATTCGCTTATTAGACAAGAGTCACTATGAAATTTAAATATTTACTACTATTATGGTGAGTTTTTAACATATGCTTCTGACTTATCATTTTACTAATATTTTACATTGAGTGACTATTTTAAAACAGGCTTGATAAACTAATCAAACCAATATTCTTCGAGTGCTTGTTCATATCCATTCCACATTAGGTGTGCGCGCTGTGCACACAAGTATCTGAAACTTTTTCCCTTGTGGCTCCCGCCAGGGCCCCCGCCAGAGTGGCGCCACTGTGCCATGTATATATAGCCTCGCCGGCCCAACCCCCTCCAGTTCCTTCTTACCATCCGGGGTGGCGTTGGAACAACCTCTTGCTGTCATAGGAGAAGCAATCCCTTAGCATTAGAAGTACATAGCTGTTATCAGTTTGTTAGTGTTTCATTGTTGTTGGACACTAATAGATTAGCTGCTTGGAGGATTCCAGCACCCGCCCCAGGCCGCAGAGCATACCGCAGACCCAAGGGTTTAAGGTTTGCGCCACGTGCTGTAAGCCTATGCCGGTTAGTCTGTTGTCTACGTTGCCTGGGGGAAGCTCACCAAACACAGAAGTGTAAGATCTGCAAGGCCTTTAAGCTGAGAACAAAGAGAGACTTTAGCTTAAAGCAGTTGCTGATGGAGGCTGCACTGCAGCCACCAGGCCCGGAATGCCTGATGCCAGCCCCAGCCTCCTCGGCGCGGAGTGCCCCAGAGTCGTAAAGAGACCCAGTGCCGGCCAAGCACCACAAGCCGTTGGCCTTGGGACACCATAGTAGGCCCCAGTACCACGCATCTTCCCTGGTGTGGCCCAAGGCAAAACCAAAGGAGGGGCGTGGACGCTCCTCACAAAGGAAACCAGCACCATATCAGGAACCGGGTACCAGACAGAGCGGGATGGACACTGAACCGACTTTGGCACTGGTGGCACCAGCGCCACAAATCCCATCGAGTCCATCCAAAAGTGAACTCAGTGCAGATGAAGGACTCGAGGGCGTAACAGATCAGCCATCCACGCCTGACACCTTTAAGGCTGCAAAAGACCTCATTGGATTGTCAACAGCGAGCCCTCTCCTGGCCAGGGAGAAGCCTCCGGCACCCAAACCCAGGGTGCCACCAAAGGGAAAGCCGGCAATGGCGCGCCCCTCGAGGTCACCATTCTAGCACTGCTCCCGGCGTTGGTCTCAGTCAAGCTCAGAGTCAGAAGACTCCCAGTTACCCTTCACTCCGAGGGAAGTCTCGGTACCGGAGGCGAGTCAACACATAGGGATTAGTGCAGGACACCTGGGGCTTCCCAGCGCTTCCCCGGGACAGGCACCAGGAGGAGACGAGCCAGGAGTCGCCGAGGGCTCCCAGAAGGCACCAGTTCCGGTCGCGGGATCATCGGCACAAGTCCCACTCTCAATCAGCAAGAAGCCAATTGTCAGCCTCCCACTGACACAGATCAACGGCACCACCATGGCCCTCGTGCTCGGCATCGCTGGAGTCCGGCGCCGACTCGGACTGATACAGCTACCCGCAGCAGGCTCCGCAGTAGGTATCAACAAACTGGATGGCAACCACAATGGGAACCGCCAGGGCACTGGCCCTTCTGGACCCCTTGGGCCTACCACCAGTGTCAAGATGCTACCACTAGGGCCAGCTATTTGGTACAGAAATCCCAGTCCCCGCACTGACGCTCTTCTGTAAGGGAAGCTATGGTGTCCAAGCCACTTGCGGCCTCGCTGAGCGAGAGACCGGAGAGACCAGCACCGTGTCCAGTGCCACCCCATGACCACTGTCTCCAGGCCAAGCCAGAACCCCTTCCCTTAAGGGAGGGGAACCAGGGGAACCAGCCGGAAGAAGCTGAGCAGCTGCTAACTTTCTTGTCATTCCCGGATGAAGCAGTAGCAGGCACAGTGGTAACAGGACCTCCACCAATAGACCATAAAGCCCACCGAAAACTGCTACATAAGGTGGCCCATAACTTCGGGTTGCAAGCCGAGGAGATGGTTGAGCAGAAGGACCCCAAGGCCAAGGAGGCAAAACGTCCAGATCTGTTTGGCAGGAAGGTGTATTCGTCAGGGGTCCTTCAGTTGAAGATTGCTAAACAGCAGGCCATCCTCAACAGGCGTAACTTCAACTCCTGGGCAGCAGTGGGGAAGTTTTGGGATAACCTCCCACAGGGCTCTCAGCAGGAGTTCACAGCCTTGGTGGAGGAAGGCAATGCCATAGTGAAAACCTCCCTCCAAGCGTCCTTGGACTCAGCGGACGCAGCAGTCAGGACAATCGTGTTGGGTTGAGTGTGGCTTCAGCAGCTGGAGACCAGACTCGAGGTCCAGAATTCGCTCCAGGACCTTCCTTTCGAAGGGTCCGGACTCTTCTCAGACCAGACGGACGCAAAGCTGCATAGCCTCAAGGACACTAGAGCTACACTCAATTCACTGGGTATGCATACCCTGGCGACTCAGAGGAAGCCATTTAAGCCACAACCTCCTCCCCAGCGCCAGCCTCATCCTTGACGGGAGCCTTACCGCAGGCGAGGTGGAGACAAGAGGTGATGCAACAACTCCAATAGGCTGGGCCAGAGCAAAGGCCAACATAAATCTCAGCTGGGCCCTAAGCCAGGCTTTTGAAGGTGCATATCAGATCAACTACCAGATCCATCCCCTTGTTTCCTCAACCACCTGTCCCACTTCTCTCATGCATGGTCCAGCATTACAACAGCCCATGGGGTGTTATACATGGTGCAAAGTGGGTACATACTACAGTTTTCCTCCCTTCTTAACCCCCACCCCGCTTCCCTGTCCTCCTTCAGGGACCCTTCTCAGAGCATCTTCTAGAAAAGGAAGTTCATTCACTCCTAGAGGCAGGGGCGGTACAGATAGTAGCCTTAGACCTAAGGGGGAAAGGGTTCTACTCCTGCGATTTCCTCATGCCTAAGGCAGCTTGCACACGTGGTCAAGCATGCCAGACAGACTCAGGACTCTGCAGGCTTGGCTTGCCCATGTATACTGTCCTGGCAGGGACCCCCTAGACTTGATAGTGACAGTCCCGGGGGACATGCTGGAATCCCTGATGTGATGGCAGTCTCAGAGTACGGTTTGTGAAGGCACCCTCTTTGCCGCAAAACAGCCAGACTTTATGCTGGTAACAGATGCATCAGACCTTGGATGAGGGGCGCACCTAGGGGACCTCAGGACCCAGGGCATGTGGTTGGGGGCGGAGCAATTGCTCTGTATCAATGTGAAGGAGCTCAGGGTGGTTCGTTTAGCCTGCCAGACCTTTCACGTCACTGAGTGGTCACAGCGTGACAGTCCTGACAGACAACACGACCATGTTTTACATAAAAAAGCAGGGCAGAGCCCATTCCTCCCCACTCTGCCATGAGGCTCTCCTCCTCCAGAACTTTTGCATAACCCACACCATTCACCTACAGGCTGTGTACCTCCCGGGGAAGAAAAACAGGCTAGCAGACCACCTCAGCAGGTCCGACCGCATGCACAAGTGGACGCTCAGAGCAGATGTGTTTTTGCTCTTCCGAAAGTGGGAGTTTCCCCAGATGGACCTGTTCGCTACTGAGGGCAACACCCAGTGCCTGCAATTCTGCTCGTTCCAGGGTCATGGCCCACAATAGCTGATGCATTCGTGATCCTGTGGGGAAGGGAATTGAAATATGCCTTTCCATCAATTCCCCTGGTGCACAAGGTGCACAGAGATAGGGCATCGATCATTCTCATCACCTGGCCTGGGCCTGCCAGCACTGGTTCACCATGCTCCTGGAGCTGTCAGTGGAGGCCCCAGTAACCCTTCCCCTACACTGGGACCTCATTATGCAGGACGGAGGGTGGCTTCTCCACCTTGACCTGCAAGTACTGCATCTGACAGCATGGAAGCTATGCAGTTAAACACTTTGGAGAGCCAGTGCTCCCTTCCTGTGCAGCAGGTTCTGCTTGGTAGTAGGAAGCCCTCTACCAGGGTGACTGACTTAGCCAAGTGGAAGAGGTTCTCATGCTGGTGTGGGTCACAAGAAGTGCAGCCACACCAGGCCCCGGTGCCAGCCATTCTAGAATACCTACTGCACCTCAAGCAGCAAGGGCTGGCCCCATCCTCTATTAAGGTGCACCTGGCAGCTACCTCCACCTTCCACCCAGGGTTTTCAAGCAGCTCAATTTTCTCCTACCCAATGGTGGGGCAATTCCTCAAAGGTCTGGAAAGGTGTTCTCCTACTCGCACCCCCCAGTTCCCTGTTGGCAGGGTGGTCCTCCGATCATCTCATGACTCCTACCTGCCTCCAAAGGTAAGCTTGTAATTCACCTAATGTGCAACGGACATGAACAAGCACTCGAAGAAAGGTTACTTACCTTTTCATAACTGTTGTTCGAGATGTGTTGTTCACATCTGTAATTGAGGCATGACAAATACAAGAAGTCAGAAGACAGTTACACTATCCTCTTACAAGGCACTCAGAACTAAAGGCAACAAACAAGTGTGCAATCAGACTTGTAGGACTGGAAAGGAGTGCAGTCCCTTGCACTCAAGGCAGGAATAAATATTATCTAGACCACAGGTTCTCAAACTGTGGTCCATGAACCAAGGTCCATTCAGGTGGTCCATGGATAGTTCCCTCTAAGATGCAGGCATGGCTCCACTAATTAGGTGCCTGAACCCTGCAGAAGATGCACATGTAAGGTGAGGTGGTGGCCTTGAAGGGATGTGAGGGTAGGTGGGAAGGGGCAGTGAGGTGAGGAGGCAGCGGAATTTGAAACATGTAGGGCTGCAGCGGCCAGAGAAAGAGGTGACTTCCCCCAGCTCCAGGGCTGGGGCTGCCAGGGACAATCGTCTCTCCTTCCCAGCCTCAGCTTTGTGGCTGCTGTGGTGGGGGAAAGAGGGCACATCCATTGCAATAGAAAGATAAGACTACTGATATTTAAATACGAGTTTGTGTGCTTTTATTTGTAGAAAAATGTTAAGGTTTTTTTAATATAGCACTTTTATCCAAAGTGCTTTACAATAGCTAGCTAATGGCACAAACAACATTTGCAAAGATCATTAAGTGGTCCACCAAGAGGCTCAGCAATTTTCAAGTGATTTAGACCAGTGGTTCTCAACCTCTGTATTGTTGGTTGCAGGTTGTGAACCACAGCATGTCTCCCCCAAAACCCATGCACAGTTCCCTATGCCCAGTGCCCTTGCCCACAGCAGGGCCAGAAGAGGAGCACCCACTGCAGGCCAGCAGACAGGAGCCAAGAAGGGAGGCCAGGAGCAGAGCCTCACCTAAAACCTGGGGGTGCCACTCCTAAGACATTATAACAGCACAGGTTTTTAATGCAAGCCTGCCCTAAGTGTTAATGAATTCTTGCAAAGTCAAGTTGGGTCAGAGTTTAGAGCTAAATTTGCTTCTAATTGAATGATGGTTTGAACACCAGTCATGTTACTCTATAGCAGGTGAATGTAATGAAGGCAGTTGATGAGAGTTCTTTGCTGTTCCTCATCTTTCTTCAATTATTTCTTTAGGTAAGGTGAACTTCACTTGATAAACCACGTTTCCACAGTATTAGCATGACCAGGATTCTGTAAAGCATCTGGCCTGCTACTGTAAGCACCATATTTAACAGAAAAAGGTATATCATACAGCTGACCATACTGACATTCCCCTGGATCCTCCAAGTTAAACAAATTTAAGGCATAAGATTGAGCGGACAGAGTTATGATTGAGCTGTCAGACTAAGTTTGCGCACTCAATCCTGAAGTCAGGTCATGCCAACACTAGTTGTGAGAAGCATACTTTTATAATACATTTTATAGCTACTTATCATTTCAGTGATAATGAAAAAACTAAGTGTGCAGTTATCTGATCTCTTACTTTTAGACAAGGTATATAACAACCACATCTGAAAAGACTTCAGTGAGAAAGATTTTTATTTGAAAGATGGAACGAGTCTTATACAAGCATTTGTAAAATGCGTCACCACTTTTAAAGTTAAACGTAGTCAAGTATGTTTATGTTATTTACTACTTCATTTTAAGTGCCAACAGCAGGACTTCATGGCACTAGTACAATATAGTAAGGTCATATCTTGTGCCATTTGTCAGTCCATCAGCCAGTTTAAAAAAGTATTAAAATTACAGGGTATAATTGATCATAAAGAAATAGCAGCTGTTCCAGAGGCATGTTTATCCTGGTACTCTACTCTTTAGAAAGACGACTTGCTCTTCTATGCAATTTCATTGCTGTATTAACACCAATCCAAGATGAGCTGGGTCATACAATTTTGGCAGTTTAATACATATAGCTTTCAGCACCATCTAACAACTGAATTGTTGGTATATTTACCAAATTCGTGAGTGATTTTGATCCTGCATAAGTGTTACAAGTTACATTTCCACCCAATTGTAGATCAACCGATCCTATATATATATATATACATACACACACACACCTAAAGCAATTATAACATGCATAACATTTACAGATATACATTAGATATTATCCCTGGGCAGTGAAGTCTTAGCTATGTGGATATATAAATTAAATCTCAAATTTCAAGGTTAACAACAATTTATAGAAAATTATGAAATTATGAAAGTCTTCAACCTCAGATCCCACATGGAAGATTTAGAAAAATTCACCCACATCTGTTCTTTTGTCACGACATTTGCTTCTAGCCTTTGTTCGAGCCTTGAATGCTGCAGAGTTGTACAAGTGCTACAAGATGAAAGATAAGATTTAGTCATATGTTTGAAATATCTATGCCTAAACTAGTTTAGGTTCTTTACATGATTAGGATGTAAAGGATTTTAAATGATTTAAATGTCATTAGATTGTGTCAAAATTGTAGTACAAAATTAATACAAATTTTATGTTAAAGGAAGGTCATAGGTTCCACATTTAGTACATAATGATTTAACAGATTAAAGGAGAACTGCCACTAGATAAGCATGAGTGTCATCATATGGAAACAAGACAATTTTTCAAAATAGAAAAGATGACAGGCATTCAGGAGTCTAAGTCTCAATGAAAGGATCTTAAGTTCCTAAATTTCACTGGAAGTGACTTGATGCTTTTGAAGTTTTACTCCTTATCAGATGTGTTAAATGTTAGAAGCCAGACTATTTCTTCAAGGCTCCCAAACAAGTGTTACTCATTCTGTGAAAAGGACAAAATTAAATTTTTAACTATGGTCCACACACCAAGGAATGATTTAGGACTACATACTATCCTCAATGCATAAAAAATTCTCACAGGGTCAGTCATTTAAGCTTTAAAGTTAGTTAATTCCTCTACCAAGTTAATTTCAGTCTTCAGATTCAGAAAAACTCTGAATCAATTTTGCACTGTAGATATTGGGAAAGTGATCTTCACAACCCACAAAGCTACGAAGTATTTTACATGATTTCTGAATATCGTGCAGACCACAAAAACATCAAGTTTGATTGATCTGACCCACAAGTGACGCGTGTTTGACAACACTGCTCCATAACACTATGTTCTAAATACATTTGAGTACTCTGACTATGGCTAGAAAACATTTGTTCTTAATATTCTAGTATTAACTGTCAAGAAAACCCTCCCCCTGCCTCTGAAAGCTTATACTACACATCCAATTGGTGTGGACCCTATTCTGTTGTAGGTGAGTTTGGGATACATAAAATGGTACAGTAAGTTTTGCAGATATAAATATAGAACGGCCACACTGTTGGAGAGTGTCAAAACAAGGATTACCCAATCACCCGAAAGCCATACCAGCACAAATCCTATACTCCACATCTCATCATGCGTTCTGAGGTTTTACAGAAGTTTTGAAGATTCTGTCAGGACCGTTTCTCATGAACAGCTAGGTCTTCTAGTTGCCATGAATTCCACTATACAAGCTTTACCGGGAGTTAATCTTTAATGTCTGAGGTAAGAAACCTTTCCATAGGCTTCAGTTGTCACACTCTGGTGTAACATCTCTGGCCCATCTAGAGACAAAAGCAAGTGCTGTACCACCACGCAAAAGGTGTCCAAGTGTACACAGCTCTGATTACTAGCTCAGTCACAAGACAGACATAAGACATAAAACTCGGTCCAGGACAGATTGCGTTGTGAAGCACCCCAGAACCACCATTTTTCATTAAAACAGTTGTAGCAGGTTGACTATAAAATGGCAGCTGTTCAGATTTTGAATGTTATTTAATTCCCAAAGGGAATATAACAGGATAAGCGCAAGTGACATAAGATGTGATAACATACCCTTTCAAAACGGGATATCTTCATTGTTTTAAGTGTTGCAGCATCAAGCATTACTGGTGGTCCAAGTTCAAATACATTCCGAAGAAACTCATTGGACTGAGTAAAAAAAAAATCAATAAGCAAGGTTCTATACTGAATACTGTAGCAGCTTTAATCTTTAGATTTAAATTACGTAACACTGAGTCCATACAAGTAGTTTACACTTGTGAATTCTGTCCCCCACCATTTTATTATAAGTAATCAGGGCTCAATTCTTGCTTGCATCAGACAATCAATGCTCAGTACAGGAATTGTCAGAGCCAATTACAGCCTCCTGATTCTGCAATGCCCTGACCTCGATGCCATATTACCCACACTGGCGTGGGCTGGTGTAAACTACACCAGAAGTGATTTTCTTCTGTAAGGGGCATTTTCAGCTGGGCATGACTGATCACACTCGATAATCTGGTCCAGTGTAAAAAACCCTTAGTCTTCTTTAAGAAGTTTGAACGAAAATAGTTACTTTAGAACCAGTTTACCATAACTATAATTCAAGACGTTGCTTTATTCTTAAATTGGGAAACATCTTTAACAAATCTACTGGCTAAATTCCAATAGAAAACAAGATAATTTCAAATAGGCAATAATTACTCAAGTGGCCAGACAGGAAATTGTGTGAAAATAACAGCTCACTTGCAAATGATATTGCATCCCTGATCCCAGAATCTCCTTGAAGGTATCATATGTTTGTTTCTTAACCCAGCAGTCAATATACATGCGCTCAGGTCCAAATTTGATGGTCTCTGTAGGGAAGTCACGCTCCTGTCCAAAAAACAAGACAAAACATGAAGACTACATTACCAAAACCCTTGATTTAGAGAAAGTCCTATGCAGACAGATGTTATTTAGAAAGCTTATGCATGGTAAGAACTAGTGTAGTTTTCCTTTCACTGAGTGCTCCTACACAAAATAAGGACAAGAATAACTTATTTTGTGAAGTAATCTTCTATGCGCATATAGTACAATTGCTGATTTTACAGCACAGACTGAATCAGAACTGAACCTTAAGACCATTGATGCTGCTACAGGTAACATTAGAAGGGACAATGATATAAGTATGAATATGTAAATAGATGATCAGAAGAAATGTTCACTAGATATGGGCTCTGTCCATGGGATTTGGTTCACTTGGTTTGCATCTGTAAATTAGTCAGGTCTCAGTGGATCTTTAAAGATCCAGGCAAGGTCTTAATATTGTTGAAAAGGAAATTTTATAACTCCCTTTAAAATGCTGTATTTTGATGCAAACCATACTTATGGGTCCCTATATAAGACCTTAAGTAAAGAATGTTTTCTAATTCATTTTTGGGGCTGTTAGTGACCAAGTCACCTTCTCCTGTATTCATGTAACTGGCAATTACTTCTGACACAGTGTAAGCATCCCATCCTCTTAGCAGTTAATTTATCTCTCAGAACTACCTTTACCACTGAACTTTTGACTGTTTGAAAGTACTATAGTCCATTTAGCTGGTACTGACCTGATTTTGCCCAGTTAAAGATTCAAGTGTCATCTAACTTACCAACAAAATGTAAGTTCATGATTTGTTACATCAAGTCAAACTTGTGGCTTAATGACTTCTAAACATTTTGTTAGTGAAGAGCTGAAAGTTACTGTCCAGAGCTTTTAGCAATGATATTCTGTAGTGTTCTCTACAGCAATGTTAATCTAAGCACAGAGATATGCTGTAAAGGACAATTATTTAAGCCCTTGGAGTGGAGCAATTATAAACAGAATCCACACACCAGCTGAATAATGCAAGCTGGTTCTTGCCTATACTGCAAGGCAGTAATCCTGCTAATGAACTGATAGATTTTAGAACAATTCCATAATTCAGAAAAATCAGAGTTTGGCAGTCAAGAACAAGTCTCACAGCAAAAACTCAATATATTAAATAAAGGGGCACTTAACATTCATATTCCAATGTTTTATCCATTTTATAGAAAATCATATATCCAATATGGAAGTCAAGTTTGTATTTCCAATCTAAAAATGAGGTACTTTAGTTAACCTTTGGATCCTTTTTAGATTACTAACCATGAACCTTTGAAAGATGTAGTTAACACTAATCCTGCCTTTATTAAAAAGTTAAGAACCTGAAAATTGAAGTTATTTGGAGCTTATGTTTAAAATTCATCTAAAATTGTAAGAAAAATTTGTCAATGGTCTAGTGTTCATACAACTGTTATAAATTGTTTGCCATTCTGCTTTATAGATGAGTATTTTCGAAGTAATCAAGAGTACCTCTACTGCTCGCAAGACATCTCTGAAGGCAGATCGCTGCTTTCTTTTGTCTACTTTGGCACGGTGCTTGTTTCCATCTGTAGCCAGGGCCCTTAGTTTCTGTGTTAAAAGTTCCATGTCTTCATAAAAGAAATCCTAGCCAGACAAAAGGAGAAGTTTCAGTTTTTGGTCTTTCCACCATTTTTCTAAGTGGTAATACATCAACTTTTCCCAAAGTATTGTTTGTCATTTGGATCACGATGCATTTATAAGGTAAAATGTATTAACTGTACTTGAAAAGTTAAGTGATCAGGGTCCAGTTACCCAAGTGTGACCTGTTTGCACTTGCTGGGACAGTTGTCAGCTCCCTTCATATTAAGGGAGCTTCATATTAAAGCAGCCACCAACAAGGTCTCTTGTAAGGCCCCTGGATTATGGAACAAACTCCCCACTTGGCCTGCTAGTGCCTAGATTTGTTGGCCCTCTGGACATGCTCTCTGGCATTTGGAGTCGAGGAGATGCTTACTGGTACAGGCTAAGTAAGTTTTGGGGTGGATTGCAGAGATGCTGACATTTGACTTAGGATGTTTAATGCCATTTATTACTGTTAAATTACGTTTTGGAGAGGGAGCCCAGAGTTTACAAAGGGGATTTCTAATATTTTTTTAAGAATAAGTGAACAGTTTATGAAGGCCAGATTGATTCCTAACCAATTACAAGTGCATAAGTTTTGTCTTTACTGATTCCACATTATTTACATTACTCTTTCAAATGATGGCATACTGTCAAAGTAAAACTATTTGTGGCATGGACCATCTTAAATTTTTAACTATGCCTAAAACAATAGAACCCTGCACCTTAACTGAGGCTTTAAGATCTTAAAACACTTCAAGAAAAGCACTTCAGTTCATATGTAAATTACCCAATTCAGTGGCTTGCATAAGCAGAATTTGTGACAGAAGAGTTCTTGCAATGACCCTGTAACCCATCTGATGCTAATCTTATCTACACCACTCCCATTCATGCAAATATTTTTACTACATTCCTTGCCCTTATTTAGCATTCATTCTTTCAAACTACATGCAGTATTCACTCTTAAATTTACCAACTTAATCACAGGATCAGATGACACTAAGTATATTTGTGTCGTATGGTATATGGGGCAGACTAGGACACTGAGGTAAAATAAGATTAAAAATTACAATGACAGACAGAAATAGAAACACACAAGACAGCTATTAAATACAGTAGTGCCTAGGAGCCTCAGTTATACAAGCCACTGAACTGGGTAACTTGCATATGAACTGAAGTGCTTTTCTTAAAACACTTCCTTTAATATCTTAAGAATGCAGATTTACATTATTTAATCAAAGCCAATTAAGTTCAAACCAAAAATTTCAGTCACTTGCAGCCACAGTCCAAGTGAAGAAAAGAGTTCAAGCTCTGGACTCATCGTGCCAGGCCTAATAACTTCACTTTCACTGTCAAGCCCTTTCAAAGTAGGCTTCAATAGCTAGGATCTTGCAACCAAATACCTCCTGTATTTAGGAGCACTACAAAAAGCAGCACAATTTAGGTACATGTGAAGTTACTGTGCTTGGTATCCTGACTCATTTACAGTTACCCTTCCCTCTCAGACCATGTTCTAGCTTGGTCAAGGCTGATGTGCTTTGCCAGGAGCCCTTCTGGCAGCCCTCCCAAGCTGTGCCTATGGATAATTGGAGACTATTTTCTTCAATGCTGTCAAAAAACAGTTACATTAATAAGGCACATTACATCAAAGGGCAACAAAACAGATTAAGTCTGTGTTGTCAGGCAACAGTAAGAGACAAATTACAAGTTACTTAAAATATCTAACCATCCAGTGCAAAGGTGAATCACAAGGAAAATACCAATCACAACCTCAGTAGCACAACATAAATATGTAATTAATGCCTTAAGTCTTACTCCAAAGTTGCTACTGGCAAAATGCATCAATCTACTTTCAGATGCCAAGAAATTGTTCAAAAGCATCAGACAAGTCCCATAATGATGTTTTATCAATTCTTCATCATTGGGTACCCCCTTTGAGGCAACATAAGGAAAAGGAAAGCCCCCAACTCAAGATACTATCTTAAACACAAGAGTGCATTGCAACTAGCAACACACAGCAGTGCTTTCCAGAAGTCCCTGGAACTGGCAGATTTGGGGAAGCTGAAAAGGGTAAGAGTCTGTACTAAATGCCCCCCTCACCATGGTTTGTTGGGGTACAAGATGCTAATCTACATTTTTTTCTTTGGAGTTCTTTTTTAAAAGTGTTATTTAGATGTCAGTATCAGATTTTATTGACTAGCATTCCAGCAGCCCTGAAGTTATCACAGGAAGATAAAGGGAGGGATAGCGCAAGTAAGTTTGTTTTTACTGGAGTAGTTCTAGTTCAGGGATCAGCAACCTTTGGCATGCAGCTCACCAGCGTAAGCCCCTGGTGGGCCGGGACAGTTTACCCGCAGCATCCACAGGGTCAGCCAATCACAGCTCCCACTGGCCACAGTTCGCTGTCCCAGGCCAATGGGGGCTGCAGGAAGAGGTGGCCTGGGACACGTGCCAAAGGTTGCTGATCCCTGCTCTAGCGTGCCTACCTAATTTCATTCTACTGTATAGATAGATTTTTCTTCATTATTTTAAGTTGTGGAGTGTTTAGATGCAACTTTCCCACCAAGAATGTACAGACAGATACAACTAGACTGTAAGAGATGGTCCTCTGGAATTAGGGATGGTATGTGAAATAGCATTACATACCACCTGTTTAGTTTGCAACAGTTTCAATGGAAGAAAACCTGTTACAGATAAATCCATTATACTTACAGCTTCTGTTTCTCGTGCCAGTTCAAACAGAAGAGCTAGTGTTTCTCCAGCAGCAATTCTCATGTTGACATCATCACAAGACAATAAGTTTGGAAGTTTGTGTAAGTGCCTAGGAAAAAAATGAGCTACACTTTATTGATCTGTAAAGAGCAATTTAAAGAGCAACATTAAGGCAAAATAACAGTTCATTGTAAAAGTTGCCTTCCAGGAAAGGAACATACATTTCAAGTTTTTTCTTCACTTCACTCACTGGGCAGATGGTCAGCAACAGAGTCCACGCTAAAAGTGCATTGATGTGAAGCACTGTATTGTGGGTACTAGAAATGCCATTAGTGTCTGTCTCTCTCTGATACGATTTTGTGAATATGTTTTCCAGACACTCCATAGTTGAATACAGTTCCTGGTTTTAAAAAAACAGTGTAAATGGCTAAATTCAATTATTAAAATTTGTGTAAAACTTGATAAAGGGTTAAGTGTTCATCCTTACAGTAATGTCATCAGTGACTATGAAACAGCAAACTCCCAAGCAGGTTGCACACTAGAGGTGAAAGAGAAGTAAAACAAGTCAGTATTTCATAGTTTATGTTGATTCTACCAGACCTGACAAGATTCCAAAATTTTAAACTCTGGTCTTTGTTACTCCAACTGCTTATATAAATAAGTTCTATGTTGAGTGCCCATGGAACCATTCCTTAAGCAGAATGAACTCTTTCCTCATATTTTTGGCTTTACTTCATAGCTATATCTGGCCCACTTTACAACATATGCTGCTCTGCATAAGTATTTGCACTTCTGATTATGTATGTACCTCTAAACAAAGTTAAATACATTGCCAGACTGAGCTGTTACAAGAACTGTATATAGCCTGCCTTTCACCTGATTAGCTAAATTAGAAGAGCTAGTAAAAGCTCACTACTGTGAACTACAAGTTTCACAATGAAATAAAAGGGATGGCTGGCATCTACTCACTGCTGTGGGAAGGATTTTCCAGAATTCTGATTAACAGCATTTTAAGGGTCTACTCTACATATAGTTTCACCAACTCAATGTGGTACTTTTTCCAGTTTCTTGTGGGTATCATTTTCTAATGATAGAAAGGGCAATTCAAGCTCCTCCTAGACACCTGTATTAAATACTAGGGCTGCTTTAGTTTTAAAGCAATGTTTCAGTTATGTTTTCATGCAACCATAGTCAAGCTAGAAGCTTGTTTTGACACTACTGAGCAAAACAAAACAAGCAAACCAGTTGTACGAGAGTGAATGCAAGAGTTAAATTGAACTAGCTCAACAAACCCAAGACATTAAAGTTACAGAAAAACCCAGTATCATTAGCAGCAATGGCTACTGTTTTGAAGGAGCTTTTAGTTAATAGTTTGATAGATGTAAGAACAGAGATATACGTGGATTCTCTGCACTTGGGTTTGAGGCTACCATCCCTACCAAAAAGGGACACTTGACTTGAGGACGACATGCAGTTTTACACACTTTTCTGCTAGGTATAATTATACCTATCCCACAAGTCTTACAACTTGCATAAGTATTTGTGGACTCAGTATATTGTTTCAGGAAACATTTAAAATAATCCTAGCGGACAAGCAATACAAGAGGAATTCTAGAAGTGAAAGGACCATGCACTAATTCATGGTAGGAGTCATATTGATAATGTAGTCCAGAACAGAGATATTAACAGTCCAAGCTGAAGGAAGAACTGACTGACCAACACCTAATCACATCATAAGATATAACCAGAGATTTGGGATGGAAAAAGCACAAAGGAACCAAGATAGTTTACATGGTGCCCCAATTTCCACAGAGCACTGCTCTGACGGACAAAAAATATTTTGGTACTGAAAAGAATGATAACCTGAAACTTCAGTTTCTGCACTTAAGTGAACATCAACATGCACAACTTTCAAGCCAATGAGCGTAACACCAATTCTCAAATCTCATGCCATCACTGAAAGCTTCTGGCAGCCCAACACCTGTGTACATTAGTGCAGAAATTAAATTATAGGCTTGCATTAACACACTAGTGAAGTAATCTGTATTTTGGCCGCAAAGGAAAGAGCAAAGTACCAAAGCTTTAAACCGTTGTACTACCTCTCTTCTATAGCCCAGTACATTTTATACTTACAGCCTGTCTAGCCTGGATACTAGCTGTTCCATCACAGATTATCTTCTTGAGAACTGGTCCAAGGGTCTTAAGGATTTCTTCACTTTCAATTCCCGACCCCAACTGCACACAGAGAAGACATGCCAGCCTTGCCGCTGCGGCCTGTTCATCACTCTTACCTGCAGAATAAGGAAATACATTGAGTGATCACCTGCAAATTTTATCCTGCACTGAATCACACACTTGTTTAGAGGCTTGTAAAGGGAGATTCAGCAACAAAACCAAATGAAGAAAACAGCACTGGAAATGGTACTAGGTTGTCACTAATTCCAGCCAACAGGAAGGAAGCAAAAGTCAACGTAGTTTTGTAGCTCAGTGATCAAAGAGCAATAAATGCTCACTAACATCTAACTTAGGACAAGAGAAGCTTAGCTAACAATTGTATGCGATCTACTTAAATTTTCTGTAAAATACTACGAAGTCTCATCACATCAGTTAACACTACAGTAGTATGACAAATCAGTCCCTATCCTATAGCTGTTAACTTCCAGCAGCATACAAGCATTTATTACCTTTCTTTATGCAGCGTTCAATACTATCAGTTAAAGTCATTCTCCTTTCTAAGATAAATTCATATAGTATTTTAGAAGTCAGAGCATTTTTAAGACCTTCAAGAGCTGCTTGTCTTGTCTTCACACTGTAGGAGGAACAACAGAGATTGATACAAATAAGTCTTCATGTAAGCTAAAGCTCAAGGCTTTGCTTTAGTACACTTTTATAGCAGTGTACATTACACATCTACCTGGCGCTGTCAAAATCTACAGAAGTCCTATGAATTAAGTAGAAACATTTAGTACAGTTGTTGAACAAATCTTCTGGGCAGACCAACTCCTCATTTACAGCTTGGTTTATTTTCCTTCACCTTTTTCCTCTGCTAGAATGCACAAGGGTAAAAACTTTGGTTGAAGGCTGTGGCATATGCTTAATGCAGCACTGCAAAACTCATGGTAGCTTACCAGCCCAGAAAAACTCACCCATCCTTTATCGTGTTTACATAGTGTATAATTAAAGTTGCCTTTCTGAGGCAAACAATTTTGCAAGACCAATTCATTTGAATAATGCACGTGATCTGACAATACACAAGCATTTTAAATTTGTATTAGTAAAAAATGCCAGGCCTACTTCTCTAGTTTACATCAAACACCACTGACTCCAGGGCAGCTATTCCTGATTCATAGGAGAGGAGAATCAAGCCCCCAGTGTGGATTGCTAAACTGTGATTTTAGTAACTATGCAATAGAAATAAAGATAGGTTAAGTTTCTATGGGGCAGAAACACATCACTAATTTGTATTAGAGAAGTCAAGCGAAGATTGGTGATGCTTAAGTGCATTGTTTCCAAACACCCTATACCTCTTGTCCAAGGTAAGGTCAATGAATCCCTTTAACTTGTACTCAAAGTCTTCTTGAGTTGCTTCTTCATCGACTTCAGGTCCTAATGAATACAAGATAATTTAATCCTAATGCACATTCCAACGTTCATGTTTAGATTAGAAACGTATAGTATGAGAAACTGATTACTGTATTTAAATCTCAACAACATCCACCTTTTTTCAGGTAACAGGGACCTTAGCAACAAGTGTGGGATACTACAGGAGTAGAATGACACCCAGGAGTGGGACCTAGTTATATCCAATGAACATAATGGAAGAGTATTTGATTTTAACAGCCAATCAATTCTGACCCAGGAGTTTGTACATATCAGATTTCAGCATGAAGCAGTTGTCATGAATGCAGAAGGGCTGACATCCTAGGCCCTCTTATTGTTCCTGAGACAGGTGATAAAAGTTACATCTGAATAAAGGCATTATCAATTTCTAATTAGATCAAAACTTTGCTTTAGAAATCAGCATAGTATACTCACAGAATAAACCATTGGAGGTTTAAAAGTCTATGAAACATGTTGTACATTTAGCTGTAAATACTTTAATGGGTACTTCTTAAAATAGCTATAGTAATGGGCGTCAGTAATACCCTGAGAACCCCAAATTTCTGGTTATTTTACAGATTACTGCACTGTTTGTAACTAAAGATTAGATAACAGGCATTGTCAGAAACATCAATTTTGTTTCTAAAGAAATTTTCATAAGATGCATAGATCAAAATCAAAAAAACATACCTTCTTCAGTGAAGCTAGCAGGATCACTGAAGCCACTGCAGTGACTCATAGTCTCAATTGACGCATCCTCATCACTGAAAGGCTGCACATTTCTTTGCTGACCACCTAAAGAAACACTTTAGTGACTACTTTCATATTTGGAAAACACTACAGACCCATATATTGCTGCCCTGCCCCCTGTTCTCCCTGACCCCATGCAAAAAGTAGGGAGAAATAAGGGACTACCATGTCAAAGTTTGTTTCTCCTCCCTACAGATCCCTTCTTCCATCTCTTCCTGGCCCTACTTAGGGGTCCAGGATATAAAAAGGCGTTCAGGGAATACTTTCCTAGGCTTAAAAACTACATATACATAGATTTATACCAGGAATAATGAAAAGATATGATACAGAGTATTCAATGTACTGGTGGAATTTAGAATTACAGAGGAACAACATCTTTAGTCAAGGCTGCGTCTAGCTATTGTATTTGATTGGGCTTTCAAACAGCACATGTCTACATTTAACAAATGTATTCGGCTCACATATACAACGTCCACAGTCAAAAAGAGTCGAATTTCCTTGTTTTTTTAATTCTATTTTAATAAAGATTAAATAAGGTACAATTGGTTTTTTAAACAGTGGATTCACCACTGAACCATCTACTAAGGGAACTGGTGGATTCTGCATCTCTGGATATCTTCACATCAATAAAAGATGCCATTTTGGAATATATACCTTAACTAAAGAAGTTTTGGGGCTCTATGTGGGTAATTTGGTGAAATTTAGTGGCCTGTGATATACAGGACACCAAACTAGATGATATAAGGGTCCCTTCTGCCCTTACACTATGAAAGTATGAACATTTTGGATGGGTGAAGCCCTGAAGCAACCCTACAGCCTTTTAAAATTTTGCCCAAGAATATGTTCAAACATACACAATAGTCCTTTACATACCAAGCAGAGCACCACCAAATACACTAATGCGATGGCAAAATTTACTCATTCAACAGAAGGAATTGTGAAAATGTTGGAGATGAGTTTGCCACAGAGTGGCCTGGATACATCTAGAAATACAGTACACCAAGAACCCAGTATCTGCTGCTCATGAAACATATAAACGGCAACACTGAGCCATGAGCCAACTAGAAATATGCTTTTGGTATAGGCACAAAGTGCTGTCCATGCCAGTGCATGCAAAGGGGGGTTGCATTCATGGTGGATAAGGCTGTTGCAATTTTCCCAAAACCAACCTCCCACTTTTTCCTTGAAAAAAGACAATGAAGATACCCAAGAAATCTATGACACAAAATGCAACTCATTATGTAGTTCATTGCAGCTTGTTTCTTCAGCACCTAGCACATTACAGGATTTCAGCTAAGCAAACCCAGCACTAAATACAAATCTGACTGATACTGAACTGACTATCCAATCCATGACTTTCCTTACATGATTCTCTATCTTTTTCGTATTGCAGTAGTGCTATCTAAGTAAAACGTCCAGTCTTAATGTTAGGATTACAGAATTCAGGATTATGTTCCAGCCCCATTTAAGTCTCCTTTAGTCTTGGTTCAACCCAGACCTTCATATTTGATGTCAAGAACCACATTTCTGTAGCTCCTTTCCCCCCTCTTCTCCCAGTTTTGTTCTTGTTCAATTCCAGCTTTATTAGCAGCTCAAGCCAGACTTCTACAAACAGCAGTGAAGGCCTGTAACCTGTCAAGTCTCTCCAAAACCTCCAATTGTTTTCGGAAGTTTAATGCCTCCAGAATTCCTGTATAATATACATGATGTTTGAGCAAAATCCTTGTTTATACAATACATTGTTTCCAAGTCACGTAAAGGTTGAAAATGCACACCCTGAGTTCCATGAATCTTTCATAACTAGGAAGATGCCTGAAAAAGTCCTTTAAGCAACAAAGACACTGGAGATGGCTGCAGAATTTTTGAATTGCCAACAGGTTTTAAACTTGCTTCTTTCCTACAGACATTAAGAAGTTATTAAATAATGATTTGCCATTTCCTCAAATTACTCAGTGTGTGCTATGGCTTGCCTCTGGAATGTTTCCAGAATAAAAATCTACAGGGCTGATACATGGAGTTCTGTGGCACATATATCCAGTGTGCGCTATATAGTGAAGTCAATGTTAGCCACTTCACTCAAATGTCCATCTTTACCCTGTCTCTTTTTATGGTATAAGAAAACTGATGATCTTTGCCATTTTTAGGTGCAAAAGGTAACAGCAATTATTCCTTAATCTGATGCTGAAGAGCTGCTGGAAACAGTGGAACAGATACTTAAGCTGTCAGAGAAAATTAGTCACAGTAACTTAGGTGTTTCATCTGCAGGATGCTCTAAACTCAATGTTTGTCCTTTCAATTTCACAGAGAAAGTTTACCTTACTGATATAGTTGATTTTGACTGCAATTTGAGATCAACCATTTTTTAATTTGACTACCAAAGCCTGAGACAATATTTACAATTTACTTTAGGCAGCACTTAATTTTCACTGTTCTTGCCATATCCTTGAACATTAGGCACATTGAATGAAATTCACATACTAACATTTGGTAGTCACTACACATTAATCAGCTGCTTCCAAATTGCCCCAGCAAGCTACACTGGGAATTTATATTGCCATAGTTACATCATGCCCCATAGACACTTAGGGCTTGGCTACACTCACACTTTACAGCGCTGCAACTGTGAAAAAACACCCCCGAGCACTGCAAGATACAGCGCTGTAAAGCGTCAGTGTAATCAGGGCAGCAGCGCTGGGAGCATGGCTCCCAGCGCTGCACGCTACACCCGTAAGGGATGTGGTTTACCTGCAGCGCTGGGAGAGCTCTCTCCCAGCACTGCCGCTCTGACTACACTCACACTTCAAAGCGCTGCCACGGCAGCGCTTTGAAATTCCAAATGTAGCCATACCCTTAGTGATGCTGGCCTAATCCCCAATGTAGACACTGTTAGGTCAACAGAAGAATTCTTCTGCCAACCCAGGTACCACTTCTTGGGAAGGTGAATTACCTATGCCAAAAGAACCCCTTTCCTCCATCAGCATCCGTGCCTAAACTGAAGCACTACAATGGCATAGCTGCAGCTGTGCCACTATAGCAGTTAAGTGGAGTCATACCCTCAGAGCAAGAAACTACCATCTAGTGCAGGGGTAAGCAACTTCTCTGAAGTGGTGGGCCGAGTCTTCGTTTATTCACTCTAATGTAAGGTTTCGCATGCCAGTAATATATTTTAATGTAATGTTTTACATGGTCTCTATAAGTCTAAAATATGTAACTAAACTAGTGTTGTATGTAAACTAAATAAAGTTTTTAAAATGTTTAAGAAGCTTCATTTAAAATTAAAGTGCAGAACCTCCCACGCTGGTGGCCATGACTCAGGCAGCATGAGTGCCACTGAAAATCAGCTCACATGCCTACCCTGATCTAGTGCATGGATTTTCAAGATGGAGGGTCATGAACTCCAAACAAATATTGGGAGCACTACCACCTTGTCACTCCCATATGTCTACACAGTCTCAGCATGGAAAAGACTGAGAACCACTAATTTAGTGAAAATTAAGATGAGAAGCCAATTTCAGAAAAGGCATGAGGGATAGCTCAATGGTTTAAGCATTGGCCTGCTAAACCTAGGGTTGTGAATTCAATCCTTGAGGGGGCAACTAAGGGATCTGGGGCAAAATCAGTACTTGGTCCTGCTAGTGAAGGCAGGGGGCTGGACTTGATGACCTTTCAAGGTCCCTTCCAGTTCTAGGAGATAGGTATATCTCCAATTATTATTATTATTATAAAATGTACTACCCACTCACCTTCCGGAAGTTTTAAAACAATTCATAGCACCACAATCCCTGTGAGTTGACAATCCCCAATAATCAAGTCCCTCGCCACAAGCTAACAGATGAGTTCAGAGCTCTCATTTCCTAGCAGGCATAACAAGGCCCTTACCCATGTCCTAGGGCTTTGGAGGGGCAGAACACTGAGCTTTCATTCCCAGAGTGAAACTGAAGTCCAGCAACAAGAGCTCTCAGGTGCCCTCACTTAATTCAGGGTGACAGATCTGCACATAAAGAGCCCGAGGAACCCAATGAGCATTTTCTCGAGCTTCCCCAGCCCCGGGCGACAGGGCACGTTCAACACTCCGACCCCAGGCCGGCGACCCGAGGCTGCAGGCGGAGGCGGCTGGCCAGTGCCATGGCTGGGCCAAGCCATCAGCGGTGACGCCAGCCCTGGAGCTGCTCGCTGGCTTCGCAGGTGACCCCGGGAACGGCAAGCTCGGCTCAGGGGCCACCAGCGCACTGCAGGGGACCTGCCCAGCTGCCTCGGGGCCCTGCCTCCGGCGCCGCCCGCGACACGCACTTCGCCGCCCGCGGCAGAAGCAGCTGACGCGCGAGTTCAGCAGCAGGCTGTGCGCATGCGTCGGCTGGTGTGTGAGGTGGCGGTTTCCAATCCGGACTCCCGTCAGCCCCGCGGAGATAGGGCCGGTCGCTCAGGCTGCCCCAGGAAGGCGAGCAGGTGCCGCCTGCCCGGAAAACTTAAAAGGAGGCGCCCGCCCAAAGGCCGGCCGCGCAGCCAGACAGGGCGGCTCCGCTGGCAGAGGCCCGGCTGCACCCCACCCGCCAAGACCCCCCCTTCCGTCAAGCCCCAGCGCATCACGGGAAATGTAGTTTATCGTTCTCATCGCCTAACAGAAAAGGCTGGGACAGGCCACAGGAGAAAACTACCCCTCCCAGGATGCCTCGCGGCTCCTACCTGCTCCGCGCTGGTGGTTGCTCCCTCGCTTCTTTGACTTGGGCATGGCTACCAGCGGTGCGCGGCTCCCCTCTGTGGGTCTCGGTCTCTCGGTTCCCCCGCGCCCGGGTCTCAGCGACAATCAGCCGATGGAGGAGCAGGAGCGCTTTTTACTATAGCGTCTCTGCGGGGCTGACTTTCCGGACCGAGGCAGTGGAGGGGATTGGCGGAGGCAGGCGAAGGACAAGTCGGTGGTGGCGGTAAAAATCCCCGTGAAGGCCCGTGAGCAAAATCGATGCATCTTTCTCCTGTGAGACACCTGGAGCTAAAGGCGAAGAGACGGCGTCGACGCTGCTTTTATAGCCAAACGGGCAAAGGGGGCGGGCACAGTGAATCATTGATGACGTAACAGGATATGACCTATAATCAGCTCTGGTTTACAGGACTCGTGACTCATACGCGCCTGGTGCCGATCATAGTAGCGCGTTGCATGTTGGGATGTGTAGTCCCGAAAGGATCACCACTTCCCTCAGGCTAGCAAGGACAGTCTCCCGCGGCCGCGCTGGTAGAGTGCAAGGGCATCCCCGGACAACATTGCATGCTGGGAAATGTAGGCTCAGCCTCTCTGGGCTATGGTAGGGACGCCGTGGAGCGCACGTCGGCTTTCCTCCTGCAGGCGTGTCCCCGTCTGACCCGCTGAGTGGATGGTGCATGCTCGGGAGGAGAAGTTGGAGTAAAACATGGCTGAGACTCACATAAGCGCTTGGGTCAGATCAGAGCCTTTTGGTGCTGCTAGGGCTCATGGATCTGGGAAGAGATGGTAAAAATGGCTTTTCGTGAAACAGCACAATCCCCTCCCCACCAAGGGGAGGAGAATAGCACTGAGAATGAGGTGAACAGAGCGCTCTTTCTTTCCCCTTTCCATGGCTTGTAGCATGCTGTTATGTGTTATTTGTGTCTTAATTTACCCCATAACGCACGTGCCGGAGGGGGGTGGAGACGAGTTGGCTGGTCACACGATGCTAGTCTGGCTCTCCTCATATCCAGCTGCCATATCGCATTAAAGACAGCTAAAAATACATTTAATATTTAATTACTAATAGTCTGCTGTGGGATTGCCACAGAGATATTATGTGACCATGAATGGAAGGAAAGGCAATCCACGCAATTGTGAATGAGAGAGGGTGGAGGCATCTAAAAAGATGTATACATATGACATAGAACCGTTCCATCTTGCATTTTGCTGTGACACTGGGAGTATCTTTCCCAGATCTGAAGAAGAGCTCTGTGTGACTCAGAAGTTTGTCTCTGTCACCAACAGTCCAATAAAAGATTTTACCTCACATTATATCGTCGTCTCACATCCTGCAACCAACACTGCACGCATACAAGAATTTAATAGAGCAATTATAAATGTAACTTGATGTTCTTAATACAATGTACAATAGTTATCCAATGGAAGTGGAATGTAAATAAAATGTTAATTATGGATAAAGATTACAAAAGGCAAAAATGTTCATAGAAAAAATCAAAAGGCACAGATCTGCTAGTCCAGACAAGGAAAACATTATTATTCTGTTTATTCTGCCATTAAGGTGTCTACAGGCTATTCTATTCTACATAGGGTCTTATACTACACATCACTGTAGTATCTATCATTTCTCTGCCATTTGGGGATGTAGTTGGTTGTATAGAATTTAACATAATTTAAATTAATATTCTAGTTAAAAATAACTTTAGATCAGTGGCACATTAACGCACAAGGTCTGTGCCCAGGGGCCCCAGCCAATTTGGGAATCTCCAAGTCTGGCCATGGGCCCCAGAATCCAGCCATGATGGGGGGGCTCGGGCCCCAGGTTTACCCCTCTGCCATTGCCATAGCCCCAGTTGCCTTCTCCAGCCCCAGGCTTCGGCCTCACGGTGGCAGGTTTTGTCCCACAGCCGCAGGCCCCAGGCTTATCACCCCTCCCCCTTCTCAGTCCCCAGCCACATACTCCATCCCCTGGCTGCAGGGCTTCAGGCTCGGGCGCAGGATCTGGCCATGGGACTTTGGGCTCTCGGGCTCTGGCCCTTGGCCATATTCTTTCCACTCCTGGCTTCTCACACTCCCCCTTATTGCCCTGGCCCTCAAGGCCTCCCCCAGCTCCCTATCCATTCCCCCCTGTCACTCCAACCCCCACTGCCTCCCTATCCACCTCCTTATCCAGGGCTTAATTTGTCCCTGGGCTTGCTGGGGCTGAATAAGTCTGCTGTGAAAAGTGATACTTGTATGTTTGTTAATATCACTTTTCACAGCAGACTTAGTAGCTATCTGGGAGCCTGTGAAAAATGATATTAACATACAAGTGTCACTTTTCACAGCAAAAAAAAAATGCAACCACAAGAACCAACCAAATAACAAAAAAGACAAGAACATGCAAAGCACCTTATTTATGTTTCTATTCTGTTTAAGTTCGGTAAAGAATAGAGACAATTGTATATTATTTTTATTACTGAGTCTTCAAAACCATACATAAATAAATTATAATGATTTGGAAATGTATATATGCATATTTATTTGCCTTTTCTAAAGTTAATTATGTATTTTAGGAAAAAGTGTGAGAGCAGCCACCAGCAAGAGTCGCAGCCCTGGCGACTGGCTTCCAGTGCGTAATGGTCAGGTTCAAGAAAACGGGGAGATGAAAGAACCACTTGTTGACCTGCAAATGACTGATTCTTGTAACATTAATGTTGTCCAAATTAGCAGTGAACTCCTTTGTGTGATGCTTATGGATCATATCTAGCCATATTCATTTTCTTTGTGAAAAAACTGAGCAGTTAATTTAGGCATAATGAACTGGGATATGACTTTCTTCATTATTAATGTGGTGTGTAAACACTGAATGGAGTCTTTGTATCAGTTTTTTTACATTTCTGTTTTTTAATGGAAGGGGGGGGTAGTGTTCTTTGTGCTCAGTGCCCCAATAAATCTTAATCCACCACTGCTGTAGATATAAGGTAAAAAATGGAATCTTCTACAATATTCATCTCATGGAAAATTCTGGTAAAAGTCAAGTGCTTTACTCAGCCTCTTAACTGTACATAAATAGCCAGCAGATAACTTTTTTTTAGACACATTTCTTTCCCACACAAACCTGGTTTTATCGCACTGTTTATTTCTAATTATTTAGATCATAAATGTGAAATCTTGAAAATGAGGCTGTGCAAATCTCACTGCAGGCTGAAGAAACGAACCCTTCATTTCATGCTTGCAAATCAGTGGGGGTCTTTTTCACACCTTAAAAAGACTAGTGTGGGACATTTGGATTTAGAGGCTGTGTTTCAAGTGTGCCTGATTTGTTTTCATGCAAAGTTTTTCATCTTACAAATGCTGAATTTCAGTGGCAATTAGTGTCAGATTAATAGATAATAGAGTTGAGGTCTGTTTTTCTCACCTCTATATATTATTTATTTATTTAAACACATTTTTGCTGTTAACAAGAATGTTATCTGTGGAGACACAAATCCACAGTTTGCGAACTGCAAAACTAAGTATCTTTGATGGTATCTTCTAGACTGAGCACTGAGTCCCATTGGGTAGACAGAAAGATTAACCTAAATAATCTGTACAGAAGCCTGTGGAACCCCATAAGATTGGGTCCCTAATCCATGAACTCATTTACAAAACTTTTCCTTAACATTACATGAATATATTGTGTCATACTATAGAATTAGAATTTATAATCCCTATTCGATGATGAGATATCTTGGGCTATAGTGTATCTTAATTAAAACTATCTTTAGATAAAATCCTTTGAGGAAAAAAACTATAAAATAATTGGATTTAAATAAAAAAATCGGATTTTTTTTAATCATTGATTTTTTTCCACCCTGTTTTTTATGAAGAGTAACTATTTCTTCTTTTTGAAGATGACCGCTGCATATTTTTACTTGTGGAAATCTAGGTGGCAGTACAATGCCAGATTTGATTAATCAAGGGTCGCAAAACGACCCTCCCAAAGTGAGCATTGGATCCATATGTTTTATCTAATGCTGTCCTCTGGATTCAGAGTAGCAGCCCTGTTAGTCTGTATCCACAGAAAGAACAGGAGTACTTGTGGCACTTTAGAGACTAACAAATTTATTTGCGCATAAATTTAAATTTGTTAGACTCTAAGGTGCCACAAGTACTCCTGTTCTTTTTACCCTCTGGGTGTATGTGCCACAGAACTCCACGTATCAGCCCTGTAGATTTTTATTCTGGAAACATTCCAGAGGCAAGCCATCTTAATCTGGTAGATCGGTAGGTACTCTCTGCTTAGCTAACATATTACAAGTCTAAATGCCCAGTCTAATCCACTTGGACAGGCATTGAGTGAAAATGGCATTCTCTTTTCACTGATCCCCAAAGTCTACCACAAATCATGTCTATTTTCTAAATGCCTTTGGGTATGTCCGATCCGTCTATTTTCTGCTAGCTGAGGTTTTCTGAAAACCAACACATTGGTAGTATGATTCAGAAGGAACTCAGGCTTTGGCATAAATTTAACAGGGCAACTCTGTACCTGTAGAATATGATGAAAAGAAGATCAGCTACTAAAGCCTTCAACTCTTTTGCTCTTCTGTCACATTTGTAATTGCAGTTGAAAATGCTGGACTAGATCATCAGCTGCTGCAAATCGGAATGGTTCCACTTGAGTCAATGAAGCTAAGCTGATTTACATCAGCTTGAGCTCCTGCCCAATGTCTTTAATCACAGAAGGAACAAAGAGCAGTCTCCCAAAGGCTCAAAAGATGATTTAACCTTTTCAGCACCAGATTAAGATCCAGTAAAGGAATAGGTACTTTGAACAGTGGGAAGGTAATTACCAGACCTTTCAGGAACAATATGATGGGGAATTGAGTGAAAACAGTAGAACTATCATCCACTGATGGGTCATAGGCAAAGGTGACAGGTGCACCATGATAGAAGACACAGACACTGAACAATAAATAGTTCACAATACTAGATAATAGATTAATACAATAATAATTAGATAACACAATAATAGATGCAGAATCTAGAGAAAGATTGTTGTTTCCTGCCCACAGAGGAAACACTTTTAGAAATGGAGACAAACATTTCAGTGTAGATTACTTTCAGGACTACTTCAGAAACTCTTGCTTTTCGATAGAGTATGTCAGGTCAGACATTGTCAGTGTTATATGAACCAAGCCACAAGGTGTAACACTGGATTGGGATGTAGGATTAGAGTGTCACCTTTAGATATAAGATCTGTTAATGGAGGTAGGATCACATGACGCACCTAGAGATCCGTATGCCAATACTGTCCAGCCCATGCTGCAGCAACCAGTATGAGCTGGGCTCTGTTTTAGTGTATCTTTTTGATCAGCAGTAAGATTCACCTGAAAATAGCACCAAAGCATCCATGAAATGAGACAGAATAAAGAAACTCCTTTCCCCAAACTAATAGGAATGCATCTGTGAGTGAATCTCGACCAATGCCTGTTCTGGAGAGGACCTCCACATATCCAGTCATCCCCAGATAATGTGCTCTCAGAGGCATGATCACATGCTCTGATGACAATGCTAAGGGCTGCAAAGCAGCTAGAGGTGGAGGAGTGGAACCAGAAATTGTAGGAATTGCATGGTTCCTTGACCTCTTAATTATGTGTTTTCCGCTTCTGATATGATGTTGCTGAAAACTTGCTACTGAAAAATCCTTGGCATTTCTTTTTTGTTGTTGTTGAACTTGAGGACAGCCAAGAATGGAATCAAAGCATCCTTGAAATGAGCACCTGCTTGAGGCTTAGAAGACATGGAAAAAAGTTCCCTACACCCAGAGTAACTGAGGCAGTTGTGGCCATGCATACCTTTTATAACCCTAGCTCTGAATGTTTGGTGCTGTGAGAAGCTGTACATGCAGCCCCAAGAGGCACTGCTTTCCAGAAGGTTCCCCAACTCAGCAATGCCTGAGGGCACATCCAGCAGGAAGAAAGATGCACAGGCCACTTTGAAGGAGAACAGTGCATCTCACAGAGAAACAATTATAACATGTAAGAATATGGATGCAGTCAGTCTAGCATAGATATCATGTATCTGCCTGCTTAGATAGGGGCATGTCCACTAAATCACTTCAGCAGCCAACGAGTGGTTTAAAATATCATTCTCTTACAAGGCTTATTGCTGTTCACTATATACACAGCACCAGAAAAATATATGGTCCCTGCCCTGCTGAATTTACAACCTGAGTTAACAAGTATTTCTTCAGTACTTTATGCATGTGCTTTATCAAAGGTTGAATATTTTACTCAGATGAGATGCCCATGTGTTTTTTCTGCACTTTATATATGATACACAGCTTTACCCTGCTTCACATTTGCACTTGCTCAGCACCTGCAGACCTACTTTCCAAAGTAGGAAGGTTCAGTTAGGATCATGGTACTATCATTTTATATGTGTAGAGGATTTTACACTGGCACACTTATTTACCCCAGTCCTTCAGTCCTTATTCATGACTTACACAGGCAAAACTTACTTAGACTTCAGAGGAAACATTTCCTGGGTAAGTGATAAGTAACCACTGCAGGATTTAGTTCTTCGTGTACATGCCATTGTAAATTTCATGGCAGAATTTGGCTTTAAGAACCTAAATTGCCACAGGCAATACGGATCAACCCCAAACTTTCTACCTAACAGTTACAGATTTACTGTGCAAATATCCCTCATATCAAAAAGACTGCACTGAATCCTGAGATCCTTACTCAGTTTTTACTCAGTACTAAACAAAATCTCATAATAGGATTTTGCCTGTGTAAGGTCTGAATAAATTTGTATGAAAACTGAGCAAGGACCTCAAGACTTGGCTCTGATTTGATATTACTTGTGGTGTCTTCTTAGTGGACAAAGAACTCTGCTGCTGTTGCAAAGTTTGTAGATATGTTGTCACTGTGTGTCTTCCTTCACTTTGCTTTTCAGCCTGTTTTGCAACTGTAGGTTTCCTAATGTCAACCACGGTGACGTTGTTAATTGTTCCTGAGATTGCTTCAAGATTCTCTGAGTGGAACAAGGGAGAGTTTTAAAGCTCAGAATTTTTCTGTTCTGTAAATTTATCAGACCCTTGCAGCTATTTAATGGCTTTTACCAATGGCTCATGCTCAGTTCTCAGCTTTCCCCAGTAAATGTGCAGAGAGACTTCTGCATACTGTGGAGAAATGTGCATATCTGCATCCCTACAGGATTAAGCTAGCATACAGATTTCGCAGTCTTGGCTGGCAACTGGACTCCTCATACTGTGCTACTCTTATATTGTAGTACTTAAGAAACTTGTTTTTTGTAGATCATCCAAGTTAAAGTTTAAACTTGAAAGCTTTTAACTTCCCTGCCTCAAAATAAGTTGTTGCAAAGTACATTGCATTGCATATCGTATGTATAATATTGAAAGTACTGTAAGTCATTACAATTTGAAAAAATTGTCTAGGTAACAAACATACAATTCCCTATTGATATTTGAGTATGTCTAGCAAGGGAATCCTAAGGGATAAAAGGACGAGCAGGCTGTAGAAAAGGAAGGAAGAGAAACAGGGAGAGAACAGAGCTGCCATATGTCAGTATCAGTCTGACTGATCAGGTATGTTAGTCTCAGTATTGAACATAGGCTCACTTCCCTGCCTAAGCCACAAGACTCAATATGTGGAACAGCTTCTAAATGAAATCGTACCTGCTTCCTTCAAACAGAATGTGTGTCGTCAGACCCAGAAAACTCCTTTGTAGTTGAGACACAATTAATTTTTTATAGTTTTTAACTACAGTCAGAAGAAAGATTCTTGAACATGGGAAAGATGAATCACCTACAAATTCCTGAGGAGGGTTGAAATTCCATGCAAATGCGCTTCTAATGGATACAATCATATGTATGGTAGCAGAAAACACAAATGGAAATAGCAATAAATTTGGTGTCATATGAACTGAGTCATTAAACACAATAATAGCAACATGTAAGTCAGCCAAAATTCTTTCACCTCTGAGATCAACATACCAAACCAGACAGACTGATATTGGCATCTAACCATACCTACTGACCATGTTGTTAAAGGGTCATATCCTGATGCCTTAGAAGTCAATGGCAAAACCCTACTAACCTCATTGAAATCAGTATTAGGACCAAAGAGAATAAAATGATCATGAAAAAACTAGAGATGCTGTAAAACATACCTGCTATTAATGTAAGATTATTGGATTTGTCCAATGAAGAGGAAGTAGAGAGTCTCTTTTTTGGTTTTATTTTATTTTAATTTTGAAGTAATTTCTGGAGATTTCACTATTACCTATAAAGGCAGATCCCATTTCTCTGCTAGTGCTCGGGAGAACTAACCAATCTCCCAGCCTGGGCAATACAATTATATTTAGACCAAGTGTTCTCAGTCCTTTTCACAGTGTGTTTCATCTTATAGAGCTTCTGTGCTGCACCTCTAAAAGACACAGCAGAGAACTTGCAGTTCAGAGGGAGGGGGAACTAAAATGGCTTTAAGCAACACGTTCACCTTTCTGATTCTGGGCTGCTCTAGGGTCTGAAGATGCCTGAAGAGCTATTTAAATCATAGCAGCCTCTTCAGGTGCCCAGAATCTACTAGGGTGATCAGACATCCCATTTTTGAAGGGACAGTCCCATATATAAGGCCTCTTTAAGTGTCCCAACTTTGTCTTAAAAATGGGCAAGTTGTCCCATATTTTCTGTCTCTCGCACCACAGTACTGGCAGGTCCTGCTGCTGGCCAGATTCCTGCTCACAAGCCGCCCTCCTACCAGCAGTGAAAGGGGAGGGGCTCCAGTGGCCAACCATGGGAATGGGCATGCAAGATTGATAGTGGGGCAAAGCTGCAGCACATGCGGCCAGCTGCTCCCTCTGCTGGTTTGTCAGCTCAGCCCCTTCTGCGTGCTGGCTCTTGGCCAGCAGGTCCCTGCCCCCTCTCCAGTTTCTGCCCAGCACTGGCTGTGCACTGTGAGCTGCAGTGGCTGGTGAGTGTGGTCAGGTGCCAGGGGGAGGCCGATTATGTGTCGCTTCTGTTGCTCAGCCATCAGCCATTTATGTGCTCCCCCTCTCACTGTCGTCTCCCTGTTTTCCTCCTTTGCTCCCCTGTAGTCTGCTGCTCCTTGATATCCCTCCCAGCAGGGTGCATCGTGTTCCCAACGCTGTGCGGAGAACCAGCCCCTGGTTGGAGTGCTCAGGTCACCAACAGCCTGGCCAGCAGGCTCCTTCCTTTTCCCACTGCCTCTGGCTGGGCAGGCACCCTGGGAAAACCCAGGGCCCTCCAGCCCAGGGTGTTGCTCAGGAGGAGCTAAAGCCCCATGCAGTACTGGCATGGGGAAGCCTCTCTGCCCCTCAGCTAAGTTCTGGAGTGGTGGCAGGGGGCAGGGAGAAGCGATTTGCAGCCTGTTTACACCCCAACCCTGCAGGCTACAAAGCAGCCACCCGGGCACTGGGTCCTGGGGCTTCTCTGTCCTCTAGGCACCCTCCCATGCTGAGCCATTTCTCTGGCCAGGTTTGCTGAAGCCCCTGCAGTCAGGTTCCCTGGGTCTTGGTGCATAACACATCCTTAGGGCTTAACCTCTTCCTGCACACACTGTAGCCGGGGGGACAAGAGGCAGCTGGGTTATGTTGGTGGCCAGCAGCACCCTTGAGGTGTTAGCTGCCTTTTGACAGTGTGCGGGCAGAAAGGGACAAGCTGCTTCAAGCTGGGGGGTCGGGGAGAAGAGAGAAGCTCTGCAAAGACACCCTCCAGCAATGTTCCCTCTAATTTTTTACATTCATGTGCAGAATGAATTTTGTTATGTGCACCAATATGCAGATGATGTGTGGTGGGGATGGGGCCGAGGGGGTTGGAGTGCGGAAGGCAGCTCAGTGCTGGGGTAGAAGGTTGGAGTGCGGGGGGGTGAAGACTCTGGCTGGGGGTGTGGGCTCTGTGGCGGGGCTGCAGATGAGGGGTTTGAGGTATGGGAAGAGGCTCAGGGCTGGGGCAGAGGGTTCAGTGCAGAGGGTGAGGGCTCTGGCTGGGGTGAAGGCGCTGGGGTGGGGCCAGGGATGAAGAATTTGGGATGCAGGCTGCCCCAGGGCTGCGGCAGGAAGAGAGGATGGCCCCCAGCCCTCTCTCGCCGCAGCAGTTCAGGACCAGGTGAGAGGCACCTTTCCCAGGGCATGGCAGTTCTGGCAGAGCAGGGCTTGGCCATGCCGGGGGAGGGGCTACTCTCCCCAGCAGCTCTGGCAGGCCTGGGCCGGGCCAAGAGGGCTCTTTTCTCCGCTTGAGAGGCCCTTGATAGCCTGCTGCATGGCCGTTCAGCTGCAGAGCTTACAGGGAACTTAGCTGGCCAGGGCATCCCTTCCCCGCCCCCTCCTCCCCTGCAGCTGGAAGCAGCTCCCATCCCTTCCCTCCCGTAGAGTGCCGAAAGGCTGCTTGCTGGCCAAATTCTGGTATGAACCCTGGCAGAAATCTGTGGGGCCGGGAATGTGATCCAGTGTGCCCCTCACCCATGTGTTGCCTCAGGAAGATATGGCACCAGGTATTAGGAGAGGCATGTCCTTTCCAGGGGCCCAGCCAGGCATGGAAGGCGGAGAGCATCAGGCAAGGAGGATCAGGTCAGTCGGTCACTCCTCCATGTGTGTCTGTGTGTCTGCGTCTGTGTGAGACCCCTCCCTATGTGAACCCTAAAGCCTTAAGGATAAGAAGGTAAATAAAAAGAACACAACTACTTGGTATTCCTTTTTAACGGGCGCAGTCAATTCAATGTTAATTTGAACATTTGTATGGCATAGTTTTGATTGATTGCCATTAATTCACATTAATAAAAGTAATTTTACCAGGTGTCCCATATTCAGCATAGGGAAATATGGTCATGATGTCCACATAGCACTGCATGATGTGGCCCTGTCCCTGTCATATCCCCTCCCACCGCAACCACACCTCTGGCATGCCCTCTACATTAGGGCTTGTGAGGAGGTGTCTTCCTCAATTCCTGCACATGGGGAATTGTCCCCCCTCTGGATCCAATGCTATTAGAGCTCCTTTAATCCTCTTCAGACCATTTATCTGGTATAGAGGGGCCAGAGAGGGAGTAAGAATCTCTCCAGTAGATTAACTTCAATTTAGATTTTCATCTGAACAGAAAGATTGTCTCCTGGACTACCTCCCTTTCCATTTCTGATTACACAACATTCCTTGGATAGTTCCAGGAACATACTGAATGCTGCTTTTTAATGCAGTTTAGCAGCTGGAAATAAGCAGTGGTGGGGAGCCAGATTTACATTTCAAACTACGACAGACCCAGATAGGATGTTCAGTGTAGTTTATCATAAGAAAGATTTGATACAGGTAACAATATTCTGGTCCTCTGAGAGAGGGCCTTCTGATCCAGGCCAATCATATGAACAATTAGAGATCCAAAACTCCATTTCCCTGGTGGCAGTATGTGCCCTCAGAAGCAGAATATACTGTACAGTATTAAGTTTCTGTACAGTGCCAGAGATAGTTGTTTTTGTTTTACTAGATAGCCAGCCTCATGGATACAATTATTTTATGTGCCTCATTTAGGCTTCTTCTGAATTGTTATTCTTTTAGATCAAGTTATTTTACATCAAGATAATCAGCAACCCAATTTACATGAGGGGGAACATCTCCAGGCAGTAGTAGTGAGATTTTCAAGCAGAGAAGCCCACTATATCTAGATGCTGGGCTGTATTTCTTTCACCTTTAGAAGATAAATTTCTTAAAAAATCTATGGTGCTCATAATGAGGGTTTGGTAGGTCCTATTGTCTTTGATGCCATTCTGAAAATATTGACATTTATAAATCAAGGTGAATTATTAACAGCAGAATTTTTTTTCAGACGTTATTAACCATTTCTCAGGGTATGTCTACATTATGGGATTATTCCAATTTTACATAAACCAGTTTTGTAAAACAGATTGTATAAAGTTGAGTGCACGAGGCCACATTAAGCACATTAATTCGGTGGTGTGTGTCCATGGTCCGAGGCTAGCATCGATTTCTGGAGCGTTGCACTGTGGGTAGCTATCCCGTAGCTATCCCATAGTTCCCGCAGTCTCCCCCGCCCATTGGAATTCTGGGTTGAGACCCCAATGCATGGTGATGCAAAAACAGTGTCGCGGGTGATTCTGGGTAAATGTCGTCAGTCATTCCTTCCTCCGTGAAAGCAACGGCAGACAATCATTTTGCGCCCTTTTTCCCTGGATTGCCCTGGCAGATGCCAAAGCACGACAACCATGGAGCCCGATCAGCTTTTTTTTTACTGTCACCCTATGTCACCCTGCAGCAACATTCATTTGCCTTTGCAAGATAGCAGAGACGTTTATCAGTTGTTCTGTACCATCTGCCATGCCATTGTAAATTGGCAATGAGATGACGGTTATCAGTCGTTCTGTACCATCTGCTGCTGTCATGGGTGCTCCTGGCTGAGATCAGCCGGGGGCGCAAAGACAAAAATGGGAATGACTCCCCGAGTCAATCCCTCCTTTATGGTATCTAAAAATAGAGTCAGTCCTGCCTAGAATATGGGGCAAGTGCACTAGAGAACCAGAGAGCACAGCCGCTCCGTGTCAGATCTCACAGAAATGATGAGCTACATGCCATTCTAGGGGGTGCCTCTGCAACAACCCCACCCGTTGCTTCCCTGCTCCCCCAACCCTCCTGGGCTACCGTTGCAGTGTCCCCCCATTTGTGTGATGAAGTAATAAAGAATGCAGGAATAAGAAACATTGACTTGTTAGTGAGATAAAATGAGGGGGAGGCAGCCTCCAGCTGCTATTAGTCCAGGCAGGACATTAAATGGTGCTGGGGAGAGGAGCCCAGCATCCCATTGCTATGATAGTCCAGGCAGTACAGAATCTTTTCTTTACACATGAAAGGGAGGGGGCTGATGGAGCTCAGCCCCCAGTTGCTATGATGAAGACGGTTACCAGCCATTCTGTACCATCGACTGGGAATAACCGGGAGTCATTCCCATTTTTACCCAGGCACCCCTGGCCGACCTCACCTGAGGCCAGCCAGGAGCACTCACGGGCTGATGATGACGACGGATAGCAGTCATATTGTACCATCTGCCATCGGGGAGGGGAGGGGAGGGGAGAGGATACTGCTATTCACTGCCGCAGCATCGTGTCTACCAGCAGCATGCAGTAGACATAGGGTGACATTGAAAAAAGTCAAGAAACAATTTTTTTCCCTTTCCTTTCACGGGGGGAGGGGGGTAAATTAATGAGCTATACCCTGAACCACCCCGGACAGTGTGTTTGACCCTACAGGCATTGGGAGCTCAGCCAAGAATGCAAATACTTTTCGGGGACTGCTGAGAACTGTGGGATAGCTGGAGTCCTCAGTACCCCCTCCCTCCCTCCATGAGTGTCCATTTGATTCTTTGGCTTTCCGTTACGCTTGTCACACAGCACTGTGCTGTGGACTCTGTATCATAGCCTGGAGATTTTTTTCAAATGCTTTGGCATTTTGTCTTCTGTAACGGAGCTCTGATAGAACAGATTTGTCTCCCCATACAGCGATCAGATCCAGTATCTCCCGTACGGTCCATGCTGGAGCGCTTTTTGGATTTGGGACTGCGTCGCCACCAGTGCTGATCAGAGCTCCACGCTGGCCAAACAAGAAATTAAATTCAAAAGTTCGCGGGGCTTTTCCTGTTTACCTGGCCACTGCATCCGAGTTCAGATTGCTGTCCAGAGTGGTCACAATGGTGCACTGTGGGATACCACCCAGAGGCCAATACCGTTGATTTGCGGCCACGCTAACCCTAATCCGATATGGTAATACCGATTTCAGCGCTACTCCTCTCATCGGGGAGGAGTACAGAAACCGGTTTAAAGAGCCCTTTATATTGATATAAAGGGCCTCGTTGTGTGGATGGGTGCAGCGTTAAATCAGTTTAACGCTGCTAAAATCGGTTTAAACGCATAGTGTAGACCAGGCCTCACAAAGCATAAAGGGTGCTGTCCAACTCAGATTTACATCCATTGACGTGATTGATACATAAAAGATTGATACATAATTTTGTAGAGCAATGAGGATCCTTCTTCATCAGTGGCTGCTAAATAATGCTGATAATATAGATCTAACGACTGTTTGTTTCATGGGAAATACATATTTAATATTTTTCAATGTAAACGGCCCTTCCATGTAAAGGAACACTAACTACTGCTCTAGATGCTCACAGAGACATTTAAAATACAGTTATATAAACAGGTTATTCCAGGATCCACCTCTTACCTGGTCACTAACTTAAATCATATCACCATGACAGGACACACCACTCACTGCTTGTCTGGCGCCTCCTCCTGGTCACTCTGAGGATTATCTCTAGGCTGATGCTGATGACCCATCACATGCTGTCACACTGTCTCTCTCACAGGTCTGCCACTCGTCTCTCATCCCAAGGACTGCAGCATCCTCTCTGTGATTCAGACTTCTGGCTAGGTCATTCAGCATTTCCCCCCCTTCTGTGATACAGTCCTCCAAATTCTCTGTGGCTCCCACAGGGACCTAGGAAGTCTCCCAGTCACTGCCCTGCTGGTGCCACTTCCCAGTCAGGGACGGCTTTAGAGTGATTCAGCCGATTCCCTGGAATTGGGCCCCGCGCCACTATGAGGGCCCCGCAACATCCCTAAGGAGCTGCCACCAAAGTCCTGCCACTGTCTTCGGCGCAGAGGCAGCTCCAGGGCCCAGCACGCCAAGCGTGTGCTTGGGGCGGCATGCTGCAGGGGGCGTTCTGCTGGTCGCCAGAAGGGCGGCAGGCGGCTCCGATGGACCTCCTGCAGGCGTGCCTGTGGAGGGTCCGCTGGTCCCGCGGCTCCGGTGGACCTCTCGCAGGCACGCCTGCGGAGGGTCCCCTGGTCCCGCAGCTCTGGTCGTCCACCAAAGCCACGGGACCAGCGGATCCTCTGCAGGCCCGCCTGCGGGAAGTCCACCGGAGTCGCCTACTGCCCTCCCAGCGACCGGCGGAGCGCCCCCCATGCATGCCACCCTGCTTGGGGCGGCAAAATGTCTAGAGCTGCCCCTGCTTCGGCGGCAGCTCAGTCGCTGCCGCAGAGGAAGGTCCCTCCACTGAAATGCCACCGAAATGCTGCCAAAGGCACCGGCAGCCGATTGAGCTGCCACCAAAGTCCTGGCACTGTCGGTGGCGCCAGCTCAATCGTTGCTGCTGTCTTCGGTGGCATTTCAGCAAAGGGACCTCCCTCTGCGGCAGCAATTGAGCTGCCGCTGAAGACAGGGGCGGGACTTCAGCAGCAGCTCCTTCAAATCAGGCCCCGCAGTGCCTAAAGCCAGCCCTGTTCCCAGTGGCAGGTAGGGGAACCCTGTCCTGCCCTCTGCTCTGAGTTCCAGTCCAGGGACCCTCAACCCTTCCCTGGACTGCTTCCTACAATTCCTAGTTCCCCTCCTTTCTCTGGGTGTACCAGCTCCAAACTTGTCTCCATCTTCCCAGGGGGTTAATGCTCTTTCCCAGCGGCTGCACCTGTCTGTTGTCAGCTTCCTGGCTTTATAGACCCTGCCTGTTCCCACACAGCTGAATTTGCTTGCAAACAACTCCCTGCTCCCTGGCTCCTCCTCCAGATGCAGCCTGTGGAGTTAATAGGCTTACCTGGTCACCTTAGCCCCTTCTAGTCCTGTGTGGGGTGGTCACCCCATCACAATCATCCACCAGCTAGAAGCATAGTTCTGATCTTTATGACCTCCCATCAGAGTCCTCCCAGCTTCTATCAGCTCAGGAAATCAAATGTCCCTTGCTGCATGCCCTGAAGATTGCTAAACTAGGAGGTTTGGACTTTTTCAACCAAGATGGCTTGGGAAGCTCATGACATCCAAAATCAGTAGTTATTGGCCCCAGTGTTCCTGACCATCAGAATGTAAACATTTAAAAAAAATCCCAAGCCTCCAGTTCCAAAAATCAAACAAATAATTTCAGCAACATTTTACATTTTTTCTTCCCATGTCACTGTAAATGTGGTATTAGTTGGGCTGCTATTTTTACAAAGTTATTAAAACAGTTTCTCTTGCACCACCATCACCCTGCCATCATTTCAGTGATTGACTTGCTCAGTGCTAAATGAATCATAGGAATGATGAGTGAATAGTAATTTGCATTGCTGCCATCTACTGTTGTAAAGGGTGAACTTCATGTACAATTACAATCTGAAAAAGCGGCAAAGAGTTCTGTGGCACCTTATAGACTAACAAATTTCTGGGAGCATGAGTTTTCATGGGTGAATACTCACTTCATCAGATGCATGGCAGTCAACTGGTGAGTTTCAAAAGTGAGTTAAAAATGATTTCAAACATTATACCTGGATCTGTAGCCCTCAGGCAATTTTTGCGATTTTATATTTACCTAGTTTAAAAAATTGTTTTTCTCTCTCTTTTGCCTTTTGAAAGGTCCATACAAATGAAAGGGGGACAGTGACTATAGTGAACAGTAAAACTGACTATACAAGCAGTGCTGTCAAATGTTCTCCAAAAATACAGGTAATTTTTTTTCTAATCTCTTTCAATTATAGGCTTCTTATGTGTTACTTATTACAATAGTAGGCAAAAACACCTCCACGAACAAATGCAATTTTTCACTGACTGTGTCTCTTCAATGTCTTTAGTATATGTCCCCTGCAACACTTTTCTCCGGCATCTAACTGCTGCTTTCAGGAAGATTTATTTTCTCATTCATAGCTTGTTAATTTCTTTTAATTGTAGTTATTTTTCTTTGTTTCATATTTCTGTATGAACTAGAAAGGGTGGGGGAAAGGAATCTGCGTCATCCTATGGGTTAGTGTCAATTGAGAGGATATTGATTGGATTCCGACTGCGGCCCCGATCCTGCAAACTCTTAAATGCATGCTTAACTTTGTACAAAGGTAACTTGGTAATGAGAGAGAATGTTGTCTAGTAGTTAGGGAAAAGACCTATTAGTGAGGACTGTCAAAGCCTGGATTACTCCTTCTGTGGAAATAGCTATTGGTGGGGGATGGAAAACCCCACAAGGAAACTGTCACTGAGTTTTCCCTCAATTATTTAATCAGATTTTGCCCCTGGAGTCCCAGGATCTCCCTGGGCTCCAAAAAAGACCAGAACCTTCTAATGCAGGTTCTCCTACAGCTCTTCCTGATAGCCTAGCTCTTCTGGTAATCTGAGGTGCCATCAATAGACCTAGATTAGGCTTCAATAAAATACATGTATTATATTAGTGAGACCTCAATAAATCGTATTATATGTGAGCTACTAACTAATTTCAGTTGGAGGAGCACCTGTTTACACCATAGCTGTATACATCCCCTTGCCCAACTGCATCCTGCCTCATAGACATCCTGTATAATATCATCACTCTGGGTCCTAATGCTCACTGGAACTAAAGAAACATTTGCTTAGAAAAAGAAAGGTTTTTCTAATTGTCTGCTACATGCTTAGGTCCCTCATCTGATCTCTCTGGCTACCTACTTCCATGGGTTCTTTGGCAGGTGCCTTCAAATGCATATTTGGTAAAATTTTATTGACACAATGGATTTGATTCCCCATTCTCAGCAGAGCTTGGATGCAGTGGAATGTGTGGAGGAACTGGTTTCTGCTCCCTGTTTCAAGGTTGTCTGGTACTAATGAAGATGTCAGACATCCCAGATCTCAAACCCACACCTTCTAAACAGGACCTTAGCCTCTGCAACACCAAGATACAATAGCTGGGAAGTTTCTGCTGCTAAAACCCCACACTGGAAGCTACACTCACTAGCTCAGCAGGGTCAAATGACTAACACAGACTGCTGACTGGACACCACTGGTTATAAAGCTTCCTATTCCTGATCCATCCCTTGTCTGAGCAACTAGTTATTAGGTTTGTTGCTGCGTAGACCTTTGAAATCAAGTCCCTGCTTCCTTGCCTGGTTGCTGCTCCTTGTTCTTGCTACACCACCTTGTTCCTGCTGCCATGCCTCTTCCCTGTTCCTGTTACCACACCTTGCTCCCTGGTCCTGCTTCCTTGCCCTGGATCTGTATCCTGTATCCTTCTTTACCATGCTTCAAATAGCCCTCTCTAATGATCCCTTCTTTAAACTTTTAACCTCAGAAGCAGGAGAGCTTCACACCACCAAATCTCCTCTGTTCTACATCCTGCTAGGTGAGAGTTCCTCTGCAAAGGGAGACGAGAGTTCTGTCCCAGTGAGTTTTAGTTTTGAAGCTGCATTGCACTCTGCAGCAACCTCAGTTACTGGGTTGTATTGGAGATTTTATTGTACTGACATTGAATAAACCCCAAACAAGACTAACCTCTAGCCTCTGTTTGCCAGAAGTTGGGAATGGGCAAGAGGGAATGGATCACTTGATGATTACCTGTTCTGTTCGTTCCCTCTGGGTACCTGGTATTAGCCACTGTTGGAAGACAGGATACTGGGCTAGATGGACCATATGTCTGACCCAGTATGGTCATTCTTATGTTCCTATAAGACCTGTCCAACAAAGAAATGCAATGCTCTGAGTGTTGCTTTGTGCCTTCGTTCATGTTCTAGGTCACTATTGTTGATGTGGAACACATCATAGGTCCTGTCTAATCAGTATTACTTTTCAGAGAGTTCTGCATTCCAGTCACGTTGTACTAAGATAACTCACATTCAAACCAACCCATGTGAAAAGATGGATTGAATTAAAAATGGAGTCATAAGAGATATGAATCTTTATGCATCAAGACTTCAAAAAACCACTGACTGCCTGGCATTAGGAAGAAACTTTCTCCATAGGCATTTTATTGAATAACAGTCCATTATAGGGGGTTTTCAACTTTCCTCTAAAGCATCCAGTACTGACTATTTTCAGAGACAGGGGACCTGCATCTCCTCTCTCCCTACATCAGTGTGAGTCCACTGACTTCTGTGGAGTTACTCCTTCCTTACTCCCATGTAAATGAGAAGAGAATCAGGGCCTGGAATTGTACTAGATACACCATTGGTTTGGCATGGCAATATCCATGCTCCTGTGTTAAAGGAACTGTTGAAACTTGTCTGCTAAAGAATGTTATTGCTCTGTACATCAAACAGCAGAAAAATGAAATGCCCTCAGATTTCCTATGTTTCATCTATTTTGGTTGACGGTTCAGAAGGATCTCATCCATCATTCTTCTCACTTGCGTCATCCTCATTACAAAACACAAGAAGTTCTCTTTTGAGATCAACATAGCATGGGCTTGTTCAAAAAAAGGCTCATTGTGATTCCAGTAATTGTAGGCCAGCTCTAGCCCTTTAGTACCTGTGCTAAGCTCTGACTGACGTTTAATGAAGTGTGTGACACCAATAGAAATGTCAGCTCTGGGGTTTTACAGATGCATAATGACTGGGTGACTTCAGTGAATTAAATGTTTTACAGTCTTTCACCTCACAGTTTCTGGTTCAGGTCCCTTGAAGATTAGTTGTAAATGAAAACTTCTACTTCAAGTTGCTATTGTGAGGTAAATTGGTCATCTCAGTTTAGTTGCAATTCCTCAGGTGTTCACATCACAAAAAAACAATGCCCCAACTGGCATCTGTGTATCATTAAAACAGGCTGATTATTATTGATAGATAATATCTGATCAACCCAATCAGCCCTTGAGAGTTGGCAGCTGTTGATGCATCATATTTTTAGGACAGAGAACAAAATAAACAATGGGTCTGATTCTATCACCCATATTCCTGCTAAGTAGTATTTTAAGCTTTGTGTACACACACAGATTTTATCACTTTAACTGTATCAGTGTAGTAAAATGGTACAACCCTCTCTAGTGTGGATGAAGTTATATTGGTATAAAGATGCCTTATACTGTGACATCTATTGTATGTAGGGAAGGGGAATGAGTTATAATGGTATAAACACCTTTATACTGATGTAGCTACTTCCACATTAGAGGCTGTAATAGTATAACTATATCAGTAAAAAAAAATCATACCCCTAACCGAATTAGTTCTACCACGACAAAATCTGTATGTAGACCAGACCTCAATCCCTAAGCAGTTCAACTGAAAACATCAGGCCTATTTCTTATGTAAGGTACTACTTAGCATGATGATGGCAGAATTGGGCCCATAATGAATCTGCTTCTCCACTGCCTGACACCTTGTGAAGTCATTTATGACTGTGCAGAGTGGGTGTGAAACATTACCGGTCTGAGTTGCTAGCATTTTACGTATGCATTCTACAGGTGTAAATGACTATGCAGTGTGCACGACAGTGAAGAGTCAGACTAAATAGCTGCAGCTGTAGTGAGGATGCTGCATCACTAGCAATTATTGTCTCATTGTTTCCTTGTGCTACCCCACCTGTTTGTTGCTTCTACCTGTCATCTGTTTCTTTAGGTCTGATCCACAAACCTTTTTTGTACGAGTTTAACTATTTCTGTTAGGATTGTGATTTTACTACCAAAATAGTTAAAATGACATAGCATCTACTGCAAATGCAGCTATAGTGGTATAAAGGTGCCTTATACTAACATAGCTTATTCAGACTAATATCTAGCCCTTATAAAGAGCATTTGATTTCAAAGCACTTCTCAACCTGTAATGCACCTCCAACACCCCTGTTTGGTGGTGGTGTTATTATCATCACCTTACAGATGCAGCATTGAGGCACACAGAGGTTAAATGACTTACCCATGGCAAGTTTGTGGTAGAGGAGGGAATTAAACACTAGCATCTGAAGGCTTAGACTAGTGTCTTAACTACTACCCCACCCTACCTCTACGTTTAGTCTCTTTCCCGACAGGCCTAGCTATGCTGGTACAAGGCACTTTTATATTGCTGTAACTGCCTCCACACTAAAGGGGGTTAGACCACTTGAACTCCATGTAGTTAAAGCAGTCAATTTTTGTGTTTACACAAGTCATGCTGCTTAGACTGTAAGGTGTGGGATAGGAGAGGGTGTGTTAAGGTGTTGAGCATCACTTTTGTCCTCAAAATTACTCAAAATGTATAGTCTACAGAAACAAGAAATGATAGGCCAAATCTTTAATAATCGCATCTCTTAATGCCTGTTCAAGGATGTCATGCCCTCTGTTTTAGACACATTGGGCTCTTGCCTTCCAGAGAGGGTACCACAATTAAAGACAAGCAAAATGATCATAATTATTAACTAGGGCTATTTTATTATTAAAGAAAGGAAAGGAAAGAAAAATATATAAAACCAAACCACAAGCAGTAAACAATTCAGTTACAATTTCTTCTCTGTCTCTCAGTGGATTATTATTTTATTTTTATTATTAGTTACTATTTGTATGAATGTGGTGCTTAGGAGCCCCAGGCATGGACCAAGACCATTGTGCTAGGCACTGTTCAAACACAGAACAAAAAGGCAGTCCCTGCTCCAGACCACTTACAATCTACATATAAGACAAGAGAAGCAAATGGATACAGACAGATGGGAGAGTACAAAGAAACAATGAGACAATATTGTCTAATAGACAAGACAGAGACATCAGGGAAGGGGTATAACACAAACCAAAGTTAATAATGCACAGATGGTAAAAGTCGTATTAGTTTCATGATTTGGGGAGGTTTGGGGGTGGATTTAAATAGGATGGGATAAGCTAAATGGAAAGAAAAAGGAAGGATGTGAGGAGGACAGGGCAGGGGAGGAGACGCAGGTGTGGAATGAATCTGAGGTGAAGAGATTCTTAGGGAGGGGAAAGGTTGAAGCAAACAGCCAATTTAGAACAGGGCAAAGAAAGTCAGAGGAAGTACTACAGTTTTGACTGGAATGTTCAGAGTCCCGTGCTTTGGCTACTTCTGCTTCTCCTTGCTAGAGTCTCTGGCTGGCTGCTCTCTGCCATTGACCCCCAAGGCCACATGGTGGAAAGGAAAGGCTCCACCTAAGTGCTTTTAACAGACTAGCTTTCAACAGCTATTACTCCTTAAGATGCTGGTGGGGACATGCTTCTCTAAGGGCTTGTCTACATCACAAAGTTGCAGCGCTGGTGAGGGGGTTACAACGCTGCAACTTAGGAGGTGTACACATCTGCAGGGCATCACCAGCGCTGCAACTCCCTGTTTGCAGCGCTGGCCGTACTCCCGTTTTGTCTCGGATGTAGAGGATCCAGCGCTGGTGATCCAGCGCTGGTAATCAAGTGTAGACACTTACCAGCGCTTTTCTTGACCTCCGTGGAATAAGCAGGTATCCCAGCATACCTGAGGAAGCCTCTGGTAATCAAGCAGGTCTCCTTCCCTGCGGTTTGCTCTCACGTTCCCCGAACCCCCGAGCAAGCAGGTCTCCTTCCCTGCGGTTTGCAGGGGGCTTCGGGGAACGCGAGAGCAAACCGCGGCGAAGCTGGTCTCCTTCCCCGGTTTGCTCTCGCGTTCCCCGAACCCCCCTTGAAGCCGCCCAACAGCGCTGCAGTGTGGCCACATCTAACATCACTTGCAGCGCTGGTTGCTGTAAGTGTGGCCACTCTGCAGCGCTGGCCCTATACAGCTGTACTAATACAGCTGTAACAACCAGCGCTGCAAAATTGTAGATGTAGACATACCCTAAGTAAAACTAAACCAAACTATATTATCCTCCCAACCAGTATAATAGATAATGGAACAGTTTATAGATCGGCAAAGGAATTTCATTATAGGCCAATGAGTCCTGCTTGGTTTATCAGGGGTAACAAACAGTTTTTAAAATGGGCAAAGGTGAGTGATTTTAACTAAGTCCTATAGAACCAAAGAAAGTATTTAAAAGAAGCCATTCAAGAAGTGTTCTTTTCTTTAATGAATTAAATTAACTAATATTAAGAATCTTACATTCAAATTAAATCCCAACATAGATTTGTTCACAAGAGCTTTGTATATGTCAAGCTCATTTTTGTTCAGTGTTTGGAGAAGCAGTTCTGTCATTCTTTGCTGTGATGAATGACTAATCTTTGAGAATCGAAAAAGGTGCTCCTCGATCTTTGTTGAAGTGACACTTAACTCTAACCTCAAGTCACAACAATTCCTAGCAATTCATATCATGATTATTATCCAGGATGATGGAGTACTATTTAGGTTTGTGATCTCTGCCACGACTGTTATTGTGCTCATCACTCTGAATTCTCTTTTCTTATCTAAGCAGCCCCGCCATAAGTCTGCATCTCATCTGTGGATTCTACTCTTCCCCTGCAGATGTTACCATTTCAGTAGTTAATTAGAAAATGTTTAAAAATAAAAGATACAGAGAGTTTGAAAAGTCAGTAATTGATCATCGAGGATAGCATGCAGAGTATAGGGGGATGCTAGTAGTTTGGTATTGAACGGCACATAGCATATACAGTCTGCCATGTTCCCAATGCAGTGGGTGAGATCAAGATACAGTCCGGAAGCAGTGGGGGTACATCGCTCATACATACAGGTTACAGACAGTCATGGGTAAAGATAAGAGGGCTGGGTAATGGGGATAGGATGACCCTCACATGGTGGAGTTTGGTTCAGTGGGCTCAGGGCTCAGGGGATAAAGTCCAGCAGGGGTGGTCCACAAGTTTCCTCCCCCTCGTGGGTTCATAAAGTCACACCGGCTCACACTCGGTATTGGCGGTGGCCGGTGATGTGTTCTGTGTAAATGTCTCTAGACCATCGAATAGTGTCTGAGACCATTAGGCGTCTCATGAGCCGAGCGTAGCGACGGCCCACCCCACAGGTGCGAAGTACGTGTTCATTATAGGGGTCCCAGGCACCCAGGGCCCCAACGATCAGAGCGTCGGTGTAGACCTCGTAGCCCTTTGTCCGCAGGGTGTCCGCCAAGGGAGCGTATTTCTCAAGTTTGCGGGCTCGGGCTTTGCAGAAAGCCGAGGTCCTGTTCTCGAACGGGATCGTCACATCAATGAGGATGATCTTTTTCCAGTCCTCGTCCGTGACGACGATGTCCAGGCGCAGTGGGCTGTCGGTGTCGGGGATGGTGTGGTTGACAGTGATCTCTCCCAGGTGTGGGGCGATGGTCTTCACTAGGTGGTCCTGGACGGCGTTGTGGAGCAGCTGCCAGGCTCTGGCATGGGGCCTGCAGCTGCACAGGACGTGGGGCAGGGTCTCCATGGCATACTCACACTTCCTGCAGCGCTTGTCCAGGTTCCCGTTGTGGATGGCTCCATTGAGCGGGACGCAGTTCAGTCGGGCGCGGTGTATGAAGCGCCAGTCGGCGAATCGGGTGAAGCTGCCCGCAGGGAGGAAGTGGTTGCTGGAGTCCCACTTGCTGGTGACCTCGAAGGCCTTGCCCTGGTCCGTTTTTTTCCTCAGGGTGTCCACATAGAGCGCGTGGGCGGCAGCCTTCAGGGACTTCTCCAGCAAGCCTCTGGCTCCAGGGCTGACAATGGTGTTGCCCTCTGTCTCGATCCGCGGTACCAGGACTCCCAGCTCCCGCCGTTCCTCGCTCCACACCCAGCAGCAGCCCAGTCGCTTTCCCAGTCGGCGTGTGGCGTTGCGGGCGCAGGTCCACAGCGAGGCCATGTCGCCCCTGTCCCAGGAGAATTCGCCGTCCAGGGAGCTGCTCAGGAAGGTGGCTACATTTTGGTCGGAAGGAGCTCTGCCTATTTGCTTCGCGGTGGCGGTGCACAACAATGTCCAGGATGGAATTTCTAGCCCATAGCCTAGCAGTAGAACATGGATATCCCACATCTTAAGTGAAAGCCCTCACCATCAGGCTATTCACTGTTCTAGGAGCTCTTTTTCTCTCTCTGATTTTCTGCAAAAATTTTTTTTGAAAAGTCTCAGTTTTATTCCAACGTGGAATGGGAAAATGTTTGAAATCTTGAAAAGTTTTGTGGGATGGGAAAACCAGTTCCCACCCAGCTCTATTCTCAAGATGGAAAATGCTCAACAGGCCAAATACATTCTCAGTTACTCTGGTAGAGCTCAACTGATTCCATTAGAATTGCATAAGGATAACTGAGAGCCGAATTTAGACCTCTTTTTAGAAGTGGTAAGTATTATAGTTGTATGGAATATTCTAAGCAAAGTTATATCATCTTTATTGTATGAATTACTTTCTTAATTCATCTGTGACATGATTGAGTTGCTTTAAAATATGTGCAATAATGTTAATTAATTAAAAAAAGATATTATCTAGAGATAAATGAGATCTACTCAGTACTACATATAGCACTACATTGTAAACAATAGAGTGTAAATAAATATACATGCATGATGCTACTCTGGTGGTAATGGTGGTAGGTAGCTTGTCTAGTGCAGTTCAAGGCAAGGCATAGCGATGGACATTAGAATCATAGTTTTCTTTTAGAGTGAATGAGAATGAAGAGTACACAGATGATATAAAATATTTATGGAATCTTTGTGTCTTTTCATGTCACTAAGTCTCTGCTGCTGACATTTCCTCTTGGTAAGAAAGCTCACTTTATCTTGCGCAGGCACAAAAAGGATCGTTAACTATTTCTATGCCAGATAATATTTGCAGATGTGAACAGTCAGAATGAAATGCTGCAGTTAGATGTGCATTTGTACATCTTGGGAAAGAGGAGTAAATGAAGAACATGTGTTGTTGCTCAGCAAGTATTTTCTCTAGGGATTCTCTCCTAAATGGCTAAAAAGCAAGAGCACCATGTGATTTCCACATAATTTCAGAGCAGCAAAAGGTGGCATCTTGCATTGGCTCACAAACTGCTGTTCCTCGGGCCATAAAGATTTGTGATATTTAGTTGTGTGGCCATCAATACTACAGAGGACTGACCCAAATCTCTCTGCTGTGTGTGTGTCATTGTAGATGTAACAGGGAACTGAGGAACAGTTCCCCTAGTTCAGATAGCTAAATCTCAGCTTTCTGGGGTTATCCAAGGAATAAAATCTCATCTACCCTCCATCTAACTTGTTTACCCTGACTAGTACCATTAAGATGAGCCTCCTGAAAGGACACATAATCTGCCCTACCCTTCACTAGAGTTTCGTTTAATGAAACTGTAATAGGGTAGCCCTGCAGGTACCACAGAGCCAGGCGCATGATAGCTAAAGTTGCAGAAGTCAGTGACTCAAGTGGCTGCTGTTTTGTGTTATTTAACTGACTTGTAAATAAAACCTTGCACATTCTGGATTTAGAATAATCATCTTAAAGTTTTAAGGGGCAATGCAATGACACCATTTAGGCTACAGTTTAAAGCATGTTAAAGAGAAAGATACAGGTAGGGTTCTAGCTGGTTTAGTGATTTATTTGACTGCAATCTCACTGCCATGATTATTGTGACATTTGAGATCTTAGGCATTTAACAATGTGACATATGGAAGAAAGCTCTTAGAACACTAATATCCAATCATTTCGGTCCTTTCAATTTTTTAATGTTTGTTTTGCTTGCTCCTCCTCTCATTTAATCCTTCATGCTATTCTCTTTGGAGATCCTTAGGATTTATAGAGTAAGGTCTCACTGTGTTGTTCGTCATTAATAAGATAACGCAGTCTTTGAGGATTTACCCTCCCTCAGCTGTCCATGTTTTAAAGAAACCGATCCATCCATATAGCCGGGTAAGAAGAGTTGCCATTTTTTCAAAGCTTATTTGATGATGGGGACCTAAATGACCCAGAAGCATGAGCATGGACTCTGTAGCCTTCCATTCTACATCACTAGTTTAAATCCAGCCTGCATTATTAGTGACTGAAAATTTCTACCAACTGTTGGCTGTTTTGTGGTCCCAGTTCAGTTCCCAATGGACCACTGTCCAGAAAATACATCCACTACTACTATTATCAGTCTTATTATTCCCCTGTGGTGATGCTATCATCAGCCGTATTGTTTGTCCCACGGGAGAAATTGAGAGTTGGATAGGCCTGAAGAATGAACTATGCTCTTGCCCTTAGAAATGGAGAAGACATACATTAGGGGCAGATGTTGAATTGCAGATGTTGAAATGTCCATTATGCCTTTCCTTGGATAAATCCAGGACTCCAGCTACCGGGGTTCTTAGCCTAGCAACTCTGATACACATATACATACTGTAGCAGGGTGGTTGCCCCGCTTCTGCCCTGAAGGGCTTAAAACTGCCCTGGGAGAGGGCTGTGGCAGGGGAAAGGCTGGGCTGATTGAGAAAGCAGTCAGAGCTGCAGCCAGGTTAATCAGATCCCAGCTGTCCCTTACAAGAGGGCAGTGGGCCAGAAGCAGAGACACTCTCTCTCTAGCCTCTGGAGAGTGAGGGACCTGGCTGCCTGGGAAGCTGAGAAGTGTACCTAGGGTGCAGCAGTGCTGGGAAAGGGCAGAGGGAGCTGGGGAGCTCCAGCCTAGCAAAGCCCTAGGCCACAGGTCAAGTTAAGGGCCCAAAAAAGGGTAGTAGGGCTGCAGAGGGGCAGACCAGGAATAGGCAGAGGCAGCTGGTCCAACCCCCCTTGCTGATGAGTGATTTATAGGCTGCAGTCTGCCCCAGGGAGCAGGGGCTAGATGATGACTGGCAGTAGCCACTGAGGCAAGGTGAGGATAGGGGGTTGGAGGTTCCTCTGGGAGGGGAGACCCAGAGTGAGGGGGTTACTGCTGGGGGCAGGACCCTGACATAGAGGGGCACAGGGTTCTGGGAGAGACATGGGGCCAGTGGCCGGTGATAAATCAGCCTACCTGCAGAGGGCGCTCTGAGCTGGAAAAGAGCTAATTCCCAAGACTACCAGCAGGAGGCGCCACACTGGTGAGTCGTCACCCCCACACACACACACACATACACTATCTAAAAACTAAAGTATATTGGAAACTGGATCCTAAGGTTCAGCTGACCAATATTGTCTCATTGTTTCCTGTCTATCTGTATCCAACAACGGTCTTTGATGATAAGTTCTTTGTACAGCACCTAACACAATGGGGTTCTGATCTAGCACTTGGGTTCCTAGGTGTTATGGAAATACAAATGATAAATATTACTAATAATTAGAAATATGAAAGATTTTATTAGATTCATTCTACAGGACAAATACTTGTTACAAAAAGTTTTAGAGGCTTTGTGGGCTGGGGGCCAATGAATTTAGACTCCCTTTATGGTCTGAGGTGCTTGAAGATGCAGTCAGAACACTTCCCTGACTGTGTTTACTCCCCTAATAAAACATTTATTGCTGCAGCATTTTGATACAAAGAATTGCTGAACTGACATTCAAAATTAGAGCTATCCTGAAATTTTTCTCTGGACAGGTTGATGCTTTTCTTGAAGAAAGAGCATTCCCTCACTAGCTATCAAAGTGACAGGTCATAAACAAAACCGTACTGTCAAGTAAATGGTATACTCTGAGCAATGACAGATTCTGCATGAGACATGTTTCATCATTCTGATGACTCTGCTGAAGTTTTAGAATATAAATGTGATGCAGTGAGACAAAGCCTGAATTCTTAAAGCTACTTGGATCTGTCCAGAATTCTCTGCAAATATGCATGCTAATGACAGAAGGTCACATGCTGTTTGACTGCACTGAAATGGTGTTAATACCAATCATGAAATAATAAAGCAAGGTAGGTTGTGTTCATCAGGCAATAATCACATCTCCAGGATGGAATGGAGCAAGATAGACTGATTGAAATACAGCCTTTTATTCCATGCCTGGGGAGAGGGGAGAGAAATTTTAAAATAATGTGTCAGTTTAATGTTGTTACATTTCTGTCCTCTGAGTCTGAATGCCAGGATAGATGATTGATACAGCCCATATGTCACAGGAGGAGCAAGAAGATCTAGGTTAGCTCACACAGGAAGAAACACAAATATTGAATATCTAATCAAGACTAGTAAATGTGAAACACTGAAAATAGACTATGGTAACACTATTCCCAGAGGCTAAGAATACGCTCTGTTGAGCTAATATTGTGAATACCAGCCTGCAGGAGAGACAGACTTGCCTGCCTATGATGGATGTTCACGTGGAAGTCCCTGTGGTCCATTTCGAAAAGAGTAGAAGATAACCTTGCTCCTGGACCAACATTCCCACCCTCAGTGATACAGGTTCCTGTGCTGAAGGCTGCTTGTAACATGTTACTTGACTGTATAATAGCTGCTGCCTTTGCATAAAGGTCTCCTTCAGTCTGCACAGTCATTGTCCGGATCTGCCCCATGATACATTCTGTAGACAATGGAGACTATGGCTGAGGATTAAAATCAGGGCCCAGGGCAGCATGCTGGAGCTGGGGAGTTTAGATCACCTGCACTCTCATGAAAGCTCTATTTTTTCGCCTTATAAGCATAACAAACCCCTTCCCTGTATATCTACCTTGCATTGTGCAATGATTATGTTTCATCTGAACTCAGTAAATGCCACTGTTGAGTGACATGCGGTGACAGAAAGAGATAACAGAAGAAGGTTGCACTAAGGGTTAGCTATCCAGCCATCTAACTGTCTAGTATCTGTTGCATTTCCTATTGTAGGTTTCAAAATGTATAGGCTTAGAATTCAAATACTGCATTGTGACAACCTTAAGCCCCTAGGGGAAAAGTCCCATGTCATCTTCTATCTATGAGTCCCATGGAGGGCTGAGAGATGCACTACCTTGAGCTGCTTTGTAGTGCTTGAATAAGTAGAATCGTTTTTGGCTCTTAATAATGAAAGATGGAGGGAGCTGTCATAGTCAGTTCTGATCATGAGCACAAGTGATTTGTCAAGGAATTCCCCTCAGATAAACTTGGCTGTGACAGCATACATGCAAAGCCTGTCCCCTCTGTCCCTCAAGTGTGCAGAACTGTGTAAGGCAGAGAGAAACGTGCAGAAAATTGCACTGAAATGTTCACACACAAGCATCATCCCATCATTCCTCCATGTCTCTATCTGTTGATCTAGGGGGTTTCTATAATGTCCATCACCATTGTATCTAGGTGCTTTCTGTTAGTGCTCATTTTCGCAGCTGCTGTTCTCTTGGTTTCTCGCACTGCAGCCTGCACTTTTGTATCTGTATTTTCCTTGGATGCTCTGGTACATACTCTGTCTAGCAGCATAGGTTCAAGCTGCCAGAGGCTGTTGTAACTTGTACTGATTTTGTCCTCTCCCTATGCACACACAATAGGAGCTGAATATAAGGGCACAACTGTGCCCTTATTGACATGACCATTTTCTTCACATACTATATTCTTAATGCCCCCAGTGCTCACAGGTGGTGCAATGCCACGAAAGGACCTACACTTGGAGGGGAGGGGTATCCTGCCAGTGCTAGGATTAGGGTGATCAGATGTCCCAATATTATCAGGACATCATTATCCTGATATTAGGGGCTTTGTCTTATATAGGCACCTGTTTTATTTACACACACACACACTTCCACCCATCCAAAAAAAGTGTCCTGATTTTTCAGACTTGCTAGCAAGTCACCCTAGCTGGGGTTCGTGTGCAGCTTTCGCTTCCTTGTGTTCTATTTGGTGCAACATCAACCTTCTGCTTCTCTGTGTGGCACACAGTTGATGGAATGAGATAGCTTCCTGTGGGGACTATGGATACACAGGTGCAAGAGAAAATAAGAGGTGGGAAAGGCCATTGTATTCCATTAAAGGTAGACACTGGACTGTAAATTTCTTGGAGCAGGGATTGAACCTTCCTTTATGTGCAGTGTTGAGCGCTCTGTCGGCATTTACCAAATTGTAAATAATATCATTAATATAGAATATGTTAGCCAGTGTGAAAGCTGCTCCATGACAGCTGACACATCCGCTGCATCACCAGTGTAGTCATAGAAACTCTGACTGGCAGACAGTCTCCTTTCCCAACCCCACTCCTGCATTGCTCTCTGACATGGATTAACAGCTTTGCCAGATCACACCGAATTATGTGCAGCAGTCAGTATGGTAGTCTCCATCCCACTGTTAAACTCAGTGAGTTCTGACCTATATAAGCTATATAGGTTCACCAGTTTTGATTTCAATCAAGATTTCAGTGGAGAGAGGATTGTTTGATAGCCACTCAGCTGAAACATATGTTTAAAGTACCATAAACTAATCAGATTTCTATAGTGAAAGTCTCATCCTCCCCTCCTCCTGACAAAGTTAAGGTACAGCATAGTTAAAATATAACAATCAGCACCTTTTAAAATGGTGTCAAAGAAACACGCTAGAAACCAAATATTTTTTTAAATTGCAAATAACAAAGCATCATCATTAAGACACCAGTTCTTTGCTGAATCAGAACCAAAAACTAATGGTTATTAAGGGTAAGGGTCATACACTCAGACCAACACTGATTAAAACAGAGGCAAACCTGAAACAAGAGTGTCTTCAGTAGATTTTTAAATATGGGAAAGGGCTAGCTGAGTCAGAGGAATAGGGGAATGAATTCCACACCTTAGTGGCAAAAACAGTTGAGCCTCAGTCATCTGTTAATCTCAGGAATGATGGTGGAATCCCTAAAGGGCAGGTGGCAGCAGAGCAGAGATACCAATCAGAACAAGATTTAGGAAGAAGCCTTAAATATAACCTGACATATGCAGGTACAGTTAAACCCTAATGTAACTCACAGTTAGTGAGTCATTTCTTCCAATATCAACAGCTTATAGTATAGTTTTATTGAATTTATTGGCAAAGGTAGGAAATATTCTCTACACAATGCTTGGCTATACCATAAATGCCTAGTAATGGTTTAAGATGTAAAGGCATAGCCTCTGCTAGGATAATTGGTAGAGCTCTACTGAAGTGAACAGAGCCATGGTGAAATACACTAGCTGAGGAACTGGCCTAAGTCTCCCTCCTGGTTTAAAAGAAAAATTACATGATGTCTGACACTGCTATCCATCTCCTTAGCTCAGATTTTTACTTTGTTCTCAAGACCAACATCTTGGTGTGACCCTGTTGCTGCATGCTCTGACTCCTCCACCATCTGCCTGCTCAGTAATGTGTATGGCACCAGCTTCAGGCTATTTCCAGAATTTATCCTTACTTTAGTCTTGTGGCCTTCTTAACACCCCGTCTCTGAATTAAAGTGAGTCCAGAAGGCTGTGGTCAGGCTACCCTCACCTGAGGGAAGTGGACCATGTCAGTCTCATCCTTCACTGGTTTCCCAGACATCTCTGACATGAGTTCCAAAACTGCCCTCTTGATTTTTCTGAACTTACCCTGTCACATTTCTCTGACCCTATCTCCAAATACCGCCTTGCCTGCTCAGCCTGCCCCGTTCATTTGGAGGAAGCCCCTCTCCTTTCTCTCATCCTCAACTGCTCCCCAGCCAAGCTAATGAATAACTTCTCTCCCTTGAATTAAATTCTTCCTTTTGCATCAGTCTGTGACTGGCAAAAAACTCCCATTCATTTTGCCTTACTCATTATTTTGTTCCATTGACTTCTCACCTCCTCCCACACACTGTAACTAGCTAGTAAGCACAGGTATTTGTATCTTTTCTGCCTTTAAGTTTCAGCTTTTTCTATTTTATCCATCCCATCTGTGTTTGTCACATTCATTTAGCAAGAACTTGAGTCTACAAAGTGTCTGCTCTCTTTCCTGCCTTTTTTCGCACAGTAGCTTCTGATAGCGTGTTCAAATGACAGAATCAATATAAAAACGAAATTGTATTGTAATGCACTTTGGGATTCTATAATGAGGCAGACCAATAGGGGGTGCAGTAACACACTGCACTCTGCTTCTCCCAGAGAAGGCCAGTACATACACAGGCACTTTCCATGGGCAAAAAGTAATTTTCCATTCCAAAAATATGAAATTCAATTCGCTGTCACTAATTCCACATATATATCTCAGGCATCTATGGGCCTTCTTAGCTAAACAACTCTGAATTGAACACAAATAAAACAGGGCAACCAGAGAATTTTTTTATCCATTAAATATACTATGTAATCCCATTTAAAACAAATACTTTAAGAGGCAGCCATTTTACATGTTCCAATGAAACCCTCACAGCAAGTTACTCACACGTGCAGCTTCAGAGCCTCAACAAGCATCCATCAGTCTTCAAATAACATGTATGTGTTCTGACTGCAAAGTGGATTTAAAGAGATCTCTTATTAGTAGGTAGTAGAACTTAAAAAGCATATAAAGAAATAGACTTGCTAAGCAGGAGTTAGAAAGGTTTCTTATTTATCAAAGAGACTTTCAGTCAGCCTGAACTCTCTTCTGCATACACACTACTCTAATTTCACTCATGGCTTGCCACTTCAATCTTCTCCACCTCTGCTAATGCCAGTGACTGGAACGAACAGACAAAGCTGAAGTCATTTGCATTTCAGTGTGCTGCAGGCCAGGATGCTGAGCTAGTGTTAACTGACATAGCTCTGTTGAAGTAAATGGAGCTGTGCCCATTTACTCCAGCTGCGGATCAAACCTACTGCTCTATGTTCACAATTCTAGGGGCCCTGCCTGGTATAGTGTACTGAATGGTTGTAAATCAGAGAGGTGTTATTCTAGATTTTCCTTCTCATAATGCAAGCAAACACAAGCCAACTGTGTTTGTCTCTGTGTGCAACTTACTGTAGTTTCTCCTCCCAAAGCCACCTTATTACCTCTAAATGTTCTTAGAATTTATACTTGATTTCATCTGCCAAACTCCCTTGGTTACACCCGTCCATAAAAGTCTAGCTGGCATAAGCTGAAGCAGCGGGAATGCTCTGCACTGCATATTTTTTGCATTGAGAAATCTTGGCTTTTTTCACTGCCTGTGTGCCAGCCCTGTCTGTGAGAAATAGAATTCAATGTGGCAGACTGCCTAATAGGTTACTACAGTTTGAATACACAACTTCATTATGGGCCAAATCATGCTCTGACCAGAGCTGTGGAGGGCCCTTGCCTAGCAGATTCACTGCGTTCCTGATGTAGATACAACACTGATAAGCTTGGAGAGCTCCCTGCCCACAGTGGTGCTGGAACAATCTTTATAGTGGAGGTGCTGAAAGCCATTGAACCAAACTGTAAACCCTGTATATGATGATGGAAGCCACTTCAAGCCATGGGGTGTTCCCACACCCCCAGAACCCATAGTTCCAGCACCTATGCTTGCCCCCAGCATTCAGAGGGAGTTTGTAGAGAGGGAAATTCCATGTCTGCAGATCCAGTGTCTATCCTCCCCTGTGGCTGTGGATCACACCAGGCGCAGTGGGTTACTACAGACCTAAGGCTTCAGTAGCAGCCATGGAGAGGCTCAATTGCAACTCCATGGCTAGAGGGGGACAGTTTCTTCCTCCACAGCCCTGCAGATCCCAGCACGGTTTACTTGGGATTGGGCCAGCCCTGCGTAGCACATTTTCTGTCTCTCCTCATATGTACAGTGAAGTCACAGGAGCCAGTTCTGCTTTCAGCTAGACACATGCAACAACTACTGAAGTCAAAGAGAATTGCAAGAATGTATCTTTAAGCAGTATAAGAATTTCTACATCAGTCTGTTGCTTAAAGGCTGGTTCTGACACTATTTGAAATACACCCTTTGTTTTAAATTACTAACAGGAAGGTCAATTTTAAGTAATTCCATGTTTTTAGAAAAACAACAATGGCTGTTACTTAAAAATAATAATGGCTATTACAAATCATCCCAGTGCAACAAAGCCTGTTTCAGGGACCTCCCTGGTTGTTAGGGTTACATTATTCTACTAATAAGAAACTTTCAAAAACATATTTACTAGTAAATGTTTTTGGTTTTGTGGGGATCTTTTAAGTCTGAAATATTCTTAAAGACTTGAAAATAAAATTATTTTTCCTAATAGTTTTGATGTTTTCTGTTCAATAAATACATGTTCCTCTCTCTTGATAAAATCCACTGGCAGTGGAAGTGCAAGTTGAAATTTCAGGGTCTTTACAGTTGTGGGGAACCTGATAATCCTTCCTTCCATCTGAAGGTGTTTGTAGCAGCAAAAATGAGACCAAGGAAGTAGCCAGGGAGATTAGGCTCCAACTCTTCATATGCTGGGTCATGCACAAGGAGAGCCTACTCCTAACTGTTGCTGCCTGGCTTCCCCATCCTCTCTGACATCCCAGATCCATTTGCCATCTCCCCAAGAGCTGTACATCACACACTTTTTGAGGTAGAAAGAAGCTATGGAGAAGAACTACATGTTGGCTCTATTCCACAGGTTCTGAGGCTTTCCTACCCTTTGTCCTCTCCTTCATTCCCCTCCACTCAGTGTAATGAAGCCAATAACCAGCAAATCCTAAAAGTTAGGAAACTGGGACTATGGAAGCAGGGCAGAAATATTTCACAGTAAAAGTATCAAACACTCCAGTGTGTGCCTCAAACTGAAGCTTTGCCCATCACATTGTGCACATAGGTATTCAAATGAGCGCACTGGGGAGTGGCGTAGAAAGATGGAACCAAAAAAAACATAACATAGGAAGGGAGCACCAGGACCCAAACTCACACAAAACAATTACCCATAATGTGTCCGTATAGCTCAACAGAAAGCTGCTGCTTACTCCTCATCTCATTGCCCTTACTGAGAAAACCCACTCACTCCTGCATGTAACATCACTTGACAAGCTACACAGAACTTGGCAGTTAGGCATGTCTAATATATTTCCAAGGAAGGCAAATGCAACAAAAGGTATGTGTCATTTCTAGGGACATCTTCATTTGTTTCTGATGAAGGAGTTAATTTGTGGAAAATGGTGTGATGGTTCTTGGGGTACCCAGGACTGTGAGTCACTTTGTTACTCTGCCTCCCGCAGGAGGGAGTCTTGCTTGTGGTAACTGGGTGTTAGCTCACTGACACCATTAACTTCTCAGCACTTACACACTCTCCTCTGGGCTGTGCCAGCCCTATCTTCACCTTGCAGGTTAACAACAGGTACAATCCAAATCCCAAGTCCCTTTGAAGAGTGCCCCTGACACTGGGCTACTCACAGAAATTCCTGATCTTCCACCCCCAATAGGAGCAGTGTTCCTGAGTTTACTAGTTTAACCTTAAATCACTGCTCCTATATAACACATAGCACTTGTGAGTACTTATAATAAAACAAAAGTAGGTTTATTTAAGAAAGAATAAAGATTAGACTAGAAACAGGAGAGAGAGAAATGCAAACAAATGGTTACAATATAAAATAAAATCACAAAAAGCTAACTAGGGCCTGCACTGCCTATCTAATAAAGTAGGTTCCCCCGCAACGTTCAGTTGTTGCAAAGCTAGCTGGCTTCACAGGAACCAGGATCCAAACTTTAAGGAAAACACACACACATACACCCTGCTTCACAAGGTGTTTCCCCAGTAAAAGGATACAGAGCACCTGTCCTCCCTCTGAATTATACTGAAACAGGTTTTTGTCTCTTTTTTACCTCCAACTGATTTTGACAGTTTGCAGTTGTCTCTGATGGTTTTCCATGGATAGTCTTGAGATGCAGCAAGGCTAGACAGTTGAGCCTTGCGTTATTTCACTAGCTAGCCAGTGTGAGATTACAACTCCTTCTGGCTTGAGTGGGCCATCACCGTGACATATTATCCCCCCGGTGACTAACTTTAACTCCAAGACCATAAAATATACTTTCAATATAGCTACATTATTCCTTAAATATTACATGTACTTACCTCTCACAATGATTATGAGTCTTGGTAAGTTACAAGCTTTCTATTAGATACTTTACATGTTACCTCTTAGAAATAAATACTCTGCAAGATATGTGTTTGGTACAGTGAGTTTGTCAGGTCTGAGATGAAAATTGTTTACAAAGAATGGAGAACCCTTTGCCAAAGGTCCACACACGGTCAAAACACAGAAAAGTTGGATTGAAGTACATTTAAAAGGCTTTGTACCATTCCTAAAATGTCTTGTGGACTTGCATCATCAGTATTGTGAACTCCAAGCATTCAAAAATCATGAATCAGGCCCCAAAAGGTCAGATAATATTGGATTTAGAATTATGAGTTTTAAAAAAAAATTCATTTCTTTATATTTGCCCTAAAGGCAAGGGCAACCATATTGACTCTGGCCATTAGACCATGCAGCCCTGAAAGCAAGGGTTGCCATATTGACTGTGGCCATTCAGCCACATAGCTCTGAAGGCAAGAGCAACCATATTGACTCTGGCCAGTTGAGCACACAGTCCTAAAGGCAAGGGCAACAATATTAACTCTAGCCACTAGGCCAGGGGTGGGCACATCTGGGTATGGAAATTGATGGTGGGCCATGAATGCTCCCAAAATTGAGGTTGGGGTGCAGGAGGAGATGAGGGCTCTGGCTGCAGGTTTGGGCTCTGGGGTGGGGCCAGAAATTAGGAGTTCAGGGTGCATGAGGGGGCTCCAGGCGGGGGTAGGAAGGGTGGGATGCAGGGGGGGTGAGGGCTCCAACTAGGGATGCAGGCTCTGGGGTAGGACTGGGGATGAGGGGTTTGGGGTGTAGGAGGGTGATCTGGGATGAGACCGAGGAGTTTGGAGGGGAGGGGGATGAGGGCTGGGGCAGAGGGTTGGGGCATGGCGGGGATGAGGGCTCTGGCTGGGGAGTGCAGACTCTGGGATGGGGTTGGGGATGAGAGGTTTGGAGTGCAAAAGGGTGCTCTGGGCTGGGACCAAGGGGTTCAGAGGGTGGGAGGGGGATCAGGACTAGGGCAGGAGGTTGGGGAGGGAGGTGGCTCAGGGGTGCAGGCTCCAGGCGGTGCTTCCCTCAAGCGGGCTCCTGGAAGCAGCGGCATGTCTTCCCTCTGGTTCCCACCTGGAAGCATGGCCAGGCAGCTCTCCTAAGTGCTGCCCCATCTGCAGACGCCACCCCTGCAGCTCCCATTGGCCATGGTTCCCGGTTAATGGGAGCTGTGGGGACAATGCTTGGGGTGCAGTGTGTGGAGCAGAGCCCCCGGTTGCCCCTGAGCATAGGAGCCAAAAAGGGCCATGCCACTGCTTCTGGGAGCCACGTGGAGCAGCCCCCAACCCTGCTTCCTGGCTTGAGCACCGGAGCAGGGCAAGCCTCAGACCCCACGCAGGAGCTCAAGGGCCACATTAAAATGGCTGGTGAGCCAGATGCGGCCCGTCAGCCATAGTTTGCCCACCCCTGCACTAGGCCACACAGCCCTGCAGGCAAGGGTCGCCATATTGACTCTGGCCATTCTGCCGCATAGCCCTGAAGGCAAGAGCAACCATATTGACTCTAGCTGCTAGGCCACACAGCTCTAGAGGCAAGGACAGCCATTCTGACTCTGGCCATTGGGCAACACCACCCTGACAGCAAGGGCAGTTCTATAGAGACTTTGGCCACTAGGTCCCTGCTACACAGAAGCAGAGGATAGCCCACCATGCTTACCCGCAGGGTTGCAATGCCTCTACCCTGCCCCAAAAGGGGGACAGGATATACTTGCCCCACGACATTATACCTCATTTTGGGCCTTGAGAGGTATGAGTTTTTGTTCATATAAGCCAGGACTGAATTTTGCTATGGAAGAATCAGTCAATTGGTAAAACTTCACATGAATGATTTGATTTTTTTTTACATTTGTTTTTAAGATGTAAAATAGTGTGCCTTGTTCAGTGTAATATTCCAATTCCTACTGTAGGGATGTCAGAGAATCTAATCTTTCAATGTATTCTGTTGTATTAGTACTACCAGTACCCACAATAACAACAATGACATAGATGTGACAATTATGCTTAGCTGGCATATGGCAATGGGGCTAAAATTTTTAATTCATGGAAACTCTGTAAGGAAATCAGACCACATGGAACAGATTTAAACCAGATTGTTAATGGTGGTGGTAATGTAGATTATACGATTTTAATACCAGGTCCCAAAAAAATTGTGTAGGTAATTATTATGTACAAGCCCCAAAAGACAACCATATTCTACACTGGGAGTAACTCCCGTGAGTTCAGAGGTGTTACTTCTAAATGACACCAGTGTAACCGAGATCAGAATCAGCACCTCTGAGTTCTGAGAAGAATACAGCTGGTTTAATTGCTCTTAAACCTAACATGTGAGCCACTTTGTTCCTGACACGCTATGATGTGCTTATTTTATGATTTGACCAATTGTGACATTTGAAGAGCCCTATTGTTATTTATATGAGCAGTTCTTTCAGTGGATCTGGCTTTGAACTTCTCTTGGAAGCTAGCTGAAAATATTTTATTCAACAGAGGGTGGCGGCAGGAGGGGAGGCGGGGAGACGGACTAGCCTTTCATATTATTTATAAATTGCAGCTGGGTGTTTTTAGCTGCCAATAGTCAATATATGCAACACCTTTAATATTTGAGAAAAAAATAGTGCTATGCAAAACACAGTAGTTATATTTAGACCCAGCAGTGAAGGAAATAGACACAAGAGGAACTGATTTAAACATGACTATCTGCTATGGTATGTTTATTGTTCTGGCAACATACAGAAGTAATGCTTTGCACTGAATACAGAGTTCCCAACCATTTAAAGGGGCAAGACATCACAGTCCTCCGATTTACTTTAAAATACTTTCCACATATGTATGTGTTATTGTTTGCATGTAACATAAAACACTACATAACTTAACTAAACATTGTAGGTAGACTACTGTAGACTTTTAAGTTGCAAGGGATTATTCTGTCCCAGAACAGGAACTCACTAGCTAACAAGGTATAAATACAGGCACACTACTTCTTTTCATATCCTCTTGGGATCATGTGGTAATGGTAGTACAGCATTGTCGGGTGAACCAGGAACAGTCAGTAGTAAGGAATTAACTGGATCTAGTACCAAAATGTGTTCCAAGAAGTCATTCAAATTAGGAGTTGTAACAGGAAGAGATTCCATTGGCGGAACAGAAAATCCTACTGGGACATTCCCAGATGCTGATACTTGCTGAGGCTACAACTGGTCCATAAGTCATTTCCATAAAGCACCATTGGATAGTTTTACCAAGAATGACGGGGCCTGTGCATTTGATAAGTTCTCCAGGTACCTATTTCACTCCATAACCATAGTTGTGAATCCACACAAAGTCTCCTACTTGAAAAGAATGATGATGAGTCTTACATCATTGATCAGTTTGCATAGATTGGGATTTGGCTACTCATGAGGCAAAATCAGCATGTAGCATGTCCAGTCCATAAAGCAGTTTCTTTGTTGATGTCTGTTCTAGTGGTGGGTAACACTTCATCGTTTCTTTGAGTTTATGGGAGCTTGGGCATGGCAGGTGTGACAGCCCATCAACATTGCCATACTGAGTCCTTTACGGAATTAAATAGCATAGGAATGAGCTGAAAGTAGCAATGCCCATCATTGCATCTGAGCAGCAGATAAAGAATTCAATTTTGGTCCGAAAATTTAAATTAATGGGCAGTGATCCATCAGCAGAGCCGTCTCTAGGGTATGGCAAATCGGGGCAGCCACCCCAGGTCCTGTGCTTTGGGGGGCCCTGTGGCAGCTGCCCCGAATCACTGTACCCTAGGGATGGCTCTGTGTGCGTTAGGCTGGCCAGGGGGCGTGGGGTTAGAGTGCGGGCGGGGGCAGGCTGGGCTGGGGCTTAGTGGGGAGCCTGGCGCCAGCAGCGGGGATTGGGCCCGCACTCACCGGTGGGAAGCGGCAGCAGTGACCCCAGCCTGCTCCGGTCTACCCCACCAACTCCTGGCATCGCTTGGGGGAGAGGGTGGAAGCCTGAAAGAGGTGGGGTGGGGGGCAAAGAGGTGGGCTGGGGTGGGAGCAGGGGGGAGAGGGTGAAGTGGAGGCAGGGCATGGAGTAGAGGGGGGGTTGTCCCGAGCCCAGCACCCCCTAGGCAATTGATTTCTCCATGCCATCAGGAAAAAATATGGGAAAGAGCTGCATTCACTCCAAATGGTGAAACATCACAAGCCAATTGCAATGGTAGCAAGGCATTGAAGTGCATAAGAACTTCAGCTGATGTCAACACTTTTTTTGCTTCCTTAAACACACACTCAAGTTCTTTAGTCCATTTCCATTTTTCTTCTTGTTACAGTTAGTGTAAAGGCGCCAGTACTGTTACCAGATTAGGCAGAAATTTACCGTACCAGTTAAGTAGTTCTAAGAATGAAAGTAGCTGTGACATGTTTGCTGGCAGTAGCATTTGAAGAATTACCTTTTACTTCTCTGTCTTATTCCTTAAGCCCATGCATCAATTATATGTCCAAGGTATTCAGATGATGGTTGAAAAACACATTTGTCATGATGTGTTCTCAGTCAACGCTGCAAGGCAGCATCTGAATTTTGAAGATGATCTTTTTTATCCTTTCCTGTAACAAGGATGTCATCCAAATAGCATTGAACTCCAGTCAGTTCCTTCAGAATCTCATCCATGTCCTTCTGGACCAGGGTTGGTGCTGATGTGATACCGAAAGGCAACCAGGAATAGCAAAATAAGCCTTTTTGCATGTTGATTGTGAGATATTTGTGAGATACCAGATCAGTCTTCAATAGTAGGTATGCACTGTGCAAATCCAATTTCCTCAAGTACTGTCTTCCAGTAAGAACAGCAAACAAATCCTCAGTAAGAGGTAGTGGATACTGGTTTGCCTATAAAGCTTGATTCAGTGTCACTCTGAAATCCCTGCAAATTTGGACAAAGCCACTCTTTTTGGTGACTGGTATGATGGGTGTAGTCTACTCACTGTGTGAAACTGATGACAAGACTGCAGTGTTCACTAAATGGTCCAAATCAGCTTCCACCAAAAGCTTCAAAGCATAAGCACAACTCTGGGCTTGCAATATTTTGGCTGGTTGTCACTCTTAACAGTGAGCTTCACTGATATGTTGCTCATCTGTCCAAGTTCTTTTTCAAAAACTTTGGAGAGTCAGTCCAGTATTTCTTGACTGTATGGAAGTGCTTTTGTGATTGCCTTAATCTCAGTCCAATTCACCTCGAGTGTCTCCAGCCAAGTTCTCTCAAATAATGGTGAATGCATTCACATAAAAGGATAAAATGACTGATTGGCCATCTAGTTTAATTTTAGGACTAACTTTTCTTTGATAAGTTTTCAAACCCATGGAGTGTTCTTCCAGAGGAACTTTTGACAAAGTCTGGTGATAGGCAGGTGCAAAAATCAGTGAGACAGTAGCTCCAGTATGAAGCTCCATTCTTGTAGGAACCCCCTTGATCAAGGATATGACACAGATGTCATTTCTTCTGATAACATATGTGGTGCTAAGTCTTAATCTCTGTCACTAGAGCTCTTGTCTTTTCCACATTATGCATTCTCAATTTCCATCCTTTTTTAGGTTCAGTCTTCACAGGTGGCTATTTGGATGGACAGTTGTGTTGCTGGTTGTTGAGCTGTATGACAGGTAACAGCAATGTGTCCTGAAAATGCCTTGGCATGCCCAGCAATCCTTCTCAGCATGCATCATTGCAATGGCCCCAAAGAAATTCTTTATGTTCCTGTGGTCCTCTGTCTCTCTAGTTCAGGAGCTGAACTTTTCAGTTCCCCATAAATTCCAGAGAATCCTTCTCTGTGGTATCCACAGCAATTGCTACTTCAACAACCTTCTTGAATATAAGCACTGATACAGTCAATAATTTCTTCCAGACCTGGTCATTGCATAGTCCAAAGAAAAACTGGTCATGCAGGGCATCACTTAATGTTTGTCCAAACTGACATTGCTCTGACTACTTCCTTACAGCATCAGTAAGCTGTACTACAGACTTTCCACTTCCCTGATGTCACTGATGGAACCAATATCATTCTGCTATCATTGATGGGATAGTAGAAAAATGTTCCTGCATTTCTGTATTAAATGCAGAATTTCCAGGCACAGTTGGAAACAATAGGTCATGCAACAGTCTGTATGTCTTCAGACTCATCACAGTCACCACTCTAAATTAGCAATTTTTGTTGATTTCACCAGCATTGCCCACAAAAGTTGCTATTTCACTTCTCTCTTGTTGAACTTTATGCCCTTCTGGGTGTCTTCTCTTCCACAGGGAAGCTTCTCTCTCTCTCTCTCTGTTTGCTATCTGGTCTTGTAGATTCTCTCTTCAGATTGCACTTTTTTTACCTGTGTGGCAAACTGTCTGCACTTAATCTCTCTCTGCTGGTTGTGCACTTACACTGCAGACTGCAGACTCCCTCCTTTGGCTGTACTTGGGCGCTTTCTGCTGGCTGTAGACTCAGTGTAAGGTACAGGCTCTCTCTGCTCTTGGCGTGGATGAGGCCAAGATGGCTGCTGCTTCCCCTCACTGCCTTGTCTGCAGCAGCTCCAGCAATAATTGCAGCACCACTCCTTTCTTTTATTTTTATTTGCCTTCACCCCTGCTCTTGCTGGCTGACCCAGGCTGTCTCTACAGTGAAAGCAACAATCTGCCACCTTGTGTTTCTAGATGAACTTATTTTCTTTTTTGTTATTCACCTACTGTTTCTTATAGACTCATAGACTCATAGACTAATAGGTCAGAAGGGACCAATCTGATCATCTAGTCTGACCTCCTGCACAAGGCAGGCCACAGAACCCCACCCATCCAATTTTATAACAACCCCTATCCCAGGATCGAGTTATTGAAATCTTCAAAACTGGTTTGAAGACCTCAAGCTGCAGAGAAACCACCAGCAAGCGACCCGTGCCCCACGCTGCAGGGGAAGGCGAAAAACCTCCAGGGCCCCTGCCAATCCGCCCTGGAGGAAAATTCCTTCCCGACCCCAAATATGGCGATCAGCTAAACCCTGAGCATGTGGGCAAGACTCACCAGCCAGCGCCCAAGAAGGAATTCTCTGCAGTAACTCAGTTCCCATGTCATCCAACATCTCCCCGCAGATCATTGAGCAGACCTATCTGGTGGTAATCCAAGATCAATTGCCCAAATTAACAATCCTATCATAACATCCCCTCCATATACTTATCAAGCTTTGTCTTAAAGCCAGGAAAGTCTTTTGCCCCGACTACTTCCCTCGGAAGGCTGTTCCAGAACTTCACTCCCCTAATGGTTAGAAACCTTGGTCTAATTTCAAGTCTAAACTTCCTAATGTCCAGTTTATACCCATTCGTCCTCGTGCCTACATTAGTACTAAACTTAAATAATTCCTCTCCCTCCCTAACGTTAACCCCCATGATATATTTATATAGAGCAAGCATATCCCCCCGCAGCCTTCTTTTGGCCAGGCTAAACAAGCCAAGCTCTTTGAGTCTCCTTTCATAAGGCAGTTTTTTCCATTCCTCGGATCATCCTTGTAGCCCGTCTCTGAACCTGTTCCAGTTTGAATTCATCCTTCTTGTACATGGGACACCAGAACTGCACACAGTATTCCAGATGGGGTCTCACCAACGCCTTGTATAACGGTACTAACACCTCCTTATCCTTGCAGGAAATACCCCGCCTGATGCATCCCAAAATCGCATTCGCTTTTTTAACAGCCGTATCACATTGGCGACTCATAGTCATCCTGCTATCAACCAGCACCCCAAGGTCCTTCTCCTCCTCCGTTGCTTCCAACTGATGCGCCCCCAACGTATATCCAAAATTCTTATTATTAGTTCCTAAATGCATAACCTTGCACTTTTCACTATTGTATTTCATCCTGTTCCTATTACTCCAGTTAACAAGGTGGTTCAGATCTTCCTGAATAGTATCCCTGTCCTTCTCCGTGTTAGCAATACCCCCCAGCTTCGTGTCATCCGCAAACTTTATTAGCACATTCCCGCTCTTTGTGCCAAGGTCAGTAATAAAAAGGTTAATAAGATCGGTCCCAAAACCGATCCTTGAGGGACTCCACTAGTGACCTCCTTCAGCCTGACAATTCACCTTTCAATACGACCCTCTGGAGTCTCCCCTTTAACCAGTTCCTTATCCAACTAACAACTTTCGTATTCATTCCCATCTTTTGCAATTTGACTAACAGTTCCCCGTGCGGAACCGTGTCGAACGCCTTACTGAAATCTAGGTAAATTATATCTACCGCATTTCCTTTATCTAAGTAATCCGTCACCTTCTCAAAGAAGGAGATCAGATTGGTTTGGCACGATCTACCTTTAGTAAATCCGTGTTGCAATTCGTCCCAATTACCATTGACCTCTATGTCCTTGACTACTTTCTCCCTTAAAATTTTTTCCAAGACCTTGCATACTACAGACGTCAAGCTAACAGGCCTATAATTACCCGGATCACTTTTATTCCCTTTCTTAAAATAGGAACTACATTAGCAATCCTCCAATCATACGGCACAACCCCCGAGTTTACCGACTGCTTAAAAATTTTCGCTAACGGGCTCGCAATTTCACGCGCCAGTTCCTTTAATATCCTCGGATGGAGATTGTCCGGGCCCTCCGACTTCGTCCCATCGAGCTGTTCAAGTACGGCCTCTACCTCAGTTGCGGTAATATCCACTTCCATATCCACATTCCCGTTTATCATCCCTCCATCATCCCAAGGTTCACTAGTCTTATTAAAAACTGAAGCAAAGTACTTGTTTAGATGTTGGGCCATGCCTAGGTCATCCTTGATCTCCATTCCATCCTCAGTGTATAGCGGCCCCACTTCTTCTTTCTTTGTTTTCTTCTTATTTATGTGGCTGTAGAACCTTTTACTATTGGTTTTGATTCCCTTTGCAAGGTCCAGTTCAATGCGGCTTTTAGCCGTCCTCACTTTATCCCTACACGTTCTGACCTCACCAAGGTAGCTTTCCTTGCTGATCCTGCCTTTCTTCCACTCCCTGTAAGCTGTCTGCTTTTGTCTAATCCCCTCTCTGAGTTGTTTGCTCATCCAGTTTGGCCTACGACTCCTGCCCATGGTTTTTTTCCCCTTTCTCGGGATGCAGGCTTCCGACAGTCTCCGCAGCTGCGACTTAAAGTAATTCCAGGCCTCCTCCGCATTCAAATCCACTAATTCCTCCGTCCAATCCACTTCCCTAACTAATTTCCTTAACTCTTAAAATTAGCCCTCGAGAAGTCAAAAACCCTAATCCCAGATCTACATTTGTTTATCCTTCCATCTAGTTTGAACTGAATCAGCTCATGATCACTCGAACCAAGGTTGTCCCCTACCACCATTTCTTCTACGAGGTCCTGACTGCTCACCAACACCAAATCTAAAATGGCATCTCCTCTCGTAGGTACTTCAACTACTTGATGAAGAAATCCATCCGCTATCACATCCAGAAAAATCTGACCCCTATTATTCTTGCAAGTACTCGTCCTCCAGTCTATATCTGGAAAGTTGAAGTCCCCCATAATCACACATTTCCCCTTTGTGTTTACTTCATTAAAGACATTAAAGAGGTCTCTATCCATATCCCAATCAGATCCCGGCGGTCTGTAGCACACGCCAAGCACTATCTCAGGGGGAAGCTCTAGTTGCTTTTTTACCCAATGTGATTTTCGCCCAGACAGACTCCGTCTTATCCATTCCATCGCTTCTTATTTCGCTACAGTTAATGTCATCATTGATGTACAAGGCTACTCCACCACCTTGCCTTTCTTCTGTCTTTCCTAAACAGCACATAGCCTTCAATACCCGTGCTCCAGTCATGAGTACTATTCCACCAGGTTTCAGTTATCCCTATAATATCCGGTTTCATTTCCTGCAACTAGTAACCCCAGTTCCTCCATCTTGTTACCTAGACTCCTCGCATTAGTGTACAGGCCTTTTAATTTTTGGCGTTTTGCATCAGTGACATTCTTTCCCCCGTCGTGCAGAGACCTTTACCACCAGCATCACCCGCTACTCTGGTTTCTCCACTATTCCTCCTTGGATCAAATCTTGGGACCACAAGGGTATCCCCTCTCACTTTGTTTACTTTCCTTCCAGGTTACATTCCGGCGTGGAGATCTCCCGAAACATCTCCCAACCATCTCCCCCAACTTCCTAGTTTAAAGCTCTCTTGATGAGGTCGGCGAGCCTCCATCCTAGAATTCTATTTCCCTCCTTGCTTAGATGAAGTCCATCCTGAGGCGAACAGTCGTCTATCCGTAAACGCTTCCCAGTGACAGTACATCCCAAAGCCCTCCTTATAACACCACTCCCTAAGCCATCTGTTGATCGCCATAATCTTGTCACTCCTTCGTCGCCCCGCTCTAGGAACCGGCAGAATCCCACTGAAGATTCACCTGAGCCTCGATGTCTTTGAGCCTCTTCCCCAGTCTGGCATAGTCCTCCTTGATACAGTCCAGCGAGTAAACTAGCCGTATCATTTGTTCCCACATGAAGGATAATCAACGGATTCTTTCCGCTCCCGCCTAAGATCGTATTCAGCCTCAGGTCCACATCCTGTATCTTAGCCCCTGGCAGACAGCACACCCTTCTGTTCTCCCGATCAGGTCTAGTTACAGGCCTATCCACTCTTCTCAGTAAAGAGTCTCCAATCACGTAAACTTGCCTTTTCTGGCGACAGTGCGATCGGCGGTCTATCCCCCACAGCAGGTGGTCGCAATTCCTTATGATTTGTATTCTCCCCTCACAGTCCTCCTAGGGCTCACGCTTGGTGTCGCCCTCCATCGACTCCTCCCCTCTTTCTGCAGGACTAGCTGCTCGCCTCTTCTTCCTCGCCCTTTGTCCTTCAGCAGCCTGCTGTGCTCCATCTTCATTTCCCAACTCAGCAAACCTGTTCCTGAGTTCTATGTCTCCTCACTTGCCCGTCTTTTTCCTCTGCCTGGTTATCCTAGTCACATGCTGCCACCGTCCACTTTCCTCACCCAGCAGCCCCTCCTCAGAGTCCTTTGGTCTTGCTTCTATCCGCTCGTCTGAGCTTGTCCCCTGCGCCTCATCATGTCTGTGTTCCATCAACTGCTCAAATCCCCTTCTAAACTCAGCCAGAGTTTCCACTTGCATCTCCAGTCCTCTGACCTTTTCCTCCAGCAGCTCTATCAGGCGGCACTTCATGCAGGTGAAACTCCTTTCAGGTGCTCCCTCTAGGACCATGTACATGCCGCAGCTACCGCATCCAGTCATCCTCAGTGTGTCTGCACCTGCTACCTCTGCTTCCATCGTAGCGCTCCAACTGTGTGCCTGGCAATCCACGCCTCACACCACTCTGCAGGCCACCAACGAGGGTTGGGCTGCTCGCAGACCCCTGCCTCTTCCCTGGTCTGCCTTCCTGGTTCCTCTGCCTTGGTCTCCCCTGAAACCTCCCCCTGGAAACTCCCACTGAAACTCCCCTGTTAGCCGCTCTGTTCGCCGCCTCCTGTGCCGCTGCAGCTGACTGTGCCTGGCTCCTTATATAGGACCCCTAATCAGGTAAGCCCCGCCCCCAGCACACAGCCCCTAGCAGCCTGCACACACACTCACTCACACACAAACACCACAAACTACAAAAACCACAAAAACCTGCTCCTCCAACAGCACTCCCACTGAAACTCCCCTGTTAGCCGCTCTGTTCGCCGCCTCCTGTGCCGCTGCAGCTGACTGTGCCTGGCTCCTTATATAGGACCCCTAATCAGGTAAGCCCCGCCCCCAACTCAGGGCTCAGCCTCGCTCCCAGCACACAGCCCCTAGCAGCCTGCACACACACTCACTCACACACAAACACCACAAACTACAAAAACCACAAAAACCTGCTCCTCCAACAGCACTCCCACGGAAACTCCCCTGTTAGCCGCTCTGTTCGCCGCCTCCTGTGCCGCTGCAGCTGACTGTTCTTGTTCAGTGGAGCATTGGACACTCCTGGGATAAAAGATCCTTGTTCCCAGTGTTCTGTTTGGACCCAGCAATGAAGGAGATAGACACGAGGGAGCTGATTTAAACACTGGTATCTGTTGGGGTGGCTTTATTGTTCTGGCAACATCAGGAATCCAAGGAAGTGAGTGAGGCTCTGCACTGAGTACAGAGGGCCCAACCATTAAAAGGGGCAGGACATCACAATAGTGTCATGTATATAGCTATGGAACAGTTACCTCTTATTTTCTGTGTACTGCCCCTCTAAATTGGTAAGCACTTGCTTGCTGTGTGCAGTGTTCAGTGGCTACTTTGTTCTTTAATCTCAGTGCAGACTGCTGAAGAGACCCACACACTCTATGTTCAACTTTTTTATTAAAAAATAGTTAATCTGACTGACAGTATTTGTTTGCTCTTTGTGCATGAAGATACATACAGGAACCAATGCATGCTGTTTACCTTATAGAAACTCAGACATGGCAGAATAACAATCCTTTCTTTTTATTGAAACTAAAACCTATCACAAGAAATGAGGCACCCCTTGTTGCCTGGGTTCTTTCAACCCAAAGCTCTTGGTAACTTTTACTCTGTGCGAGGTGGCGTCAGGAAATAAATCAGGGGAGACACAGCTGTCTGACCGATAGATGGCTGGCACAAACAGGACAACACAAGAGTGTTTTCACTTAAAGCTAAACTTTACTCAGCACTTACACATGTCTGCAACAGGTTAGTAAATCCCCCCCTCCCAAACCCTTGATAATTACCAAAGCTGAGTGTGGCTCTCGAGTGGCACAGTGGCTGCTAGTGGGGAACACAAGATGTGTCCAGAGGAAGAGACCAGACCTGAAGAGTCCCACTACCTCAAACTTTTCCCCCTTATTTATACATTAGTAATAGAATGACATGTCCCTTAAAGAAAACTTGTCAAGCAAGCAGTTTCAATGGTCAAGCAAGAGGTTCCTTCTGATTAATCAATAATCAGGTGTGGGTTTTTCCAGAGTTTCCTTGAGAGCCTGTTAGACACATTCCTGAGGGCACCTCCTGCTCTCCTAAATTGTATGTATCAGCAACTTCAACACAATTCTTATCAGGAAGGACACGGAGTCAAGATGCCCTTTCTGTGGCACCCAAAACCCCCTCCCCTCCTGCCTTGGTCAAACTGAGGCTGGGATATGGCCAATTTACAGCCTACTGACTTGGCTGCTTTTAGCAGTAAGCCATAGTGGTTTCAGGCACTTTACTGGTTTACTGACATCTCCCCGTACACCATTACTGCACTCTGCCAAAAATAAGGGAGATATGACTATAGACTATATGCTATACTTATTTTTGAGTGGCAAAGCAGAGGGAATTAGGGGTGTGCACTGGATCTGATCCTGCAAGGTGCTGAAAACCTCCTGCAGTGCTCTGAGCTACCATTAGCCTCTATGGTTGTTGAAGGTATTTGACACTTTGCAGAATCAAGCTGACTTGTGAGCCACAAGGAAATAAAATTTTGATCTGTATGTATCCAGGCTCAGTACCTGATCCTGAGAGAAAATGGTGGGATGGGTAATGAAAAGGAGGAATCCTCAGGGACTAACACATCTTGAGTTGCAGCCAGGTGTCCAAGGGGATTATAAGTCACAACATAAGCATAAACCTGCAAATCTGTCCTATGCAAAGCATGGATGAGCACTGCTGATGGCCTTCTACCTAAAGGCACTGTCCACAGCTTAACTTCTGATACCTCTCTTCTGGGCTTCTATATTGGCCCATACCCTCTGCAAGGCCTGTGGATTAGAAATGAGAAATCACATTGTAAAACCAGGTTGCCGTATGCTATACATGTGTAATGTATGACAAACATGTCATCACACAAGTGCCACACCTCTCATTGTGCAAATAAGCTGCAATGCTTAAGCAGTACTAACCTATACCCTGGCAGTTGACTCTCACTGCTAGGCGATGAAACTATTGACTCTCACCGCTAGGCAACCCAGCCCAGAGTATTGCCACTAGGCAGTACTGCTGAGTGTGGACACCAATCCCTTCTCACCTAAGTCCAAAATTTAGACAACTCTGAGGTCCTGAAATCCTCTGCTAAGATACCACAGGAAGTGCCTAAACTTTGTCAGCATCCAAAATTCACACTTAACGCTCACCTAGGTGTCCAGGTTTCTGCCTCTGGACATGCACACTGCTGCCTCAGTCCAGCCCAGCCACCTAGCTCATACATACACCCCAGCAGGATTCTCAAACCAGGTGAAATGCGGAGCCAATTCTGTAGGTGTGCTCAGAACACTCCTTACTTCACACAAAACAATCTGAGGGGCAAGAAGAGGTGCCATAACCACAAGACTATTAAGTGAGTCACACTTTAGTCCAATGTATAGTATTTATAGACAGCGGCACTGCTTCAACTGGCAAGACTGAGAGGGATCAACACCAGAATAACTGAGAGCCCAGTGATTAAGGCACTCACCGGAATGGTGGGAGATCCATGTTTAAATCCCTTCTCATCATCAGAAACAGGAGAATTGAACTAGGGTATCCTACATCCAAGTCAGTACACTAACCACTTAATTTAACTCTCTGAGAGGTGGGACTCCTCAGCATCTGCTATTGGCTAGTTTAGGTAGCTCCCAACCTAGAACACTGGCTTTTATTTATCCCATTCTTAGGAACCTGTCTCTCTGATGCATAGGTGCCAACTTTCCACGGCGCCAGTGGGTGCTCGTGTCCCCCCAGCCCTGCCCTGACTCCACCCTTTCCTTGCCCCTGCCTCATCCCCATTCCAACCCCTTCCCCAAAGTCCCTGCCCCAACCCCAACCCCTCCCTGCCCCTATTGGATCCCTTCCCCAAATCCCGGCCCCAGCCCCGCCTCTTCCCCCAAGCACATCGTGTTCCCCTCCTCCCCCTCCTGCTATGCAAAACAGCTGTTTTGTGGCACAAGCGCTGGGAGCTAGGGGAAAAAAGCGGGCACACGGCACGCTTAGAGGAGGAGGTGGAGATGAGCTGGGCGGGGGGGATCGGGGAGGTGCCAGTGGGTGCTGAGCACCCACCAATTTTTCCCCATGGGTGGTCCAGCCCTGGAGCACCCGCAGAGTCAGCGCCTATGCTCTCATGCATTGTACAGGGAGCTGAGGTGCCTTACTCAGGGGGATGGAATCCACTGGGTGGACAAGCACCTAAAAGTTAGCTGCTGTAGCACCCACATCCTGTTATGATTTGGGCTGTAGTTTTTCCAAGCATCAGTTCCCATCTGTAAAATTCATAGATTCTAGGGCTGGAAGGGACCTTGAGAGGTCATCAAGTCCAGTCCCCTGCACTGATGGCAGGGACTGAGTATTATCTAAATGATTCCTGACAAGTGTTGTCTAACCTGCTCTTAAAATCCTCAGTGATGGAGATTCCACAACCTCCTTAGGCAGTTTATTCCAGTGTTTAACCACCCTGGCAGTTAGGAACTTTTTCCTAATGTCCAACCTAAATCTCCCTTGCTGCAGTTTAAGACAATTGCTTCTTGTTCTGTCCTTAGAGGCTAAGATGAACAAGTGTTCTCCCAGCTCCTAATGACAACCTTTTAGATACCTGAAAATTGCTATCATGTCCCCTCTCAGTCTTCTCTTTTCCAAACTAAACAAACAATTCTTTCAGCCTTCCTTCATAGGTCATGTTCCCTAGACCTTTAATCATTCTTGTTGCTCTTTTCTGTACCCTCTCCAATTTCTCCACATCTTTCTTGAAATGCGGTGCCCAGAACTGGACACAATACTCCAGTTGAGGCCTAACCAGCACAGAGTAGAGCAGAAGAATGAATTCTCATGTCTTGCTCACAACACACCTGTTAATGAATCCCAGAATCATGTTTGCTTTTTTTGCAACAGCATCACACTGTTGATTCATATTTAGCTTGTGGTCCACTATAACCCCTCGATCCATTTCCGCTGTACTCCTTCCTAGACAGTCTCTTCCCATTCTGTATGTGTGAAACTGATTGTTTCTTCCTAAGTGGAGCACTTTGCATTTGTCTTTATTAAACTTCATCCTGTTTACCTCAGACCATTTCTCCAATTTGTCCAGATCATTTTGAATTATGAACCTCTCCTCCAAAGCAGTTGCAATCCCTCCCAGTTTGCTATCATTTGCAAAGTTAATAAGTGTACTTTCTATGCCAATATCTAAGTCGTTGATGAAGACATTGAACAGAGCCAGTCCCAAAACAGACTCCTGCGGAACCCCACTTGTTATACCTTTCCAGCAGGATTGGGAACCATTAATAACTACTCTCTGAGTACAGTTATCCAGCCAGTTATGCACCCACCTTTTAGTAGCCTCATCTAAGTTGTATTTGCCTAGTTTATTGATAAGAATATCATGCAAGACCGTATCAAATGCCTTATTAAAGTCTAGGTATACCACATCCACTGCTTCTCCCTTATCTGCAAGAGTCATTAGTCTATCAAAGAAAGCTATCAGATTGGTCTGACATGATTTGTTCTTTACAAATCCATGCTGGCTATTCCCTATCACCTTACCACCTTCCAAGTGTTTGCAGATGATTTCCTTAATTACTTGCTCCATTATATTCCCTGGCACAGAAGTTAAATTAACCGGTCTGTCATTTCTTGGGTTGTTTTTATTTCCCTTTTTATAGATGGGCACTATATTTGCCCTTTTCCAGTCTTCTGGAATCTCTCCTGCCACCCATGATTTTCTAAAGATAATAGCTAGAGGCTCAAATACCTCCTCTATTAGCTCCTTGAGTATTCTAGGATGCATTTCATCAGGCCCTGGGGACTTGTAGGCATCTAACTTTTCTAAGTGATTTTTAACTTGTTCTTTTTTTATTTTATCTTCCAGACTTACTCCCTTCCCATTAGCATTCACTATGTTAGGCATTCCTAAATGGGGATAATAGCATTAAGAGGGCTGTGTGGTGCTCAGGTATATCAGTAATGGGGCTACATAAGCCAATATGCTGTCTGTAGAAATAATGCAGGTGAACTTCTGAGAATTCCATTCTAGGTGCTATTTCTTGGCCTTGTCGTCAACCTAACTGACTTGCAGGTAAAAAATTTTGCACCATCATAAGCCTGAATCCCATTTGCAAATTGCGAAAATGTGCTGCTGATGCACACAGCACTTGCATGCTGCTATTGCAGGTGAGCTTTATTTACAGGTGCAAAGCTTTGAAAATATAGCCCTTAATATCCAGTCACAGTCATAGACAAGTATTGTAGAGCATTTCTCCATCTGCACTGGTCTAGAAGAACAAAAGTTATCTAAATAAATTAGGGTTAGATTGTGCCTAGAGGCACAGCCTTGGGCTAGGTGAGGCACAATTTCCTTCTTCTTTACTCTGAGGGTTCATAGATTCCAAGGCCAGAAGGGACTACTGTGGTCATCTAGTCTTCTCTCTTGTCTAACACAGGCTATAGAACTTTCTCATAATGGTTCCTAGAGCAGATCTTTTAGAAAAAACATCCAAACAATTTTAAAATTGCCTATGATGGAGAATGAACCATGATCCTTGGTAAATTGTTCCAATGGTTAATTGTCTTCACTGATAAAAAAAATATACCTTATTTTTAGTCTGAATTGGTCTAGCTTCAACGTCCAGCCATTGGATCATGCTATACCTTTTTCTGCTAGACTGAAGAGCTCATTCATAACAATGTTCCCCATATATATACTTATAAACTGTTATCAAGTCATCCCTTAACCTTCTTTCTTAAGCTAAATAGATTGAGCTCCCTGAGGCTCCACTATAAGGCATGTTTCCTAACCTTTAACTCATTTTCACATCTCTTCTCTGAATTGTCTCCAATTTTTCAACATTCTTCTTGAAATGTTGGTACCAGATATGGATTCAATATTCTAGCAACAGTTGCATCAGTACCAATCACAGATGTAAAATAATCTCTCTATTTCTACTCAAGATCCTCCTCTTTATGCATCCAAGGATTGCACTAGCCCCTTTAGCCATAGCCTTGCATCAGGAATGCATGTTCAGCTGTTTATCCACTATGACCTCTAAATTCTATTCAGAGTCACCGCTCCCCTAGGTAGAGTCCTCCATCCTATAAGTATGGCCTACATTCTTTGTTCCTAGAGGTATATATTTAGCTGTATTAAAACACATATTGTTTGTTTGTGCCCAGTTGTGAGGACCAGCGCATGGCACACGTGCCATAGGTTGCCTACCCCGACCTACATCAACCAAACTTGTAATCTCATCAAAAAAAGATATCGTTAGTTTGACAAAATCTATTTCCATAAACCCATGTTGATTGGCATTAATTATGTTACCCTCCTTTAATTCTTTATTAATTGAGGCCTGTGTCAACTGCTCCATTATCTGTCAGACTGACAGGCCTATAGTTACTGGGGTCATCCTATTTACCCCTTTTAAATATTGGTACAATGTTAACTTTCTTCCAGTCTTCTGGAACTTACCCAGTGTTGCAAGACTTGTTGAAAAGCAACATTAATTGTCCAATGAGTCCCTCAACTTGCTTCCAAGTGTTTTAAAGGAGCTGGCTATCTGGTCCTGCTGATTTAAACGTCCTCCTGAGGATTGTGGAGGTGAGGGTTAGTTAATAACTTGCTGTTGGTCTATAGCAGCAGTAAACTGGCTTGACTGTGCTGTCTAGAAGACCATTCCGTATCATCCAGCGGTGGGTAGTGAGGATAAAATAGCAGGTATGCAGTGCATGCTTATTCCTGCGTGCCAGGACCTGAGATCTGGGGAGCTTGTTCAGGGGACTTTTCCTTTCCTGTATGGGTACGTAGCCCAAGTTATGATCTAGTCCTAAATTTGGGATATTTGGGAAAATTCTCTTACCTGAAGAAAATTAATTCTTGCCAAAGGAGGAGGATTCCCAGCTTTAACAATCAACTGACTCTTCTTTGAAAGTGACATGAGGCTTTATTCTTTTATCCTATGTGCATATTTGGGCAAAGGCAAAATGTGCAAATTATATTTAATCAGATTTCCCCAATATTCAGTCTTTTTAATAAATATTCTTAAGACAAGTTTCCGTAGCTGCCTGCTGAGAATTTAATTTAGTGCCATGTGTATCAATAGTCTTACCAAGCATTTTAGAGGTTCATAAACATTATCCAGCCATGACTGAAAAAAAAATAGTTGAAGCCTATCTATCTTCTCAAGGAAACAATTGCTGCATGCATTTCCATAATATCCCCATCTCCTGTGATAGGAAGGTCATAAGTATCTGGGGTGCTCTGAGAAAGTAAATAGCTGGTTAATACACTTCTCCCAGCAGCAACTGCTGGTGCAGGAAGTTTGAAGCTGGCTGGGGAGCCCCAAGGACATGAACCAAGAGGCCAGAATTGTGGATGCTGATGGAGCTGCTAAAGCTTCTCTGCTGTTGCTCTCATGTCTGTGCTTCCCCATGAAACAAGAACACAATGTTCAAAGAGAAAAAATTTCAAAAGAAGCAGAGGTAGATAGTAGAGCCAAACTTGAAAGGAAAACATAGTAGAAAAGGATATGCTGGCATAAAGCCCTGTTTCAACACAACAGCTTAACAAACAGCCATCCGGCCTGCCCCCTGTCTCAGCTGTTTTCTCCTAACTTGCTTCTGGGCTTTTAAACCTGATTTGCAAATCATCAGTGTGCACAGCACACCTAGTTTGCATGGATGATTACTAGAAATTCCAAATCTGTGAGGAGGTCACAATGACTGAGGTTTGCCATTGTGCATGCGTTTTTTGCGTGTGGCCCTGGGCTTCTGATGATGAAGGGGGAGAGTGTTATATCTATCTGAATTATTATTTCTCCAAATGCAGCAGAGAGCTCACTAGGATTATTATACAACATTTTTTTCAAGAGTGACTTTGCCAAAGTATGATTTAACAATCTGTAACACACTTTAAATATAATGTCTCCTTTGCAAAGTAATACTAGTAATGGGATAAAAGTAATATGTGCCATTTGAATTAGAGGTAGGAACTGTGGAGGTAGGCAGTCAATTGTAGAGTGTCACATGTTTACAATGAAGAATAACCTGGGCTGAATGTGCATCTATAAATTTGCTTATTGTTTCTTTTACCCTAATCTCTGCCTCTCTATTCTTAGATTGTGCAAACCTTAGAGAAGTCGGGTATTTGGAAAGCGTGTAGCCCTAGATCCACAAAGGGCCTTAGGCACTGGAATGCTCAGCATTTCAATATCTAACTTTTCGGCACATAGAAAATCATGGGAACAGCCCTGTGATCCACAAAGCTGAAGTTAGGCACCTAGTCTCCCTGTACAGTGCAATCCACAAAAGTTGGCATCCTAGGCAGGGGGTCACCTAAGCTAGCCAATGGGAGATGCCAATAAAAAGTGTGTGCAAAGCCCCATCTCTCTTAGAGATAGGTGCCTAAGTCCAGGCTGCAGGGAGGTGCCTATCTCTGCTGAGCAATCCACAAATGGGAACCTGTTGGAGTCAGGTGGCTTAGGTGCCTAATGAATTGCTTGCAGACGTGATTTAGCCAACTGCCATGCGCCACCAAAAGAGCTGGAGAAGGAGTCAACCTTAGAACTTTTAGTCCAGCTGTTAGAGCATGTGGCTGGGATGTGGGAAACTTAGGCCTGGTCTACACTACTACAGTAAATCGATCTAAGCTACACTACTTCAGTTATGTACAATAACTGAAGCTTACGCTTCAGTTATTGTACATAACTTACCTTATGTTTCTCAGGGAGGTAGAGTACAAAAATTGACAGGAAAGCACTCTCCCTTTGATTTTGCACATCTTCACTAGATCCGCTAAATTGATGCTGCTGCATCCGCAGTGATGTAGCTTCATAGTAAAGATATGGGCTGCAGGTTCAGTTTCCCCTTCTATCAGGGAGGGGAAACAGGATTTGAACAGAGGTCTCCCACATCTCACAAGATTAGTCACACCACTGAGCTGCGAGATATTTTGAGAACAGGATCCTCTGCTGAAGCTGTTCCACTGTAGCTAACTAATGAAAGAACGATTGGAACCAGGGGACTGGACCTCAAGTCTCCTGTGTCCCAGGTGAGGGCCCTAACCACAGGATTATCAAGTCAGTACCTCTCATTCTTGGCCCAATGGCTGTTCTACTGTTGCTAAATACTTAAATAGTCTTTGGACCAACAAGAGAATGACTCTATCAACAAATGATTGGGGCATCCTTGTGGGAGACCCGATAGCCAGTCACCTGGCTCCAATCACTGTTTCATTATTTATCCCCAGTGGAACACTCTCGGCAGGAGACACTGAAAAAGCTCCCACATCAGATGTCCAGTGGTTAGTAATGGCATGCTCCTGAGACGTGTGGGAGAGGCCCATTCAAATCCTTTCTCCTCATCTGGCAGAGGGGGAGCTTGAAGGTGGGTCTCCCACATCCCAGGCAGGTGTGCTAACCACTGGGCTAAAAATTATAAAGTAGGCACCACTACCTCCTCTTTCCCTGCCCAGATTTTGAATGGGGCTGACCCAGTAGGCAGCCTCTGAATGTGCCTACTGGACTGGTCTTTGCTCACAATTTAGGCAGACAAATGTCAGTCCTCCCTCCATTTGTGAATCACTCTGTGGCTCAGACAGGAGATAGGCATCTGGATGCCTAGAAGGAGGAAGCAGTGCGCATGTCCAGAGGCTGAAACTTAGGTGCTGAAGGAACTTTTACCCTGAAAATTTAGGTGCTGAGTGGATTTAGATACCTAGACAGCTTGGTGCAAGTTTTGTGGATTGGAGGGGAGACAAAACTGGGATTTAGGCACCTGAATCTGGGGTTTAGTTGCCTGAGTACCTTGGTGGATCTGGGCCCTAGTACACTGTGGTGCTGCTGTAAAAGGAACCTTTAATAAAGGCAGCTCAATTTGTATACATTTCAAGCACGTTTGTCCTGAGCCTGACTTCTCACAAACCATAGAATCATCTTTAAGTGTCTGTCCATTTGTAAGATGTTCATTGCTATAGAACATAGGCCTTATGCAGAGCTTGGTAAAATTCAGTGGTTTGAACTTTGACAGGTTTGAAATCTACACTCAGAACAAAACCCAGGGGCAAAACAAAGAGAAAACCTAGCAACTGTGTGACATAGAGCTGCAGGCTAACAAGTGAGCTAGCCTTCTGAGCACTTAGGCACCAATTAGTTCCCCTGGAGAAAGCTGAGTGGGGAATATGTGACTAATTAGCTGACCAGTCTGGGGTCTGACAAACCAATTAGCCCTCAGCTGAGGGCTATAAAAGACTACACAGGACAGAAGTAAAGGAAGAGAGGATTGTGTTGGCTGAGCTCAATATGCTCTGAGATCCCAGGGGAAGGAGTCTCTGGCCTTGTGGGAAAGGGCAAGAAATGACTGTAAATACTTGGCTGTGCAAGAATGTGTTGAGACTGGTGGTGGGAATATAAATAAATAATGTGGAGGTGCCGTTTGTTGGCGAGGTTGAGACGTGAGTGGGCATGGATAGGCAGGCACATCTATGTTTTCACAGCTCTAGCAAAGGGGGAACATTTATAGAAAGGTATGTGGGGGACAGATACATGAGATATAGTTGTATCCCCCTGTGCATTAGGCTGAAAATGAACTAAGTAATGATTTCAAGCTTATTCCTTATTTCCTTTCACTAACTGTAAGTCACATTAATCCCTTACTCATGTTGAGTGGTATCTTTAGTTTGCAAAGGAAGGTATAACTCAGTGTTAGTAGGATGACAGAATGTGTCCCCATGTGAGTACAGGGAACAGTGTGTCAGTGAGAGGAAAAGACATTGTATAGCATCCAAAAATATTCTCTAAACCATAAAGCAAGCAAAAATGACAGGCAGTGATCACATGTGTGCTGCTAATAAATGACTCCATATAGTATGACTGAGAACCTGAATTTGTATCAGCAATTTCACTGGCTGTTAGCAGATTTTAAGCTGATAGTGCATAATATCCTTGACTTTTGTCCAATATTAGTTATAAATGGACAAAGTGCCTTTTTAGTTCCAATATTTGAGCATTTTAGTGCCTTTTATTTAAAGATCTCAAAACACTGTGAAAACTATGAACTTATAATGTCAAACCAGGTTCACTCCCCTCAGACAACCCAACTAGGGTGTTGTTACAACTGCACAAACACTATTGAATTAACCCTTACCCGTTAGGAAAGCAGTATTAGTTTCCCTAGTTTCCAATTAATTATTCAGAATACTTAACTTATGTCCACAAGGTCAAGCTATGGTCCAGACTCTCTGAAGGGCAACCTATCTTCTGAGAATGCAGCTCTACACCTGAATTTTTACCAAGCATAGAGCCCTAATCCCTAACTTTCAGACCTGTGTTTTAACCATCATGTTATTCTTCTTTAAGTCCCTGAACCTGCCATCAATGAATTCACCACCAGAACTTCAATAATTTCAATGGTGCATAATTGGTCCTATTCTAGAAAATATCAATTGTTGGATAAATGTAACACACTTGTGCAATAACTCCGCAGGGTGTCGTGTCAAAGTTAAGTACATTTTTTATGCAGAAATTAAGAAAATATCCTTTAAATAATTCAGAAGAGCCCATTTAACTTGCAATAGACTGAATGAAGACATGCTCTGGTATCAGTCACCAAAACATATTACTGTGCTGTGAAGCTGTAAATTATTTGAATGATCAAATTGGTTTTTTAAATTATCCCTCTTAAGAAGTTTGGATTTAACATTATTCTGTGACTTACAAATAAATAATTGTGTAGTGTAAAGCCTACATTTGCACACTTTTATGATGTATGTAAGTAACCTTGTTTTCTTTCCTCCAGTTTGCAGAAACCACAAACTTTATTCTTTCTCCATCTGGCAGAAGATGCACCTGTGGGACTAATAACATACCCTGTAGGCCATATATGTCAGCTGTGTTATTTGTGTAGCCTATGCTAGCAAAGCAGCTGAGTCTAATTATAAATTGATGATACCTGGGTATCAATGAATCATGGGACTGGAAGGGACCTTGAGAGGTGATGTAGTCCAGTCCCCTGCACTCAAGGCAGGACGAAGTATTATCTAGACCAGTGTTTCCCAAATTTGTTCGGACACTTGTGCAGGGAGAGCCCCTGGTGGGCCGGGCCAGTTTGTTTACCTGCCGTGTCCACAGGCTCAGCCAATCGCGGCTCCAAGTGGCCACGGTTCGCTGCTCCAGGCCAATGGGAGCTGCGGAAAGTGGCATAGGCCAAGGGATGTACTGGCCACTTCTTCCAGCAGCTCCCATTGGCCTGGAGCAGTGAACCGTGGCCACTGGGAGTCACGATCGGCTGAACCTGTGGACATGGCAGGCAAACAAACTAGCCCGGCCCAGCCTGCCAGGGGCTTTCCCTGCACAAGTAGCAGAACAAGTTTGAGAACCACTGATCTAGACCATCCCTGACAGGTGTTTGTCTAACCTGCTCTTAAATATCTACAATTATGGAGATTCCACAACCTCCCTCAGCAATTTATTTCAGTGCCTAACTACACTGACATGAATTTTTTCCTAATGTTCAACCTAATTCACCTTTGCGGCAATTTAAGACCATTGCTTCTTGTCCTATCTTCAGAGGTTAAGGAGAACAATTTTCCTCCTTCTAACAACCCTTTATGTACTTGAAAACAGTTATGTCCCCCCTCAGTCTTCTCTTCTTCAAACTAAGCAAACCCAATTTTTTCAATCTTCCCTGTAGTGTGATGGCAGTCATCCCTCCCCCTCAGGCTTGGAGTGAGGCCACTCTGCCTCAATGCATCACAGTGGTCAAATTAATTAGCAGGGGAATTAGCAAAGCACCAGTCTGTAGCCCTGCCCTTTGGGCGGGGCTCAGCAGCAATCAGTAGTCTCGAGGTCCTGGGTCTCTGGGCAGAGCAGAACAATAAGCCGTTTAAAGGCTTTGACACTCTGGGCAGAGCAGAGCAATAGGCAGTCTAGCACCCAGCTTTTGGGCGAGGAAGACAGCAAACAAACACAGTCAGGCTCAGCCCTTTGGGTAGGGCCAAGCAACAGCAGTCTAAAGCCTAGCTCTCCAGATGGGCAGACAGCAAACAAACACAGGCCGTTCAATCTAAGGTAAATAGGCTGCTACGCCAGGGGTTGGATTGGCAGCAGGGGTAGGAGGACCCAGGCTCACCCTATTTCTCCAGGTCCCAGGCCATGGCACTAACAGTGTCAGGGAATCCCACCACTTGGTTGGCAGGGATCCTGCCAAAACACGCTGATTGTGCTCTGACAGCAAAACCAGACTAAAGTCTGGTTTCCCTTGGCTACTTCCTACCATAGTCCAGGGATAGGATTCTGTAGTCCAAGGGTCCTCCATCTCTTTGGGGTACTCAGCAGCAGGCAGGCATGGCAGATCCTTGGGGTACTCATCAGATGGCAGTCCCAGCAGTTCCGCAGAGTCCTCCTCCATAGGCAGGGGGTGGCATCACTCAGTCCAGGGGCTAGCAGCAAAGCAGAGCTGTCCGACTCCTTCCCTGACTCTGGCTCAACTGAGCTGGATGCCCTGCCTCTTATACTTCCCCTTCCACCTCTGTTTCCAGCATGAGGGGTGGGTCTGGTCTGGTTCTGCCCCCAGGACCCTCAGTCTCTGAGGGAGGCCATTCCGCCTCACTACATTCCCTCATAGGTCATGTTTTCTAGACCTTTAATCATTTCAGTTGCTCTTTTCTGGACTTTCTCCAATTTGTCCACATCTTTCTTGAAATGTGGCACCCAGAATTAGACACAATATTCCAGTTGTGCCTAATCAGCACAAAGTAGAGCAGAAGAATTACTTCTTGTGTCTTGCTTATAACACTCCTGTTAATACATCCCAGAACGATGTTTGCTTATGCTACATTATCAACTGTTTGACCAGGGAAGAGTTTGGTAGCTAATGTTATTTGCTCATTATTTGTAGTAGGGTAGCACCTAGAGTCCAAAACTAAGGGGTCCTAAACCATTGTGCTGGCCACTGCACAGATATAAAAGTTCCTGCCCAGAGAGCTTAGAACCTAAATAGGAACAAGACAACTGAGGTGGAGGATAAAAGCAGCAGTAATAAATAAAAAAAGGTTGTTGATTATCAAATGCTTCCTAGGATTTTTTAATGAGAATAGTGACTCACTAAAGAGGCCAGCTGTCTAACTAGTGAAAATAGCTGTTAATTCCCTAAGACAAGTACACAGAAATGAAATGCAAACAAGGATTTCATCCAATTTACCTTAACTCATCTATCTAGATTCTTATAATACATCCATCTGAGGAACTGCAGTCTTGATATGCAGAATCCTCTCTGGTGGTGCCCTAGCTGAGCTGAGAGAGTGTGTCTCCTTCTAAGAACATGAACTCTCACAACAGCTATTGTTCCAGTGGGACAATGAAGCTGCAGAGAAAAGGGGAATGCTTAGGAGTGTGTAAAAAAGAATGCACCAATGAGCTAGGACTAGATTATGGAACTCATTCCACAAGTGAAAATAACGATCAGGGAGCTAACCACTTAGAACTAAATGGAAAAACTCCATTGCTTCAACCAAGTCTTCTCCCAATAACTTCTTCCCATACTCACTCACTTGCACATTCAAGCAAATAAAATAATCCTGTCAATTAAATAAGCTATTTCTCCGTGTGTGTGAAAAGAAAGACAGACAGTTATGATTGTTAGTTCTGTCTTTAAATACTGGAGGGGCAGTTGAGGAGCTGCAAACACACATGCTCTTTGTGCTCTCATTGCAACTTTATTTTTGATCCTTTTTTGTTTTGTTTATCCATTCATATAAAATAAATGCTATTCAGGGTATATGGAAAAACAGGACAAGGATGGGATAAGCAGCTCTGAATTAAGAGAGGATACCAATGTCATAACATTTCTTCCCAGATCTGGACCTTAGCATCCAAAATATGGGTGTTAGCATGAAAACCTCCAAGCTTAGTTACCAGCTTGGACATGGTAATTGCTGCCACCAACTAGGAATTATACAGTGCCTAGCTCACTGTGGTCTCCCCAAAACCTTCCCTGGGGGACCCTCAGACTCAGATGCCTTGAGTCTTACAACAAAAGGAAATACCCCCCTCCCCTTGTTACTTCCTCCCAGGCTCCCCTCCCTGGACGACCCTAGGAGATTCCCTGCTTCCAGTCCTGGAAACACTAATCTCTCTTCCCCCTCACCCAGAGATCTAATCTCTCTTCCCCCTCACCCAGAGGGTATGCAAAGTCAGGCTTAGTAAATCTAACACAAAGAGATTTTCCCCCTGACTTCTTCCTCCCACCAATTCCCTGGTGAGCTGCAGACTCAATTCCCTGGAGTCCCCACTAAAGAAAAACTCCAACAGGTCTTAAAAAGAAAGCTTTATTTAAAAAAGAAAGAAAAAGACATTAAAAATAGGCTCTGTATAAAGGTGACAATATACAGGGTCAATTGCTTAAAAGAAAAACAGCCTTATCCAAAAAGAATACAATTTAACACATTCCAGCAACTACACACATGTAAATACAAAAAAAAACAATATAAACCTATTGTCTTACTATTCTTGTACTTACAACTTGGAAACAGAAGATTAGAAAGCCAGGAGATAGAAAGATCACTCTCAGAGCCAAGAAAAGAACAGACCAAGAACAAAGGACTCACACCCACAACTTCCCTCCACCCAGATTTGAAAAAGTCTTGTTTCCTGATTGGTCCTCTGGTCAGGTGTTTCAGGTTACTGTTGTGTTAACCCTTTACAGGTAAAAGAACATTAACCCTTAGCTATCTATTTATGACACGCCCCCCAAATTGCAGACAGTGGGGAACCTCACTGGTGGCGATTTCTTCCTAGAACTTTAAAATAAACAGATTAACACAACACATGCACCTTTACATATACCACTAAGTATATAACTAACAGACTTGTACATTTTAAGAACACTTTTTAACTACTGGATTCTGGGAAACTCTCCCAGGAGAGAGCATCAGCTACTTTGTTAGAAGCTCCTGAAATATGCTGAATTTCAAAATCAAAATCTTGGAGAGCTAAACTCCAACGAAGAAGTTTCTTGTTGTTCCCCTTGGCAGTATGAAGCCACTTTAGCGCAGCATGGTCAGTTTGTAGCTGGAACCGCCGTTCCCAAACATATGGGCGTAGCTTTTCCAGGGCGTACACAATGGCATAGCATTCCTTTTCACTGACTGACCAGTGACTTTCCCTCTCAGACAGTTTCTTGCTGAGAAACACGACAGGATGAAAGTTGTGATCCGTTGTTTCCTGCATGAGAACTGCTCCTATACCATGCTCAGATGCATCCGTGGTTACTAGGAATGGCTTGTCAAAGTCCGGGGCCATTAGCACAGGGTCAGACATGAGCGTTGCCTTAAGTTGGGTAAAGGCCTTTTGACACTCATCAGTCCACTTAACTGCATTCGGCTGGGTCTTTTTGGTCAGGTCGGTCAGTGGGGCAGCGATTTGGCTGTAGTGTGGTACAAATCACCTGTAGTACCCGGCCAAGCCTAAGAAGGATTGGACCTGTTTCTTTGACTTTGGGACAGGCCACTTTTGGATAGCATCCACCTTGGCCTGTAGCGGGTTTATGGTTCCTCGACCCACCTGGTGTCCCAGGTAAATTACTCTGTTTTGGCCTATTTGACACTTTTTGGCCTTAACAGTTAGTCCGGCCTGCCTGATGTGCTTAAAGACCTTTTCCAGGTGTTCTAGGTGTTCGGCCCAGGAGTCAGAAAAAATGGCCACATCATCGAGGTAGGCAACTGCATATTCACCCAGTCCTGCTAGTAGACCATCCACCAGCCTCTGGAAGGTGGCGGGTGCATTTCGAAGCCCGAAAGGAAGGACATTAAATTCATACACCCCCGCATGGGGACGAATGCTGACCTTTCCTTGGCAGGTTCATCTAGCGGTACTTGCCAGTACCCCTTGGTTAAGTCTATTGTAGAGATGAACTGGGCACGTCCCAACTTATAGACTCATAGACTCTAGGACTGGAAGGGACCTCGAGAGGTCATCGAGTCCAGTCCCCTGCCCTCATGGCAGGACCAAATACTGTCTAGACCATCCCTGATAGACATTTATCTAACCTACTCTTAAATATCTCCAGCGATGGAGATTCCACAACTTCCCTAGGCAATTTATTCCAGTGTTTAACTACCCTGACAGTTAGGAACTTTTTCCTAATGTCCAACCTAAATCTCCCTTGCTGCAGTTTAAGCCCATTGCTTCTTGTTCTATCATTGGATGCTAAGGTGAACAAGTTTTCTCCCTCCTCCTGATGACACCCTTTTAGATACCTGAAAACTGCTATCATGTCCCCTCTCAGTCTTCTCTTTTCCAAACTAAACAAACCCAATTCCTTCAGCCTTCCTTCATAGGTCATGTTCTCAAGACCTTTAATCATTCTTGTTGCTCTTCTCTGTACCCTCTCCAATTTCTCCACATCTTTCTTGAAATGCGGTGCCCAGAACTGGACACAATACTCCAGTTGAGGCCTAACCAGCGCAGAGTAAAGCGGAAGAATGACTTCTCGTGTCTTGTTTACAACACACCTGTTAATGCATCCCAGAATCATGTTTGCTTTTTTTGCAACAGTATCACACTGTTGACTCATATTAAGCTTGTGGTCTCCAATAGCTCATCGGTGCATGGCATTGGATAGTTGTCCGGACGAGTTACCGCATTTAGCTTACGGTAGTCCACACAAAAGCGTATTTCCCCATCTGGTTTGGGTACCAGAACCACTGGAGATGCCCATGCACTGGTAGATGAGTGGATTATACCCACCTGTAGCATGTTCTGGATCTCCCGTTCTATAGCAGCTTGGGCATAAGGAGACACCCAGTAGGGTGGGGTTCTAATGGGGTAAGCATTACCTGTGTCAATGGAGTGGTATGCCCGTTCAGTCCGTCCTGGGGTGGCTGAGAACAATGGGGCGAAGCTAGTGTACAGTTCCTTGATTTGTCGCCGCTGCAGACGTTCCAGGGTGGTGGAGAGGTTCACCTCTTCCACGCCACCGTCTTTTTTCCCTTCATAGTAGACACCTTCAGACCACTCAGCATCATCTCCCTGGACTGTAAACTGACAAACCTGTAAGTCTCTGGAATAGAAAGGCTTGAGAGAATTAACATGGTACACTCTGGGCTTTAGTGAGGAATTGGGAAATGCTATGAGGTAGTTAACAGTTCCCAGGTGCTCTTGGACCGTGAACGGCCCTTCCCATGATGCTTCCATCTTATGGGCCTGTTGCACCTTCAAGACCATAACCTGGTCTCCTACCTTGAAGGAACGCTCTCTGGTATGTTTGTCATACCAGGCCTTTTGCTCTTCCTGAGCATCCTTTAGGTTTTCTTTAGCAAGGGCTAAAGAGTGTCGGAGGGTGCTTTGTAGGTTGCTTACAAAGTCCAGAATGTTAGTTCCTGGAGAAGACGTAAACCCCTCCCATTGCTGCTTCACCAACTGTAATGGCCCCTTAACCTCGTGGCCATACACAAGTTCAAATGGTGAAAACCCTAAACTGGGATGTGGTACAGCCCTGTAGGTAAACAGCAATTGCTGCAACACTAGGTCCCAATTATTGGAGTGTTCGTTGACGAATTTACATATCATGGCCCCCAAAGTTCCATTAAACCTTTCCACCAGGCCATTGGTTTGACGGTGGTACGGGGTGGCAACCAAGTGTTCACCCCATGAGTTTCCCACAGTTTTTGCATGGTCCCTGCCAGGAAATTAGATCCTGAATCTGTAAGGATGTCGGAGGGCCAACCTACCCTGGCAAAAATGTCTGTTAGGGCCTGACACACAGCGTTAGCCCTGGTGTTGCCTAGAGCTACTGCTTCCGGCCATCGGGTAGCAAAGTCCACGAAAGTCAGTACGTACTGCTTTCCTCTGGGTGTCTTTTTTGGGAAAGGACCCAGAATATCCACAGCTACTCGCTGAAATGGGACCTCAATTATGGGGAGTGGCTGGAGAGGGGCCTTGACCTGGTCTTGGGGCTTTCCCACTCTTTGGCATAGCTCACAAGACTGGACATACTTGGCAATGTCCTTGCCCGTCCCCTCCCAGTAGAAGGACTTCCCCAATCTGTCTTTGGTTCTGTTCACCCCAGCATGGCCACTGGGATGATCATGGGCTAAGCTTACGAGCTTCCCCCGGTACTTAGTTGGAACCACTAACTGTTTTTGTGGCTGCCATTCTTCCCGGTGTCCACCAGAAGGAATCTCCTTGTATAAAAGTCCTTGGTCTATAACAAACCAGGATCGGTGAGAAGAGCTGAGAGGCGGTGAGGTGCTCCATGCCGCCGCCCAAGCTTTCTGAAGGCTGTCATCTGCTTCCTGCTCAGTCTGGAACTGTTCCCTTGAGGCTGGGGTCACCAGTTCTTCCTCAGACTGGGGACTTGGGCTTGGTCCCTCTGGAAGCGATGTAGATGATGCGGTTGTTTCCGTTGCCAGTGAACCGCTCTCCGCTGGTGCACCTGAGGGTATTTCAGGCTCTGGCTGAGCCTTTTGGGTATGGCTGTCTGTTGCTTCTGCCAGTTCTGGCTCGCTGGCGCCCTCTGGCGTTGAGTTTGAAGATGTGGTTGCAATTGCTGGTGCTGGTTGCTGTTCCAGTTCCGGGCCTGGGAGTGGAGGTGCTGTGGCTGTTTCAGTGGTTGGCATGGAATCCGGGTCCACTACCTCTGTCAGGGTCTCTGGTAACACAGACGGCGCGTCTGTGGATGGCTCTGGAACAGGAATGGATCTGGAAGCTTGCCTAGTTTGGCTGCGTGTAACCATTCCCACTCTCTTGGCCCGCTTCACCTGGTTGGCCAAGTCTTCCCCCAGTAGCATGGGGATGGAATAATTGTCATAGCCCTCGTCCAGACTAACCCGCGGCATCGGCGGGTTAAAATCGATTGCTCGGGGATCGATATATCGTGTCTAGTCTGGACGCGGTGTATCGATCCCCGAGCGCGCTTACATCGATTCCGGAACTCCATCAATCCGAACGGAGTTCCGGAATCGACACGGAGAGCCGCGGACATCGATGGAGCGCCGTCCAGACTGGTGAGTACCTCGATTTTAGAAATTCGACTTCAGCTACGTTATTCTCGTAGCTGAAGTTGCGTATCTAAAATCGATTTTAATTCCTAGTCTGGACGTGGCCATAGACTGCAAAAGTCCACATTCCTGACCAGCCTTTGTACTGGACAGGCAGTTTAGCTGTAGGCAAGTCTACAGCTTGTGACATGAAGGGGTAAATTGTCACTTGGTCCTTTGGGTTGATGAATTTGGGGTCGACGAAGAATTGGTGGATAGCTGACACTTATGCCCCCATGTTTCTCCACGCAGTAACCTTCTTTCCGCCCACTCTCAAATTTTCCCTTCGCCCCAAGGGTATTTGAGAGGCATCTGGGCCTGGGGATCTTTGGTGTGATGGTGGTGTAATGAACTGCACTCGGTTGGGGTTCTTTGGGCATGTGGCCTTTATATGTCCCAGTTCATTACACTTAAAGCATCTTCCAGCTGACTGGTCACTGGGTCGAGGTGAGTTACTGGAGACTGGTGAGGTGGAAGAATAGGGTGTCTGTGGCTTTCCTTGAGTTGTAGGAGGGGTCTTTGGTTGCCCTCGGTTGTAGGGTTTATTGTCGGTGTGCCCTCTGGGGTATTCGTTCCCCTTGACAGTAGCTTTCTTGCTTTCTGCCACTTCCATCCATCTGGCTCCAATCTCTCCCGCCTTGGTGAGATTTTCGGGTTTTCCATCTTGTATGTACCGTGTTATGTCCTCAGGAACACCATCCAAGAACTGCTCCATTTGTATGAGGAGGTGCAGTTCGTCTATGGATTTAACATTGGTTCCTGATATCCAGGCCTCATAATTCTTTCCAAAGTAGTAGGCGTGTTTGGGAAATGACACATCTGGTTTCCACTTTTGGGTTCTGAAACGCCGACGGGCATGATCCGGGGTTATCCCTATTCTTAATCTGGCCTTGTTTTGAAACAGTTTATAATCATTCATTCGGTCCTTTGGCATTTCAGCCGCCACCTCTGCTAAAGGTCCACTGAGCTGTGGCCTCAATTCTACCATGTACTGGTCTTCAGAGATGCTGTACCCAAGACAGGGTCTTTCAAAATTTTCTAAGAAGGCCTCGGTGTCATCACCTGCCTCGTAGGTGGGAAATTTCCTGTGCTGTGGAACAATCATTGGCGCAGGGTTGTTAGGATTGGCTGTGTTTTGTTGCTTAGCCTTTTCTAATTCCATGGCCTGTCGGTGGGTCTCCCTCTGGAGTTCTATCTGTCTTCTGTAGGCTGCCTCTTCTTCTTCTTGTTTCCTTCTGTGGGCCACCTCTTCTTCTTCTTGTTTCCTTCTGTGGGCCATCTCTTCTTCTTCTTGTTTTCTTTTGTGGGCTGCCTCTTTGGCTGCTTGTTCTTTTTTGTAGGCTGCCAGTTTGATGTTTTCTTCCTTTTCTTTCAGCTCCACCTCTTTTTCTCTTTTTTCCAGTTGTCGCCTGTGGTCTGCTTCATTGATTTGTTCTTCTGCCTCCCTTTTTTCCTTGGAAGTCATGGTTCCTGCTTTCTTGTGCTGAGGCGCCCTGTGGTGTTTACTGCCTGAAATGCAGGTTCTCTGTTGCCTCCCGGGGTCTGCCTAGCAACAATGCCTTTTTTTTCTCTAGCTAATCTTTTAAAAGTAAAGTAAATCAGAAAAACCACTTTATTTGCATGTGTATTGTGCTGGGTACTTGACTCTCAATCGGAGTGCTATTGTGTACAAAAGGCCCTTTTTCACAGCTTGATAGTTCCTTGCTTAATATGCAAGCTACTGCCAGGAGAGAACAGAAAAAAAATTCTCTCTGGTTCCTTTTAAAACCAAACCCTCTCTGCTTAAAAGCCCCTAGCAGAGAAAAGAAAAATATAATTTTCCTACTGGCTTCTGGATTCTATCTTTCCCACAATGCTGCACACCATGTCATAACATTTCTTCCCAGATCTGGACCTTAGCATCCAAAATATGGGTGTTAGCATGAAAACCTCCAAGCTTAGTTACCAGCTTGGACATGGTAATTGCTGCCACCAACTAGGAATTATACAGTGCCTAGCTCACTGTGGTTTCCCCAAAACCTTCCCTGGGGGACCCCCAGACTCAGATGCCTTGAGTCTTATAACAAAGGGAAATAACCCCCTCCCCTTGTTACTTCCTCCCAGGCTCCCCTCCCTGGATGACCCTAGGAGATTCCCTGCTTCCAGTCCTGGAAACACAAGTACCGAGAGATCTAATCTCTCTTCCCCCTCACCCAGAGGGTATGCAAAGTTAGGCTTAGTAAATCTAACACAAAGAGATTTTCCCCCTGACTTCTTCCTCCCACCAATTCCCTGGTGAGCTGCAGACTCAATTCCCTGGAGTCCCCACTAAAGAAAAACTCCAACAGGTCTTAAAAAGAAAGCTTTATTTAAAAAAGAAAGAAAAAGACATTAAAAATAGGCTCTGTATAAAGGTGACAATATACAGGGTCAATTGCTTAAAAGAAAAACAGCCTTATCCAAAAAGAATACAATTTAACACATTCCAGCAACTACACACATGTAAATACAAAAAAACCAATATAAACCTATTGTCTTACTATCCTTGTACTTACAACTTGGAAACAGAAGATTAGAAAGCCAGGAGATAGAAAGATCACTCTCAGAGCCGAGAAAAGAACAGACCAAGAACAAAGGACTCACACCCACAACTTCCCTCCACCCAGATTTGAAAAAGTCTTGTTTCCTGATTGTCAGGTGTTTCAGGTTACTGTTGTGTTAACCCTTTACAGGTAAAAGAACATTAACCCTTAGCTATCTCTTTATGACAACCAAATATTGTTCATACCAAAGGACACTTCTAAGAAGGGTTTTGATAAAGCGTTAGTGTGACACCTTGAAAGAAACTTGCTCTACAGTTCAAGAAAGCACCACTACAAACTTGCCACATGGAGGCAGGAAGGTCCCATCAACTGATGAAGATAATGCACCAGAAACACGATTCAGCTTTGCCTTGCCAGTCACCCAAGAAAGGCAACGATATTGGTTTACCACATTGGATTAAAGTATTCTTGGCTTGGTACCAGCAATCTTATCTAATACCGATTGCATTATGCCCTCTACTCAACACAGTCTATTTGCTGTCAAGAGTTCAGTGCCAATGTCAATAACGGGAGGCAGACTTTGGAGGCTGGATCTAGAATAAGCCACAAAGAGTCACTAACATTGCTAGAAACCTTCAATCCTTTATCTTAAAAAGCCTTGTCAGTGGTAAAAAAAGGAAAAGAAACTGTGGCTGCTTAATGCTTGTTTGCTTTCCTAGGTTACGTGCCTTGCATTAAATTGTATTGCGCTAAAGTAAGTTGGAGAAAGTCTTGTCTCCTCACAAAAACGGGATGTGTATCTTATGAAGCTACCACAGTGAGCAGAATTCTAAATAGATAAAAATAAAGCATGTGCCTGATCTACTACTATAAAGAAAGACACTGGTGTGTGGTACAGGCACTGACACTCGCCAGATCCCAAACTAGTTAAATCCAAAGCAGCCAAAGGTTGGGGAGGGAAGAGGAAAGTAATAATTCCCAGAAAATAAAATAAAATTATGTGAATGTAATGCTCAGCAACGTGCTTGGTTGATGGTATTGTAGTTTAATGTCTAGTTAGAGAATATATACAGCTACAGTAGGAGTTCCATGATAGTGCCCTAGTAGGTTCAACCCTGATCTGAAGAACCACTTGTATGATGAGAGGATTGTTCAGAGTCCATGCCTCTTACTTTGCCCATGGCCTCTCAACTGAGCACCAGCAAAGGAGCCAAGGAGCTCAGTAGGTGGAGACTACAAAACTCATTTCACATAAGCTGTAAAGCAGCCATTAGATGGCAACTTTTAGCTACTGTTGCCTAAACTGGATTTGAACTGGTAACTAAAGACAACCAGGTCTGTGTTTGAGTCTTAATCCATTGAACCTTACTTAATGCTGTTGGGCTAAATGGCTCAAGGAATTGGTTTCAATAACTTTATCACTCAGATGAGTATCCTTATAAAAGTTTACTGCATAAAATACTACAGATGAGTAACTGAATATTTGCTTTTTGCATTGCACATGATAAAATGAAGCATAGCATAGCAGGATATGTGGAACTGTGCCTTTAAGGTCCGAGCTTCCCAGACAGAGAGTTCGGTTGGAGTGCTGTGAAGCTCTTGTGTTATGCACAGCCAGCTGGAACCAGACACTGAATAAAACAGGTATATTACAAGCAAGCTAAGCACTGAGTGATCACTGAACATCACATGGAGTAAGAAAGGAATTAAGAAAAACTCCGAGTGAAAGAATGGAGCAGTTAAACATCCCACCAGAGTTGAAACTCTCTGGACAACTGGAGGTTTTAAACTGCACTTCACTCTGTAACTGCAAGCAATGGGTGCCAGCAAAAAGGAAGGCAGCCAGAAGATAGTCTTATTTCTGACAACAGGTGGTTCTGAAGCATTTGATGTGTTTAATAGTTTTCAGTTAACTCAGGCAGAGAAGGGTAACTATTAAACTGTAGTACAGTAGTACTGAGGAGTACTGCACTCCATGTAAAAGTGAAATGTGAGCAAACGGGAATGCTTAGGATTTTTAAACAGATAATACAAAAAGAAGATGGAAGTCATAGAAAAGTTTGACTGTCTAAGGGAGAAGAGCCAATCTTTTAGTTCTGGTTGGCTCACTGAGTCCTTGATAAGAGATTAGACTGTGAATGGCATCTGGAACAAAAACCTGAGAGAGAGACACTCCTGGAAGACCTACAATTGACTCTTCTTAACAAAGCAACTAGAATTTTCCAAGCAAAGGAAGTCACCCAGTCCAGAATGAAGCTTATAGAGACTGGACAGTGTTCTGGCACTGTAGATATAACAGAGAATCCAAAATATTACAAGAAAAAAGACCCGAGGCAGAAAAACATGCAAAGCTCAAAGTTGGAGTCCAGCAAAAACACCACATTGCACACACTGTGGCAAATACCACAAGTCAAGGCACTGCTCTGAGAAAAGGGCCAGAGATATTTTTTATTGGATTCAAATAAACAGTGACATTGAGGAAGATGTTAAGGCTTGTCGCATATTCCAGAAACACAGGTCAGGTCAAGTGAAGTAACCTATGTTGGTGGCACAAGAAAATTTAGTCCCCTAGAGCAAAGTATGCATAATTTGTTTATGAGGACTGGGAGAAAATATGTATTTGTTTGAGACTACTATTCTCACTTCCTTAACATAACCTTACTAGAAGATATTACAGCTAAACAGGAGATTGTTCATATCAATTTTTTGCTAGACATGGTATACCTGACCTAGTGATGTCTGACAATTGCCTGCAATTCATTGGATATAAAGCTTAAGCAGTTTGCATTTAGCTGCTAGTCTTCATTATCCCCAATTATTTATACACACAGGGGAAAGACTTCAACAGGAGAGACTCAGAAAACCCAACACCAGCATACCCCAGGAGTTAGGGCACTGCTGAGAGGTGGGAGACCCCAAGTCAATTTCCTCTTTACATCAGGCAGAAGGGGAGATTTACATTGGTTCCCATACAGCCAGGATGAATTATAGAATATCAGGGATGGAAGGGACCTCAGAAGATCATCTAGTCCAACCCCCTGCTCAAAGCAGGACGAATCCCCAGACAGATTTTTGCCCCAGATTCCTAAATGGCCCCCTCAAGGATTGAGTTCACAATCCTAGGTTTAGCAGGCCAATGCTCAAACCACTGAGCTATCCCTCTGTGCCCTAACAATTGAGCTAATGATTATAAGGGGAGTGCTACCCTTGTCTTTCTCCTCAGTCCCAAATAGAGACAAAAGGCTAGCTCCCAGAGAGGGGTGGTCTTAGGCCACACCCCTTCCTCAGCTTTCCCTAGTGGCTAGTTTAGGTCGCTCCCCTCTAGCAGACTGGGTCATTTTTCTGACCCTTAGATTATCATGTCCCCGTTTTTTATTGGAAGTGCCTCTAAAAGTTGGATTTGGCAGAAAAAAGGGATGAACTTTTCCTTGCTAATTAGGTGAGTCAACCATACAATGCTCATTAATTTCATTGAGAGTCATGTGACTAAATTGTGAGTTTTACCCCATCTTCCTTTTCCTTACTCCCAGGACATACACCTCCCTAGCCTTATCCTCCCATCAGGTCTTGCTGTTCAGATTCTAATTGCTTTAGGAAAAGAACTCTCATTTTCTACTTACAGCAGTTAGCACAACTGAGCTCAAACTTCCTGAAGCCTCAGGCCACTACTGCAATACAGAAGTGTTTAATAAGAATGAGTTTTAACTTACTAAATGCAAATGTGGAACTATGATACCCTCCCTGCTAGCACTGAAACTGTCTTATAGACAATTGTTGGAATGACGTTCCAGAAAATGAATTGTGATTTATAATGATTAATTTAAGATGGCTCTTGACATAAGTTAGTACAAAAATTGTTATAATGTATGGCAGAAAAGGTATTAGAAAGTACTCAAAATGACAGGTATTTCCCTTCTAGAAGTATTTGCAAAGCAAACAGTTTGCAACTCTGCTCAAAAATAGGATGGAAAAAGGCCCTTATTTAAGTGTGACCAGTATCCTGACACCCACCTTAAACTATGAATATAAAGCAGGAAATTATGATGAGACAAACCTTTAGGTGTGAAGTAAAAGAAGATTAGTGTGAAACCAAAGCAATACATTACTATTCTCTAATTGTTATTTTAAAATACACACATTTGAGCAAGTTATTATGACAAATCATTTATCAGTTTATATCACAGAGAAAGTGTGGTCCATGACAGCTGCAAGGGACATCATTCCATCACGGAAATTAAATAAAAACACTACCTTTCACATGGACTTTACACTCAAGGGTCCAAATGCTGGCAGGTTCGCACCATCCAGGCAGGTTTCATTCCTAAATGGTTTAAAATATTGACCTAGCATTGCCATATATCAGAAAAGTGAAGCTCTAGAAACACTTCATCAACCCTCTTCAACATCTACAATAGAAGAGAGTTCGGAATGTGGCAGGTCTGTAGTGCAAGACTTAGATTGTGCTGAGGTTGAGCAGTTAATAACTGCAAAGTCTATGCCAAAGGTGTTTCTCAATTACAAAGAACAATCAGATACATCAAAATTTCAGAGACTGGCTGATTTGTGCAGGTTCCTCTTATTCTTTGATACTGTACATTATGATGCAGTAAAACCAGTTTAGGTAAACTACTAACAAACTTATTCCTATACCCAAAACAAACCTTCTTTGAGGTTCGAGAAAGTAGGGTTAATTTATCTTTCATTTTTACATTTCCTGGAAGTGCTAGAATAGCATGCAGGAAAGGGGAGATTTGTAATATTTCCAGCACAGACAGCTGCAGGTGTTACTGGACATCTCATGAGAGAGCCTGTTTTTTGCAAAAGGCCCACCTCATTGTTGCAGAGTTGATCAGGTCAGATAAGCATCTGAGCTTCTGGTTGGTTTCACATCTCAAGTCTGTTGTTGAGGTTTGCCTATTGCGGTTGTTTCAGAAACATATCTGTATTTATTCAGTTTGTAGATAGTCACACAAAGATTTGACCCATCAGTGATAAAATATTTCTGTGTTGCACAAGGGATCATTTAGAGAAGATTTGATGAGACAATATTTATATCTAAATTAAAAGGACAAGGATTAGGAATGGTGAGGGAATGGCACTTAGTGATTAGAGCATATGACAATGTCTGGAAACTTCTAGTTTGACTCTGCCACTGATTTACAATTGAAACACTTTTCTGTGTTTCAATTTCCTGATCTGTAAAATGGGAATGGGATTATAGTAGTTACTTCACAGATATAAAACCTGATAGATAAAATAGGATTCTGGCACTTCCTTAATAAATTAATTCTGCTTGTAGAAGTTCTTTTACTTGATCTTTTAATTTATCAGTGAGAAGGTTAAGAGGTAACTAAAAGCCTTGGATTCAGAACGGGACTTAGACATTGCAATGTCTAACTTTTAGACACCTGGAAAATCACTAGAACAACAATAGGATCCACAAAGTCTGAGTCAGGTGCCTAAACTTCCTGTACAATAAAAGGGGAGAGATAGGCACCTAAGAATGGGATCCACAAAAGCTCGGGTTCTAGGTAGGAAGCCCCCTTATGCTAGCTAATGGGAGATGCTGACAAAGGGTATGTGTGTCCTAAGTCCTACTACTCTCACAGAATTCAGTGCCTAAGTCAGGGTTGCCAGGAGGCACCCATCATGGCCTGCTATGCACAGCCAGGAACTCCTTTCCTTGAGTCAAGTGGCTTAGGCAGCTATGCTACTTTTTGCAAGAATGAGTTAGGTACTCGCCTAACTCCACACAAAACAGCCCCAGGAGTCAAAGCCTGCCTTATAACTTTTAGCCCATCCATTAGAGCATTCACATGGGAATTACAGGTTCAATCCTCCCTTCAGCCTAATGGTGAGAAAGGATTTGAACAGACAGCTCCTATCTCTCAAGTGAGTGCCCTAACAACTCAGCTATGGGATACTCTGAGCTAGGGTTCCCCTCACTCTCTAAGTAAGTAATTGGAGATATACCAATCCCCAGGAACTGGAAGGGACCTTGAAAGGTCATGGAGTCCAGCCCCCTGCTTTCACTAGCAAGACCAATTTTTGCCCAAGATCCCTAAGTGGCCCCCTCAAGGACTGAACTTACAACCCTAAGTTTAGCAGGCCAATGCTCAAACCACTGAGCTATACCTCACCTATTGAAGTTGTTCTAATGTATGTACATAATTAAAGACTTATTGGACCAAATGACTGTAGCCTGATGGTTTGGGCACTGAGGTGGGAGATTTAGGGTCTAGTCTCTCATCTCCTAAGTGCTGCGCGGGAAGGGGCTCTCTCTCTAGCGGATGCTGTGTAAGAGGAGACTTACCCCGCATTTTCTTTCTCTCACAGTTGTTGCTTGGAAGAAGGTCACTCCTCAAACTTACCACAGTCTTTGATTTGCTCTTTTTAAGTGGAAGCCTCAGTGTTCCACTTGTAATGGAGTTGGGGGAAGTGAATGGGGTGAAATGCATGAAGTGCAGTCAGGCTGGCTTTCAGTTAAAATATAAGCCACCAGTCTGTTTCTGTAAACATAAACCATGAGAAAAAGCCTTGAGGTGAGATCCTCTACAGTATTGCCAACCCCAAGAGATCAAAAAAATTGAGATTTTTTTAAAAAAAGATTATACTGCCTTTTTTGGTCCTGTTTCATTTGAACTCCCTCTACCCACCTCCAGTGTGTGGTGGTGGTGGGGGGGAGGAGAGGGGAGGGAGTGGTGTGGGTATGTGGCCAATTTGTGTTGCTCACTCTCCCTAATTTATTGGGAAAGGTGATTTTGGCCCCTACTGCTGGAACTCTCATCCCCACACCTGCCCATTCCCTGCCAAGCAATTAATTCTTTTCCCCAACCACAAAATAAAACCTGTCCCTCAATCCCCACATCAGTTCTGCCCCACCTCCACCCCCGGCCCCTACCCATTCACCTCATCTGTTCTACCCTCTATATGTTCTGCTCATCCCCCACCTCCCAGCAGTTCACTCCCCGCTCAGTTCAGTACCATTCCTCCCCAGCCTCAACTATGCGCTTTCGGGCATTCTTTGTCCCCTCTCCCAGGCTGGAGGGCTGCAGGGGCAGGGGAAGGAGCAGAGGCACCATCCTGTCCCTGCTGGCCCCAGAAGAGGAGCGGGGAGGAGGGAGCCATCCTGAGCTGTGGGGTCTTTAGCTCCCACCTCTCTGTGAGAAGGCTTGGGGTTATTAAGGAGGGAGAGAGAGAGAGCTCTGACTGCAGCAGCTCCAACTGCTTGTTCTTTCCCAGGAGAGGGGACAGGCAGCCAATCACATGGCTCAAATTCACTAGCATGCTGGACCTTCTCATGTCATCTTGCGACTAGATTCCAGCCCCAGCCAAAATCCTCTCACTCAGGGAAAAATACAGCAAGAGTTGGCTATGGTGGCCTCACCCCCTTGCTGCCCTATTTATGATGCACAAAAGGGACTTAAAAGCCCAATATCTGGCCAAGGGAAGAAGCAGTAAGTCTGCCTCCTGAGGACTCTCCTTGCAATCTCTGGCATAGGGGACCTGCTGGGAGCAAAGGGGGCATGTCAGGAGCAGGACATGGATGGAAATCCTGAGCAGAGCTGCAGCTCATAGCATGGCACTGGATGGAGGCCATAACTTGGACAGCCCCCATACCCAGCAAGATAAAAAAGTATGCTAAAGCTGTCATAGTAACACCCTCGCCCAAGCTGCTGGACTATGCCTCTTAAGATCTGGCTATACTTGGAATCACACTCCTAGCTCCAAGTGCAGATGGAGTGAACTAAAGCGCTAAAAACAGCAGTATAGCCACGGTGGCACAGTCTAGCCACTCAGATACAGGGTCTCTGACAGGCTTATACTTTGGCAGCTAGTCCATACTGCTGCCTGTGCTGCCGAGGCTATGCTACTTTTAGTGCTCTAGCTCAATCAAAGCTAGCACGAGTACGTCTATCCAAGGTGGAAATTACACCAGCAGCTGCAGTGTAGATGTATTCTTAGAGGCAGCACACAGAATCTCTCCCAAGGAATCTTAAAGTGGCAGAAGCAGGGGCGGCTCTATGTATTTTGCCGCCCCAAGCACGGCAGTCAGGCAGCTTTCGGAGGCATGCCTGTGGGAGGTCTGTTGGTAATGTGGATTCTGTGGCGCGCCTGCGGGAGGTCTGCCAGCCCTGCACCTTCAGCGTACCAACCACCGAATTGCCGCCGAAACCATGGAACCGGCGGACCTCCCGCAGCCATGCCACTGAAGGCAGCCTGACTGCTGCCCTCATGACAACTGGCAGGCCGCCCCCCACGGCTTGCCGCCCCAGGTGCGTGCTTGGTGCGCTGGTGCCTGGAGCCAACCCTGGGCAGAAGTCTGCTGGTATTACTATGGCTCATCTCCCTGTCAATGCTGGACTTTTCCTGATTGTATGTTTGCTAGTGACTTTTAAATGTGCCAAAAGACAGGGTTTCCCATATGTAATTATATTATTCACTAAGGGCCTGTCTACATTGGGAAAATTTTCTACCCAGTTCAAACTGACAGATTTTAAACCTAGTTTAACCAGTTTAAAAAATCAGTTAGAAAAAGGTCTCAATATAGAAAGACCCTAAGCAAGGATTTTCGTGCTATTCAGCCTAAACAATCCCTTCTTGAGAAACAATTCCTCAGTGTATCTGACAATTGCAAAAAATCCAGTTTCTGCATTTTTCATCAGCATTGTTCCATCAGAGCCTAGACTGACAGCAATACGGTCTCCTCTCTGCTTCAGTTTGTTTTCCCTCCTTTGTTTCCCCTCAGTCACCTTCTTCTTGAAGTCTGCCACCCAAGCTGATGAGGGAGCATCTGAGGCACAAGCTGTGAAGCTTCAATTTCCTTTCACAGAGCAGCAGGCCGCAGTGAGGAGGTGCTGAAGGAGAGATGGCAAGGAAAAAGAGAAGAGCTGCTAGTCCTACAGGAAGAGAGGAGGAGTCAATGGAGGCAACACCGAATATGAGCCCCAGGAGGATTGCAAGGGTGAATAGGTATTGAGAGGACTTACAGCCAGTGGGTGCAGGGGATAGACTGGAGAATCACACTGTCACCAGGAAAAGGCAGGTCTACGTGATTGGGGACTCCTTACTGAGAAGAATAGGCAGGCCTGTAACTAGAGCTGATCCAGAGAACAGAAGGGTGTGTTGTCTGCCGGGTGCTAATATATGAGATGTGGACCTGAGGCTGAAAAGGATCCTAACAGGAGCGGGAAAGAATCCGTTGATTGTCCTTCATGTGGGAACAAATGATACAGCTAGATTCTCACTGGAACGTATCAAGGGAGACTATGCCAGACTGGGGAATACGCTTAAGGAAATCGAGGCTTAGGTGATCTTCAGTGGGATTCTGCCGGTTCCTAGAGAAGGGCAACAAAGGTGTGACAAGATTATGGCGATCAACAGATGGCTCAGGCAGTGATGCTATAAGGAGGGCTTTGGAATGTATGGCCACTGGGAAGCATTTATGCACGGAAGACTGTTCTCTCGGGATGGACTTCACCTGAGTAAGGAGGGAAATAGACTTCTAGGATGGAGGCTCGCCTGATTAAGAGAGCTTTAAACTAGAAATTTGGGGGAGATGGTTGGGAGATGTCCGGGTGATCTCCACATCAGAATGTAACCTTGAGAGGGAAGAAAACAAAGTGAGAGGGGATACAGCTGTGGACAGAAGAATGGACATAAGGAGGAAGGGTAGCATAGATACCAATCTAACAGGTGATGCTGGTGGTAGAATGTCTGTGCCTAACCGGGTAAAGAATGTCAGTGAAGCCAAACGGCAAAAATTAAGATGTCTGTACACTAATGCGAGGAGCCTAGGTAACAAAATGGAGGAATTAGAGCTACTGGTGCAGGAAGTGAAACCGGATATTATAGGGATAACAGACACATGGTGGAATAGTAGTCATGACTGGAGCACAGATATTGAAGGCTATGTGCCGTTTAGGAAAGACAGAAATAAAGGCAAAGGTGGTGGAGTAGCATTGTATATCAATGATGAGGTTAACTGTAAAGAAATAAGAAGTGATGGAATGGAAAAGACAGAATCTGTCTGGGCAAAAATCCCACTGGGAAAGAAAGCTACTAGAGCCTTCCCTGAGATAGTGCTTGGGGTGTGCTACAGACCGCCGGGATCTGATTTGGATATGGATAGAGACCTCTTTAATGTTTTTAATGAAGTAAGCACTAATGGGAATTGTGTGATCATGGGAGACTTTAACTTCCCAGATATAGACTGGAGGACAAGTGCTAGTAACAATAATAGGGCTCAGATTTTTCTGGATGTGAGATCTGTTGGATTTCTTCACCAAGTAGTTGAAGAACCAACGAGAGGGGATGTCCATTTTAGATTTGGTTTTGGTGAGTAGTGAGGACCTCATAGAAGAAATGGTTGTAGGGGACAACCTTGATTCGAGTGATCATGAGCTAATTCAGTTCAAACTAGATGGAAGGATAAACAAAAATAGATCTGGGACTAGGGTTTTTGACTTCTCAAGGGCTAACTTTAAAGAATTAAGGAAATTAGTTTGGGAAGTGGAATGGACTGAAGAACTTGTGGATCTAAATGCAGAGGAGGCCTGGAATTACTTTAAGTCGAAGCTGCAGAAACTATTAGAAGCCTGCATCCCAAGAAAGGGGAAAAAAACCATAGACAGGAGTTGTAGACCAAGCTGGATGAGCAAGCATCTCAGAGAGGTGATTAAGAAAAAGCAGAAAGCCTACAAGGAGTGGAAGATGGGCAGAATCAGCAAGGAAAGCTACCTTAGCGAGGTCAGAACATGTAGGGATAAAGTGAGAAAGGCTAAAAGCCATGCAGAGTTGGACCTTGCAAAGGGAATTAAAACCAATAGTAAAAGCTTCTATAGCCATATAAATAAGAAGAAAACAAAGAAAGAAGAAGTGGGACCGCTAAACACTGAGGATGGAATGGAGGTTAAGGATAATCTAGGCATGGCCCAATATCTAAATAAATACTTTGCCTCAGTCTTTAATAAGCCTAATGAGGAGCTTAGGGATAATGGAAGGATGACAAATGGGAATGAGGCTATGGAGGTAGATATTACCACATCTGAGGTAGAAGCCAAACTGGAACAGCTTAATGGGACAAAATCAGAGGGCCTAGATAATCTTCATCCAAGAATATTAAAGGAACTGGCACATGAAATTGCAAGCCCATTAGCAAGAATTTTTAATGAATCGGTAAACTCAGGGGTTGTACCGTACAACTGGAGAATTGCTAACATAGTTCCTATCTTTAAGAAAGGGAAAAAAAGTGATCCGAGTAACTATAGGCCTGTTAGTTTGACATCTGTAGTATGTAAGATCTTGGAAAAAATTTTGAAGGAGAAAGTAGTTAAGGACATTGAGGTCAATGGTAATTGGGACAAAATACAACATGGTTTTACAAAAGGTAGATCGTGCCAAACCAACCTGATCTCCTTCTTTGAGAAGGTGACAGATTATTTAGACAAAGGAAATGCAGTAGATCTAATTTACCTCGATTTCAATAAGGCATTTGACATGGTTCTACATGGGGAATTATTAGTTAAATTGGAAAAGATGGGGATCAATATGAAAATTGAAAGGTGGATAAGGAACTGGTTAAAGGGGAGACTACAACGGGTCGTACTGAAGGGTGAACTGTCAGGCTGGAAGGAGGTTACTAGTGGAGTTCCTCAGGGATCAGTTTTGAGACCAATCTTATTTAACCTTTTTATTACTGACCTTAGAACAAAAAGCGAGAATGTGCTAATAAAGTTTGAAAGGAATCCTGTGGCACCTTATAGACTAACAGATGTTTTGGAGCATGAACTTTCATGGGTGAATACCAACTTCGTCAGATGCATGTAGTGGAAATTTCCAGGGGCAGGTATATATATGCAGGCAAGCTAGAGATAATGAGGTTAGTTCAATCAGGGAGGATGAGGCCCTGTTCTAGCAGTTGGGGTGTGAAAACCAAGGGAGGAGAAACTGGTTTTGTAGTTGGCAAGCCATTCACAGTCTTTGTTTAATCCTGAGCTGATGGTGTCAAATTTGCAGATGAACTGAAGCTCAGCAGTTTCTCTTTGAAGTCTGGTCCTGAAGTTTTTTTGCTGCAGGATGGCCACCTTAAGGTCTGCTATAGTATGGCCAGGGAGGTTGAAGTGTTCTCCTACAGGTTTTTGTATATTGCCATTCCTAATATCTGATTTGTGTCCGTTTATCCTTTTCCGTAGCGACTGTCCAGTTTGGCCGATGTACATAGCAGAGGGGCATTGCTGGCATATGATGGCGTATATTACATTGGTGGACGTGCAGGTGAATGAACTGGTGATGGTGTGGCTGATCTGGTTAGGTCCTGTGATGGTGTTGCTGGTGTAGATATGTGGGCAGAGTTGGCATCGAGGTTTGTTGCATGGATTGGTTCCTGAGTTAGAGTTACTATGGTGCGCTGTGCAGTTACTGGTGAGAATATGTTTCAGGTTGGCAGGTTGCCTGTGGGCGAGGACTGGCCTGCCACCCAAGGCCTGTGAAAGTGTGGGATCATTGTCCAGGATGAGTTGTAGATCAACAGAGCCAGACGTGTACCCAGAAGCCTCCTACTGCAAGACAAACCCAAGAAAGAAACCAACAGGACTCCACTGGCCATCACATACAGTACCCAGCTAAAACCCCACCAACGCATCATCAGGGATCTACAAACCATCTTGGACAAGGATCTCACACTTTCACAGGCCTCGGGTGGAGAGGCAAGACTAGTAAGATGACCATAGTATAAATCCTTAGATAGGTAGCTATATAAATAAAGCCACTGAGACAATTAGATTCCCTCTGCGTATGTCTACACTACCACAAAACACCGCAGCTGACCTGTATGAGCTGACTTGGGCTTGTGGGGTTTGGGCTGCAGGGCTATAGAATTGCAGTGTAGATGGTTAGGCTTGCGCTGGAACCTGAGGATATGTCTACACTACCTGCTGATCCGGCGGGTAGTGATCGATCTATTGGGGATCGATTTATCATGTCTAGTGTAGACACGATAAAATTGATCCCCGATTGCTCTGCTGTCGACTCTGGAACTCTGCCGCGCGTGAGAGGTGGAAGTAAACGGGGAAGTGGCAGTGGTTGACTCGCTGTCGTCCTCACAGCCAGGTAAATCAACCTAAGATACGCCGACTTCAGCTATGCTATTCACATAGCTGAAGTTGCGTATGTTAGGTCGACTCCGCCTCCAGTGTAGACCTAGCTTGAGCTCCAAGTGTCCCAGAGCTTGAGCTGGAGCCCAAGCCTGAATGTCTACACTTTAATTCTATAGTCCTGCGAGTCAGAGTCAGTGTTTTATTGCAATGTAGACATACCCTGAGCTGCACCCAGGAGCAGCAGAAGGTCCCTAAAAGCGGGGGGAGCACCGGTGCCCAAACCATGGCCTCTCCCTCCTGTGCCGCCCTTTCCCCCTGATGCCCAGCCATTGCACAGCTCATTCCCCCCAAGGTCTCACTCTCGCACCACCACTTTTCCTGAGGGCCCGCTACCACGTCGCCTCTTCCTTCGAAGACCCTGCCCCACACTCGCTCCTCTCTGCCTCCTCCCCTCCATTGCTCACTGTTGCAGCCAGTAAAATGTAGGAGGGCATAGCTACTTTTAAAAAGTGATGGGAGCCACAACCCCTGGCCCCCTGCCCCATTCCTGCACCTAGTCCATGACAACAGCCAGTCCCTGTTCCACTGAAGTGATAAAACTGCTGGGACCCAGATTTGTCAAAGAATTTGCATACTTTTAACACAAGTCCACTGTCTCAGTTCACAGACCTGCAATCAAATCCCCATGGATGGACTCTCAAGAGTCACCTGGTTATTAATCTCTAAAAGTAAAGTCCCAATCTTGCAATCACATTTATGAGGGTGAACTCTTGAGCTTGTGCAGAGTCCCAGTGACTCCAAAGGGTCTGCCGGCATGCACCCCATTTCACAATTGTGGCCTGAGACCGTTGTCTCGTATGAAAAAACATGTAACTTCCTGAAGCCCAAAAGGCTTAAGTGATGTGGTATAGCTATTACCACACGGTTGTCAGTATTTGATAATGAACTACAGAGGTCTCATCTGTTGTTTTTCACATTGGAGTCTCTGTTCATCTTTAAAAAAAATTTGGTCACTAGTGACAGACTGCAAACTACCTGACTTTTAGAAGACTCACTGCTCCAGGCTCTATACATCTATTACTGTCATTTAATACACTGGGAAAAATATAAAAGCAAGAGGGCTGCTTTTACCAAGCAGGGTACCACACGGTTGCTATGAAAAATAAAACATGATATTTTTTAAGTAAACATTGCTTAGCATACGAAAGGATTGAAATTAGCCATTTAATAGGCCAGATTCAGTGGACAAATTATACATGGCTGCCAGCTTACACAGAATGTTGAATTATTGTTTCATAAACAAACATTCTCCTTTACTCCTTAAAGGTGACCTTCAAAAGGGGAAATAATGGATTTGAGCCCTTTGAAGTGGGAAAACAAGTTCTGTCTGACATATAGAATACCATCATTGAAATATAACCATATTTGGGATGAAATGTGGCAGCTCGTTTAAGAGTATGTAGGATCACTCCAGAACTTTGATGTGGACAAGAAGGGCCCAATTCTCCTCCCCCGATTGGCAAAGGGAGCTAGCAGGCCCCACGTAATGATAAGTATATCTACTTGAAAATAGATAAAGAATTTAGGCAGGCAGAATGTCTTAGCTATTTCACCATTTCACTGCAAGCCAACTACATCCTGTGGCATTCAGTAATCATTCAGTGCTTATGGTGCTTGCAAGAGCTCTGCTTTATTCTGTGTTTGGTTCCAGCTGGCTGCGCATAATGACAACAACATGAGCTTTCCAGCATCCCACACGGATTTTCTGTCTAGGAACTTCAGCCCTAAAAGGCACAGTCTCCAATACCACATCTTGCTTTCCAAGCCAAAACTTAAGAACATTTAAAAAACAGTATAACACAATTACAAATACTTATAGCCAACCTAATCATTAAACTTACTAACAGTGTTCAAACAGTCACTGAGGTGCGTTGCACTGTCACTTGTACCCTGTAAGGCTCTCCTGGAACATCAACACTACTGCCATAAGGCAGCAGCAAGTTCCCTTGTTCTAGCTGTTCCATGTCTTGTAGCTCCATTCTCAGTCTCCTGTGGCTGTTGCCTGAGACCTTCCTGGGCAAAATGGCAGACTCAGTGTCCCTTATCTCCCTTCCTGCTGGTATTTGGAGGAGATATAGTCTGTCCCTTCACCTGTATAGTGTGCATCTTGCTGGGATGACAACCTCATATGACCATGTAACAACCTTGTGACACCACTGCTGTTTGTCACCATTGTTGTCCATCATAGATACTTACTGTGTCATTTTCATAAAGTGGTGGCAGCTCCCAGGACCCTGTATCATACTGAGCTTTTTTGTTTTGCTTTATCTGTCTCTTTATATTTCAGCAAGTCACTAGTGATTCTGACATCAGTTTCTAACAGGAGAGGCAATTTTATTTTCAGTTTTCCATTGAACAAAAAAAATGACAACATTACCACAATTCTGGCAATTACCAGTGCTAAATTACCACAATTCTGTAATTTAACAGTGCTAAATATAGCTCAAAATCTTACTGCACATTGTTTTTCAGGTGGTGGCATATTATTTTCACACCATTTTCCACCAACACATTGGATTGACCAGAGAGCAAGTATGAAAAATTGGGACAAGGGGTGGGGGATAATAGGTGCCTATATAAAACAAAGCCCCAAATATCAGGACTGTCCCTATAAAATCAGGACATATGCATTGGGACAGAAAGAGAGAGAATGGCTCTACAGTCCAGTGGTGAGGGCACCAACCTGAGGTGAAGAGCTGCAGAGGGCTACAGCTTGTGCCCCTTGAAGCATATGAGGTTAGGCACCCATGGTTAGGGGAAGAAGTAAACCAACCCCCAACATCAATTATAAATGGAAAGGCAGGGGCAGACTTCCTGAACCAGAGGGCTGTGGCAGCAGAATCGTTTATAAGGAGCTTCCCCCAATCCCTGTGTAGAAGCGCCAACTCTGCTGCCAAATTCTAATGCCTTGTCTGCAGTAGTATATTCCATACTTGTTGTCAGCAGCCCATCTGCACCAGAGTTGACAATGGTTTAAGTGCTGATGTAGATAGGGCTAAAGCCTCTAACCCTGTGTTGATTGAAGCTAGTCACTCACACTGTCTGGGTCCTGGGCACCAGTCTGGGGGGCTCTGCATTTTAATTTAATTTTAAATGAAGCTTCTTAAACATTTTAAAAACATTTTTTACTTTACATACAATAGTTTAGTTATATATATTAGACTTATAGAAAGAGACCTTCTAAAAACGTTAAAATGTATTACTGGCACGCGGAACCTTAAATTAGAGTGAATAAATGAAGACTCGGCACAGTACTTCTGAAAGGTTGCCAACCTCTGGTTTCGTGCATATTATACCCACACTGCCTCAGGTATAGACGACGTGTGAGTCTGTTACAGCCCTCAGCTACAGAACTTTAGTTCACGCTGAAGAGACTCATGTTTTTAATTCTTGAAATCCCCGATAACATCCAAGATGGTCCTCATTACAAATACAAATCAAGGCCCTGATCTTGCAAGCACCTCCACATATGCTTGTGCAGATGCTCGTGCTCATGCAGAGCCCTACTGAAGTTGCTGGGACTCCACACAGACAAATGAGTTGGCAGTTTTCAGGATAGGAACCCAAGATTGTAAAGTAAAAACCTTGAGATGTACTACCGATGAAATTAGATATTAAAGGTGAAAAATGATCTCTATCTAAAGTTAAATATTGGCATTTGTTTTAAAGAATAGTTTTGTGATTAGGATTCTAATTGAAGTCAGTTTTTTTTCCCCATATGACTTCTCGCAAAATATATAACATAGCAAAGCTTCATTCATTCTTCGTATGGTGGTCTGGGTGCTCTCATCTCTAGTACCAGATGCTCATCAAATGCCAGCCATCATGTATTGCTATATTGTAGATGGTCAGATAAAATAAAACTGTGCAAATAAACAATATGCTACTGAGAATTAAACGGAGAAAAAACACAGCATGAGTTTAAAAACAAAGCAGCAACAATCAAGAAAAAATACAAGTTTATATATGTTTTTTATTGCCTATTTTCTTTATTTGGTACTCTAATTCATTTACAATCAGTGTGTTTATAGGAATCATGGGCTAAATCACACTCGCATATAGGTGAGATCAGATTTTTCCTGTTAGTCTTGCAGGTAGAATGCCTGAAGAATAGTAAATCTCTCTCTCAATGTTTAGGCTTCCATTAATCGGAGTTCTCTTCACGCAGAAGTTGGTTTAAAACACTGCTTTGTCTCAGAGCCTCTAGGTCGGAAAGATCTTCACTAATGACAGGGACATCTTCGCTTTGATCCTTGGCTGTCAGTTCATCTTCACTGTCTGACAGTGTACATAGGAGTGTATCATTTTCATAGGTAGGAAAATAATACCTGAAAGCGACAACATTTAAGAATAAAATATTACTAGAGGGTCACACATTGCATTGCGCATGTAGGCTGTGAGTGCTAGAAGTTAACTGTATCTATCCAACTTAAGTGCAAATGGAAGCCTGACTGGGAGGAGACTGGCCATCCAGGTGGTGGAGGGGGAGATGTGGAGAAGGAAATGGTGGGGGAGGGGGGAAGGTTTTAGTGGGGGCCCAGGGAAGACTGGCTGGAGTGGGAGTGGGAAGGGTCAGCCTGGAGTGGGACAGTGAGGGATGTAGCTAGGTGCACAGCAATGAAGTGTGCAACCTTTCAGTAAACTGCTGCCTGTGATGTGTAGAGAGCAGTAGAGGGCTGCAGAGAGATTTATCTGCCCACAGCACCAAATGGATACACTGTGAGCCTGACTTTAATGGAAATCAAGCTTTTTTGGATTTCAATCAATAAGGTTCTGCCCATTGAGCTGAAGTTTTGAAATTGATCAGATGCAGCATTCCAAAGTTATCATGCTGCATACAGACAAATAGAGAAGTGCCATCAAGTATAGTGTAGTGTCACATTTAAATCAGGCAAGAAGTCTGACTCACTGGACCACAAATGGTCAGTCATAGCATATTATGCTGTGTATACCAAACAGCTAGACACTTGTTCACAATTGCTGCAAGTTTTTTACAGATCCCATGGGACAACGCCAGTGCCTCACTATAGAAATTTCTGCCAGATTTGCTATCCCTACCCTAAAGGATTCTGCAAGGAAAGATTACTTTTTAGTTGTTTTCATTATGTATTTTCTTGTGCTCTGGTTTTAAAGGGCGGTTATACTCTTATCACAGCACAGTTGGATTCCTGAGAGTAAAACCTCAATTTTTTTCCTTCCCTTGACACTTTTTATTGGAAAAAAGCCAACCAAACAAAAAAAAAAAGCTATATATATATATATATATGTTGCTCAGCACTCCATTGCCTGGTAGAAGGCACAGGCTGGGGTTACTGTTGCAGCTGTCTGAGCAAGAGGAAAGGAAGCAGGTAAGAAAACAGCATCCTAGTGGAAGCTAAGCTGTTGTGTCAACTGTACCCCTTCACAACCAGCGTCAGTATGATGACGCACAGGAGATGGGAACTACCTTTATAATGCTACATCTACACTAAAAAGTTAGGCTGATCCAGCTACATCACCCCAGGGTTTGAAAAACCCACACCTCTGAGTAACATAGTTAAGCTGACCTAACCCCTGGTGTAGAGGGTGCTAAATTGACAGAAGAATTCTTCCATCAACCCAGCTTAACTATAGTGAAGGGAGAACCCTCCCATTGCTGGAGTGAATATCTGCACTGAAGTGCTACAGCATTTTAAGTATAGATACAGCCATATAGTTCTAACGTAAGAGTCCAGAATTCTATGGCTCGCAGTAGAGCCCCTGAAGATGTTTTGGACAATTAAGCTGTTTTTAAGCAGACTTCTAGGGGGCATGAATCTGCTGGCTTTCTGAGATGGGAGTTATAAAGCATAAAGCGGAACAGAGTATTTGAAAAGTCAGGTTGCTAGTATATCTTATAAGAGCTACATAAAGACTAGGGGAAGTAAGTGTTTAGCCAGTTCGTTCTTCTTGTGTAGCATATTGTCCAAAACCACGGCAACACAGTGTTGAGGCATCTGGGACAGCAGTCTGTGCCAAAGCCCCTCTAATTTCACACAGTGTAGGCCTGAGACAGCTTGCAATTGTGCTCATACCATCACTTGGGCCTGCAAAGAGCTAGGTAGTTCTGGGTACCATAGTATTGCCACAGAATGGAGCTTTCAGACCATACTCCTGTGGGGCAGTATCAAATAGGAACATAAATGCTTGAGGAAAAACACAAGTTAGCACATACTGTGGTTGATCCCACGTAGACTTGGTTGGCAGGAATGTAATGTGTTTGGTAATTTCCATGTGACTTATTAATTCAGTCTTACACTGAAACATCTCCTTGCAGTTGTAACATCGACACTGGTGGATTTCCCTTCTGATGAAGTTCACTAACTTCACTTGCTGATAAAACTTCAAACCTGGCAAATGGCAGAAAACAACAACTTAAGAGATACAAAATACAAAGAAGCACTTGTAATGCAAAGGAATTTTACTGAAGGTATACACAGGCACAGCAAAAGTTTATTCCTGTATGCTTTCTTGTTGGTAAAGCAGAATTGGTCAGTAATACAGCTTAAAAATTAAGGACACTTTGTTTCCCTTCACCGCATGGCATAAAGCCCTATGGCTTTGGGCACAGGGTGCACTCTGCTTCCTGTTACGTAAAGTGGAAGGATCCGCAACAGCATTTTTGAAATGATGATTGAAATGGTCTTGTGGAAGAGTCTTAGACCCTTCGATTGGGGATCTGCAGAAGTTATTCCATGAAAGAACCCCAAATTTCAAGAGAAAATATAAAATACCCTGGCACAGCTATTTCATGGAAAGTATTAGCAGCAGTTCCAAAAAATAGAATAGACTGGGCTTTGTCAGCTGGCAAAGCAGCATTTCCATAAAGGAAAAGTTAAAATCTGAAAAAATTAAAGTGATGCAGTTATTTTCCAGTATTCTGATGCTGTGGTTTTCCCAGACTAATGACAGATGCTGACAATAACAGCATCTCTTACTCACCATGCTCTGTCTTTATTTTAAGAAGGTCAAATCCATGTGCTTCCTGGAAAAAAAACATAGCTTATTATTATTACCACTACTTCTGGTATTCCAAGTTGAAAGCAGATCAATTTTTATGTAGTCAGGCTAACACAGATAGATAGATTTGGGTTTGCCAGAAATTTTTGTATGTGTTAGTTTAATTACCATTCTCTGTTTAGCATCTAAGTTTCAATTTTGTAGCACGTTTAACTGTAATAAATGCTAAGTCAGCAAATCATTGTAGTTAACAAAATGTTATTGCTGCCTCTATCATCTTACCATGTAAACTTGCCAGAGATGGTGATTCACATTCTCATTGTAAATCTTGGCTCCAATGAGTTTTCCATAAAGTAGACATTGGAGATGCAATGACTGTGTTCTGCACTAAAAAGGCCATTCTATGATTGCATTTTGCATAATTCTGAATGCATGTTGTATTCATAATGCAACAGAAGACCTGATCTCAACAGCACTGCCACAATCCTCCTGTTCACTTCAAACTGATAAATCAAATGTGATTTAAACATATTTGTGCTTTACCTTCATGTGGAGACATAATTTTTCGGTAGTGTCTGCTTGCTTTTCACAAAACAGGCAAACTGCACAGACAGGATGCTCTTCCCAGTCAGACCAGTCTCTATGATGAAGGAGACAAGGTGTTTGTTTAATTGAAAAGGGCATGAAGAGACTTTTTTTTGAAAGATAGCTGATGTGAAAGTGTGAGCCAAATTTTCATCTCACTGAACTAATGTAAGTACAGAGTAAGTCATTTCCCTTCAGTTGAGTTACCATAGTTTGGATTTATTATAAATTCTATTATTATAGCGCCTAGAAGCCCTAGTTATGGACCAGCATGCCAATATGCTACTAAATTGGTAGAATTTAGCCCCTTGACTAAAAAGTACAAAGGTAAAGTTTATCAGGTGGTCAGATTTGGCTTTTAGTTACAGTATTGTAGATTCAGAGTAACTCTACTGACTTCAATATGGCTACTCTGAGTGCAAAATACAGCCAAAAATGAATATACAATCTTGCTGGAATTCAGCTCTCAGAACCTGTTTGGGCCACTACTCTAGTGAACTTCCCTGAAGAGAAGTACTAGAGCTCCTTCTTAGGCTACTGGGGCTCTGAACTGCTGCACAATTAACTCCATTTACAGTTAGGGCCCTGATAGTGCAGTGAATAGCAGTGCAGGCAAATTCTGTAATGCTTTAGTAAATTGAATCTGGTAAGCCACAGAAAATTGCTTTTTAACTGTATATTTTCATAAAGTCTTTCACACCCTACTGTGCCTTGCTAATCTTTTCATATACTAACAAAAGACACAAATGACAGGCAGCTGGAGTCTTCTCAATTTTATGTACCTATCAAACATTATTACTCCACAGAACAGATTCTTGTTTCTGTTACATTTAGTGCAAGTGCACACGCATTTTATTTAAGCAATAAGTTACATCCAGACCTGTAGTGATAACTCTGAAATACTACTACTTAGCACTTATACAGAGCTTTCACAGTACTTTACCTATGCTGATTCATCAAGATTCACAACACCTATGTGGGGTAGAAAAGTATTATTATACCCATGTTTTACATGCAGGTAAACTGAAGCTCAAATCACAGGCAAAACCAGGAACAACCATCAGTAGTCTTGAAGCCCAGCCCTGTGCTTTAACCACTAGAAAATGCTTCCTACCTATTAATGATTTCCTTATTCACTTAAGTAGGGTTGAGCATTTGCCCAGCTCCAATAAATGAAAAGCAATTCAGCCATTTCTGAGTATTAAGAAAAAGAGGGGGATGACCCTCCTTTGAACAGTTTTGCAGTCAAAACAGCGTGGGGTTGAAAGACTAAATGTGGCTCGCAAGTGCCTTTGATTAAATGTTCTGATGAAAACTGAGCTTGATTTGACTATGTTGTGAGTCTTTTCAAATTGTATACTGAGCACAAACTCCCCATTAAACTCTTAACTTCCATGAAATGGCTATATAACTCTTACTCTTCCACGTTATCTAGCAGTTCTCGGTCATCTTCTGATTGAACTTCCTCCCAGGACTTTCCAAATTCCTGGAAATGCAAGATAAAGGAAAAGTAACTTCAACACAGGTGCCACATGTTAAGAAACAACTGAATAAATGTAAAACTTCTTATGTCACAGTCAACATCTTAGTTTGGATTT